>NC_135481.1:135566702-136199480 GCF_052094955.1 Ictidomys tridecemlineatus | reverse complement strand
ATTTGTATTTTATTAAGCACAAAATCAACTGTACATATTTGGAAAAGAGACCATATGTGTGGGAGGTGCATTTTTTTTTATGTTGAAAACATAATACTTAAGATTCCTCATCTGAAACCTAATAGTTAACATTAATCCTGGACATGGAGCCATGGAGAGATTTAAAGCAGGAGAGGACACCATGAGTGGAACATGAGAAGATCTCTGGTGTCAAGGCTGAGGAGGATTAAAAAGACAAGGGACATGGATGAAGGAAACAACCTACCAAGATGGCTGGAGATGCGGTGGGACAGCAGGTTGGGAAAGGCAGGCAGATGGGAGGGCTCCAGCCCCAACCCCATCCCCGATCTTCAGCCTTGAGGCTGACAAATTGGAAATGCCACGTGGAGCCCCTCCCTTACCTGTTTCCCCTGGTCTCTGGGAAGCCCCCACAGGGGCCCAGCTGGTGTAGGCTGTGGTCTCCAGGCCTGCTGGAGCCACGTGGGGGGGACAGGGACCCCAACAGTGTAGCCATCAGCCGCCCTCCCTCTTCACTCTTCACTGTCCCCACGCCTGTCCCTCTTCCCTTTGATCTCCTTATCGTGGCCAGCCTCTCCGGTTGGTTCATTTGGGAGCTGCCCCAGTTAATGAGTTCTCCAGGCAGCAAGGCCCACAGGCCCTCCCACTGGGATGGGGCCTTCACACTTCTGGAGGCTGTGTTTTGACAAGTGCCGAGCTCCTGCTCCCCTGGACCCAGCCTACCCTTGCCTGCCAACGTGTAAGGCTGGGAAATGAGGCCCCTGGGCAGTGTCACTGGAGAAGAGGTGAGAGTTCAAGCCTTGGCGGGGTGGGGCAGGCAGGACAGGTTGGCCCCCTCTTAGCTCAGGTTGCAGCCAGCCTGCTCTCTCACACCCAGCCTAGGTCCTGGACACTGCATCCCAACCTGCGCCCAACCTCCATGCCCTCATTTCCCAGCCAGCCCTTCTGACATTGGAGTGCTAATCAAAGGTGCTATGTAAATACTCCCCTTGCAGACCTAATCCCAGACCCCACTGGAGCCAGAGACCCCAGGAGAAGGAAGCAGCACTACTCCTACTGCCAGCCTGCTTCGCACCAGAGGAAGCCCCTAATTTGGGTGTCATAAATAGCCAGAGATCTTCCTGTCATCACTCCACACCACTCTTTTCAGAGAAGGTTGTCATTTACCAAGTCTCCACCCATGAGCAGTGGAGGCCAATGTGGGTTAGAGTCCCTATCTTCTGTGCCCTGGGGTGAGGGTCAAATCATACTACACAAAATATGCATGTACACTGTTGTCCTCTGAGCCTGGCACTCTGCTGGGGCTTGGCCAGGTCACTGCTCACACTTACAACATGCTGTGACGTAGGTGTTGTTGTCTTACTTGGCAGTTAAAGAAATAGATGCTCATGTATGAAGACACGAATGGTGTGACTCTGCTTTGTATACAACCAGAGAAATGAAAAATTGTGCTCCATTTGTGTACTATGAATCAAAATACATTCTGCTGCCAGGTATAACAAATTAGAATGAATGAATAAATAAAAGAGATAGATGCTCAGAGAGTATGTCCCATGTCACATAGTAGAGGGGAAGAGCTGGGGTCCATTTGGCAGAAGCCCATGTCCTCCCCATCTCCTTTGGAGGACATAAGTGGCTCCTTTCATCCTGGAGGGATGCTGTGAGGTTGAAGGGGCCCTGGAACCTTCAAGCCCCCAAGAGCACAGAGGCCCGTGAGATATAAGAAGAAAATTTTCCAGGCTCAGCCTGGACTTGATGATCCAGAACCCTTGGAGGATAAAGCTGAACCATCTGGGTATAAAAAATAAGTTCTCAGGCTGGGGATGTGGCTCAAGCGGTAGCGCTTTCGCCTGGCATGCGCAGGGCGCTGGGTTCGATCCTCAGCACCACATAAAAATAAAATAAAATAAAGATGTTGTATTATATATTTATTATATTTTAAAATAAATATTAAAAAATTCTCTCTCTCTTTAAAAAAATAAAAAAATAAATAAAATAAAAATAAAATCTCCCCAGAATTATGGAAGAATAGCAGAAATGGCACTAGGGAGTAGTACCCAGTAGCCCCTAACAGATCCTAAGCCCTTGTCATGGATAGATAAAACAGTACCCAGAATGGTCCTAAGGCCCAGGGACAGAGGCCCACCTTCTTCTCTCCTGCCTGTACCTCCTTCCAATTAGCCCTAGCCAAGCCCTCCACCCCAGTGCTCCCAGGGGAGTCCCTTCCAACAAAGATCATCCCCCTCCTCACACCTTTAGCTCTTGGAGCCACTGAGCTGGCAAGCCATATGGAATAGATTATTCTGGATCCATGATAATCTGATTATCTGGCCATGGAGCAGTTGGATGCTCAGCAGTGGATGTGGCAGTCACAGGCATCAGAGGGGTGATAGGAGGGAGGGGGTGGGAAGGGAGGAGAGATTTGGCAGATTCCCTGAAAGGCTCAAGAGGAAGTGCCAGAAGCCCTGTGGGTTTGGGGGCTCTGATAATGCCCAGTAAATAGGTAGCACCTCTCTCAATAGAGCACCATATGTGAGTTTCTACACTTCCTCCAGGTAAGTGGGAGTGATCTGAGCCTTAGAGTGAAAAGTAGAGAAACTGAGGCATAAAGGGATTAAGGACTGAAGTAACACAAAACAAAGATGCAGACATGTAAAGGTGGGGAAACCTTTATCACTCACACCTCAGTTTCTCTGACTGTAAAATGGGGCAGAGACTCCTGTATTTCTTGGAGGAAAACAGCCCAAAGGTTGACCCTAGACTTTCCAAGGTCCTTGCATTCCCAGACAAAGCCAGCAGATGGCGCTGTCCAGCCGCCTGGGAGCTTTGAACCTGCACAGGACAGACCTTCCTCTACTAGTCAGGACTTTTTTCTGGAGCTAGGGCCATAACAGAGGCTTGGCCCTACCAGAGAATAAAGGCATCAGGACACTGGTAACTGTGTAGATGACCGAGGGAATGCTGGGGCTGGCTTCAGAAGTGAGTGCAGCTGGGCACAGTGGCGCACACCTGTAATCCCAGCAAGTCTGGAGGTGCAGGCAGGAAAATCACATGTTTGAGGCCAGCCTTAGCAATGTAGGGAGGCTCTAAGCAACTTAGCAATACCCTGTCTTAAAGTAATAAGGGCTGGGGATGTGGCTCAGTGGTAAAGCACCCATGGGTTAAATCCTCAGCACAAAAAAAAATGGGTGCAGCTTGGATTGGTGCAGGAATGTTGGACTGTGACCCCCAAATAGGCCACTATCCCTCTCTGAATCTATTTACTCATTTCATCTATCCACCAAGAAAAACATGCATTTATGTACAGAGAGGGAGCCCAGAGGAAAAGAATGAGAAGAAGCGAGACAGGTTCAGGAGGGTAGGGGCCAAGCAGAGTTTAGCACCCCCCTGACCTACTGCTCTGGGTGCAGTTAATGTAGAAAAGGTCAGAACCCAAGCCAACTGAAACTCTAGGTGGGGGGCTGCCCTGGGCTCTGTGCCCTGCCAACTGCTGCATGAAGAATTGCAGGGCCACCTCAGCTGCCAAATTGGGTCAGTTTCCAACCTGTTTGATTCTCCTCTCCCTCCCACACCAGTTCCTCCAGAAAAGCATGGATGGAGCTATATCCAGGCAGGAGGCCTGGGTCTCAAGCCTACTCTTTCCCTACCCCTTCTCTCACATACTGCTCACTACAGCACCGTGAGGTGCCAGGAGAGTGGTCTGCCTGGCAGGAGGAAGTGCACAGGGCTGGGTTCCTGGCCTGGGATTCCACACAAAGTTGGTGGGGTAGCTTAGGCCCTCAGCCAGCTGCAGGTCCTCTGTCCCCAGAGCAAAGGTACCTGACATTAAATCCCATAAAATGCAGAGTGAGGATTTGTACATTGAACTGTAATGTGTGGGCAGGACCTAGGGGAGGAAGGAGCCAGCAGTGTGTGCCTGTGGGTCTTTTGTGAGAGGCGTCCCTGGACAGGCTAGAGAACCCTGGGAAAGGGATGAAGCTCACACTGGTGATGTAACCTTCAAGGACTTATATGCACTCCCCCTTGTTGGCCAAAACTTTGTCATTTGGCTCTCCTGTCTGTACCTCCTTCCCATTGGCCCTAGCCAAGCCCCCCCACTCCAGAGCTCCCAGGGGAGCCCCTTCCAACAAAGATCACCCCCTCCTCACATCTTTAAACAATAGCATATTGATGCTGGGGATTGGAAAGAGAGACTTTTATCTGTTAGGTTTACATTTTTCACAAGGAGGCTGTATTCATGTATTATTAATATGCAGTTTAAAAATATTTTTTCAGGGGCTGGAGTTATGGCTCAATGGTAGAGTGCTCACCTAGCATACACGAGGCACTGGGTTCAATCCTCAGCACCACATAGTGTAAAATATATTGTGTCCACCTAAAACTAAAAAAATAAATATTAAAAAAATAATTTTTTAAGCAATGGAAAGCTGACAATGCACTTCCCAACTTTTTCCTTTGTCTTTCTTTCTTTTTTTTTTTAATGATCTTTGGAAACTTTTGTTAAAGAAGAAAATTGCATAAAAATAAATAAAAATGACTTTCAAATATACATATAAGGATGTACCTATGTGGAAAACTAAGGAATTTCAGTATATGCCTTTTGTTAAGTAAACCATTGCCATTGTACTGTGGAGTACCAATCATGACTTAAAAATCTTGTTGCAGAAATACACTCACTGATACAGAAAATACATCAGTGATTTTTTAAAAACATTTATCTTTTCTTTCTTTCTTTTCTTTTTTTCATTTTTTGCAAAACTCTTATTAATTTTCCACATTTTTATTGGTGCATTATAGTTGTGCATAATGATGGGATTTGCTATTACATGTTTGTACCTGTGCCCAATATAACAATATAATTTGGTTAATATCACTCCCCGGCACTTCCCCCACTCCTCCCTTCCTTCCTCCACTTGGTCCCTTTGATTTTCATGAGATCCCCAAGGCACCACCCCACTTCTTTTCATCTCTAGCTTCCATGTATGAGAGAAAACACAATATACACATTTGACCTTCTGAGTTTGGCTTATTTTGCTCAACATAATGGTCTCTAGTTTCATCAATTTTCCTGCAAATGACATAATTTCGTTTTTCTTTATAGTTGAATAAAATTTCACATTTTCTTTATCCATTCATCTGTTGATGACCACCTAGGCTGGTTCCATAGTTTGGCTATTGTGAACTGTGCTGCTATAAATGTAGTTATGCATGTATCAGTATAGTATGATGATTAATATTAGTATTAATTCTTTAGGATAAATACCAAGGAGTGGTATAGCTAGGTCATATGGTGGTTCCATCATTTGGGGAAACTCCATACTGGTTTCCATAGCAGTTGTACTAATTTACAGTCCCATCAACAGTGTAAAAGTGTTCCTTTTTCTCCATATCCTCTCTTCCAACATTATTATTTTTATTTTATTTTTTTGGTACCAGGGATTGAACTCAGGGGCACTCGACCACTGAGCCACATCCCCAGCCCTATTTTGTATTTTATTTAGAGACAGGGTCTCACTGAGTTGCCTAGTGCCTCACTTTTGCTGAGGTTGGCTTTGAATCGAGATCCTCCTGCCTCACTGGGATTACAGGCTTGTGCCACTGCACCCAGCTACTATTTGTAGTCTTGATGATTGCCACTCTGACTGGTGTGAGATGAAATCTCAGTGTAGTTTTGATTTATATTCCCCTAATTGCTAATGATGTTGAACATTTTTTTCTATATATTTGTTTGGCCATTTGTATTTCTTATTTTGAGAAGTGTCTGTATAATTCATTTGCCCATTTACTAATTGGGCTATTTGATTTTTTAGTGTGAAGTTTTTTTGAGTTCTTTATACATTCTAGATATTAATCCTCTGTCAGAAGAGTAGCCCGCAGATATTTTCTGCCATTCTGTAGGTTCTCTCTTCACATTCTTAATTTTTTCCTTTACTGTGCAGAAGCTTTTTAATTCGATGCTGTCCCTTTCATTAACTCTTGGCATTACTTCCTGAACTTTGAAGGTCCTGTTGAAAAGTTGCTACCTGTGCCTATTTTCTGGAGTGTGAGCCTACATTTTCTGCTAGGAGTTGCAGAGTTTCGGGCCTGATGCCTAGGTCTTTCATTCATTTTGAGTTGATTTTTGTGCAGGGTGAGAGGAAAGGGTCTAGTTTCATTCTTCTACAGAAGGATAACCAGTTTTTCCAGCACCGTTTATTGAATAGACTGTCTTTTCTCCAATGTTTTTGGCACCTTCATCAAGGGTCAGATGACTGTATCTGTGTGGACTTGTCACTGGGTCTTCTATTCTGGACCATTGGTCCAGTATTATGCAGGTTTTGTTACTATGGCTCTGGAGTGTAGTTTGAAGTCAGGTATTGGGATGCCTCCAGCATTGCCTTTTTGGCTTAGAATTGCTTTGGCTATGCTGGGTCTTTTCTTCTTCCAAATGAAGTTAAGGACTATTTTCTTTTCTAGTTCTGTGAAGAATGTCATTGGTATTTTGATGGGGATTGCATTGAATCAGTATATTGCTTTTGGTAGTATGGCCATTTTAACAATATTAATTCTGCCTAGCCACAAACATCAGAGGTCTTTCTATCTTATGTTTTCTTCAGTTATTTTTTTTTCTTCAGTGTTCTATAGTTTTCTTTTTCTTTTTTGGTGGCTCTGGAATTGAATCCAGGGCCTTATGCATGCATACTAACTGAGCTCTATCTCCAGTCCTATAGTTCTCTTTGTAGAGGTCTTTCATCTCCTTTGTTAGATTCATTACCAGATTTTTTTAGGCTACTGTGAATTTTGAATGGAGTTTTTTTTCTCCTAATCAGCAAATTCATTGTTTATATATAGGAAAGTTACAGATTTTTGTATGTTGATTTTGTAACCTACTACTTTGCCAAATTTGGGTTTTGGCTCTAGCAATCTTTTGATTGAGTTTTTTCTAATCTTCTAAGTATAGGATTATAGCATCTGCAAATGGTGATGATCTGATTTCTTCCTTTCCTATTTTATCCCTTTTATTTCCTTCTCTAGCTTAATTGCTCTGGCTAGAATTTCTAAGACCATATTAAATAGGAACGATAAGAGGGAACATCAGTGATGGTCTCAATAAGTCAGTGAGAGAAGCTGGTCACAAAAGAAGGTGCTTTCTGCATACCCACAGTAAGTGAAAGCAGGGACTCAAACAGATGCTTGTATGCCAATGCTAAGAGCAGCACTATTCACAATAGCCAAATGGTGTAAACAATTCAAACGTCCATCAATAGATGAATGGATAAACAAAACATGGGCTACCATACAATGGAATATCATTCAACCATATAAAGAAATGAAGTGCTGATGCATGCTGCCGTGTGGATGAACCCCCAGAAACATTATGCTAAGTGAAATAAGCTATACTCTATGAGAGGCATAACTCAGCACTTGCCCAGCATGCCCAAGGCCCTGGGTTCAATCCCCAGTGCTGCCAAAAAAAAAAGTATAAATCAGACACTAAGGACAAAGGTTGTGTGTTATAGAGATTGGAGTCATAGAGATTGGGAGCAGATTAGAGATTATCAAGGGCTGGGGTAAAGAGGTAAGAGGGCTTTATTGCTTAATAGATATCAAGTTTCTATTTGAGGAGATGAAGACATTTTAGAAACAGCAGTAGTAAGAGTTGCTCACATTGTGAATGTAGTTTATGCCACTGAATTACCCACTTAAAAATGGACATGATAGGGGCTGGGGATATAGCTCAGTTGGTAGAGTGCTTGTCTCACATGCACAAGGCCCTAGGTTCAATCCCCAGACTACCCCCCAAAAAATGGTTATGATGGGTGGGGAGGGGGATGTAGCTCAATGACAGAGCACTTACCCAGCATGCATGAGACCCTGTGTGTGAAAAAAAAAAAAAAAAGGCAAACTTTGTGTTATATATCATGATTTTTAAAAAAATTTAAAATATATGGGCTGGAGTTGTGGCTCAGTGGTAGAGCACTCGCCTAGCATGTGTGACTCTGGGTTCAATTCTCAGCCCCACATATAAATAAATGTATGAAATAAACGTCTATCAACATCTAAAAAAATTAAAATATAATGCACAAAAATCTTGACTTATGAATTCTGTCTCAGTAAAGCTGTTTTTAAAAAGAAAAATATGGGTTAAGGGTATACCTTAGTGATGAAATGACTGCCTAGCACTTGGAAGGCTCTGAGTTCAATCCCTAGTGCTACAAAAGAGAAAAAAAAAGGAAAGAAAAATATACCGGAAGCTTCAAAATACAGAAAAACAACTTTAAAAAGTGACATTCTCTGTCTCAATGCCTTTTTGTCCCGTGCAGGTATTAGGAAGCTGGTATTAGGAAGCTGCCTGGCAAAGGTGAACCCGCGCCCTAGGATGCTGCTCTCTCTAGAATTGAACCAGGGAGGGGCACTTTAGAGTCCCTTCTTTTTGCTTGTCTGTATCTTATTTTGGTAACAGGCCCATGTTACTTTGGTGAAAGATAAGAAAGGAGGAAAGGAGGACAAAAACACTTTGCAGCCCCCTCCCCAGTTAGTTTGCATCCCAAGAGGTGGGACCCAAGTTCCCTTGTGGCTGTTGGAGATAAGGCCAGGGAGAACGGCTCTTCCACCCCAGGTCCTGCAGCCCCTGTAGGGCGGGCCCCTCTCACTCTCCCCTTTGTCCTTCCCAACAGCAGCAGGGCCTCAGGTGTTATACATAGGTGTCCATCTGATCCTCACAGAGACACCCTTTAATGAAGAAGACCAAGCCTTAGGAGGGGAGACTGCCCCCAGCCTGAGCTGCCTCCCCTGGGCCTTGCTGTCCTAGAAGCTCTGGGGCCTCCTTGACTTAATCTTCTTGTTGGAGGAAGAGTAGAGGGAAGCTTCCAGCCTCCATGCTCAGCCTCCCGGGTGCTCCAGGGATGCCTGTGTCCCCAGCCTCCCTTACTTCCCAGTCAACAGTGGTCGCCTCCTTCCTCCTTTTCTTCTATTCTCTCCTGCTGGCTCTGGGGTCCCCTTGTGGCACCCCTGCCCCTGCCACTCAGCCCCTGCCTGCCCACCCCCTCCTTCCTGGGGCCCCAGGCAGCCCTGCCCTGATGCAAACACAGCCTTCTGCCTGGCTTCCTGCTTCCAGCTCTTCACCTCCATCTCCTCTTCTTCCTCAAAATCCCTGTGGATCCACTGCCTCCCTAAAAGTCCAAGCTCTGCGCTCAGCAGGACGTCCCCAGCCAACCCCTGCCCACCTGCCTGTCCACACCGTCTCCCGCTGCCCTAGTGGGGCTCCAGCCCCAGCATGGCCCCGTGAGCTCTGGGCTTTGGGACTTAGATTCACTACTTCTCCTCTGCAGGATCCCTCCATGTGAAGAAACCCACAGTTTAAGGCCGCTCCCTTCCCCCAGGGACTCATCCTGATGGCCCAGATAGGAGCATTCCTCCGATTCCACAGGCATCTGAACCCCAGGTCACCCCAGCTGCAGAGCAGTCTTCCTCCTCCCTCCACTCACTAGCAGGATGCTCAGACCTCCTGGGAACCTCAGCCCTGGCCCCACCAGGCTCAATGCATGGACTCTGACTCAAAGGCAGATACCAGTGAGAGAGAATTTTGGCTCTGAAGACTTTAGGCAAGTGACAGGACCTCTCTGGGCCCAGTTTCCTCATCTGTGCCATGCACAGGGTTTGAGAAAGGAGCAGGCTCCAATAGGCAGTGTTCAGCCCTGCTTTGTGCTGAAGTGCTCAGAAGACAGGCCAGTCTGAGGTCAGGTCAGGGACAGCCCCGGTTCCAGGGACTGCTTTGCAACCTTGCTTTGGTAGCTGTAAGTCTCTGGGCCTCCTGATAACACTCATGGTCCCCTGCCAGACAGGGCCTTGTCATCAGGCCTCCCTGGGACCTGGGGAGGCTGACTCAGAGCTCCTGAAGTGAGGGGCCCCTTTCAGACACCTGCCCCCACACTCCTTCCATCCCTGGCCCAGGGACACTTGCCCTGTCTTTACTTTGGCCTCCCACTCCCACCCCAGGAATACTTTCTGGGGCTTCTGAGGGGGCCTGCTGCCTGACTGTTTTGGAGGCCCCTCCACATTCTGGTTCCCAAGTCGACACCTTCTGCCCTGAGGGAGGCAGCAGCAGTGTCAACAGGCAGCCAAGAGGTGTGAAGGCAGCCACGGTGGCAAGGACCTCTGTGTTTGCTGGTAATGAGAATACCACTCGGCCCCTGCCTGCCCCCCCTTCCCTCCAGTATCCCATAGCTGACACCCCAGGGCCTGGAGAGGACTCAGGAGAAGAAAGGGATGGAGACCTGTGGTCAGGGGCCTGCTCCGGGGCCCTGTGTCGCCTTCCCAAGGGGGAATGCTGTGGAGGACTCTTGGCGCAGTGCTGTGGGCAGCCCAGGGTTGCTGGGGCCAGGCGTGAGCAAACCTGGAGACCTGTGCTCGGCTCCCACAGTCAGGCAGGACCTGGGTCACTGCCCTCCCACGCCCCTCTCAGGGCCAGGGCTGACTGAGCATGGGTAATGGGGGAGAATCTGGGGACCCTGCCCTCCCCATCTGACTGGTGGTTTGGGGAAGGGGAGAAGCGGGTGGTGGGATGGAGGCTTTGGTCTCCTCACTGGTCTGACAGGAACACCAACAGGCATGGCCGGCCTCACGGTACCAAGCTGACCCATACCACATGGACATGTCCATCCAGCGGTGAGAGTGGCCTTCTGGTTCCTGTCCTGGAAGCAGGCCCAGCTGAGCCACAAGCTGCAGGCACAGAGAGCAGGGGTGGAGGTGGTCTGAGCTGAAGGGCCTGGGAGCCTCGCTCTGCACTCCCTTATCCTGGGACTGGCCCCTGGATCTGGGATCTAGAAGTACCTCAGTGATCACCAGCCCCAACCTTTCTGCTGTGTGGTGTTTGGCAAGGGCCATCACAACTGCCCACTCCTGTCCAGCTTGCACCTAATGTGTAGTAGTGATGTGGCCTCTTCTCATCTGCCTCCAAGAACAGGCCACTTCCTCTCTCACAAGATAGTCCCTCCAACCCTAGAACGTTCTTCAGACTCTCCCTGGAGAGTTCCCCTAGGGCCAGGTCTCTCAGGATTTCTAACACATCCTCTTAGCTTCTTCTTTTTGGACTAAACACCCCACCAAGTCCTTGAGATGTTTCCCTGGTGACCTGGCTTCAAACCTCCCTCCCCTGAGCTCGGGTTTGTCCCCAATTCACTGTGGCTTCCGGGTTTCACTGCTTACTCTAGGTATCCACCCTGCCTAGGAATGGGTACCGTCACCTTCTTGGTTCAAGACCTGCTGCTTCTTGCCAGTTGGAATGCACCTTGGCCTTTCCTGCACTTGACACCTGGAAGACAATGACCGCCACGCCCTTCCCACCTGTGCTGCTGCTTACCTGAGGCCTCCACATCATAACTCGCAGGAGGGGTACATAGGGCTTTGTGGATTCTGTCTTTTTACACCTGATGGGTTTGTCCCAGCCCATCAGAGTCTCTTTAGATTCTGGCTGTTGCCCAATTCACTTCCTGGGTTCAGGTCTTACCCCAAATTAGATCAGTCCCCATCTTCACTCAAAATCACATTGCCCCCAAGCAATGTGATTTTGAGGCACTTCTCTCCAGAGAACATCTTCCAGGTGAACATCTGTCCATGCATCTTCTGGAAACTGTCTCTTGTGAATGCACTCAATAATTCATGAACTGTCACTCAGATCACTTGAGTGTCATTTGTTGACAAGGAAATCCTCAGAATTTCCTTATTAGATGGACAGGGATTGTGTTTGGTTGCTCATAGAATAAACTCACGACGACAAATGAGATGGTGGTTTTTCTTCCACATTAAAGAAATTCAGGGATGGAGAGTCCAGAGCCCCTGTGGTACTTCCATGTTGTCACCAACGCCTCAGGGTTTCTTTCTGCTTCACCATCCTTAGTGTGTGATTTCTGTCCTCAGGACTGCCTCAGAGTAAGAGGAGGGTAGCTGAATTTCCACCTATCAGGTAGGAAGAAAAGATACAGGACTGTGCCTGTCAACTCTCCAAGCTAGGCATTGGTGCAGATGCCTAGAATCCCAGTTACTTGGGAGACTGAGGTAGGAGGATTGGGTGTTTGAGGCCAGCCTGGGCAATTTAGTGAGATCCCAGCTCAAGATTAAAACAAACAAACAGACAAACAAACAAACAAACAAACAAAAAAAACAGTGGTCTCCCAGAAGCCCCAAACAATGACAAATGACACCTAATAACATCTCATTGGTCATTCCAACTTCGAGAAATGTAGGTTTGGGGCAGGGCATATCACCACCCTCAACAAAACAGAGTCCTGTTATTTTAAGAAGACAAGACAATCAGAGGTCATACTAGATGCAGTAACGGCAAACTAGCTGTGTCAGTCACACTGGTGAAATCCACACATTTCACAACCACGTTTCCCTGACCTAGCCACTGCCTCTTCCTGTCACAGGAAGGAAGAGGTAATTCTGGTATTACCAGCGCGCCCAGGCCCAGAATTCAGCCACCCTGCCCAGCAGCACAGCCATGCTCCCTCCTCTCCTCAACATCAGATGAAGGCTGGAGGGCAGGACTCAAGCCTAACTAGTTGTCCTGCACCTGGAGCAGGTTACAGCCCACAGTAAGTACCTGGCTCCACACCCATCATCCAGAGGAATAGCTTGCAGGGACGCAGGCAGGTGGGTAAGTTGGCTGTGCCAGGACCCTGCCCTCCAGGAGGAGCTGGTTCTGACCTCTGTTTCTAGTCTTCTGAGGCTGGTTGGCCAGCACCAGCTCTGAGCACTGGAGTTCTGCACTGCAGGTCTGGTGACTCTCGCCGTAAGACAGGAGGAGGCACCTGTGGAGGATGGCCCTGTGCCGAGTCCAGGCTGGAGATGGAGTAGCGGGTGGGGTGGATGCCCAGAGTCTGGTGCTGGACAGTGTCATAGAAAGACGGATTACTTTCCTTCTGCTGGGAACAGTGCTGGGGGTATCAGCCCCCTTACAATCCAATCCATTCCTTTACCCACCTCATTCTGCCACCCCCGAACTTGCTATCAGCATAACGTCAGCTCTGTGCTAGATACTATGGCACACACCGTCTGAATTATCCCGTGATCAGAATTTCTACTTTATAGATGAGAAAACTAAGGTTGAATGAGTTATCCAAGTTCCTAGAACTGTTCAGTGGTGGAACTGGGAGTTTAAACCAGCCCTTTCTGATGCCAAAGACCAGCACTAGCCATTTAGCCACACTGCCTCCCTTGCCAAGTGGAGTCTCAGGGAATGGAATGAAGTTGACAGTGTTCCCTATGCTTCAAGAGCTGGTGGAGGGGCCTACCAGAGGCCACAGCAAACCAGGTTGCCACCTTCCAGAACTTCACTCAGACACCCCACAGCCTAGGGCCTGGGCCTTAGGGCTACCCCAAACCAAGGTAAGTGGGCCAGGATAGTCCAGAGATGAGAGGGTAGTACGGACCATGCGCATGGCCTTGTGTTGGAGGCAGGGTCTCACTCCTCACCAAATCCCTCCCCAGGAAACCTTTATGCTGGTTCTATAGGATGCAGGGGGGTGGGAGGGTAGGGGGTAGAGAAATGATTCTGGAAATTCAGAACCTTCCTGGAAATTACAAAGTCATTCCACCACTGCCCATTCAGCTGTTCACACACAAGACAGCACTATGTGTCAAAAAACAAAAAATATAGTAAAGGGCATCAATAAGGGGCTGTGTGGAATATCATATAGCAGTTAAAAGGTGTGAGTCAGAAACATCAGTAAAATACATGGATCTGAAATTTCTGAATGCAGATTAAGATATCTATGTAAAAGGTGGAGCTGGATAAGAGAAATAACTTCTAATGGTCTATAGCACAGTAGGGATCTGTGGTTGATGACAATTAACTTTATGTTTTCAAATAGCTGAGAGAGGATTTTCAATGTTCCCAACACAAAGAAATGATGTTTTAGGTGATGGATACACCAATTGCCCTGATGTATCGTTACACATTGTACTGTGTATTGAAATACCACACTGTAACCCATAAATATATACAGTTAAGTGTTGATTTTAAAAAATTTAAAGCTATGTCTATGAAACTGGATGGATTTTATTTATAGCTGTCAAGTACATGTATGTAACTTCCTCATTAGACAATATATCGAGAATTTTATGTGGTCTTGGATCAATAAATATGTACTTATACTACATTTGCCATTATTTTAACCTAAAAAGTCTAGGATTGTCTGTTTTCTAAGTCTCCACTTCCATCAGTAAATGGTATGTGTGTGTGTGTGTGTGTGTGTGTGTGTGTGTGTGTGTGTTAATAGTGAATGAAATCAGGGTCTTGAACATGGTAGGCAATCACTCTACCACTGAGCTATACCACTAGCCCCCCACCTTTTTTAAACTTTGAGACAGGGTCTCATTATGTTGCTCAGGCTGGCCTTGAACTTGCAATGCTCCTGCATCAGCCTCCCACATCACTGGCAATTTTTAAATCTTGGTTTAAATCTTTTTACATCATTGTGTTAGTCTGTTTTCCATTATTATGTTTGGCTCACAGTGTTAACGGTCCAAGAGCATGGCACCAGCTTCTTCTTGGCTCTGGTAAGGGTTTCATGGCGATGATATCACAATGGCGGGAGCATGTGTGGAAGAAATCACATGGTGAGACAGGAAGCAAGAGGCTTGAGGAGTAGCCAATCTTGCTCTATTTATAACAACTCATCCTGGTAGGAACTAACCAGGGCTCTATGAGAGCTGCATTAATTCCTTCTAAAGAAATGCCCCCCAATAACCTAGCCACCTCCCTTTAGGCCCCACCTCTTAAAGGTCCCATGACCTTTTAACATTGCCACAGGGAGAACCAAACTTCCCACTCAGGAACCCTTGCGGGGGCACTCAAGCCACATCCACACTATAGCAGTCATAAAATGCTGCCTAACTGGCTGCTTCTCCCCTACCCTGCTCCCTGCAACAAGCAAACAAAATAAAACCAACCCTGTTTGAAATTGAGTTCATCTTTTTTTTCAAGTTATGGACAAATTTAAAAGTTCTCCTTTTCATTCATATCGGCTAGGATAAACAACAAATGACATGCCTGGTCCATTTTTTTTCTCCCCTTTTTGCACTGGAGATTGAATCCAGAGCTTCGAGCATGCTAAGTGCATTCTCTAGCACTTAGTTACATCCCAACCACCAGTGTTATTTAGCATCAACTATTACTTCATTAAAACAGAGCAGAGGGCTGGGGATGTGGCTAAAGCAGTAGCGCGCTCGCCTGGCATGCATGCGGCCCGGGTTCGATCCTCAGCACCACATACCAACAAAGATGTTGTGTCCACCGAGAACTAAAAAATAAATATTAAAAAAAAATTAAAAAAAAAGAAAAAACAGAGCAGAAATTTAGGCATATTTTCCCCCAATATACTTTAAGTTCTGTGAAGCAGAAAGTGATATAATTTCATCACTGAAGGTTTACCTGTATGTCCTGCCCTTTTACCATTTCTCCCAAGTTGACATTTTTTAAATGGATGAACATTTAAATCAATTATGGCCAGGGATTTGTTTTGTACATAATCAATAGTTTAAATCTGCATTCATAAGCAATACAAATTTGATTCATTGTTTTTAAAGAAAGAGTCAGCTAAATATGCCCTGACATGGAATGATCAAAGAAATGCTGTCTAATGAAACAAACAAACAAAACCCCTCAAAAAAACAGTCAGACAAGTTTCAAATTGATATATACAATGTACCATGTGCAGAATGTAATCTCATGAGTACGTAATCCATTATTCTGTTACCATACAGAATACCATGGACTGAGTAAATTTTTTTTTTTTTTTGTACTGGGGCTTGAGCCCAGGGGCCCTCTACCACAGCTACATTCCCAGTGTCTTTTTTTTATATTATTTTGAGATAGTCTCAAATGTCCTATGTTGCCCAGGCTGACCTTTAACCTGTGATTCTCTTGCCTCAGCTTCCCAAATTGCTGGGATTACACATGTGCACCACCACACCCAGATGACTGGGTAATTTATAAAGGGACTTTACTTATTTGCAGTTCTGGAGGCTAAAAGTCCAAGAGCAAGGCACATGCAACATCATAACATGGCCAAGGACATCTCAAGGTGAGATGGAGTGAGCAGCATGTTAGAGAGAGCTCCTTTCATAACAAAACCACTCTCCTAACACCCCATTGATCCAATCCCCCCAAAGTTCCCACTGTGAATCTTGCTGCATTGGGAAGCATTCCAGGGAGATGGACCCACACCATGGTAAGTACTGTGGGCTTCCTAAGAACACACATGTATGTAAATTTACTGACAGGGCTAGAAGGAAATATATAACCTAACAACTGCTATTACCTTTGGGGAGAGTTACAGTGGTGTTTAAAGGGACTCCAATTTTATCTATCATGTTTCCATTTCTCACAGTGAAACCTACTGGTTACATAATTTGTGTAATTCAAAGTTAATTTTTAAAAACAGTCATAAAAAAATTACAGAACCATTTACTACTCCAGCTGATGCAAGCTAATATATTCTTGAACACTGTCATAGTGTTGACCTTTAATTATTGATTGTTGGTTTTTTAACTGTGTCACCCTTCTGCTCAAAGTCTCTGTGGCTCCCCATGACCTTGAGAATAAAATCCAACTCCTTCAGCCTGGCCCCAGCCAGGGAGTGCCATAGCCCTCCACAGTAGTCCTCTAGCAGCATCCTGCTCCTGAAGCACCTTGGAGGGGTCCTGCTGCCAAGCCTTTGCTTTTGCAATCCCCTTCCAGAATGCTCTCCACACTCCTCTCTTCCCTACTCAAATCCTACTCACAGTTCAAGGCCCAATTGTGACCCGTCCACCTTTGTGGCCAGAACCCAACTGTCCTGGCCTTCATTTGGCTCTTCCTCCAGGCTCAGCCTTTTCTCTGGAAATCACAAGGGACATGGATACCTCCTAAACTGTAATTGCTGCTGAGAACACTTACTTTGCAATCTTATTATCTCAAAATTATTCCTTACAACAATCTGTAAGTAGATAATATAATTATTGCTTCTGTTTTGTGGAGCAGAAGGTCAAGATCAGACAGGTTAAGAACCATGCCCAAAGGCCCCCAGCTAGTTAGGGGTAGAGCTACTAGTTATATAGTAATGTGTCCACATGTGTTTCCCATTAGACTGAACCTCATGAGACCAGAGATGGCAATGGGGTGGTTCACCCTGGTATGCCTGACATTTACCAGTTGCTAAATAAATATGAATTAAATGAATAATGCTCATAAGTGATCTGAAATATTAGTATCTTCTTTATAGAGTAATAGTAGTAGCAAACATTTAGCCCACTTGCCAGGCCCTTTCTAAGTTCTTTACAGGGATGATTGCACTGCTACCAGCAACCATCCCAGGTGGGAGGTACCTTGTATTATTACTGGAATGATGGGGAGGAAAACTGAGGCTCCAAGAGTAGTGACTTGCCTAAGATCATTCAAAACAATAAAAAAGGTGGGTTTGGTAGTCGATCTTCATTGCTTACTGTACCCCATCCTTCTCCAGGCTGCTTGGTTCCATTTCTGGTCAGTAAAGACAGACCCTGGGCAGTAAAATGACCTTCTCAGTGTCATCCAGCAAATCAGCAAGTGCAGGTTCTAGGGTCCAAGAAAGGTTCACCTATGTACACCCCTAACCCCATCACTGTGGGCAGGTTCTTTGGGCTTGTCCTCGTTTCTTGTCCAGCACACAGGAGACACTGGGTAGAAGTTATTGGGCACAATCTCAATAAGGAGAGGCGGCCAATCCTCAAGGAGTCCATGAGGCACTTGAGGGGCAGCCTTCAGTCCGCAGACCATGGCATTACTCTCTAATAGGGACTCCTGGGCACTCAGCCCTGGGCAGTGGTTGGGGCGGGGGTGTGGGGTGAGAAGCTTAGCAGCTCCATCCAGATGCGAATTGTCCCTCCCACACTTCCCGGGCTGCGGGGGCCTCCATTAGAGCCCCTGAGGAGTCAGAATCCACACCTCCGCAAATGGGCCCGCTTTCCCAGGGCCCCCCTGCCCAGACCTTCCCTGGGCTCTGTGGGTTTTGACACCTCTCTGCAACCTGGTGGGGGTCCACCTCGCACCTTTGGTTCAGATAAAAGCTGAGGCCCCAAGGTGGCAGGTCCAGCCTCCCAGAGCCCACAGCCCCGGCATGGCCCAGTCGCCTCCTCAGCAGAACTTCCTTGGCTTAGACCATTGGATCGTCTCCCAGGGTTGGGGCTGGGAGGGCCACTCCGACTCCACGTCCCCAGCCTCTTCCTCGGATTCCTCGAGCTCGTGCCCCTGTGACAGCGCCCTCGGCCTCTCTCAGATCGCAAACCCAGCCCGCAGCGCCCGAGTAGCTGAGGCCACTCCGACAGTGCCCAGACGTGCACGGACGGGACCAGCGGGTGGACAGCGGCGGAGCGCCAGCGAGCGCGAGAAGCTGCGCATGCGCACCCTCGCCCGCGCCTTGCACGAGCTGCGCCGCTTCTTGCCGCCGTCCATCGCGCCGGCCGGCCAGAGCCTGACCAAGATCGAGACGCTGCGTCTGGCCATTCGCTACATCGGCCACCTGTCGGCTATGCTGGGCCTTAACGAGGACAACTTGCAGTGTCGGCGCCGGTGGCGCGCGGACGCAGTGTCTCCCCAGGACTGCGCGCTCTGCCCCGACGGCGGTCCCGTGCAGGTGCAGACCCGGGCTCCTGGCCCGGGTTTGGGCACTGCTTTCTGTACCGGGCCGTGCTGGGGGTCCCCGCCCTCCTATCCTGCCACCGGAGCCCTGGCTGAGAGCCCGGGGAGCAGGGTTTCCAACACGGATTCCTGGGTAACACCCCCTTACTGCCCCAAGATACAGTCGCCCCCGCTCCAGCCCCTAGGGAGAGTTCCTGACCCGGTTCTTTGGACGCCACCCAAAACCTGTCCCGGAAAGCAGACATCCCTGGAGCCTCAAAACCCCGCTTCACCCTGGACGCCACCAGCGGAGCTGGCTGCAGTGTACCAGGTACGCCATGGAGGCCCTTGCCCTTTCCCTGGTTTGATCCCCAGGTTTAATTTGGGAATGGAGTGGGTGGGTAGTTTCTAGTCTGCGGAGGATCTCATCTTTTCAGATCCTAGTTTATCTAATGGCGGGAAGGATGGAAAGAACCCTAACATCTGTAGGGAAAGAGATGAGGCCCTGGGAAGTGAATGACACAACTTCTGCTACCCAGCAATCTTCTCAGCGGTGGACAAGAGAGACTCACTTCGAGCTTGCTCAGAGGTGGGGGTGGAAGTTGGGAGATTGCACTCTCAGGAAAGGCCAAGTGCTTCTTCATTAAGGGTTCAGGAGGGGAAGGGAGCCCAAGGTAAAGGGCGGACCCTCGCCCGCGCCTTGCACAAGCTGTGCCGCCTCCTGCAGAGCCTGACCAAGATCTAGACGCTGCGTCTGGCCATTCACTACATCCTGAATAGATGGGCTTGCAGTTGGAGACAGTCATTTTTTTTTCAAGTTTCATTCATTTATGAGGCCAATGAATGAATCTTGGTTCATAAACGATCATATTAGTAACCAAACTTATTAAATTCTTATTGTCTGCTCCACACTATTCTGGGCACTTTCCATGTATTCATTCATTCTGCCCTTCAAACAATCCTATGAAACATATATTAGCATCCCCATTTTAAAGATGAGAACACAGACAAAAAGAAGTTACCTGAATTCCCACAGTGTAGCAGAGCTGGGATTTAAAGGTCAGCACTGAGTCTGCAGAACCAGTGCTTTTAACCACTTTGCTCCACTGCATCCATGGCACCAGGACTGTAAAGACATCATCAGCCATGCCCTGGGGAGCATCCAGGTTTTAGATTTCTGGGCAACAAGCTGTTCTTGTCTTTCTTACAGGATATCTCTGGGTCTTCAGAATCCTGTCTACCTCTGGGAAGTCCACCCCTTCTGCCCCGCCCTTCATGCCAGAGACTCCAGCCTCAGACACAGTGGGGGTGTTGGAGCCACAGTGCAGAGGCGCTGCCCAGCTCAGAGGACCAGGGACCTGGCCCTGTTTTCCAACTCAGTGAAGTGAGCCTCACCCAGAATTCAGGCCTACGGCTCAGTAGCTGCCCTGAACTTTGGCAAGAAGATTTGGAGGGGACCCACCTGGGCATCTTCTGATGGCCCTACCTGGCCTTTTTACATCCAAGAATCAGGCTTGCAATGTGGACGTCCTCCTCTTCTGTTTCTTTGGTGGTTTTAAAGCTTTCTAGCCAAATACTTATCATGAAAACAGTGTCTGGAACAGAGATAGTGGGTATCCTCCCAGGCTGGAGTGGGGTTATGACAGTGCCCTCTACATACACCATGTCTTGTATTTTGCAGAGCACAGTCTAAGCTGCTCTGAAAAGGGGGCTGCTTGACCCCCAAAGAGACCATGCTGGGACTGGTAAGGGAGTGGGCATGGAGGCCAGGCTCTTGCTCTGCTGTGTTTCTTGGTGACAGCTGTCCAGAATCCGATATGCTTAAGATGTTTTGTAACTTTTTAAAAAAGAAAAAATACCAATAAAATTTTGATACAGTCTGTTTTTCTATCAAGATAGGTTTTTCTTGCCTCTGGGGTGGTGGTGGGGGGATATTCCCATTCTTGGGGAACAAGGCCTATTGCCCTTCCACTCCTTGAGTCCAGGCCTGCCAAGATAGATGTGGGCCCTTGCTTATTATCTTGATGGTATTTATTGTGTCCTGGTTCCAGGGCTGAGAGTACTGCCTGGCCTCTTGTGCAAGGTGACCATAGGTAAGCTAAGACTAGGGCCTGCTCACTTGCCTCAGACACATCACCGCAGCTCATTTGCATTCTTCTGGTTGCAGTCCTGCTGACCCATGGGGTAAGCATATGCAGTTATAAACAAACAGGGCCTCCAGGGGAGGACGCCTGAGATACAGAGACCTGTGATTTAGGGGCTTTTTCACAATGATATAAAGTTTTTTCCAAAGGATGTGAGTGGCTCCTATGTGCGTGGCCCAGTGTACTAGTGTCTAGGGCTGCCATAGCAAAATACCACAGAAATGCATTTTTCAGTTCTGGAGTCTAGAAGACCAAGAAGTATAGGCAGGTTTGATTACTTCATGGCTTGCAGATGGCCTTCTCACTGTGTTATCTGTGTCCTAAATCTCTTCTTTTGAGGATATCAGTCATATTGGAATCAGACCTACCCTAAGGACTCCCCCCCACACACATCATTTAATCTTCCCCCCCCCCCAGTACTGGGGACTCATCCCAGCCCTTTTTATTTTTTGTTCCGTGACAGTGTCTTGCTAAATTGCTGAGGCTAGCCTGGAATTTGCAATTCTGCCTTAGCCTCCTAAATTGCTGGGATTACTGGTATGTTCCAGTGTACCAGGCCCTGTTTAATCTTAATTACCTCTTTAAAGGATTTATCTCAATATTCAGTCACATTCTGGGGAGCTAGGGGCTAAGGCTTGTGTTAACTTTCTGTCACTATAAAGAGAAAAGATTTATTTTGGTTTATGGTTCTGGAGTTTCCAGTCCATTCCTTTGGACCTCTGGTGAGCAGAGCACATTGTGCCAGGAATGTGCAGAGCAAACTGTTTACATCAGGAGCCAAGAAGCAAAAAGAAGAAGGGATGGTATCCCACAATCCCCTTTGGGAACACACCCACAAAGACCTAAGGACCTCCCACAAGGCCCCACCTGCCAAAGGTTTTACCACCTCCTAAGAGTACCACCTGGGATTAAGCCTCCAATATTCAACCTTTGGGAGACATTTAAAATCCGAACAATAGCAAGGCTTAAGCATAAATTTTACTGTTTAGCTCATAATGATAAGTGTCAGAAATTACTCCCCAGTTAATGAGATAAATTGCAAGGACATAAGTGATCAGAATTCAGGTCCTAAATGCAAGGATGAGAGTTTATACAAAAGGCATTAGGACCAGAGAGAGATAACAGGTTGGTGGAAGGCAATTGGCAGTACCTTTTCTTATTTTTTTAATATCTATTTTTTAGTTGTAGTTGGACACAATACCTTTATTTTGTTTATTTTTATGTGGTGCTGAGGATGGAACCCAGTACCTCATATGTGCTAGGTGAGTGCTCTACCGCTGAGCCACAACCTCAGCCTGGCAGTCCCTTTTCATTCTTGAGTTACCTGATCCATTAGTCTCACTATCTTGATTTGGGCTGTCTTACCTAAGAAGAGGCACTGTGAGAATCTTGAAGAAAGGATGTCATGATCCATGAAGGTTGCCATGGACTTGGGAGCCAACAGAAATGGTATCTTACTTCTGTATCTACTCTGACTAAGGCAGCGGGTATTGAAGAAGACGTAACCTTGGGACTGGGTGTTGGAAGATGTGTAGGAGTTTGCCAGGCAAAGGAAGAGAGACTTGGGAAAGAACAGCATGAGCCAAGTGAGGACAGAGGCTGCTGGTATCTCCAGTTGATGGGGAAAGTAACAAATTGGAGAAGGAGCCCAAGGTGTGCAGAGCTCTGTGGGGGTGTTATAGGAATTTGGCCTCTCTCCTGGGTGGCAGGAGGCACTGATGGTTTGGAGTAGGGGTGATCTGGCCAAGGGTACACTTGGCCTGTTGCCTGCTTCACACCAAAGGAGCAGGCAGGGAGGCCACTGTGACAGTTCAGGCTGAGAGAAAGGGAGGAAGGAAGTTGCCTGATTTCCTTAACCTGAGTTCTTGGCCACATTCAGGGCCTTGCATTTGGCTCTCATGACAGCCCATTGCTTGCTGAGATGCCCTGGGACATTGGGCACGTCACTTCCTCTCTGAGCCCATTTTCTCATCTCCTAAAGGAAGAACTGGCTTAAGTGATCACTGAGGTATCTTCTTCCTCAAAACTTTGAAGGAATCTGGTTTCTGGCCCAGGTCCCTCTCATCCTCAGGGACTGTTAGTCATCCTCAAAGGAAGAGAGAACCCTAATCAAGGTTAGAGCAGAAAGATGGAGACAGGCCTTATGGACCTAAGAGCACATTCCATTAGGCTTTTACTGGAAGTGTAACCATCAGCAAACTTTAAAACCTCCCCGAGGCTTGTTTTTTCCAACTGTGCGATGGAGCTAAGAGACCTTACTCTCAGAGTTCTTAGGCTTGGCACATAGTAAGTACTCAGTAAAATGAGTAACTAAGCAGAGTCCTGTGACCTAAGAGATGACAAGTGGCTTTGGGAAAACCTGGCTGCATACTGAGCCATCTAGGTCCAGGGTCCGTCTCTGAGAGCGTGATTCAATACATCAGTTTCCCAAGATCCTTTCCAGAGGATTCTGAGGACGAGCCAGGTTGGGAAGCAATAGATATTCTACACCTCTTAATTTCATTGCAGAGGAAACTGAGGACCAGGGAGAGGAGCAACTTCCCATAATCCCCCAACTAGGTGTGGACCTCAGGCCCCTAACTCCTTGCCCAGTGCTCTCTCCTTTCCCCAAAGACTCAGGATCTTGGCTCCACAGTCTCGCACAACTCTGCACCACAGGCAGAACCAGACAGGGGCTCTCACCAACCTGGGCTAGTCTTGCAGAGGCAGGGGAGGCCCTCCATGGCCATGTTTCCCCGCTCCCAGGCTGTGTGCAAGCCCTAGTGGAGTCCAAGAGGACCAGCCCCACAGCTGTAGCCCGATATAAGCATCTTCTGGAATTTGACAGCCTTGTTCTTCTAAGGCACTCAAAGGCAGAAAAGAGGACCCTAAGCCATCCAAGCAGGAAACATCACCAGCTAAAATTGCCTGGGAGACATCCAAGATGCCGCTGGATTGAGAAGAACTGGGCCCAGGAGGGCTTAGGGTAATTCTCTATCCTCGTGCTCCCTCACTGGAAGGAAAGGCTCAGTCCCACCTCTCAAAGTGGCAACTCTCATTGCTCCTGACCCCCATCTAGTCTCTTGTCCATGGCTGTGTCCTAGGCAGGTCTCCCTGGTCTGCACCTGTCTGCTAAGTGCCAGCAGGGTAGAGAGAGGGGCTGACACCTATGTCCTGCACAGGTTGACTAGTCCATCCACACCTTCCTGGCAACCCCAGTCCCCAGTCATAAGAGACTGGACACTGGCTGAGTACCTCGCTCAGGTCTTTCAACGACCTGCAGTGTAGCAGACACTCCAGTTTTGCACATGGACAGCTGAGGCTGGGAGCAGTGAAATGCTTGGCTCAGGTCCAGGGCTTTGCTGAAATGTCATCTCAGTGTCCAGCACTAGGTCTGAGAAGCCACTGGGCTGCCGCCTGCCAACGCCCAGCACCTTTCATTCTTGCTGGCCTAGGGCAGGCAGAGTGCCAGACAAGGAGCCAGCAGCCTGAGTTCTAGTTAGTTTCTACTTTGTGACCTTGACCAAGGCTTTGCAAGCAGATCTTTGGCTTCGGGTGTCCTCGCTATATATAGGGGACTGGTTTCCTGTATACCAGGGTACTGGTTTCCTCCAGCTATACGGAGCCTTTTGACTGTAAGCATTGTTAAGTGGACCAGTGACACAAGCATATCAGTGTGACTATCACAGATCCTGCTGCAGCTCTGAGTGGAGGATTTGCAAGATCAGAGTCAAGTGCTGGGTTCCAGTGGCACTGCCTTTTGATTTAAGCTCCCCGTGTCTCAGTTTCCTTATCAATAAAATAGTCAGGGCTGGATGTGTAGGACAAGGGGTAGAGTGCTTGCCTAGCATGCGAGGTGCTGGGTTCCACCCCAGAACACCAAAAATAAATAATGAAATAAGCTGGCCAGCCTCAATGGCGTGCCTGTAATCCCAGCAGCTCAGGATGCTGAGGCAGGAGGATGGAGAGTTTGAAGCCAGGGCTGGGGATGTGGCTCAAGTGGTAGCGCGCTAGCCTGGCATGCATGCGGCCCGGGTTCGATCCTCAGCACCACATACAAACAAAGATGTTGTGTCCGCCGAGAACTAAAAAATAAATATTAAAATTCTCTCTCTCTCTCTCTCTCTCTCTCTCTCTCTCTCTCTCTCTCTCTCTCTCTCTTCTCTCTTCTCTCTCTCTCTTAAAAAAAAAAAAAAAAGAGAGAGAGAGTTTAAAGCCAGCCTCGGCAACTTAGCAAGGCCCTAAGCAACTCAGTGAGACTCTGTCTCTGAAAAAGGGCTGGGGATGTGGCTCAGGGTTAAAGCGCCCCTGGGTTCAACCCCTGGTACCAATAAATAAATAAATAAAAATAAAAAGCTGAGAAAAGTTTTCACTTAGTGACAGATAAACAGCTCAGTCAGAGCCAGGCACAGAGAGTAATAGGATTAAGCTGACTCTTGTCTCTCTACAGGCAAACCCTCCCCTGCAATGTCCCTGAGCACAGAGCCCCCTAGGGACCCAAGATGGGGAAGCTGGCCCTCTCCCCAGTTGGTCCTTAGAAGGTCAAGTGCCAGCCATGACTGCTGGGTACTGGCGACAGGAAGGGCTGGCCCAGAGCTGAGGGGCCAAAGGAGTTAATTTGGAGCAGCCCAGGGAGCCTCCTGGACAGTCCCAGCACCCAGGCTGGCCTCTGTCCCTTGGCCCGCCCTACCCTTTGATGTGCAAATGGCAGTGGAGAGCCAGGGCCTCCCTGGTCTCAGAGGCCTGCTTCTCACTCCCTGGAAGAGAGGGTGAGAGGACAGCTGCTGGGGCCTCCAGCCAAGGATGTCACACTCCTTGTCATGTGTCAGGCCAAGTGCTCCCTAAATCCACAACAGGCTCCTTTATTGTCTTCATTGTGTGGAGGAGGAAACCGAGACTCAGGAGTTTAGATCCCTTGCTCCAAAAGAGTGTCTGGGCCACCATCTGAGGCCAGACCTTCAAGATTCCAGCTGGGGAGCTTGTGGGTATCAGTGGAGGTGACCCCCCAAGGAAAGCCTGCGGCTGTCTTGTTACTTCCTTCTTCCCCTCTCACCATCCTTTATGTTCACGGGGCCCAGTGGAGCTGAGGCCAGAGTGAGCGCCCTACAACCTGGCTCCCTTTGCCAAGAGATGCCCCACAGGGTCAGTGTGCACAGTGGAGCCTCAGACCTTCTCAGCATAGACCACCAACTGCCAGAGGTGGCCTGCAGATTGCAGCCCTGACTCCTGGTGAGGTATAGCTCCCTTGGTGGCTTGCCTGCCTCTACTCCCAACTCTCTTCTGCGTTCCATTCTACAAAACAGCCTGTTGACAAATTGATATCCCACCCCGCCATGGAGTCTGGAGAGGTGGTGGGACATGCCCTTGGCCAGTGAGTGGTGGTGCAGGCTTGGGACCCTGGGTTTTCTGCTTTCAATGCATTGACCCTTTCCCCAACTATCCCAAGGCCCCTGGTGTTGTGGAAGTGCAGGGAAAGTGGTGCAGTTGGCTTCCTGCTCCCTTGCCTCGTGTAGGGTGGGTGCTTCTAAAAAACCTTCCACTCTGCCAGGACCTGCTCTGTGCTTGGCACCACAGCTGCTCTAGCTCACATCACCTGTGGGAGCCACTGTGTCCACAGTTGTCCAACCTCCATCTCTGAGGAATTTCCTAGCACCCAGCACCTCAATCCTGCCAGCAGAATTGGGAAGAAATGCACCTGCAGGCAGACACCGTTGCACAGGTGTAGGGAGGGCTGGCAGGCTGGGCATCTCTCCTCTCCTTTGCTCTTTGGGGTCCCAGCCCCATAGTGCATCCCGTGCACCCCAGCGTCCTGCCTCCCAGCTAACCCACTCGTGCTCCTGCTTGGTAATGTCTGGAAGCTCATCTAGAAATCCTTTATTTACATTTTCGCTTAGAAAAAAATATACAGATCTGGTGCCCTGTTGATTCCTCAGTTTTGGGGTCTTGTGGGGAAGGTGAGAGAATGTTCAGGGCGGCTCCCTCAAGACCGTCCATTGTCCATCAAGGGCTTCTGCTCATCTGGCCCTAGAGCTGGGCTTCCCTGAGATCATCCCCAGGGCCCTGGGTGACAGGTGCCATGCCGGGCCTGGGGTGGGATTGGCACAAGGGGCAGGGGCTGGGAGGTGCTTGTGACAGCCTGGCTATTAGAAACTAGAGGCCTCACAGGCCAGAGACTTCGTCATTGAGGGGAGGACACTGGTGTCTCCGGCTCTGAAAATGGAGGCCCTGCCACAGACTGGTGGGACAGAGAGTCATGGGCACCTCACTAGGGGCCAGGTGGCTTGAGGACCAGGAACAATTATTGGCTTCTTTCTGTGAACCACTTGAGCACTGTCTCCTTGTTTTCCTTCACCCACTTGATATTGGCTTTCGTCTTCTCCAGGGCTTGCTCCAGAGCCCGGGTGCCTGAGCCAAAGCCAGTGTCCATGTTCTCCATCTTGAACTTCTCCAGCTGCCAGGAAAACAAAGATGGTCAGTTCCAAACTGGATCTTTTTTTGAGGGGTTGGAGAAGACTGGGGATTGAACCTAGGGGTGCTCTACCACTGAGCTACATCCCCAACCCTTTTTTTTTATTTTTTATTTTTTGAGGTAGGGTCTCACTAAGTTGTTGAGGCTGTCCTTGAACTTGTGATCCTCCAGCCTCAGCCTCCTGAGTAGCTGGGATTACAGGGAAGTGCCACTATACCAGGTTCCAATAGAGGTCTCTCAAACAGCCTGGAGGACAGGAGAGGGTCTCCCAGTCCTCAGGCTTCTCACTACCACCTGGAGGTAGCCTGGACTGGAGACTACACCCTGATCCCTGGACAGGGAGGGCCAGTCCTTCACCTCTCCTGGGGCAAAGTTCTAATCTATCCAGAGGTTGCAAAATGACAGCCTCAGGCAAAGCTTGGCTCGGGGAAGGGATCTGGCCTTCTCTTTGCAATATTTTATTGAGTTGATCCTCCTGTATAATCTCAATCCAATCAAGAAGGGAGAAAGGGACAAATTAAAAAACGCCACATGGAAGCAACAGTCAATTCAAACATGTGGAAATTTCTAAACCATAAGTGTTCCAGTTGCTTCAATAAATATGTAGCTTTAAAAAAGGGTGGGAGTGAGTGTGTCACTCAGTAGTAGGGTGAAGCCTTGGATTCAATCCCCAGTACCCTCCAAAACCAGACAGACATACTATTACACATTAAAGAGGTATCAGTACTAGAGACTCTAGCCAGGTCAATTAGGTAAGAAAATGGAATAAAAGATATCTGAAAAGGAACAAATAAAACTCTCTCTGTTCACAGATAACATATAACATGATTTTGTGTACACAGAACCTTTAAGAAATGCATAAATGAACTAGAAGGGTTGAGATGTAGCTCAGTGGTAACGCGCTTGCCTAGCATGATGGAAGGCCTAGGTTCAATCCCCAGTGAGCTACTAATCAATTTATCAAAGTTGTAAAATACAAGAACAATGTATAAAAATCAAATGTACTCCTACACACTGGCAATGAAGTCTGAAAATGAAATTTAAAAATTCCATTTATAATAGCATCAAAACCTAAAATACTTAGGAATAAATTTGACAGAAGCAGCACAAGACTTGAAACTTTGGTTAAAACTACAAAACACTATTGAAGGTAATTAAAGAACATCTAAATAAAAGGAAAACAGGACCAAAAAGTAAAATCTGTGTTCACGGGTTGGAAGATTTAATCTTATTAAGATGTCTATAAGGGGCTGGGGAAATAATTCAGTGGTAGGATGCTTGCCTAGCATGTGTTAGACAAAAATTAAAATTAAAAAAGTAAAAATTTAAAAATTCAATAATCCCCAAATTGATAAAGAAATTCAATACAATTCCTATTAAAATCCCAACTGCTTTTTTTTTTTTTTTTACAGAAATTGACAAACCAATCTTAAAATTCAGAAGGTAATGCAAGCAAGGATCCCAGAATAACCAAAACAATTTTGAAAATGAACAAAATTGGAGGACTCACACCAATTTCAATTTCACTCACATCAATTTCTTTGTAGGTCTGACCCACAATGATCAAGACAGTATGGTGCTGTCATCAGATAGAAATACATATCAAAGCCAGCCCATGGTGTATGTCTGTAATCCTAGCTGCTCAGAAGGCTGAGACAGGAAGTCTCAGCAATTTAGCCAGGCACTTAGCAACTCATTGAGACCCTGTCTCTAAATGAAATCCAAAAAAAGGGCTGGGGATGCACCCCTGAGTTCAATCCCTAGAAGAAAGACAGAGGGGGGGGGGAGGAAGGAAGGAATAAAGAAAGAAAGGAAGGTCAATGAAATGGAATTGAGACTCTAGCTGTAAATCCTTACATTTATAGTCAAATGATTTCAACAAGTTTGCCAAAAGTATTCAGTGGGGAAGAGTCTTTTAACAAATGGTGCTGAGACAAGGGCTTAGCCACATACATGCAAATAAATGAAGTTGGACCCCACCTCTCACCATGCAAAAAAAAAAAAGTCAAAATGATCAAATGGCTGCATATAAGAGTAAAAGCAATAAAACTCTTTTAAAATTCCATAGGTATAAAAGTTTGTGACCTTGGGTTAGGCAATTGTTTCTCAGATACGACACCTAGAGCACAACCAACCAAAAAAAATTGATTAATCAAATTTCCTGAAAATTAAAAACTTGAGTTTCAAAAGACACTATCAAGAGAGGGAAAAAGACAATCCTCAGAATGGGAGAAAATCTCTGCAAATCATGTGTCAGGTAAAAGAATTTAGTGTTCAAGATATATAAAGAGCTCTTAACAATAAAAAGACAAACACACACACATACACAAAAATTTTGTCAGGGGGGCCCCAGTTGAACCCAGGGGCTCTCTACCAATGAGCTACAACCTCATCCCTTTTTAGTTTGAGACAGGTTCTCTCTAAGTTGCTGAGACTGGCCTTGAATTTGTGATCCTCCTGCCTCAGCCTCTGGAGTCAGGGATCACAGGCCTGCGCTAAGTATCCCAGTTTTTTTTTTTTTGTTTTTTTTTCAGGGGGTGGGGTAGGGTTACCAGGGATTGAACTCAGGGGAACTTGACCATTGATCCACATCCCCAGCCCTATTTTGTATTTTATTTAGAGACAGGGTCTCACTGAGTTGCTTAGCACCTTGCAGTTGCTGAAGCTGACTTTGAACTCGAAATCCTCCTGCCTCAGACTCCCAAGCCACTGGGATTACAGGTGTGTGCCACCATGCTCAGCTATAACCCAATTTTAAAATGGGCAAAGGATTTGAATAGAAACTGCTGCAAAGATACACAAATGGTCAATAACCACACAAAAAGGTGCTCTACATCATGTTGTTAGTCACTAGGGAAATGCAACTCAAAGGCATAATGATACTAAAGATGGAGAGAAATTTAACCCACATGCATTGCTCCCGGGAATGTTGCAGTTGCTTTGAAAAACGTTTTGGCAGTTTCTAAAAAAGCTAAGCATACAGCAATTGCCTGAGTGGCAACCCCACTGCTAGGTGTATACCCAAGAGAAGTGAAAACACATGTGTTTGCACAAAAAAATTCCCATGAATGTTTACAGCAGTACTATTCATGATAACCCCAAAAGTGGAAACCACCCACTATCCAAGTGACAGAAGCCACGAAAATGGTCATCATTATATGATTCCATTTTACAAAATGTCCAGAAAAGACAAATCCATCATAGACACAAAAAGTAGATTAGTGGTTGCCAGGAGCTGGGGGGGTTTCTTTGGGGAGGGAATGATAAAAATGTTCTGGAGTTAGTAGCAATGGCTATATAAATCTTGCAAATATACTAAAAAAGTTCTTAAAGTGGCGAGTTTTATGGTACATGAATTATATCTCACTTTTTGGAAAAAAAGGTAGCTGGATACATAGTCCTGGCTACTCAGGAGGCTGAGGCAGAAAGATCACTTGAACCCATGAGTTTCAGGCCAGTCTGGGTTACATTATGAGACCTTGTCTCAATCACTCAGTAAAAAATATATATTTTTTTTATTAGCTACACATGACATTACAAGATCGTGGCAATTCATACATTTGAATATATATATTTTAATATTTATTTTTTAGTTATAGGTAGACAATATCTTTATTTTTATGTGGTGCTAAGGATCGAACCCGGTGCCTCACACATGGTAGGCGAGTGCTCTACCTCTGAGCTACAACCCCAGCCCCCAATAAATATATTTTTAAAATTCCAATATGCTTTTTTTTTTCTGACAGAATTGCCAGTATTTACAAAGTCTGGCTGCTCAGCCCGGGCTCCCTGTGACAGACACAAAGTCTGGCCATTCATCTCATAGTCCCTGTGATAGACATTGAGGCTGAGTGGTGGCTGCCACCTTAGGCTGGGAAGTGCCTCGGCTGAGTCCAGGCTGGGGGACAGCTTCTTACCTGCTGCAGCTCATACTCGGTGGAGAATCGCCGGGTCACCGCCTGGATGAGGTTGGAGAAGGAGAAGGAGCCACCGCCATAACTGCAGGGTGGAGAGAAGGGTGCAGTGAGCGCGGCCCAGGACGAGGGCGCATTACCTGGCAGCCAAGACTGAAGCCTCAAGACTGCCCTGGGAATCTTTGAGCATGGCTGAAATGAAATGATATGCCCAAGGAGGTGCCACAGGGATGTTGGGGAATTGGGACTTGAACACAGGTTTGTCTGCAGTGTCCCTGACTCTCCTCTTTCTAGAGACTTCTAGCAGTCACATTTTTTTTCCAAGTGGGAAAACGGACAACCCATACCTCACTGTCTTTCCATGCCTGCCTCCCACCCCGGGCCCCAAGCTGGGTTCATGGTGGACGGCTCCTGCCCAGTGCCCCCTCTTCCTGGGGCATCCCCCACACACTGAACACCCAGGCACCCCAGCCTTGATACTTGCTGCCCTGACACCCTCACCACAGACTCACTCCTCAAAGAGCTTCTTCCAGTTGCTCCTGACAAAATCCCAGACCAGAGTTTGCCCTATGACATTGTTGGTGATGCTGGTGATAGTGGAGACAGCGTCCTGCTTCCGGATGTAGTCAGGGTTCAGGGTGTAGCTGAGGTATCTGGAAGGGCAGGATGCTAAGATAGTGACCACTCCAAGGGCTGCAGTCAGACGACACAGAGAGAACCCCAACTGCAAAGCACCCTGCTCTCACACCCATCACCTTCTCCTGTGTCTTCTCAACATCCCCTTGTGGTGTCAAAGACTAATGGACCCCTTGATCCTACCTCTCTCTGTAGATAGGAAACTTGAGTCACCTAAGCAGGGTCACAGGCTCACTGGCTATGCCAAAGGTATGCCTGGTAGGGGTACTGGTGACTGAACTCAGGAGCGCTTTAACACTGAGCCCCCTCTCCAGCCCTTTTTATTTTTTACTTTGAGACTGGGTCTCACTAAGATGCCCAGGTTGGTCTCAAACTTGGAATCCTCCTGCCTCAGCCTCCCAAGTCACTGGGATTACAGGCACGCACCACTGTACCAGCTTGCAAATATTTTTTTTTTAAATGAATAAAGGAAGGAAGGAGTATTAGAGTCCTGAGCCCTGGCACAAGGTAGGGTGACACTGACGGTGGCTCTTCTTGATGGGGGTCCAGGTTATGACAGATGAGGCACACAGAGGGAGTGAGGAACCCTCATTCGAGGGCTTGAAGGGGTGCCTGGCTGGATGTCCAGGACAGGATCAGCCAGGCCAGAGCCCTTGACAGAGAGGAAGATGTGTTGTCATGTAAGGGCCAAAAGGCCACAGCTATTAAAAAAGCACAGGACATGGGCCCAGACCCGGGTTTGAATCTTGGCTCTGTCATTCATTAAAGCTCGTGGTCTCTGGGTCAGATGCTTTGCTTCTCTGAGGCTCAGTGTCCTCATCTGTAAAATGGGGGGAAATACTGCACAGGTTCGTGAGGCCAGTGTGAGGGCCCTGTGAGGACAGCAGAGACCTGGAAGGTTTTCCAGGTGGGGAGCAGCCCCGCCCTTCCCAGCTCACCTGTTCAGGAGCCACACCTCGTTAGTGCAGGCCAGGGCTGCTCGGAGTTTGTCAGCCTCATTTACCAGGGTGGCGTTTCTGAACTGCTGCCAGGCGAACTCCCACTCCTCCTCACCACCCTGGGAGATGGCGTTGCAGTAGACGGTGGACCGCAGGTTGGGGTGGATCCTGTTGTGGGGTGGGGGTGTCAAGTGCAGAGCAGCAGCAGGGAGGGGGGAGTGAGGGGCAGCTCAGGACAGGGCTGTGGGCTCCCAACCCACTTGAGAGACAGATAAGGGCTGGCCGAGGAGAGGCGGGCGAGACACTCACGGGTTGACGGCGGGGTTTTTCATCCACTCCTTGAAAAGGTTGGTGACCATTGTCTCACATTCCTCGATCCCATTGGCGCAGGCAGTGGAGATGGCATTAACCTCATTGTATCTGTCCCAGGGTAACATGATTAGCACATCTGGCCCAGACTGCTGGCGAGTTACTCCTGACATACCTCCCGGCCCACCGGACTTTCTGGGACTCTCCCTGTTTTCTTCCACCTTGGCCCTGAATTTCCTTGATTCTCAAAGCCGCCCGGGGAACCACAGGGGTAGGCACAGGCTCCAGTGCCAGTTTCAACACCTGGAAGCTGGTGACTCCAAGCTGGTGGGGTGACCTCAGAAGGTTTAGTCCAAGCCTTTGTATAATGAAGCCAGATTATACAAAGGATCACAGGCCACAAGGATCCCCGCTCCTGGGCAGGTGTCTCTCTTTGCTGGTGGCCTCGCCTGGGCCAGGTGTTCAGAGGTCCAGGGGAGAGCCCCGCCAGGCATGGCTTTCGACCCCCCGGGTCAGTCCTGCCTTCCAAACCCATGAGAGTCACACTCACTGTTCCATGAGGGTTGGTGGCCTCTGGGTCCAGAAGTCGGTGAGGTTTCGGTAGTAGTCGAAGAGGGGGGACACTTGCTTCTTCAGGTAGTTCTGAGAAAAAGAACACACGAAGAGCTCTGAAGAGTGGCGCTGACCAGTCAGGGCCCCCAGGACTTCAGTCGGGTGGGCAGGAGGTAGAGGGGAGGCTGGTAAGGAGAGGGGTCAGGGTTTTGCCCATAGCTGGACAGCCCCCAGTGGGCGAGCACATGGCTAGGTTTAGACCACTCCACTGACAGTCTTGTCACAGTCTTAGCCAGTTCTAACCCTCTTTGTCTAAGCAACAGAGTTCCCTCCCTCCCTCCCTTCCTGCCTTCTTTCCTTCCCTCTCCCCACTACCTTTCTTTCTTTCTTTGGTACTGGGGATGGAACCCAGGGACATTTAACTACTTTTTAATATTTATTTAGAGACAGAGTCTCGCTGAGTTGCTTAGGTCCTTGCTAAGTTGCTGAGCCTGCTTTGAACTCTCAATCCTCCTGCCTCAGCCTCCCAGATGCTGGGATTACAGCATGCGCCCCTATGCCCGGTGTGTCTAAGCAATGCCGTTTCTTAAAATAAAGGTCTGGGTTTTCCCCTCAGATACATGCTTATGGTGGGGAATTTAGAAAAGAAAGGAAAGCATTTGCAGAAAATAAAACACACCCAGAAGCCCACCAAACTATGATTTCCAAATTGGTCCTTTATTCCTTCTTATTTCTACATTATTTTTCATTTTGACTTAGTGCGTCTATCATTGTGCATGCTGCTCTTTTTACTTAACCTTGTAATGTCAGCCCTACACCATGTCATTAAAATCCTTCGCAGACTCTGGTCCAACATGGCTGATGGACGTCTGGGCCAAGCGGAACCCACACCCAAAGGTAAAAGGAAGCAACCCTCAAAGAGGACAGCAGACTCAGTGGTGGGCACGACATCGGCAGAGTTGAGGCAGCTGAGAAGCTCAGAGGGAGATGAACCAGGCATGACAGAGAGGGAGAGTTTGCAGTTGGGTGGCTGCAGTAGGGGAACTTGCTCAGAATCGAACGGACTGTTCTGAGGAGGCCTGGGAGCTGCATGTTAGGGACAACACAGGGACGACCAACATGGAGACGGGAACTAAACCCTGCAGAAGGGGTGGGTCAACCTCGAGGCCCCACTTCCCTTGTAGCAGGTGACACCTCTCCACTCTCCTTATGAAAGACACTGGGCCAGAGGAGCTCCAGATGTGGGGTCACGAGACACAGTGGGAAGGGTGGCAAAGAGGGTCAGAGGTATATATATATTTGTTTGTTTTTGGTGCTGGGAATTGAACCCAGGGTCTTGCACACTAAGCACATGCTCCCTCTCTAGGTTAAACCCCCAGTCCTTAATTTTTGAGGGTTCCCAATTCCACCAGGTCACCCTGCAATAAGAACCTGCCCAGAACACAAACTCCTCTTCTCCATGGAGCTTCCAATCTCTTTTCAATTTTTAAAAACATGGCATGCTTGCTTGATGGGCGCAGTGGCACATGCCTGTAATCCCAGGGATTTGGGAGGTTGAGGCAGGAGGATCACAAGTTCAAGGGCAGTTTCAGCAACTTAGCAAGACCCTCAGCAACCCCATCAGAAGCCCGATCTCAAAAGAAAAATGAGGATGTAGCTCAGTGGTAAAGCACCCCTGGGTTTAATTCCCAATATCAAAATTAGAAAAGGAACACTTAATGATTTCACAACCTTGTGCAGGGGCCCCCATGAGCCTTCTTCATATTGTTCCAATTTTAATATTTGTGCTGCCAAAGCAAGCATGGCTTCCAATCAGCTTTTATTGCCTCACTCTGAAATCCAAAGGGAAGTTCAGCCTCCAACTTGAAAGGAGACCAAAACAAACAGAAAACTCAGCGGAAATAAGGGAAGAAAAAGAAAACTTCAAAAAGACGACAATAAATATCCTCCAAGAATGAACAGAAGGCATCACATCACATAGGACACTGGAACCAGAAAAAGCACTCAGAAATTCTGGAACATGAAAAAAGATATGGAAACTTTCTCTAGGTGAAGGGATGTGCAAAATCTAGGGGAACCCTCCCAGAGGGTTCAAGTCAACAAGCCGGAACAGAGAAGAGATCAGAAAGCTAGAGGCCAACGCAAGAGAAGTAAGAGGTATTGACGGGATGCAGAAAGAGACAACTGGAAAACAAGGGAAGAGAGTTTAGGGAAGTGATGCAGGAACGTTCACCGCAGGACCCGAGAGTCCATGTTGGAAAAAAAAAGGAGAATGAGAAAAGACCCAAACCAAGGAGCACCAGGACAGAGAGGGGGGAGCCCAGAAGCTTCCAGACGATGGAAAACTGGCCACATTCCAAGATCTAGAAATGGGAAAGGTTCTGGGCTCTTCAGCAGCAATGAGGGGAACCTGATGTCAATAGGGCAAGACCTTAAACATTCTGAGGAGTAACTTCCAATCTAGAAATTTCTAAACCTGGCTGAACTCTAAGCTGGAATAAAGATGTTTCAGACAAACTACCCCAGAAAACCTGTTCTCATGACCCTTTCTCAAAACTTCTGGAAAATGTACTCCCCTAGGAAAGAGAAAACCCAGGAAAGAATCCATGGTGTTCAGAAAGCAGAAGGTGCAACCCTGGAGAGGGGTCCTCTGAGCAGGGGGGCTGACCAGGCCAGGAAAAAAAAACACCCACAAATGACCTGACAGGTCTGTGAAGGTGTACAGAAAAAAAGAAGAAGAAAAATACAAATATAGTACTCTAGGTGGCTAGGCAGAGAATATTTAAATAATTTTAATAAACCAAATGCCAAATATTGATTTCACCAAGGACTGTAACGCAACTATGTTAGAAGGACAAAAGAATCCCAGGGAAGGCAGGCAAGAGTTAAAACTTCATTTACCAAAACAGGATGTTAAGAGATTATTTTAAAAATATTAAAAAAAAAAACTCTTCAAGAATGATCTCGTGACTATGTAATACTCCTTCAAATGGATATTCTAGTTTATCTGAACCAATGCCCAACTGAGCTACCAGCCCTTTTTGTTTTATTTTTGAGACAGAGTCCCAAATAACTGGGATTACAGATGTGGACCAACGTGTCCAGCCGTTCATTTTTTCTTTTTTTAAAATAAGCAATGCTGCAATGCTGTACCTTCATCCTGAACAAGCTCCAGTTTCTTTTTTCATGTCCTAGGTGGGAGAATCAACCCTAAAGTAGGCCCCTGTGTTCTGAATTAAAATATATCAAAGGCTGTTAAAACCAGTGTGCCCTGCTGGCTGGGCAAGCAGGGTTGCTCACCTTACAGAGGGGTTAACTGGGGCTGAGAAAGGGCTGCCAAGGCCACAGGGGTCTTCAGTCTCCCAGAACAAAGGCTAATTCTGTGCCTTCCAAAAGCAAGCTTTGCTAGCAGTCTGTCTTTCCTGTGCCCCACCCACTCTCGTTCACCTTGTGGCCAGGCCTGCTCTCAGGAAAGACCGTGACCAGGTGATACTTCTAGTAACTTCTTTTTTTTTTTTTTTTTTTTTTGGTGGTGCTGGGGATTGAACCCAGGGCCTTGTGCATGCAAGGCAAGCACTCTACCAACTGAGCCATATCCCCAGCCTCTGAACTGGTTCTTGAACCCCACCCTTCGACTCTGTACCTTCATGGGACCGTAGACCTCGAAGCGGTCAAACATGAGCTTGAAGTAGTTCAGGCTGCTTAGGGCAGCCTCCCAGGGCATGTACTCTGTCTCTTGAATCAGGAAAAGAGTGTTGTCCAGCGCTAGAGTGACAGGGATCCTTCCAGCACTGTGGACCAAGAGAAGGGACCAAGTAAGCACCCCTACCCAGCCCAGCACACCTGGAGAACCATAGCCCAAGCTCTCAAGATGCATCTGGACCCTGGACCCCTGCCCTCTCCCTGCCCCCCTCCCAGGGTCCCAGCTAAGCCAGCTCAAGTACTTGCCATGAGGGAAGGAGTGATACGGGAGTATAAATCAGACCCTCACACTGACCCAGTGCCATTCACATTCCCTTATCATCCCCATTTTATAGATGAAGAAACTGAGGCTCACAGAAATAAACTGACTTGCTCAAGGCCACACAGCTCATAAGAGACAGAAGTGAGACAAAAAGCACCAGGTATGGTGGTGCACACTTGCAATCCCAGCAACAGGGGAGACTGAGGCAGGAGGATCATAATTTCCAGGCCAGCCTCAGCAATTTAGGAAGGTCTTAACCAACTTAGCAAGATCCTGTCCTCAAAATTAGAAATAAAAAGGGCTGGGGATAAAGTTCAGTGGTAAAGCACCCCTGGGTTCAATTCCCAGTACAAAAAAAAAAAAAAAGGACCAGAAGTCAGTGCTTTCTCTTCTGCCCTCCTCTAGGCCCTCATTGGTGCACATTGATCCACAAATGTCCATGTCTATGGGTGGCTCAGGTCAAAGAATTAGCAACCCGCTGCAAACAGAGTATAAGCTAAATAAGTACTTGTTTATCTGTGCAGTATCCCCGCTGTCCCGCCCACCTCAGGTTTACTTTAGCACCTAGCATAGTGGTCTGGCACACAGTCAGTGCCCAGGAAAAGCTGGGTGTCTGGGAGTAGGATATGAGCAGAGCACTGCACAGGCCTGAGTCTGGCCACCCTGGGCTACCATGTGACCTGCAGCCAGGTGGTGTGATTCTAAGTGTCAGATCCTTCATCTGTGAAATGGGCATGTGGGGACAGAGGGAGGGTGTGCAGGGAGCCCTCTGCACAGTGCCTGGCATGCGTCCAGGGCCGTGGAGGAAGCCCGGCTCCCATCCTATAGTCAGCCACAGGGCCTCAGCCCAACGGAGCCCATGAGGACACTCACCTGGCCAAATTGAAGGAATCATGGATCACCTGAGCCCGATTGATGACAGGGATGGCCTGGAGGGAAGACAATGTGCCCCCTCAGTGTGCACTGCCAGCTGCAGGGGGTGGGGCAGGTCTGGTGGTCCATCCTGGGGCGAGGGCGGGGGAGATACCCACCGACAGATTTGTCTGCAATTGAGTCTGAATCTTCTTCCAGTTGCTTTCGTCGTAATTCACCAGGTAATAGCCGGTCACGTTGAGGTTCAGCAGGACCCATTCATTGTCTGAGGACGTTCTAAACTGCTCGTGCTGGTCTGTAGGGAGAGAGCAGAGCTTGCAGGGTCTGATCCCTGGGCCTACCTGACCCTCTTCTTCTTCTACAACACAGCTCACCTCTTCCAGGAAGCCTTCCCCAACCTCCGCAGGAAACTGAATCTCTCTGTCTCCATATTCCTGACCTTATCCCTGCAAATCCCTGAACACAGTGCCAGGATGTCTTTAACCGCATTTGCCCTCCCTTTACCTATAGTTGGCTAAGGCTGAAAATGACATGCCTTGACCTTCACTTCCTTAGTGCCTGGCCAAGTAGTGCTGCTCATTCCATGTACCAGGCGTTGTTTATGCATTTTATGTGAATTCTCTCTCTCTCTCTCTCTCTCTCTCTCTCTCTCTCTCTCTCTCTTTCTCTTTGCAGTACGGGGCAAAGTACTCTGTTGAGCTACATTGCCAGCCGTGAATTCTCATTTAATCTTCACATGACCTAAAGGAATAGGTACTATTCTTTTTTTTTTTTAGAGAGAGAATTTTAATATTTATTTTTTTAGTTATCGGCGGACACAATATCTTTGTTTGTATGTGGTGCTGAGAATTGAACCCAGGCCGCACACCAGCCAGGCAAGCGCACTACCGCTTGAGCCACATCCCCAGCTCCTAGGTACTATTCTTAGCTCCACTTTATAGACAAGGTAATGGAGACCAGTGAGAGATGGTAACTTAACCAACGTCACACAGCTGGACAGCAGCGAAGTAGACATTACAACCAAAGAAGTCAGCTCCATTTGTTGAAATAAGAATGGAAACCACTTTAGTCGCACTCCAATCCCTGGAACGTGAGCCAGGAGCTAGAAGTATGGGGTGGGGCTCCTCCCACTGGGGCAGGGCTGGATTACCTTTCTGGACACTCTTTAGCCAGTATGTATCCTGCTCTACGCCATTTCTGATAGATGTGATGGGCACAATCCACAGGTAGCTGCAGCAAGAGAGTCAGAGGTTAGGGGCAAGAGGCGACAGCTCTCGATATTGCTAGCAAACAGTGGTCCTGCCCGGCTTCCAGCTTCTGTGCAACTCTGGCACAAAGTGCTTCCATCTTCTTGTCCCTAGAGAGCGAGCCTGTGTCCAGCCACCAGGGCTGGGAGCACAGTAGGCCAGGTCCTACGGTGGTCAGGAGGCCTTCCCAGCAACCTCCCTCTGCCCCGCCCACCTCACTTCACTGGGCCTGGGCCTCGGGGCTCACTCGAACTGGGAGGGGCGGGTGACATTGGACTCAGGGTCAAGGAGGAAGTGCTCCTGGGAGATTTCCCCTTTGCTGGTGTCCACGGTGATGACTGGAAAGCCCATCTGCAGGATCCAGCGGTCCATGATATTGCTCACACGGTCAGGGAGATTGACTTCTGACTGATTGTCCACTGCCTGTGGGCAGAAGGCAAGAGCATGGCCATCAGTGGACTGCCGTTCTTCAGTCCCCACCTACCCAGGGTAGCCCCTGCAGATTCCAGCCTCTACCCCATGGTGCCACCTGTGTGGGAGGCAGGAGCTAAAGTCCCCATTTGGTTCTGCCTCTCCATAGCTGGCCCGGTGCTGGGCAAGCTGGAGAACCTTCCTAACTCTGGTTCCTTTCACATCAGCGCAGCACATCTACACGGCCCCCACTGTGGGCCCACACTAAAGCATGTGTGTGTGTCAGGGAAGGGTGCCCAGGGTGCCCACAGCTTCTTCTGAACAACATGGAGAGGCTGAGAGGGAAGAGGAGATGGAGATGGAGGAAAACCAGCTCCCAGGCCGGGGTGAAGGACAGGACGACGGTGGGGTGGGACGTGCACACAGACCAGAGGGAATGGGAGGAGGTTAGGGGCCGCTGGGGTGTTGTCTTCTTGGGTCTTTCTAAAAAACCTCTTTCCCTGTTCATGCATTGCTCTTACAACCACAACACAAAGTGGTAATCTGTGTTGATAATCAGAAGCACCTAGGAGCAGGGCAGAAGAGCTTTTCAGAAAGAGGAAGGCTGAGAGGGGAGAAGATGCCTAGAACCTGCAGAAAGGGACCCAGGGAGAAAGGGAGCCAGAGGGAGGGAGCTGGACAGGGCCAGGCGTGGAGATGTGCTCTGGAGGGGAGGAAGGCATAGGGAGGTGGAGGGAGGACCTACAACTAACAGTGGCACCATCTTGTCAACAGAGTCAGGGGATGAGGGAGGGGGACCACGCTGGGGCCCATTTCTTTCAGGTCGTAGACTTGCCAGGACAGAGCCAAGCTGTGACTCTGTGGCCAGATCCTGGGTCTTCCCACTGTGGTGAGACTGACCATGGGGACTAGAAGGACAGCAGCAACCATGGGAGCTGAAGGAAGCCCGGGGTCTGGGGTTCTGGAGGGGATGTCGGTGTGGGGACAGGCCTTGTCCTGGGGCTGAGGAGGCTACAAGGGTGACAGCTGCAGAGAAGTGGTGGGGGCAGTGGTAACAGAGAGGAAATGATGGGACAATGGAGAAGAAGGACTACAGCACAAGGAGCGGCAGGACAGGAAGCAGTGGCTTCTGGGAAGGCCAGAGGGTGTGGTGGTCAGAGTTTGCCCCACAGATAGGGGCTGCTCAGGTTTGGAATGCAAGATGGGTAGGAGCACGGGGTCAGAGTTGTGCTGAGGGTGCTGATGCATGCAAGATGCACCGGGAGGGGCCCACGGGGCACAGTGTGGGCCCACACTAAGGCACGTGTGTGTGACTCCCCCCAGGTAGAACAGCAACGCTTCGTTAGTTGAATGGCTGGCTCCAAAGTTCCAGGGGGAGGAAGGTCCAGACTTGTGAACTCTGAGGGCCCAAGTCCTCATCAATCATTAAGGATGGGGGAACTTGAGTCTCCCCCCATGGAGCTCCACAGCTGGAGCCTGAAGCAGACTGCAGAGGAGGGGTCATGACCAGTGACATCACAAACCTCCTTCAAGAAGCCATCAAGCCACCCATTTCAGAGGTAAGTAACTGAGGCTCCTGTGACCTGTCTGGGCTGGAAAGCAGGGGATCTGGACACATTCTCTCAGGCATGTGCTGTCCCCAGGGACTTTGGGCAAAAAGAAAGGTTTGGGAGGGCTGGCAGGTACCTACCTCCTGCAGGTGACGCCACAGGTCCTGGTAGACAGTGTTCTGGTACTCAAAGGTATGAAGGTAGGACTGTGGAGACAGGCCACCGTGAGGACTGGACCAGTGCCCCCAGGCTCCCCTCTGGTTGGCTGGGGCACTGGGGCTGATGGAAACCCACTCCAGGGGCTGGCCAAGGGGTGCCATACTCACCGCCAGGCCTTTCTTGAATAGGTTCTCTGTCAGGAAGCTGGAGAGCATCCTGAGGACCGAGGCACCCTGGGGTAGGGGCGGCAGGGAGAATCAGAAGGCTGTGGGCTACCAGGACCCTGTGCCCCAAGGGTGTGGGACAGGTAACCCCAGGACCCCAGGTGTGGAAAGGCCCTGTGGAGGGTGAATCCCTGTCTCTCTCCCCACACCCCATCATGTCTCAGGGTCCAGAGGGAGGCTGGGGCAGCACCTTGCTGTAGGAGATGGCATCAAACAGCTCACTGATCTGGGACGGTGTGTTGATCTCCTCGGCAGGGGTGGACAGCGGGTGGGACGAGGCCAGGGCATCCACAGCCATCACACGGTACACGTCATTCAGTACTATGAGGTCTTTCTGCAGATGGCCAATGGCCATCAGGAGATTGGCCTGGGAGGGGGTGACCCAGGCATCCCTCTACCTCCCCCCCAGTCCCCAGGGCGGCTGGCTCACCAGATTCCAGGTGGGCTCTGCATAGTCGGCACCGAGGTACTCCACGTAGGAGGCAAAGCCCTCGTTCAGCCATAGGTCATTCCACCATTCCACAGTCACCAGGTTCCCAAACCACTGAGTGGGGAGGGAAAGGGGGTTCATCTGCGTCGCTCCCTAACAGCACTTTACCAAGCCCCAGGCAGCTGCCAGGCACAGGCCGGGCACTCTACTGGCAGCATGGTGAGCCCCTTCTGCCACTGCGCCAGGTGCTACCCTCTTCCCCTCTCAGCTACTCAGGGCAGAGTTGGAACTGTGCCATCTGCTCCCAAAGCCCCTGATCCCTTCTCTGCCCTCTCTGTGCAGGGTCTGGCTACCTGGTGGGCCAGCTCGTGAGCAATCACAGTGACCACCCGCTCCTTGTTGGTGCTGGAGGAGGACAGAGGGTCAAACAGCAGGGAGTTTTCCCGGTAGGTCACCAGCCCCCAGTTCTCCATGGCCCCAGCGTTGAAGTCAGGCAGGCCTATCTGGTCTGCAGAGGAGAGGCGGTTGGTGGGGTGGCCTCGGTGTGGAGCTGCGCCCACTGCCTCCCGCTTCAAGACCCCTGACTCACCAGATTTTTCAAGTGGGTAGGGTGTGTCATAATGCCCAGCAAAGAAGTTTAGGATGGGGCCTGTCACGTTCAGGGCATAATCACCATGACCTTCATCGATAGCACTGGGTCGAGCCCAGATCCGGATCTGCAGAATGGGAGGGTGGAAGGCGGGAGGCTAAGTGCCCTCTTGGATCTTGGTGCAGAGGGCAGAGTAACAGGACCCAGTGGGCTGGGGGGTCTCCAGACGCCAATCCTAGGTTAAACTGAGAGGCCTGGTCAGCAGGGGGACAATTAGGGTGCTCTGAGGGCCCTAGGTCCTAGGGAGGGGCCTTTGGGGATAATGAGAGCCATAGCCATCATCTGTCTGGCACCTGTGGTCGGGAACTTTCTTCATGATGAAGAACTATTGTTCCCATTTTTCCGATGCAGAGACCAAGGTTCAAAGAACTTAAGACACTTGCCTGGGATCACTCAGAGCTGGGACTCAAACAGTGGCCTAACCATTCAGAAGCCGGCAGAGGGATGAGGAAACGGAAATATTCCTCCAGCCTGGGTCAGTATGGGCCCAGAACACATGGGCACAGCTTCTTACCAGGACATTATTGGGCGACTGTGTCTCCACTTTTGTGAATTCGCTGACAATGTAGGCCAACAGGTATGTGGACATCTTGGGTGTCGTTTGGAACTCAGTGATAGACCAGTCGGGCTCTCCCTCCAATGGGACACTGTCACCTATGCAGGGGTCATATGAGTGTGGGACGGTGCACCCTCTGCCCTGCACCCCAGCCCCATGTTGCCTGCTCCCGGGACCAATCTGCTCACCTTTGGGAAGCATGTTAGACAGAGCCACGTAGTCCTTGGGGTGGATGAGCGTGATGCTAAACCGGGCCTTCATGGCAGGTTCATCAAAGCATGGGAAAGATTTCCGGGCATCTGCTGCCTGCATCTGTGTCGTGGCCACCACTCTGCCCAAACCAGGGTGTTAGAGGGTATTCTGGGGGGCAATGTTGGGGTTTTTAGGGTGCTCTAGGACATACCAGGGAAGGGGTGCATGGCAGCTATTCCAGCCTGGCTCCTGCCCTCGCTCTCCCCCAGGGGCCCTGGCAGGCCAGCAGGCTGAGAGATCAAGGTTCGAGGACTCAGTCTAAATCCCTGTATTAGCTGGGGGACTGCAGCAAGCTTCTCTCCTCTGAGCCTTGGTTTTCCTGTCTGTCCAAGGGACCCCTCTGTCCCTCATGCCTGGCTCCCTGAATTGGGGTAGGCAAGCCCTCCCACTCTGTCACATGGTATGTATCTGATCCACACAGCTGGAGATAAATGTTGGGCCATCCCAGGGCTCCAGAAGTTTCTAAGGCCTTGAATGCAAACCCTCTGGTGGGCCTTGGGACCCAGGTCTGCCCCCAGGGGCAGCCCAACCCAGGGAACTTACTTTTTCACGTTGCCGTCCATGTATTCGCTGCGGTAGAAGCCTGCCAGGTCATCGGCCAGCTCCCCCTGAAACTCGGTGTCCATCTGATACTTGTGGCCCACCTCCAGGTAGCCCTTGAGGTGTACCACCAGGTACTCGGTACGCTCCACCAGCTCAGTCCTGTCGATGGCAGGGGGCTGGGAGTCACCCACGCCCCGCAAGACCACCATGTGCTCCTGTTTCCTTGTGTAGTTGAGCTTTTTGCTGTGGATGATGATGACGTTGGTGGCTTCCTTGCAGGTGAAGACGACGGAGCTGGAGCCCTCAAAGATGTACAGGCCGTCTTTATTGGGAGTGAAGTAAGGCCTCAGCTTCACCTGGTAGGAGTCAGGTATCAGAGACGTGGGCAGGCGGTACTGGTTCCATGGAAGGTTCTGGTCCACAGTGGTGGCCGAGGCAGTAGTGGAGACCACAGGGATTTCGGGGGCTTCGGTGAAGCTCTCAGCATTCCGGTTCTTCTCCTGAGCGTACACCACAGATAGAGCGACGATGGTACACAGAGCTGCCACGCCCAGAAGGATGCCCAGGATGCCTAGGGACTTGGAGATGTAGAAGCCCTTGGCCATGGTGAGGGTGGCAGGGCACTCAGGGCGGCTCAGTCTGGGCAGAGAATGGAGCAGCCTTGGGCCAGACTTATATCCTGCAGAGGGAGGAGCCCCACCGCCACAGGCCTGGGCAAAGATTAACCAAGGCTCAGACAGGCGAAGGTCACTGGCCTGGGCAGGGGCACGCTCTGCCCAGGGCTCCAGAGAGGAGATCCAGGAACCTGTGCGGAGCTGGGCTCAGGGGTGCCTGTAGGAAGCAAAGGGTGTCTGGTTACAGGCTGCAGGCAGTTGGGAGACGGGCTGGAGGACTGAAGGACAGGCGGTAGGCTGTGGGCCCAGCAGGAAGAGGGAGCCGCCAGGTGGCACTGATCTGCCTGTGAACAGAGATGGTGGGCACAGCATCAGGATTGAAGTCAGAGTCAGGGAAGGACTTCCCAGAAGCAAGATCAGGAACATGCACAGAGAAGAAGGAAGGCTATTCCCAGCTCCCTGTCACAAACACTCAGAAACCTCCCTTTAGGTCTGATCCCTGGAAAGACCAGGGGCTCCTTAGCGACAAGGTCCTAGCCTCTCTTGCCTTCTTCCGATTCCCCTCCCTTTTCTTTTCTGTCCAAAACCTTCCCCTCAATTAGCTCCCTGAATAAAGTGCAACGAGTTGTTTTCCTGGGTTTTTTGTTTGTTTTTGTTTGGTTTGGTTTTTTTGTTTGTTTGTTTTGGTATTGGGGATTGAACTCAGGGGCACTCAGCCACTGAACCCAATTTTTGTATTTTATTTAGAGGCAGGGTTTCACTGAGTTGCTCGGCACCTTGCTAAATCGCTGAGGCTGGCTTTGAACTTGTGATTCTCCTGCCTCACCTCCCAAGCCTCTGGGATGACAGATTGACAGGTGTGCATCACCTGGCTGCTACTGTAAGTAAGGAAGTTGGAGGGCTGGGGCTGGGGCTCAGAGGTAGAGTGCTCACCTAGCACATGTGAGGCTCTGGATTTGATCCTCAGCACCACATAAAAATAAATAAATAAAGGTATTGTGTCCATCTACAACTAAAAAAAAAATTTTAAAAATAAAATAAACAAGTTGGAAACTAAAGTTCTTCCCGTATGTGACCTTTACAGTATCGATATCTCAGGTTTGTACAACAGATTTAAGGAGAAATCATTAAACACCCATAGTAGAACATAGTAGACATTTCCATCCTTCTCACCAGAGCTCAGTGCTGCCTTTTTTTTCTATTGTTGTTAAAAATGAAGAGATTACTTATACTTAATAAAATATGCCCACACAGGAAAACTATGTTCACTGATTGTCCTTGTCATCCACCAGCTGGGTCTCTCGACACAGCCCGACACTCACCACCATGTCCACTTTACCCCCAACTAACCACGTCCTTGAGGTGGACCCTGCTTTACCCTCATGGACTCCCTTCATCTTCCAGGGTCTTCAAAACTCTTCACCACACACATTGGATAATTTTCTTCCACTGCTTAAAGTCTTCCTTTTACCCAGACCACACCTTTTCAAGGGGCCCACAAGTCCAGAAGCAGTTAGCCCGACCACTTCCCAACCTGGTTCCCACCACTCTCCCCTCCAACACTATTCCAGCCACTCTGGCTTTCATCCAGCCCCACCACCACAGGGCCTTTGCACATTCTGTTCCAGCTGCCTGGATTGAATTTTCTTCCCTTTTGCTTGAATTAATCCCTGCTCATCTTTCAAGTTTTCCTCAGAGAAGCCATGCCAACCTCCCTGACAAGCCATTACCATCATAAATCTCTTCTTCAAAGCCCTAAAACTCAGCACAGGTTTCCACTTGATCTGTGTGATGATGACTTGAGACATGGACTACAGGCCCTGCAGAAGCAGGACCTTGGCTGTGGCCCCCAAGGGTGGCCTCATGCCTAGCACGCGGTAGGTGCTCAGGATACATTTATTGAGAGAATGCACATGTGGAGAAGTGAGTATGTGAATGGGTGGGTGGATGGGTGGATGGGTGGATGGATTGGTGGATGGATAGATGGATGAATGGGTGAACGAATGACTCAATCCAGGGGAAATTTCTTACTGACGTCTTTGGAGCCTTCACTCCACCCTATCCCTGTCTGACACATGCTCCAGGAGAAGGGTTCACCCTCTTGAGCCTTCCCCAGCCTCCGTAGATGTGCAGAACTCTGGGCAGGCGCAAGCATCCAGGGCTCGTGCGTCTGTCTGCTCCTGAGGGTCTCATTCATCTCCCACCTCCTGCCAGCCCACGGCCACACGAAGTCTTGTTAAATAAACATGTGCATTAGTTGAAAGGCCACCTAGATTAACTCATTCAGGCCCAAAATGTGGAGTGAACAGTGAATGATGGCCATTCTCATCTGGTCCATGGAGGCTGGGGTCTGTGCGCAGGCTCTTTGGGGGGAATCCTGAAGGTGCGCATTTCAGACTGAGGGTGCTCTGAACATTTGACATTTCCCTTTCCCTCCAGAGACCCGTCCGCGGGGCCTTGGTGTGGGATTAAAGTGGGCTTCCCACTGCAGGGACCTGTAGCCACTCCCACGAAGCCTGGGCTGATGGTCAAGGGGCAGTGACAGGAAGCCAAGCATCTGGGGTAGTGCTCTGGTGTGGGCACAGTGACAGAGGGCATAGTGGCCCCCAAGGGTGACTCATTATGTGCTCAGAGTGGAATTTGCCCAGGGAAGGCCATCTTCACAGTGCCGACAGGCTGGCTGCTGAGGGGCCACACATCCCCCTGCCCCTCACTTCACTCTGAGAAGTGACTGGTCCCACTGCAGATCTTCTGTCCCCACACTCCTTCCCGAACTCCTAGATGGTGCAAAGCCCTCCCACCTTTGCAGTAGAAACACCCACAAGTCCATTCAGCCTAATCCCTTCTCCAAACAAAGAAAAAGGCCCTGCCTGGCCCACCGTGGTCTCGTGGTCTCTTCCTGTTTGCTTTGGACACAGACCACGGGCCCAGCTGGCTGCAATCTTCTCTCTTGGAAAGGGGCCTCTGGTCTTCCAATCTGGCACAGCAGGAAGCCCTGAGCTGGCCCCCTCTTGAGAGGTCCCTGCTCTGGGCACCATGCCAGTCCAGGCTAGGGGCGCAGTGAAGGAGGGCAGGCTTTGCAGCCCTTCCTCCAGCCCCCCGCCTGGGCCCAGGCCTGGCCACCTTCACACCCCCATCAGGCAGAGGTGGCCCTGCTGCCTCTCACTGTCACCTCAACCCTGCCACCACATTTAGTAGAGGAATCTGCCTGAGATTCTGGGTGTGACTCTCCCACACAAACTATGTCCCAAGGACCTCAATGCCTTTGGAATGAAACCTCACTCTGGCTTGGGCCTCATGATCTTCTGTGAGCTTGACCCTCCTGCCTGTCTGTCTTTCCATTTCCCACTGTGGCTCCAGCTGCCAGCATTTCCCCAAATCCTCTGGGCATTTTTTTTTTTTTTAAACCTCTGTACCTTTGCCAAGAATGTCTTGCCCTTTCTTCCTGTCAAACTCCTATTCATCCTTCAAAACCCAGTTCAAATGTCCCTGTCTTGTCGTGTATGGCAGCCCCTCTCCCATCTGTATTCCCTGGCCTCCAGTTCACATCTCTATCACAATACTTACAAAAAAGGCCATCATTGTGTTCAGAAGCCTGCCACGAGACCTAAGCATCCGTCAATGCTGGCTAAATGAACAACAATACCCATAATCCTTGCCATGGCCTATGGGTCCAGTGATCCATCCCAGATGATTCTTTCGACTCATCTTGAGCCCTCACCCCCATCTCCACCCCACTGGCCTCTTTGGGTTCCTCAAGCCTACTAAGTTCTTTCCTCCTTGAACCAATGTGCACACAAGCTGGGCCCTCAGGGCCTGAAAGCTGCCAGCCCTTCCCACATCACCTGCCTACGGGTCCTGGAGTCTCCCTTCAGTGGTGCTGCCCAACACAGCCCTCCCCATGCCCCCATAGGGGTAGCAGGGTGTGCATCCAAGCCCCACCCAGGCAAAGCACCTAGCAACAGCAGACAGGCTCATAAAATGGAGGCACCGATAGGAAAATAAGAGACAGCAGTTAAAGGTGGAGCTCCAGCCTAGGGCAGGTCCTGTCACCACACTCCTTCCCGAACTCCCAGATGGTGCATGTGAACCACTTTTTGTGATCTGTCTGCACATTGTTTACTTAATATTTTCTTTAAATCAATTCATTTTTTTCTTTCTTAGCTTCCTTTTGAGTAACAATTACAATGAAACCATGGTTGGATGTGTTAAATTATATTTCTTTTCTGATAAACATCAACTCATGACTATTAACTTAAAAAATGTTCATCTTAGTGAGGCATGGTGGCGTGTGCCTGTCATCCCAGTGACTTGGGAGGCAGAGGATCGCAAGTTCCAGGGCAGCCTGGGAAACTTAGAGAGACCCTGTCTCAAAGCAAAAATTTTTAAAAAGAGCTGGGAGTGTAGCTCAGTGGAAGAACACCCCTGGGTTCAATCCCTAGTATCACAAAACAACCACCACAACAAACCTATTCACTTAAAGTAATCTTCTACAGCTACACCCACTTGGCAACCACTGCTGTGCCCTTTATGATTTGGGGGTGCTGTCACCTGAGGGCTGTCTTTGGCATGAGATCTTTCTGCAGGTGAGTAAAATGCATGCCTTTTTTTCCAAACTGTTCATTTCTTGCTGGAGTTGAAGCCAAGACCCCCAGCCCATCTCAACTAAGACCCCTTCTCTATAGGCTTACATTTCCAGCTTGCTGATATTTGAGATCAGAAGACAAAAAACTAACAAAACAAAACAAACTAAAACACTCATACTGCCAACAGATGTGCTACAGAAGATGTAGGCATGGTCACATGTGCAGAAGATGTCATCTGAAAGGAAGAAGCTGCCTTGTCTCAGATGAGAGGGTAAAGTTGCACAAAGACCCAGGAGCTGGGAAGGGCTGTGGCCTGAAAGCGGATGGGTAGTCAAGGAAACTGCTGGGTGACCCAGGCTGCATCCTAGACCACTGTTTCCTTGGATAGGCCCCCGGCCACTCTCCCTCAGTGCCTCCATTTGTGGAATATGGGGCTGGGCAGGCTGGGAGTGAGGGGACAACCTGAAGTCCTAAAGGAGCAGTCAGGGGGGGGGGGGGACAAGCACAAGGCTGGGCCCCATCAAGGTATACTCTGACTGTGGCCTTCTCCTGCCCTGCTCCAGCCTCTACCACAGCTGCTTTGGCTGGGCCTGGGCCAGACCCCAGGGTGCTTCCTCTGGGAGCTTTCGACATTGTCCATCCTGTGAGAACCCCATCAGACTCCATGGAGCCCCAGCAGCCCAATGCAAGGCACTTGGGAGGGAGGGAACAGAGGGGTCCTTGTGGGCTGGGGGGAGTACAGAAGTCATGGAGAGGCCATGCTGGGCTGAAGATCCTTCCTGGCAGTTCTCATCAGTATGAAAGCATCTACTAGGTACCACGCTGGGATAATTATCCTTTTTTACAGATAAGGAAATGGAGGTCAGAGAGGTTAAGTGACTTGTCCAAGGCCACACATGTAGTTAGCATCAGATTCTATAAACTTATATATGCCTACCAAAAGCATCCTCCCATACAGCCCATTTCTAGTGGCAGAGCCCAGAAGAGTTAAAGACCTAAATAGAAGACACATTCTTTTAGTCAGGCCAGGACCATGAGCAGGGCACAGTTCTGAGAAGTGAAACTTCCTGTAAGCAGGGGCTCACACAGGTTTGTGGAGGACCCTGGCCCTGCCTCTAGAGCTATGGCTGGGGGCACTGTAGGGCCTCTGGTGACAGGAACCCAGGATTGGGCTCAGGCTGGGGATAGATGGCTGCTGGCCAGTGTGGATAAGGGCACTAGGGCCTCAGTGTGAATAGCTGGCCTGCCATACATGCTGGAGGACTTGCTTTAAATGTTTGTAGGCCCCAAGGCCTAGAAGGCTCTAGGGGAGTATGAGGGCAGGGGACTGGGCTGCCTCAAAGAGTGTAGCCGGTCTTTTTCCATCTCTGAGTAGCTTTGTTGTACTCAAAACAAGTCCAGGTCTAGTCTCAGACTCCCAGGCTCTATAGGGAGGCCCGCTAGAGAGGATGAGAGCTGGGCCTGGGCCCAGGCAACTGGGAGAGAAAGAGCATCCTCTCTCCTCTGCCCCCCAGGTCCTCTCACACTGGGTAACGGGGCAGGGCCAGTCCTCTTGTAGAATGCGAGCCGATCCCCACTTCTTCCTGGACACCCCCACCCTGCATGTCTACCTCCTCTCTTCAAAACATGACCTGAGGGACCACCCGTCCAACTTTCCCCTTGCATAGGAGAATCAATGAGGCCCAGGGAAGCCTGGGGACACTTTGTGACTCTGGGATATGACACCATGAGACCCCGGGTCCTAGTGTCAGTCCCAGAAGGTACCCAACCTCATGACTCCCGTTTGGATCCTAAGGAGCTCGGGCAGAAGGAGGGATTTAAGCACCCTGGGGACTTTGGAGGTGACCGGGTTAGGACCCCATGAGTCCTATTTGGGGGACACCTCCCTAGAACAAGCACCGTTTGCAATGCAAGCCTTCACCTGTCTCGGCTGCTCCCCAGGGAGGGCGCTAATACTCAGGGAGGGCGCTAATACTCAGTTCCGCGTCCACCTGCTTGGGGTTGTGATTCGAGCAGGGGACACCAGGGTTATAAAATGGGCATTTAAAACTGAGTGCCCTTCCTATTGGTCGAGGGCTGGGGCGGAGGGCTTCCGAAGGAGGCAGGAAGTCAAAGTTGGCCCAGGGGCCTCCCCTAGCCCCGCCCCGGAGCCACCGCTAGGAGACCCCGAGCGCCAGCTGAGGGTTCCCCACGCCTTTGGCTCCGCCCACCTACCGCTGCCAGCCCTCCCAGCGGCGCCCCGCCGGCCGCTCGGCGCTCACCTTGCGTCCCCACCCTGCACTGCCCTGCCCTGCCCGTTCTCCCTCGGCTCCTACCGAGACTCCGGATGTCCCCACACCCTGGAGACCCTCCAGGGGGAGGGCCTCTGAGCCTCTGAGAGCCCGCTGGGGAACCCACTTGGCCATGAGATCTTGGAGGGAACTTGGCCAAGAGAATCCTTGGCGCTCCCTGGCCCTCAGTTTACCCATCTGAGAAGGGGGTCGTCCGCAGCAGCTGTCCGGCTCTGCGCACGCGGCGTCTCAAGCTCGCTCGCTCGCTCGCCCCCTCGGGCTCCCGCCCACCAACGGCCCGCAGCTCCCCCGCCCCGCGCCCCTCTCCCACCGCCCCCCACTTGCCTGGGGCCGCCACGCGCGGGACTCGCGGCTCCGAGCCTCCTCCCCAGGCACCGAGCGCGGCCCAACGCCGTGCTGCACGGTCACTGCCTCGCCAGGACGGGACTCCTCCTTTTCAGCCCTTTTAAAGGGAAGTAATCTGACCCGACCACTACTCCGCCCGCGCTAACCCCTAGCAGGCGGTCCCCGAACCGCGGCTCCGCCCGGACTCCTCCCGGGCCTCGGGGCTGAAGGCAGGGAGGCCACTGCTCCGACGGCTGTCGAGCGGGGCCTGAGATTGCTATAAGGCTGCTGACCGCCTCCTTTCCTCCGACCAGGACCCCTGTCACCACAGTCCCAGGTCCCCCGGCCCTCCACATCTGGACTGCATCTGCCACTAGGGAGGGGCAAAGTCTCCGCTCTTCCAGGAAAAAAAAAAGCTAGCTCATCTTTTGGAGATAACTTTTGGAGATAATTGAAGCTCACCAGGACATCCTTTAACTGACGTGTTACCTCGGGCCGGTCCCTAAGAAGTCACGGTTGCGCGGGGGAGCGGTTGCGGGGGCGGGGAGTGACCGCAGTCTGGAGTATAGGCTTCTTACCCTGATTCTACTTCCAAGCACTGTGCGGTCTCTGACAGGGAATTGCCCGTCTCTGGGTATCTTTTAATTAAGCAGTACCAAATGACATTTGTGTTCATTTTCCATGACTGCTGTAATTGATTAGCACAAACTTTAAGCGACACAGATTTATTACTAACAGTTCTGTAAACCAAAAGTCCAAAATGAGTCTCATTGGACTAAAATCTTGAGTGGTGGTGGGTTGTCCTCCTTCTGGAGGCTCTCTGGAAGCAGGAGTTTTCTTTGCCATTTACTCTGCCACTCCATGCCCTGCTTCCATCTTCAAGCCAGGAGTGAATGGTCCAGTCTCTGGCATTGTATCACCCTGACACCGACTATTCTGTCTCTCCCTTCTATTGTTAAGCGCCCATGTGATCACATTGGGTCTACCCAGATAATCCAGGATGATCTTCCTATTTTAAATAAACTGATTAGCAACTTTAATTCCATGTACAGCTCTAATTCCCCTTTGCCATGTAGCACAACATTATCATGGATCCTGGGCTTTGGGATGAGTGCATCTTTGGAGAGATTTGTACCTAGCAAAATATTCAAGACAATCCTCAGAATCTCAGATTCAGAAGCAATGTAGAGATTGAATCAGCTCTTCCTGTTCCTTGCTGGAACCTATGAGACTTTCAGCCCTGCTGTGCAAGTCAAGATTCATTTCTTTTTGACTGTGTTTATGGTCACACTTGAACTTGCACTTCCTTGGAAACTGCTGTGGTCCAGGTGCTGCTGAGACACAGCCTTGCTTCCCCTTCCTAATGTGATGCTGTGGGCTTAAAAACCAGGCCAAAGTTAGTGGAATATAGAACTGTGAACAAAGTAAGAGTCAGTGGGCTCTGACTGAAGCCCAAGTATTCTGGGCTTTCTCTCTTCTTCTAGTCCCAGGCCTGCCTACCTACTCCATCATAAGTGGCATAAACTTGCCTGTGCTGACCAGCAAAGAAAAGGTTAAGTCAGGCCTTCCACCCTGGTCTCCACCTGTCTCACCTCAGCACTTCTGGGATACTGGGAGGAATAAACATCCTGCTATGGCAGAAGTGCATCCCAACTTTCTGGAGGGCAATTTGGGGATAGGAACAAAGGTCACTTTCAGGAATTTAGCCTAAGTGAGTCTTTATATACCAGGCTTTTTTTCTGTAATATTTTTGTAATACTTGAAAATTAGAAATAGCTTAAGTGTTCAGCAGTAGGAAACTGACTAAGTAAATTATACTCCTTCTATATGATGAAACACTATGCCACCATTAAACATAGTTCCTGTTTTGGCTGGGGGTGCAGCTCAGCTGTGTCTAACATTCACAAGGCTCTGGATTCAATCTTCAGCACCAAAAAGAAAAAGGAAAAAAAGGAAAAGAAAAAAAAAGTGTGTGTGTGTATGTGTGTGTGCATATTATGTTCTATAATTGGGCACAGTGGTACAAAAATTAAATTATATACATTTGCAATTGAAGTATATTTAAAGTGACCAGCCAGATTTAGTTGGACATACCTGTAATTCCAGCAGTTAAGGAGGCTGAATCAGGAGGATCAAAAAAGTTCAAGACCAGTCACAGCAATTTAGCAAGGCCCCAAGCAATTTAGTGTAACCTTATCTCAAAATATAAAAAGGTGCTGGGGGTGTTGTTCAGTGGTTAAGTGCCTCTGGTTCAATCCCTGGTATTAAAAAAAAAAAAAAAAATAGTGGGCTGGGGATGTGGCTCAAGCTGTAGCGCACTCGCCTGGCATGCATGCGGCCCGGGTTCGATCCTCAGCACCACACACAAACATCTGTGTCTGCCAAAAACTAAAAAATAAATATTAAAAAAATTCTCTATCTCTATCTCTCTCTCTTTCTTTAAAAAAAAAAAAGTGGTCAGGCAGATCAAAAATTCAAGGCCACCCTCAGCAATTTAGGGATATCCAGTCTAAAGAAGAAAAGGTTTGAGATGTAGCTCAGTGGTAAAGGGTCCCTGGGTTCAATCCCCATTACTCCAAAACCAACAACAAAATGGAACAAAACAAAAGTGATCCGGTGTGGTGCCACACACCTACAATTCCAGCAATTCAAGAAGCTAAGAGAGGAGGACAAGCTTGAGGCCAGCCTCAGCAACTTAGTGAGACCCTATTTCAAAATAAAGGATGCATTCTCAAAGCTCAAATGGTAGAGCACTTGCCTAGTGTGCACAAGACCCTGGGTTCAGTCCCCTGGACAGAAAATAAATAAAAGCATTCTGTAGCTACTTAATGAGAAAACCATGGGAGAATTAAAAAGAACAACTCAGTGGGCAGGGCTTTCTAAATATTTTAGAAAACCTGAAACCTCCAAAGAAAAAAATTTAAATTTCTCATCATGCACTGTGACTCCCAGCTACTCCCAGCTACTCAGGAAGCTGAGGCAGGGGGATCAGGAAAATTTAGTGGACTGTCTCACAAATAAAATCAAATAAAATTCTGCATTGCCAAAACTAAAGACAAGAGACAAACTCTTATTTGGTGAGGGTTGGAAGGAGCTACAGCCCTTAATGTAAGCAAAAGCCTAATTTTTCTAATATGTAGAGAGTTTCCATGGATCATTAAAAAGTGAAGCAATGACTCAAACTGGGGGAAAAAAGGGCAAAGGGTATAGAGAGACGGTTAATAGGGAAATTCAAATGAGCCCACAAAGATGTAAAAAGATGTTTAACAACTTATAATGTAAGTGAAAATTATTACTATAAAAGATACTATTTATCACTTATCAGATCAGCAAAGATAAAAACAATTTGATAACCTGCTGTTTACAAGGACTCCAGGAAGATAGCCCCTGGCTGGTTGGTGATTGGTGTGTCAACAGATTAGACCTCATTGGAGGCAGTTTGGCAATACTTACCACAAGTTTAAACATATCTTCCCTTTGATTCAGCACTTTTAGAAACTTATTCTACTGAATACTCACACATAATTGAGATGAGGAATTGCTTTTCACTACAGTATTGTTTGTAGCTGGAAATAACCTAAGTGTCCATCAGTAGAGACAAGATAAATGAATAATTATTGTTTGCCCTTTCGAATATATATATCAGAATGCAAAATATATACATTGTCTTGGAACAATCACCAAGACCTGTTAAGTAATAAAAGCTGGATGCAGAGTAGTGCTCAGGCAGATTATCAATTGTACTTTGAAAGGGAAAAAGCACACAGGCACATAATTCGCTTTTGTATATATGTATAAGGACTCAGTGATGCTCGAGAAACTGATACCCAGAGAGCAGGAGGAGAAAGAGATTTCCCAACGTATCTTTTTATTCTTTTGAGAGTTGTGCCATGTGAATACCCTGTCTAGTCAAAATGTAAATAAATTTTAGATAAATAAAAAGACTAGAAGATTAACATGTTTTGGAATATAAAAATTTAAGGCTTTTATATTTATATAGGACATAATTTCATGACTGGAGTCTGTTTGACATAGTCCAAACAGGGTAGAGAAGTCAGGGATGCTCTGTATGGCATGATTTTAAATAGGAAACAACCAGATATTAAGTATTTGGGAATTTGGTTTAAAAAATTATGATGTTGGGCTGGGGATGTGGCTCAAGCGTGCGTGCGGCATGCGTGCCGCCCGGATTCAATCCTCAGCACCACATACAAAGATGTTGTGCCTGCCAAAAATTAAAAAAATAAATATTAAAAAAAATTCTCTCTCTCTCTCTGTCTCTCTCTCTCTTTCTCTCTCTCTCTCTTTAAAAAAATTATGATGTTCCATATGAAAAAATACTATGCTATGATTTAAAAAGTAATAGTGTATTTTTTTTTTTTGTACCAGGGATTGAACTCAAGGGGGACTTAACCACTGAGCCATATCCCCAGCCCTTTTTTATATTTTTTATTTAGAGGCAGAGTTTCACTGAGTTGCTTGGGGCTTTGCTAAGTTGCTGAGGTTGGCTTTGAACTCATGATCCTCCTGCCTCAGTGTCCCTTGCCACTGGGATTATAGGCATGCAGCACCACACCCAGCATAGAGCATGTTTAAGAAGTACTTGAAGAATATATTTTTTGTTTTGCTATTACTAATCTTGGAGTAGGAAAACCCTTCTAAGTATGATACAAAACCCAGAAGTTGCAAAAGAAAGGCTGATGCATGTGCCTATGTAAAAGCTAAAATCTCTTCACTGCAAAAATTGTCACAAGCAAAATTAAAAGCAATACTTCACACAGCCATATATTGGTAATTGTTTAAACTCAGAGATAGGTGTATTGGAAATTAACTATACTGTTTAAATGATTTTTGAGTGTATTTTCTTTCTTTCTTTCTTTGAATTGAACACAGGGTTACTTTACCACTGAGCTGTATCACCAGTTCTTTTTATTTTTTAATTTGAGATAGGGTCTTGTTAAGATACTTGAGGATCTTACTAAGCTGCTGGGGCTGACCTGGAACTTGCAATTCTCCTGCCTCAGCCTTCTGGGTCGCTGGGATTACAGGTGTGAGCTACCATGCCTAGCTGAGTATATTTTCAAATATCTGCAATAACAGGTAAAGAACAAGTTACATTCTGTATATACAAACGTCGACTTCAGTATGGCAGAAGACAAATATTACTTTGGATAATAATATTTGTACCTGGGCTGGAGGTGTAGCTTTGTGGTAGAATACTTGTAGAGTATATGTGATGAGGCCCTGGGTTTGATAATACTGATAATGTTCAAACAACATGATTAAAACTGAACAAAGGATTAGATACAAAAATTCACAGAAGAAGAAATAAGAAAGACCAATTGACACAGAAAAAGATGTTGGTCCTTAATCATATTCAGCAAATACAATTTCAGAACAACAAGATTTTGCCCACCATCCTGACAAAAGTCTAGACACATCCAGATTAGGCCAGGTTTGAGGAACATTTCCCTGTACCTCAGGGGAACTTAGCTTGAGAAAGTAAAATGGCAAGACCTATTTAATGCATATGCCCTTGGACCCAGTGACCCTATTTTGAAGAATTTGTCCTAAACCCAGGAAGAAGGAAGCCAATACTTACAGACTGTATAGGAGGAGGTTTATTGCAGCATTCTTTGTTACAAAAGATAAAAAGACCCAATTGTCCAGAGAATGCCCCTAAGCTATTGGTAGCCCACAGGGAAATTACAGCAATTAGAGAATGAGCAAGGCTGTATAGATCAACCTGGAATGATATCCATAGTATATTTTTTTTTAAAGAGAGAGTGAGAGAGGAGAGAGAGAGAGAGAGAGAGAGAGAGAGAGAGAGAGAGAATTTTTAATATTTATTTATTTATTTACTTTTTAGTTCTCGGCGGACACAACATCTTTGTTGGTATGTGGTGCTGAGGATCGAATCCAGGCCGCACGTATGCCAGGCGAGCGCGCTACCGCTTGAGCCACATCCCCAGCCCCCATAGTATATTTTTTAAGTTTAAAAGGCAAGTTCAACAACAACACCAAAAAAAAAAAAAAAAGCATGTTCTGACATTATACATTTCCTATTACCCCATTCTTATAAGAAAGGGCTCCCTCCCTCTGGGGCTTGTGGTTACCGGTACAAAATGGAAACATGACACACTGTGAACCCGCTTTGTGGGTTTGGTATAGAGGTTGGGTTAGGTGAAGGAGAGAGGGGAGAGACTACCAGCTGTTTCCTTATACACCTGTGTATTCTTTGAATTGTTAGAACAATTATGCTATTTTGTAGCAAACAGGTACACCACCCAAACCATTAAAATACTACTTAGAGGGTTGTGGCTGTAGCTCAGTGGCAGAGTGCTTGCCTAGCATGTGGGAGGCACTGGGTTCCATCCTCAGCACCACATAAAAATAAATAAAATAAAGATATTGTGTCCAACTAAAAAATAAAATATTAAAAAAATAAACAAAGGCATTCTGTCCGTTTACAACTACAAAAAATAAATAAATAAATAAATAAATAAATACTATTTAGGAAAAGCAGGGCTGGGTGTGTACTCAGTGGTGGAGCGTGTACTCAGCATGCATGAGGTCCTGGGTCCCATCCCCAGCACCAAAGTGAAAGGAAGGAAGGAAGGAAGGACTGACGGATAAGGTATTGGGGAAGGGGAGAACGAGTGGGTGATGGGGCTGGAAATGATACCTGCTCATTCTACATGGGGCCCCTCAGTGCCACTTGATCTTGGCCACAGTGCCCTGAGCCAAGCGAGGTGAAACCTGCAGGGGTACGGGGGGAGGGGGGGTGCCAGATATCAGTGTGTGACAGGGACCAGCTTTGAGAGGTACTCATGAAGAAGTTTCCCCACAGTCCCCTGTCCCAGGCTGGAGCCCCTTAGTAGACACAGGGACCTCCTCCCCTATGAGTTAAGAAATAACATGGTGGGTGCAGGAGAGGGGTCTCCCCTCCTGGGCACCCCCAGCCTTAGGACGCTAAACCCTCACTTTCTCCCCCATCTCTGTCCCTTGCCTACACATACCTCCCTCTCCCCAGGGTCAGGAGTTCCTCTCCTAGAACTGAGCACTTGCCTCATGCTGATGATTCAACTCAAGGCTGCCACTGCCGCTGCTGCCCAGGACCAGAGACAGTGAGGAAGAAGAGGGTTAATTAAAGCCGCTTGGTGGTGGTCAGTCAATCCCTGAGCATTTAGGAAGCCCTAACTGCGGCGGGCTCTGTGCTGGGCTCTGTGGATGCAGGTGGTAGCTATCCTCGGGACCCAGATCTACCTGGCCACAAGAGTAGGAATAATAAATCAGAAAGCTCGGGGACTCTGTCTGTTCTGTGTCCCCCAGACTTGACACACATCAGATCAATGAACCGAGTGCCACACAATGGTCATGACAGCAGAAGAGGTCCCTCACTGTACCTAGTTGAGTCTTGAAGAACGAGTTGCATTGACCAGATGAACAGGGAGGAACAGCTCCATCTTGACCTGCTACAGCCATCTTGGTCCTAACTGCCATCTTGCCCACCAGTTGACCCTGACATGTATCCCAAACCTCATGGGATAAACAAAGGTGTTAAGATAGTTGGCAGAGTGTGTTTGCAAGACTCAGACACACTGCTGTTGGACATGTTGGTTTTTGAGAAAACCCAGGTATGTTCCAGTTGGCCACAGTCCACCTTTTTCTATCTTAGCATATAAACCCCTTCCTTGTGCCCTAGGGTAAAGGTACCTTTCTGTCTTCCTATTGCCCAAGATACACTTCTGTTCATAAGCTCCTAATAAATTGCACTCTGTAATCCTGGATTTGTCCACGTCTTACTTCAATGTTTCTGCATCTTCTGCCTTCAGTGGCCAGCTCTCATGCACCAGCTTTTTCTGAAACAGTGTCTGGAGCAAAGGGACCAACATGTGCAAAGGCCGGGGGGTCAGCTGTGTGGTAGGAAACGAGGCTGAGATGGTCAGGGGCTAGATGTTGGAGCCTTGAATGCTGGTCTAGGAAATACAGGCTCTATCCCTGGAGAACACTGGTAGATTTTGAGAAAAGGACCCTCATGAGTCAGATTTGTCTTTTAGAGAGAGCCCCTGGGGAGAGTTTGGGACCAGCTTATTAGGGAACCAGAGAGAAGGCAGGCATGGGTCAGGAAGGGGCTCTCCAGAGGGAAAAGCCTCAGCAGCCAGGCCAGGCCATGGAAGGGGGATTTAGGAAGGTACAGTTTGGGGATATTTAGGAGACAAGAAGCCCAGTGACCAGGAACTAGGGGAGAAGCAGAGAGGTCCCTAGGGTTACTTCTGGGCTAGGAGGGGAAGGCTGGAGAGTCAGTGTTTCCTGAGCTAAGTTTTTTTTTTAATTATTTTTCATTGTTGTTTTCAAGAACTTGGTTTGGATTTTATTACAAAATTGATTAAAAACACATTTTTTCAAAAAAAAAAAAAGGACAAAGAGCATCTCTTAAAGGACACACTCTCTAAGAGGCAGGAAGTGGGAACGGGGTTGCTGTCCTGAGCTGGGGAGGGGATAGAATGGACCCAGAACCCAGTGGGAGGGACAGTCCCTGAGGCTGGCACGACAGGACAGAAAGGACAGGAAGGCAGAGCTGACCCTGGAGCCCTGGTGGGCTCCCTTCCTACAGAACGCTCAGGACCCCACCACTGCACTGGGCACAGGCTCCCACAGACTGTGGCTCTCCCAGGGATCCAGTGGCAGGTCAAGGAGCCCCCAGGATGCTTAGTAGGAGGCCAGTTTTGCAGGAACACAATTGTGGCTGTGTGTGTGTGTGTGTGTGTGTGTGTGTGTGTGTGTGTGTGTCTCACTGGGGATTGAACCAGGGGTGCTCTGCCACTGAGCCACATCTCTAGCCCTTTTATTTATTTTTTATTTTGAGACAAGATCTCACTAAGTTGCTCAAGCTGGCCTCAAACTTGTGCTCCTCCTGTCTTAGCCTCCAGAGTTGCTGAGAATTATGGGAGTGCTTCACCACGCCCAGCACAGATGTGGCTCAGGACAATTAGAAGCTGGGCAATGTGTCTTGGGTCATTACTTACATTCCTGGAGCTCCCTCAGGCTTCAGCTTCCTCCTCTGTGAAATGGAACAAAGCTTCACTGAACTGTTTTGAGAATCAAATGAAATAGATTGTGTAGTGTTTATAAGAAGCACTCATCTCAAGGGAAGAGTCTGTCTTTGACCAGCCTGGCATGGCTCACACCTCCAAGGCATCTGTGCCTTCTGGGGAGGGGGCTGGGCAGCAGGCTCCAGCTGGGGCCAGGGTCAAACCTCTATGGCGGTGTACCTGCAATGACCTTCCAGGGTTAAGGTGTTGGCTTTAGATGGAAGGTTCCTCAGAGAGTTATAGGAGGACCAGTGCTTGACAGTGACTGCCAAACTGGAGTAAAAACTGTGGGGAAGAGTCTGCAGCAGCTATTTCTCACTGTCTTGTATCTCCCACACTGAGGCCAAATGGCAGGCCCACTAGGCTGTCTAGGCTTGGAGATCATCCATCACAGAGAAAATTAAGCCTACAGAAATCAAGTGACTAGCCTGAGGTCACTGGGGGAGGGCCAGGAGGCTGACCTCACAACCACAATGATGATTCTATTAACTCACATTCACCAGACCCTTATGACACCCTGGCACATGCTATACCCTGCATGCATGATCGTGATCTCTCCTGGCACTGCTGCAGGGTCAGGGCAGCAAAGCCTCTTGGGTATTGGGGAGGAAAACAAGGAAGGACTGACCATGCACACTCGCCTCCTGGCCCAAGTATGGTTTAACACTGTGCACTGTGAACTTGAAATTCTTCACATTTTTTGAACAAGGGGCCTCATATTTTTATTTACACTGGGCCCTGCAAATTATGTAGCTAGCCTTAAGATGAAGAGCATCTCCCCAGGCGTTTAATGTGCACTTGAGCAATACTAAAGGCAAACAGAGGAAGGTCATGTTTCCTAGAAGGAAGACCCAAAGCTCTGGCATGACGGCAGGAGTCCTGCCCCAAATGACCCAGTGAGCAGAACAGAACCCAGCCTCTTCCTGGGACAAGACTGTCCCAGGAAGACTGGAACTGGCCTAGTACCCTTCAAACACACCTGTCCCTGGGCTTGACGGCCTCACTCCTCATAAATCCACAGTGCTGGAAGGTTCCCTACATGCCTCTTCCTGCAGCCCTCAGCCCCTTTCAGGGACCTGCCATCTCCTGCAACTTCCCCAGCTCTGCTGCTGCCCCTCCCCAAGGTCCCACCCAGCCCTTTTCCTCTGTCCCCTCTGAATCTTTCCTTCTGCCCACCCTGGCACTCCCTGAATACACCCACCTGGGTCTGTCAGTGCCCTTCTCCCTTCCTGCCCTAGCTACCCAGGGCTGCTGGAGGAAGCTCTGTAATATACTTATTTTCATCCCTGTATTTTTGGTTTCCTGGGCCTTTAGGAACAAATGACCACAAACTGAAGGGGTTTAGAACAACAGGAATTTAGCCTCCCGCTGTCCTGGAGGCCAGAAATCTGGAATCCAACTGTCTGCAGGGCTGTACTCTCTCCTGGGGATCAAGGGAAGATCCTTGGGTAAGTCTATCTTCCAATTCCTGGTGGCTCCAGCATTCCTTGGCCCCAGTCTCTGCCTCTGTGGTCACCAGGGCTTCTCTGTATCTACTGTAAGGACACTTGCCATTGCATTTAGGACTCACACAGATAATCCAAAATGACCTTATCTCCAGATCCTTGATTCTACCAGCACTTTCACCAAGTCAAATTAAGATCAGGAAGCAGACATATATTTTGATGGGCACCATTCAGCTCACTATCCCCAGGAGAGTGTTATGGCCTTCCTCAGCCCCCTCAGTCTTTGCCCATTTCCACTGTGGCTCGCCCATCCCCCTGCAGCCTCCCAGGAGAGAAAACTCCCAGGCATCCTTCCTTGTTTACCAGGAGACTTGCGCTCCCCTCCATGCTTCCTCCTCTACTTCTGGCAGTCTGAGACCTTTTCTAGAACTCCCTCCTCAGCCCACAGACCTCTCCACTCCCCTGAGCCACCTGGGGCCTCATTATCTGGACTCCCCTGGAACATCTGCTTTGCTGGCCACTCCTCTGAATTCTTTCCCCCACCAGCTCCCTTGTCCCCACTGTTCTTGCTCACTGTCATCTCTCTGTCATGCCCATCAGAGCACCCCTTTCATCTTGCCTGGGTGGAGTCCCCTCTCTTCCCATCAGGGATGTCCCAACCCCTCCCAAGGGCTCGCTGCCCCTGGAGACACCATCCCCCTTCTTCATTTATGACCCGGTATATCCTGCCCTGCCCCACGCCACCCCTGGAACCAGCTTCCTGAGACAGAGGAACACCCCGGACGCTCTGAAAGTACATGTCCAAACAAACCTTGTCATGTTCCTGCCCTTAAGCTGACTGTCATCAATCCTCATCCTTGGCCAATGAAGCCACCAGCTGCCAGGTCTTTCATTCCCTGTTACCTGTTCAATCAACCCCTGACCTGCTCAATTCGGCATCAGCCACCCCATGCCCTGAGCCCCACCTTAGGGGAGGCCTTGGCACTTGGCACTCCCTTACTGGCCCTTTTGACCTCCATGGTGGCCCCTCTCCTCATCACTACCTCTGCCCACTGCCCCTGGGTGGACCTTTTAGAGATATCTCTGTCTCTTCCTCCCTTAGTTGTTTATAATCCTTCAGAGCAGAACCATTGCCAGGGTCAAACTCCAGGCAATGAATGTGTCTGCTTCATCTCCCACCTTTGGTGCATCTGTCACTTTCTGGACCATAAGTGGTTCCCTGACAGAGGGCTGATGGGCAGGCACCACACACTGCATCTAGTCCCTCCCTGGGGTGGGAACAGAGAACTTGCTCAGCGAAGAGTCTGGCACATGCCTGCTGCCAGGCTAGATGGCTGTGGCGGTACTCAGAGGGTTCCCGTACCAAATTCCCTCAGGCTTCTGAGTTCCAGGAATTTCTCCTCTTCACAGTGTTCAGGTGACTGTGGAGACTAGCAGATGACTCTAGGTAAATAACATCTCTATGTCTCAGTCTCCTCATCTGCAGACAGCAATAGTGCTTTGCTTCATAGGGTGGAGCGACTGCACAAAGAACTCATCAGGCATAGCGCTCAGTGTGCACCAACCATTCATCATCAGGGTTACAGGCAGCCCTGGACAACCAGGCCACTGTCTCTCCCTGTCCTTCCTCTCAGCTCCAGACTTGAACTTCCTGTTCCCCTATCCTGCCACCACCCTGGCAGGTGGCTCAAGATGTAATGGCAAAAATGTTTAACAGGCAGGGTGTGTTGTGAGGGGTTCATTCTCTTAGCATTTGCCCAAAGCTACTGCAGGAAGTGGAGTTGAAGAGGGCTGCCAATAGCACACCATTGTGTGGAATCCCCACTGGACAGAGGTAACAGGCTGATAATCTCAAGGGCCTCAGTAAGTGTCAAATGTGGCACGATAATTATAAGGTGATGTCTTTTGAATGTTTTTTTTTTTCAGAATAGAAATTAGAAGTTTATTAAAGGACAGCAGAAAAGACTCCTTCTGGAGGAAGAAGGGGACCCAAGAGGTGGAATCCCTGTTTTGAATGTTAATTAGCCTTTCTTGGGGTGGGGGTGCTGGGTTGAACCCAGGACCTCCAACATGCTGAGCTACTTCCCAGCTCCACCTTTACTTTTTTTGGTTGTGTGGATTGAACCCAGGGGTACTCAACTACTGAGCTACATCCCCAACCTTTTTTGTTTTGTTTTGTTTTGAGACAGCATTTCACTAAATGGCTTAGGGTCCCACTAAATTGCTGAGGCTTACCTCAAACTTTTGACAATGGCTATGTTTAATAACTGGTGAAATTCCTGATTTTTTTTCAGTACTGAGGACTGAACCTGGGGTATTGTACCACTGAGCCACAACCCCAGCTCTTTTTATTTTTAATTTTGAAAAAGGGTCTTGCTAAATTGCCAAGGACAGCCTAGAACTTGTAATCCTTCTGCCTGAGCCTCCTGCATAGCTGGGATTACAGGTGTGTGCCATCTCACACAACAAATTCCTGAAATTTTAACTGTGTTTCCCCCCCAGCAGGTAGAAACTGGGCCTAGCACCCAACTGTGCCATGCTACACCCTCTTTCTGGGAGATCACCTCAAAAGTTTCCTTATGCCCCTTTGTAATCTTTCTTTCCTGACCCTCCCTTCCCCACTCCATCCCCAGGCAGTCACTGATCTCCTCTCTGTTATTAGAGATTAGTTTGCATTTTTCATAAATGGAATCACACAGTGTATACTTTTTTGTGTCTGGCTGCTTTCACTCATTGAGTTGTTTTGAAACTAACAGAGGAAATCCATTCCTTGCACAGTGCACTCCAAATCCACAAGCTGCTGTATCAGTCAGTGGAAGCTATATTGTGCAGCAGTAACAGAGTCCTTCGTCTTAGTATCTTATAGCAGGATTATTTCTTGCTTACACTACCTATCTGTCATGGGTTGGCCACAGGTCCAGCCAAGATACAGGTTGAAGGAACCGTCCTTATTTGGAGCACTGCCCAGCTCCAGGCAGAGATGACGTGAACCCTGCCGCATCATTCTATGACTCCTAAGGTGTCTTTTAGAAGCTGCACACCTCATGCTCACGTCACTGACCAAAGCAAGTGGGCTGAGCCTGATGTCAAAGGTATGGGGTGTGCACCCCTCCCCCAGAGGGGCAATAACAGTTCTGGGCAGTGATAACATCTACCCCAGCTGCCTTGCTATTATTGTTGTTATTACTCATACCTTCTATGAGGTAGAATTCATGCAAGGGGCTTCCACGCTGTCCCAGCCTGTTGTCCCAGGCGCTATCACCCCAAGCTGGGCTGGCTCCTCCCCAGGGGCAGAGGCCTCCACCAGCACCTTGTGATATGAGTGGTTAATGTGTTAGACATTTAGGGATTAGCTAAAGCCACTGGGCCCAAGACTGTCACTCTTGACCATGGCACACTCTGCATACCTACTCCCTGACAGCCCTTTCCCTTCCCTTTCCACTGAGCCCACCACTCCCATTCCATGGTCCCACACTCTCCTAACTGAGCCTCTTTGAGCATGCTGCCCCCAGTATTCTCCACAGACTTGGCTTCTCTGGCCTCTCTAATCTCAAGTAGCCCCCCCGCCGCTTGACCCCACCTTCCACAGGCCTGCCCATGGCTGTGGTGACCTCTATGTTTCAGTCCCTTCTTACTCTGCTCTCCAACTCAGGGCATCCCTCACCCTGCTCCCCCTAGTGACCCTCTCAGTGCAGGGGCCCATTATCCAAGCAGCCACCAAGGTCTCTCCTGCCTCTTCCTCTGCACCTCCCTCCATGCCCAGTGGTGGTCAAGGTCCTGCCAAACTCACTTCTCTCCATCCCCATGTCTCACCCTGACCTGCTCTAGGTCATCATCAAGAGTCTACAAATTGGGTTCTGAGAACTTTTTTTTGGTGTGGGGGGGCAGTACCAGGGGTTGAATTCAGGGGCACTCAACCACTGAGCCACATCCTTAGTCCTATTTTGTATTGATTAGAGACAGGGTCTCACTGAGTTGCTCAGCGCCTCACCATTGCTGAGGCTGGCTTAGCACTCGCAATCTTCCTGCCTCACCTCCTGAGGCACTGAGATTTTAGACGTGTGCCACGGAGCCCAGCTCTGAGAATTTTTTCTTTCTCTTTTCTCTGTTCTTCACACTGAAACCAGATACCAAAATGAAAACATAATCATTCCCTCAACCCCCCAAAATGCAGACAGACCTTTCCAGGGCCCACTGCTGCCCTCGGGGTAAGCTCCAAATCCCTCACCTCCCCCAGCCTCAAATTCCCCACTCTTGCTCTCGGCTCCTTGGGGACCCTTAGTCTGTGCTGTGGTTGACTGTGTCTCCCAAAGTCTGTGAGATGGAAACTTAAAACTCTCGGTGCAATGGTGTTGGAAGCAGGATCTTTAATAGGTGAAATGGTCACAAGAACTTTACCTCCTGGATAGATAAAATCTTATCAAGATGGGTTTGTTTTAAGAGTCAGTGTGTCTTTCCATCTTCCTCTGTGGATTTATGCAGGGTGAAGGACTTCCCTGCCTCCAGGATGGTGAGAAATAAATTTGTATTCTTTGTAAGTTATAGTCTGTGGCAGTCCCTTACAGTAGCACAGACAAGACAGTAAGCTGCACTGTCCTCTGGCACCCCAACATCACACCACAGCCTGTTGGACTGGTGAATCTCCTCCATGGTCCAGAGATATACTTTCTCCAGAAGGTCTTTCCTCATTTCCCTGGGAAAAGTAAAGCGTAAGGATCCCACACACAAGCTTAGAGCCACCTGTACTCAGGGCATCCATTCTTTCTGCTGTTGAGAGTTTGAGAATGGAGAACACATTGGTCTCTTCCAGCCTCGTGAGAATGGTGGAGGGGGAGTGGTTGGGGGAGAGAACAAACATGACAATGAAAACAGTGATAAGAATATCAATGACCAAAAAAAAAATTTTAAGGGGGGGGTGCTGGGGATTGAACTCAGGGTTTCTCTACCACTCAGTTATCCTCCCAGCCCTATTATTTTTCTCTTGAAGTTGCCCAGGCTGGCTTGGAACTTATGATCCTCCTGCCTCAGTCTCTCCAGTTGCTGGGATTACAGGCATGCGCCACCGCCCGGCATGTCAACCTGATGCTTATCCAGCTCATACCATTATCCTGGCTGCTTTTCATACACTATTTTTTTTCATAAACCTGCATGTTATTTGCTTTAATGAAGTATAGCATGCCTAGAGAAAAATACAAATGCTAAGTGGAGAACTCAATAATGCTTCACAAAATGAACACACAAGGGAAACCACCATGCAGATTAAGAAAGTGAGCCCTCAGCACCCCAGGAATCCTGCTTGCATCCCCTTCTGTCTTTATCCTTCTAAGGGGGCACCACTATCCTTGCAGCTAATGCCACAGAATCATTTTGCTCGTCTTTGAGTTCCAAATAAATGAAATCCTACAATTCCCTTTCTTGTGCACCTGCTTCTTATGCTCAAGGTTGTTGATTTATCCAAGTTGCGGTGTGTAGCCCTGGTGTGTTCTTTTTCTGGCCTGTGAGGTATTCCATTGTTGGTGGCACTTCGGTAGTTTATAGGTTTTGGTGAGTATGCATAGTGCTGTTGACTCTTTATCCACATCTTTTGGTGGACAAAAGATCTGGACACATGCACTCCTTTGGTCTCACCGAGTCACAGGGTCAGCAAGTGTTAATTCCAACAGGTTTCACCAGACAACTTCTTAGGTTTTCTACCAGCTGTGCATGAGAGTTCTGGATCAACACTTAATTCTCACAACCACTCTCTGCATGCAGTGTCAAGGAAAGCTGTCCTGTTTCTTCCCCATTGTGTGATCCTGGGGCTGAGCCTCCCTCTCCTTTGTCACCAAAAGGTTTTGTCCATGACCCCAGCTTCACCAGAGGTATCTGCTAGGAGTTTGCCTCTTGGCAGGTTTGTGGCCCTGAAGTCCAGTGTAGGCAGTGCCAATAGAGTGTTCCAGAAGATTTTTTACTTGTGACCTGGCTAGATTTGTTGTAGGCTTTCTGCTTTCCCTCTGAGTTTATGAGAACTTCCCTTTAATGTCATTTCTGGGTTGGGTCAATGGTTTGCAACTCATACAAGGATGCTATTTTGTTCCCATGTGGAAACAGAAGCACAGAAAGTTTGGGTCTGTTGTTCAAGGTCACACAGCTGAAAGCAGCAGAACTAGGATTCAAACTAAATTTGCATCTCATTCAGAACCTTGTGTCTATAAAGCGATTTCTCATAATTTTTCCCTAAAAATTAGAAATACATAACTAAATGACTTGCTCCTGGTCACACAGTGAATCAAGAAGCCAGGCCTACGCTGGGGATAGAGCTCATTGGTAGAGAGCTTGCCTAGTATGTGCAAGGCCCCAAGTTCCATCCCCAGTACCTAAAAACAAGAAGATAAGTCAGGCCCTGTGACTCCCCACCCTACAGAAGTTCTTGCCCTGGAGGGTGATTGTGGAGCCTCAAGATGCCTGAGAGAGTACTAGGGTTGCATTTTTTCATGTATTTGTTGAACAATTCCTTATTTACTGACAACATGGGTCAGACACTATATTAGGGACCAGCAACACAGTAGGAAAAAAAAAAAAGAGAGAGAGGAAAAACCAGAGCTGGTTTTGCCTACAATGTCAGGCAATAGGGCCTCGAAGGATGAAGTGAGGCGCTGGACAGAGTGCCTAGGGAAGAGTGGCATGTTAGTCAGATTTTTGTCACTGTGACCTAAATGCCTGACAAAAACACTTAGAAAAGTTTATTTTGGCTCATCATTCCAGAGCTTGTCCCATGTGTAGCTCTGGGCCCAAGGTGAGGCAGAACATCAAAGCAGAAGGGCCTCAAGGAGGAGCACGGCTCTACTCATGGTGGTCCAGGAAGCAGAGAGAAGAAAGGGTGAAGTGGCTAAAGAAATCACACCCTTCCAGAGCACGCCCCCAGTGACCCACCTTCTCCAACCACACCCCACCTGCCTACGATTACTACCCAGGCGGTCCATTCAACATAGGCTGGACTGATGGACGAGGTTCCAGCTCTCACGATCCACTCACTTCACCTCTGAACACTGCTTCATCAGTGCAGGAGCTTTGGGGGACACCTCATATCCAAATAGTAACAGGTGACATTTTAGCCAGGCAGGACTGTAAAGTCCTCTGAAGTGACACTTGGGCAGGCACTAAACAAAGGGAGGAGCCAGGGGGAGCTGAAGACAGGCAGAGAGCAAGGGCCAAGACCCTGCAGTGGGCGTGAGCCTGGCACATTTAAGGAACTGCATGAGATGAGGCTGGAGGGAGGCAGTGAGGCAGAGCTTGGTATGACGTGAGGACATAATGGCAGTGAGGCAGCCATGCGAGGCCGTGAATTCTGTTTTGAGGCTGGCAGGAAGCCTGCAGAAATCTCTAGATGCTGCCAGGTCATAGGTGGTTGACCAACGCGTTAGAAGGTTCGTGCTGGCTGTTAGGCAATGAGACAGGGGATAGGAGTCTGAGGTGAAGGCAGAGAAATAGCAGAGGGCTGTGAGGTATCTGGGCAGGGCATGGGCTCCAGGACACTGACACTGAACGGCATTTGTGGCTGGTGGCGAGTTCTCAGGGACAGAGAACTTTGGCTTGGGGATATGAAGGGATGAGAAGATAGGGGCTGGGATGCCTGGACCTCAATGAGGGACAAAGCTGGGGCTGTGGGCCAGAGCAACAGTGCCACCTGTGAGGACACATGGAAGCCAGGGGAGCTGTGTGGTCCGAAGACAGGACCTGGCCTGGAGCCAAGGGAGTCAAGAGCAGCTCTACAGGGCTGGGCTGGGCTGGGAGTGAGGTGAGTGACATGTCAAGAACAGGTTGTAGAGGCTGGGGTTGTGGCTCAGTGGTAGAGCACTTGCCTAGCAAGCATGAGGCACTGGGTTCAATCCTCTGCACCACATAAAAAATAAATTAAATGTCTACCTGTGCCAGGCTCAGGTTGTGATGCCAGGCAACGTCACAAGAACCTGTCTGTTTGGCACAGAGTTGACGGGATTTCCTTCCAACCCTGTAATGTCATCGTGCACTTTAAACAGCTGCTGAGCTGGGTGGCAGTTTCTTGGGCCAAGGCAGGTGCAACCAGTGCAAAGAGGCAGACAAGCTGGGAAGCCCAGGACGGGTTCTTAGCAGAGAACTCCTGTCCCCAAAGGGCTGAGTCCAACACGGAGGTTGGGGGGGGTCTAGCTAATTGAGGAGTCAGCTATACTTCCCAGTTATGCAAAGCAAATTCCAGAAAAGTTGGTTTTGCAGTTGGCAGTTCAAATTCAACCTTGCTTCAGTGAAGAAGACTTGTGGCCCCTGAGGCCTGAAGCCAGCTGCAGAGCCTCTTGGAGGGTTGGAAGGGTGTCAGGCACCTGGAGCCCTGCACCTGAGAGGTTGGGAAACACCTTCATATGGGCACTGCTCAGGACAAAGGGTGACCTTTGACAGTACCTTGGCTTGGAACCCCACTGAGACCAGGTCAGTGGCCACTGTTCCTGTCCTCCCTCTGAAACACCCTTCCTTGAAGACCCTTTTGTCCCCTCCTGTTTCTGCCAGGACTTGAGCACCAGATATGGCATCTCTCTTCCCGGACCACTAACTTCTCACATATTCCTCTACCTCAACTTCCATTCCCTCTGCAAAAACCCCAATGAAGGCGCAGCCTGTTTGTGGAGCTCTTTGTGGTCCTGCATCATGATCTGTGAATCCTCATAACAACCCTGAAGCAGGGATTACTGCTCCCCCCAACACCCCACCTTTTTGTACCAGGGATTAAACCCAGGGGTGCTTAACCACTGAGCCACATCCCCAGCCCTTCTTATTTTTTATTTAGAGACAGGGTCTTGCTAAGTTGCTTAGGGCCTTGCTAAGTTGCTGAAACTGGCTTTGAACTCATGATCCTCCTGCCTCAGACCCCCAAGCTGCTGGGATTACAAGCGCATGCCACTGTGCCTGGCGGTTGCCCCCTTTTGATGGATGAGGAAACTGACCTTTGGAAGGTTCTGGCTGCATTACACAGATAGATGGTGACCCTTGCAGCCACCTTATCATTTTGACCTTGTCACACCACTAGCTACAGCCACTTCTTCAATGTTCTCCATTTTTGCTGGCTCACTTATGGGGGCTTGGCTGAGCAGCTACAATCCCAGGAGATCACCTCTTCTTAGTCCCTCTTCCCACTGAGAGTCCTCCCCTGACTAGAAGTCACTTCAATGACTAGACATTTCTTTCTTTCCCTGCTCATGGGCTGTCCCCAGCCCTCTCATCCCTTGTAACATCACTCACCCTCATAAGGGGATGAACACTCGTCCTCTCCTGTTCATTAAATTGTTTGTGGACATCTGCCCCTAGACGACTGCAACCTAACATCCAAACCCTTAAACACTAACACTCCACCTCCACCACATCCTTCTCTGAGGCACCATTTCTGCCACTCCTCCATCTGCCAACATCAACCAATGTCACTATTCTCCCTCCCTCACCCTTCACAGCTATCACCTGCCTCCCTCCACTTCCTGCTTCCAATGCCATCACCCTGGTTCTCCTTTCCAGTGTGCACAGGGCCCTGGAGAGCATCAGCTGAGAGATTGTAAGAATTAATTACCAACTTCCTCAACCATTCACTCATTCAACAGTTATTTATTGAGCAGCTAGGACAAAAAAGACAAACTTTGCCCTACCCCCCAAACTTAATCCCAGAAAAAAATAAGTTAAAACCAAACATGTCAGAGTGCCCTGGAAAAGGTAAGGCTGAGTAGTGACAGGTAATGTTTAACTTGGGGTGCTGTTTTACACTAGGTTATCTGTAAGGCCCCTCCTCCCCAAAGAGGCTGGCATGACTAAGGTCAACCAACAGGGCCAGATAGAATATAACTTCCAAGAAGGTATGCCCTCAGTTTTGGTTAATAAAGATCCAGGGACTTTGTTTCTTTGTACTTGGAAATACTTGGCCAGAGATGGGGCTAAGTGGTAGAGTAATAGTGTTGATCAGTCTTTTTGCTGACCAATCTGTTCTTAAAATTTGAACTGTATGTCATTTCCCCTTACAAAGGGAAAAACTGAAATCAGAAAGAATTAATCATTTCCATGCAACTATCTCCCTTGAGGGGCCCATTTTCTCATCTGCCGCTTCTGTGGGAACACTGCCCAAACAGAACCTTTAGCCTGAACCTTAAGGACTGCTATTCAAGTATCTGTGAGCACCGGCCACGTGCTGGTGTTCAAGTGTGGGTAGACCAGAGGCCTACAGCCACTACAGTGAGATGGCTTCCCTCAGGAGGTGGAAAATGGTATTTGCTAAGAACCAATATGCTCCTCTGGGTCTCTCCCATATTTCCATGGCTCTCTCCTTTGGTTATTGCTAAACCTGGACTAGGCCCACTCCTCTCTTTATTTTCATGTACCACTCACTGCTGCATCTTATCTGAAAGCCATGAACATATTGCCATACTGAGGAAATCCCCACTAAACACTGGGCAACGGATTAAGATTTAGCCAGCAAACTGGTTTTAGCCACATTCCTGTGCCTACTCCCTGCCCCCACAAATTACGCCAGGGCTAGAGAGAACTTCCCTGGGCTGGCTCTGTGGGGTGGAGGTGGTATACAGGGAGGATTGGCTCTGCAAGTGGCAAAGGCCTGAATAAACAAGAACTTTCCAGAACTCAAGACATCTTGGGTGTGGCACTCACAGGGCCATGGCCAGACCCAGAAGATGGGCTGTTCTGGGCATGGCCCAGCCAGCATGTGGCCAGCCAAGGATGAAATGGCCCAGCCAAGGGTAGGAAATGGGATACAGTCATTTAAATACGCCACATTATCACAATCACTGATTTCTCCAGAGCTCCAGTTGTACTCTCAGATAATCATAGGCAGCTAAGAAGGCAAGGCCTCATTTCCCTCTATCTTCAGAGCCTAGAACTAAGTTCAATAGGCAACTAGAAACTGTATGATGGAAGAATTTCAGATTTTAATTAGTGTCAGTGAGCATTAAAAGTCCAGTATTATAAACCAATCATCAAGGGCCAAGGCATCCTAAAGTAAATCCAAACCTAGATTTTTTTTTTTTTTTTTGGTAATGTGGATTGAACCCAGGAATGCTCTATTACTGAGCTACATGCCTAGTCCTTTTAAAAAAAAAATTTTTTTTAAACATTTGTTTTATTTTAAGAACCAAGTTGCTCAGGCTGGCCTCAAGCTTGTGATTTTTCTGCCTCAGCTTCCAATGTAGCTAAGGTTATAACAGTAGATATGCACTACTGTACCCAACTTAGCCTCTACTTTTATAACTGACATCTCTTAGCAGCAAAATTTATTCCTTGAAAAAAAAAAAAAGCCAAAGAAGATTTTCTCTTTAACTACTAAAAAAGGGGGAAAAAAAAAAGATGTTTATGGCTTTGCTGATAGCAGGGAAAAAAAGCTAGTTGAATTTAAAGGCAACCTCAAGTAGTTAATGAACAGTAGTATTGTGACTGGTCCAGATGGATTGATTTTTTTTCCAAGCAAAAAATCAGTTTTATGAATTTTAAGAGGTGGTATGAGGGAGGTTGCCCGGATGCTTACTTTTATAATCCACATGGCTAGTCAATGATTTTTGGGAACCACTGTTTCTGGTAGGCAAAACATTTGAAACCAAGACTATCCCAGGAAATTCGGTTCACATGACTGTCTTGCAGTAATGCATTCAGCCACCTAACAAATGAACTCAAGAATGGTAACTTTTTTCTAGCTTTGTGACCCTCAACACAACACTTAACATTCTGGGCTTACACAGTTAAACTGAGGGAGACAGAGACCCTTTTCAGCTCTTAGTTTAATTTATGATGTGGTCACTGGTAGAAAACCAAGCCCGTTTTTATCAGTTTGTGAGAAGGTGCTTAATCCCTTTGAGACTGAGCTTCCTTATCTATAAAGATGATAAAATTGGGAGAAGCCACTTTCAGCAGTGTGGGGGGAAAAAGGACTTCCATAGTCAGGCAGGCAGATGGTGTCAAACCTTAGCCCCCTGTAACTTTAAAGCAGGTTACCGGACCTGAATCTACTTTCTTCATCTGCGAAATGGGGATAAGAAAGTCTGTCGTAAGAACTGTTGAAGAATCTTGTTTATTCTACCTTATGGTAGGTACAGAGTAAATCAGTTACCTTTGTTTTTTTGTACCAGGGATTGAACTTAGGGGCACTCTGCCACTGAGCCACATCCCTAGCCCTATTTTTGGTATTCTTTTTTTTCAGGGTCTCACTGAGTTGCTTAGTGCCTTGCTGTTGCTGAGGCTGGTTTTGAACTTGTGATCCTCCTGCCTAAGCCTCCAGAGCTGCTAGGATTACAGGCATATTGCACCATGCCCAGCATCAGTTGCCTTATTTTATTCCTATTTCACACTTGGCAAACATGAAAGGGATATCAATGTGCTAAAAAAAAAAAAAAAAATTCAAATCTCTTAGGGGAGTGGTGTGAGGGGTTTGTCATCAGATTGATTCTCCCTTTCTTCCCCCTTTCCCACAAGAGGCCTACCTTCTGGTCAACTGCCTATCACTAAGGTTACCACAGTGGTGCTGAAGGAGTAAGGACAGGAGGCTGCCAGGAACAATGGGCACAAACCATGGGAAGTACTGTTCAAGAAAAGAAAAATGATACGGCCCTGACAGAGTCCTGCTAGGCACCATCTCAGGCCTGCTCTGCAACAGCTTCAGGAGGCCTGAAGAACCAGTTTGGGTCACCAGGCTAGGAGACTTCCATCAAAGTGCAGTTAGCTTCCTAATCTCAAGGCAGCTCTCATCATTCCTGAGACCTGGCCGGCAGGACAGTGTGGTGGGACAATGTGGAGTAAGAGGTCCTACTATGAGCAGCGGTTTTAGATTCAAATTATCCACAGGAAGAAAGACTCTTTGCATGTAAACATTTACAGGTCTCCAAAGCCCTGGGAGACTGTCACCTGAGGGAACTGGAAGTGTCCAAAGTCAAGCTCAGGGAGGGAGAAGATGCAGCACTGCTCCAGTCTTCACCAGTGTGTTCCTGGTCTGGACCCTGCAAGGGGCCCCAGATCGCATGTTCTAGAGGCTGGCACTGGTGGCATTGGGTCTCCTACTGATGGGGGGACTCATTATCACAACACAGCAACTGCTCTTAGGAAGGGAATGTGTTTTAAACTTGGGAAGAGTCATAATCCTGGGATATTTCACACACATTGGCAGCTTTAACCTCTAACAGTCACAAGACCTCTTCTCTAGGAGGAGGATCTCTCTGTGGTGTGAGGTACCTCCTTTATCAGCAGAAGTATGGTGAAATGAGCCAGGCTTATGATTTAGATTGTGTCCTGCATATAAACACCTGTGAGAACAGAACTGAAGCCACAGGGGATGTATTTAACAGGAGGTGATGACCAGACAGCTTGGTATACAAAAGGATTCTGGGTGTAACCCTAGGAGAGCCTGCAGGTGTCTGCGGTTCTTATATACCCTTCCCTTACTTTGCCACTTGCCACATCCCAAGGTCTGAAGGGCTGATCCTCTTCCCTAGGTGGCTTGCCACAAGTAAATGCCAGAGGACCTCAGAAGCCTGTGGTACTGAAGAAGAAAATTTTAGTCAGAGAAAGTACTCAGCTCTAGTGATGGGATTCTGGGCCACAGGTGGGCTTGATCCACACAGTCCTCAGTCCCTGGGAGCAGCTGTGTGCAGGAGGTAAATGTGCAAGTGGCCTGGCCACACTGACTGCCTACTCACATCACCAGTGCCAGGTATACAGTGGCATGACTGTATGTGCGAGAACTAAGCGCTCCACACAGTGGCATCTGAATCCCTTCCCCATTCCAGGCCAGATGGTCTTCCCAGACAGAAAGGTTCAAGGTCCTGAGGCTTGACTCTTCTAAGGCTCAAAATGGATTGTTTCCAGACTTGACTGTCTTTGTCTGTCTTAAGGTCTCCAACCCTCCACCCTCAGACAAACTGGGACAGATTGGGGACTTTGATGTTGATATCGCCAATGTTGATGTTCCGTGGGATCTCAGGCAGATTCATGTTCTTCACAGCAGACACGGCCCGTGCGGGTGCTGCTGAAAGGCCACCCTGAGGAAAAATGAGAGGTGAATGTGAGACCATTCTCAGTGACATCTGCTTAATGCTTTCAAAACAAAACAAAATACAGATGAAGGAGACCTAGAAAAATTCCAAACTGAGCAAATAACAGAATTTTAAAATTTTTATCCTTATTCCTCAAAGGCAGCCAACAAAACAATTGTTAAGGTAGCTGGGGCTTGGTATGGGGGACCCAAAGCCTGAGCTCATATCAGACTGCAAGCTCCTCCAAGATAGGGCTGTGTCTTATGCAGTTCCAGAGCCTCAGAATCTAACAGCATTTGGTCCCTGGTGGGTGTTAATAGATACTGGCTGAGATAATTTGAAGTGGTATATCCAAGCTGTAAAGAGCATTGAGGAAGTGCTTTTCTGGTTACAAAACAAAATCCTTTCCTCAAGAAACAATCTTATAGATAAAGGCAAAGCCACAGGTTCATTCAAAAATGGAATGTCACAGCTTTAGGGCAATTGCTTGCCAACTAAGAATGTGATATGGAAAAGGGCTGGCTTTGGAAATGTCATGTGGCAATAAGTTGGGACACATGGACGTGCAGGAGGTGGAGTGTAGCAGACACAGAAGACTAGTAACAAAAATAGCAGAGACATCTGTAACAGGCCTACAGGCTCACTCCCAGTGTGGGGAGGGGAAGAGCTAACGTAGGCTCTCTAAATTATTTCCCCTATTAACTACTTTCAGGATATGACTCCAATTCCACCCTCACCCAGCAAATCTCTGTTTCTTCTGGTTTCCAAACCCCTTGCCTCTGACTCACTCACTATTTCTGGAAGTTTTCCAGACTGCCTTTCTCAAAGAACTAAAGCTGCACAAGAGCTGCGGTCTGGAAAAGCTTCCTCAGCAGGACTGCCAATCCTCACGTAGAGAATTCCTTGTTTCGCAAGATCAGGTTCCATCATACAAAGCAAAGAAACTCTTTTTTAAGACACTCAGATAATTTAAGAGGCAATTTGTTCTGCTATTTCTGCTTAGGTGACTGCTTGTCTTTGACTGAGGAAGGGAACAGAAAGATGTCAAGGGGATAGAACTAACTTCACTCAGAACTTCTTATCAAGCCCAGCCCCATGAGGATGGATTGGGAATGATATTTTCAAATGTGGCCCCAAATCTGCTGTGGCCCTTTAACAGGCTAGCTGGAAATGAGGACATTGGAAACTCTGAAGATATTGGCTGTGAAAAACATCAACCTGCCTGAGATCCCACGGAACATCAACATTGGCGATATCAACATCAAAGTCCCCAACCTGTCCCAGTTTGTCCCAGCATATCCACGTGTCCCAGCTTATTGTCACATGACATTTCCATGATAAATGGCTGCTGGGAGATTAGAGTCATATAGCACACAAACTAGGAAACCACAGTGAACTAGAGAATGGGATTCTGGATCTCTCCAGGGAGCATGTGGCTTTAAGAGAAGAAATTACAAACCACAAACAGGCCATCACCCCCCAAGCCAGAAGCTGTGTGCCTTCCTCTGCTATTTGACTTTTCCATTCACACTTCCATCCTGAAAGTCTAAGACTTCAACTCTCCTGACTTGCTCAATTTTCAGGACCAACCTCCAAGTCAATAAGTTTTGATGGATACAAAGAAGTGAGAAGATGAGGATAAACCATTTCCTAAGGTTCCACAGCAACACAAATTGGCACTTGCACACATTCCTTTCTCTGTCCAGGCAAGCACACAGCTCACCTCTGATTTCTCCAGCCTGTTTTGAGCTTCAATCTGAGCCACAATTTCATTCATGTTTGTTTCCAACACCATCCCACCCATCACCACCTCCTGGAGGATATAGTGCACCTAGAAGGGAAGCAAAAATCACAAGGTCAGCACATACTCCAGTGATCAGGGCATAGCCCATGAGGTTTCCTTGTCCTGCAGCAGCAGAGTGGTCAAGTGGGGCACCTGGTCCTGATTCACAACTCAAGATTCCTAAGCCCCCTTTCCAGGGAGACCACAGGGATCTCTTCCCAACACGGCATACCACACAGCATAAATAACTTCCAGCAGCAGCAGCAGCAGCAGCAGCAGCAGCAGCAAAGGCGCCTGGCTACGTTCAAGATAGTGAGATGGAAGCTGACACTTTGGAGTCAGATACATCTTGTTTAAACTTCAGCTTGCTATTTCTTAGCCAGGTGCCTTGGGCAAATTATTCTTTCAGAGCTTCAGCTTCCCTCCAGGGCTACACTGGAGACTGGATGAAATAACTAGTGAATGAAGCATCTTGGCTGATGCCTGGTACACACTAGACTCTATGGCAGTTTTCACTAATATCATCTTCATCAACATCAACTGCATTCATCAGGTCCAGCTATGGTGGATCAGTCACTATCTGAACAGCTGAAATGGAATATCTCCCAAGTGCCTTAAGAAGGATCTTCCAGCCTACACTCCATTGGAAGGAAGTGATCAGAGGCAAACTACAGCCCATTCCTGAATTACCATCCTCACCCTGTCTTATAACTGAAATAAGAAGTAGGTTCTACATACTTTTCTAATTATACATTCATCTGTGCTCAGGTTCCACCCAGCTAGTTGTTCTCTAAACAAAGCTTAATCCCAAGGTACTCAACTGCTGTGATGGAACAGAGCTGTCTCAGTCACTGTAGCCCAGGGTGTCAGGAAAGCTATTACAGAAAACCCTGTGTGGACTAAGTTGGAGGTGCCCACTGGGTAGCAGTTCATATTTCAAATCAAATCATATTAACATAGCCTTTACTTTACTTTCCGTCAAGTTGGAAAGAAAGCAAGCATCACCTTCTATTGTCAGCTAAGTGCCAAATTATTAGAGTAGTCCATAGGAGGCGAGAAGGAAAAAACAATGGCTGGAGAGAGCACCGAGCTTCAGAGACAGTGTGAGAAGCACAGGTGGCTCTGATATCAGAGAAGTAGAAAGAGGATTTCAGGTGAAAGGTCCTGAAGAAGTACTTCAGATGGTCTATGGACAGGTGTGGGAGCTGCTGGATCTGGCTGGGAGGGCAGTATCAGTAACGGAAAGGGTGAAATCAAGGCTAAGAAGGTAGTTTCCGTCTCCAGCCTGGGCACTAATGACATTTTGGGCTCCATAATTATCTGCTGAGCTGTCCTGTGCACTGCAGCATATTCCTGATCTCTGCCCAGTAGATGCCAATAGCACCCTCTGGCTATAACAACCTAATGTCTCCAAACACTGCCAATTGTCTCCCAGCGGGCACATTCACCCCAGCTGAGTACCAAAGGTCTAGTCTTGAGTTAAGTGCCAAGTTACTTTCTAGGCAATGAGGAGTTGAGAAAAAGAGAGATGTTTGCATCTGAACACCTGTGCATTTTTTTTGGTCTTGATTTGTTACTTTTTTGTTCTTTTTAGATGAACATAGGAAAGTTATGGCCGATTCATTCTACTGTCTCTCCTATTCCCATCCACACTCCCCCCTTGCTTTTCTTCATTCCCTTTGGTCTAATTCAGTGAACTTCTATTGTTCCTTTCCCTTATTCTGTGTTAGCATCTGCATTATCAGAGAGAACATTTGGTCTTTGGTTTTTTGGGATTGGGACCAAAAACTTTTTAATTTAAAAAATGAACAAATTCTGATATTAAGAGAGAAGACTGGGTTTCAGTCTTAGTCACTTCTGCTATTTGATTCTGAACAAAATACCTAAACTTTCAGATCTACAAAATGGGAGAGCAGTGTGGTGGCACAAACCTGTAATCCCAGCATCTCCGGAAGTCGAGACAGGAAGACTGCAAATTCAAGGCCAGCCTTGGTAACTTAGCAAGGCCCTAAGCAACCTAGGGAGAGCCTGTCTCAAAATAAAATACAAAAAGGGCTGGGGATGTAGCACAGTGGTAAAGCACCCCTTGGTTAAATCTCCAGTAACTAAAAACATAAAACAAAAGGGGGTTTACCTCAGTGGTAGAGCACTTGCCTAGCAAGAGTGGGTTGGATTTTTAGCACCGCATACAAATAAATTAAAGAAAGACCCATGAACAACTAAAAAAAATTTTTAAAAATTAAACAAAAGGAATGGGAGAATCTCTGCCTGTGTTGAAAAGACTACATCGAAATGGAAGATTCCCAATGCATATGTGTGGCTAAGCAATGGATTCCTGAGTGGATGAGATTGCTGTAGTTTCCCTGGCCAGTTCCCCTGATGCTACACAACAAAGCCAGCTGACAGGGAGGAAGGAGGTCAACCTTGGCCTCACTGGAATTGAGGGAGAATGGAGCTGAATGTGACATCCTGAAGACTGAATGCCCACTAGCTTAGTATGGAGCAAACTCAGTTGCTATTTCCACTTGACAATTCTTCCAACTTAGTAAAGCAAGAGTATTCACAGAAAAGCAGCAAGACTTAACTACTTCATCTTTAGCTCCCAGGAACCGAGAGACTTGTTATCTTAAAACACCTCTTTACTTGGGAGCAGTGGTGGTGCCTATAATCCCAGCTGCTCAAGAGGCTGAGGCAGGAGGATCACAAGTTCCAGGCTAGCCTGGGCAACCTAGCAAGGCCCTGTCTTAAAGTTTTAAAAAGGCCCTGGGATGAGATGGGTACAGTAGTGCACACTTGTAATCCTAGCAACTCAGGAGGTTGAAACAGGAGGATCACAGGCTCAAAGCCAGCCTCAGCAACTTAGCAAGACTGTTTCAAAAATAAGAATAAATAAATAAATAAAAAGGTCTGGGGATGGAGCTCAGCAGTAAAGTGCCTCTGGGTTCAATCTCCAGCACCAACAAACAAAACCCTCCAAATATAATGAAAACAAAAACAAAAACTTAAATGCTGCTGAAGATCACCTAATCATATAAAAAATGCTCACAATAAAAAGCTAAGTACAAAAAGGCAAATTATGCTGGGCACAGTGGTGCACTCCTGTAATCCCAGTGGCTTGGGAGGCTCAAGGAGGATCATGAGTTCAAAGCCAGCCTTAGCAAAAGCAAGGTGCTAAGCAACTCAGTGAGACCCTGTCTTTAAATAAAATACAAAATAGGGCTGGGGATGTGGCTCAGTGGTCAAGTGCCCCTAAGTTCAATACCTGGTACCCACCCCCCTCCAAAAAAAGGCAAAGTATATTATTGAAAAATCCATCATCTGTATACTTAAGATGAATGCATAAAATGCACTTGACAGTAATATCTGCACTTTTTTTTTTTTAATAAATGAGCTTGTGATAGATCAGTTCTTCCTGCTTTTCCCACAGTAAGGAGAAGGAATGACATTAACGAGGGATATTTCCTCTGATCTTGGGAAAGGAGGACACGAAGGCAGGAGCATCCCATGCACATGCCCACACTGAGCCTCATTAACCATTTTTCTGTCTTTACACACCCTACACATGAGGTGTTCTGAATGTTATGCAATGTGAATTATGCATTACTTATATAAATAGAAACTTAACTGCCAAAGTCTCACATTTAGGTAATTTACAAAATGTTACATAAGACTGTTTTGAAACTATTTCCTAGTGAATTACACTGTTTGCACTTCCCCATCAAAAAGTAGCCTTTGGATGTATGAACTGCATGGCGGTTCCACAGAAAATGAAAAATAAAATTACCATATGACTCGGCAAAAGAACTGAATGCATACACCCAAAAGAACTGAAAGCAGGAACTCAGAGACATTGCAATCTATGTTCATAGCAGCAATATTTGACAGTAAGAATGTATAAACAAAATGTGATGTATCCATGCAATGGAATATTACTCACCCTTTAAAAGCAAAAAAATCTGGCACATGCTACACATGGGTGAATGTTGATGTAACTATGCTAAGTGAAATAAGCTAAGACACAAAAGACAAACACTGTAGGATAGGGACTTGGAGTGATCGGATTCGTATAACAAAATGTAGAATGGAGGCCATCAGTATCTGGAGGGAGATAAATGGTTATTGTTTTTTAAGGTGTACAGAGATTTGGTTTCGCAAGATAAAGCTCTCTAGAAATACATGGTGGAGACGGCTGCACAACATGAATGTGCCTAATGCTACTGATCTTCGAAAGTAAAAATGGTAAAGACAGTACACTTTATGTATATTTAATTATAATTTTAAAAAGAAACAGGCTTCTATCCTAGTACTTTTAATATTTATAATTTTTTGCTTAACCAACCCTTTTTTCACAAGTAGAAAAGGTATCTGATGTCGAGCATGTGCTAAGTACTTAGTGTTATTTATATAAATTTTCCGATGTTCATCTAAGGTAGGTAAAGTAATCTTCATTTTATATATAAGGAAGTCAATAAAACTATTCCTATGGCAGGACTGAATGCTGAATCTAGGTCTGCCTTCCTCAAAGGCTCACATTCTGGGCTGGGGATGTGGCTCAAGCGGTAGCGCGCTCGCCTGGCATGCGTGCGGCCCGGGTTCAATCCTCAGCACCACATACCAACAAAGATGTTGTGTCCACCGAGAACTAAAAAATAAATATTAAAAAAAAAAATTCTCTCTCTCTCTCCTCTCTTACTCTCTCTTAAAAAAAAAAAGAAAAATTCTCTCTCTCTCTCCTCTCTCACTCTATCTTAAAAAAAAAGCTCACATTCTGCCCTTTAGATGGCATGTCCTCAGAATCCCAAACTGTCTTCTATTCTTCATTCCTGACCTCTAATCCATAGAGAATCATTTTAAATATGCCTCTAATATGTCAAAGATCTTGTATGATTCTCCACAAGGCCTAGAACAATGCCCAATGCATTGTTGTGCTGAATGAATGAAAGCTTTCCATATGTCGGAGTGGCATATTTCTTCAACTTTAGGGGCTTAGATACCTATGACAGTGTGGTGGTGAAGGCTTTATGAAGAAAATGTAGTAAAAGATCCAATATATCGGGCTGGGGATGTGGCTCAAGCGGTGGCGCGCTTGCCTGGCATGCGTGCGGCCCGGGTTCGATCCTCAGCACCACATACAAACAAAGATGTTGTGTCAGCTGAAAATTAAAAAAAAAAAAAAAAAAAAAGATCCAATATATGATGTCAGGGGGACCAGTAGTGGGTTGGAAGAAAAAAATCAGTTAAAGATTTCTAATTCATAGTCAGGCACGATGGCGCACGCCTGCAATCCCAGCGGCTCAGGAGGCTGAGGTAGGAGGATAGCCAGCTCCAAGCCAGCCTCAGCAAAAGCAAGGTGCTAAGCAACTCAGTGAGACCCTGTCTCTAAATAAAATATAAAAAATAGGGCTGGGGATGTGGCTCAGTAGTTGAGTTCCCCTGAGTTCAATCCTGGTACCCATCGCCCATCAAAAAAAGTGATTCAAATGTGTTCTAAATGTAAAAAAGAAATTAAAATGCAAACTTCATTTTTCCAACAAAACTAAAAGATAATACAAATTCCAAACCCCAAATAAGTGGAAAAGGTGTCAGAAGTAGAGAACTCAGGCCAGGCCTCTTTTGCTTTATAGAAGGAAAGGAAGAAAGAATGCTATAAAGAGAGGATGTAGGAGCTGAAGATGTCAGAAAGGCCTAGAAAAATACTTTCTGTAGGTAAAGCACATGTTCTGTGTTACCAAATTCCTTGTTTGTGGAGGGCAGGAACTTCCCTGGAACAGAGATGGAGCTATATGAGAAACCATATAAATAAGCTTTATTTGCCCCACAGAACTGGTCTCTATGGCGGCAGAGAAGAAAGTCTTTGTATTGTGAAAATTATTTAGTGTATCTTCATTGGCTGAATAGAAATAAAGGGTAAATCAACTCACACAAAACCCTAAATCACAGGAATACTGCAGCCAGCTTGAAACAGTCATGGTATTTCCCTCAAGCAAGAATCAGGAATCCTTAGAAATAGCTGGTCCCTAAAAAACCAATCTATTTAAAGATGTTATAAAAGAGAAATATGCACAGGATCTATATACGTATACAAAAAGAAAGAAAGAAAAAGAAATAGAAAAAACAAATGGTAGACATTGGAAAAATACTAATATGGAGCAGTTAAAATTTTAATGAAGTATTCTGCAAAATTAAAAAGACAAAACATAATGAATGAAACAGCTGTCTCTGTGAAGCAAGGGCTCAAAGCAGACATGCAAGAGCTTAGGGCAGGGGTAGAGAGAAAAGAAGAGAAGATGTAGACTAGCAGAGCTCAAAGAAGAAGCTGAAGGAAAAACCACTGCTACAGAATTGAAGGTGAAAATGGAAAGAGCAAAAGGGAGAAAAGACACTGCTAAAAAACACAATAAGGGGGCTGGGACCGTAGCTCAGTGGTAGAGCACTTGCCTTGCATGTGTGAGTACTGGGTTCGATCCTCAGCACCACATAAAAATAAATAAATAAATAAAGATATTGTACCAACTACAACTAAAAAAAATTTTTAAAAAAACAACACAATAAGGATCAAAAAGAGAAAAGCGGAAAAAAGGTTATGAAACAGAAGAATTAAAAGAAATAAGGAGGGGCTGGGGTGGCGGCTCAATGGTAAGAGTGCTTGCCTAGCAAGTGTGAAACACTGGGTTCAATTCCCAGTACCACATATAAATAAATAAAAATAAAGTTCTATCAACAACTAAAAAAAATAAAATTTAAAAAAAGGAATAAGGAGAAATGAAGTTAGAGAAGACAGTGAAGAAAATGCAGCATATGCATGAAGGAAATGAACACCAAAAGGAAAATACATGTAAAGATTTGTTCATAAAGATCACAAAAAGACAGAGTTCACTATGTTTCTCACCTGCAAGAGGTCTAGAATCTACATACCACAAGGGCACAGGTATGCCAGGGAAAACACCCAAATAGCCAGTGCCAAAACATATCTTTTAGATAAGGTTTCTAGATTTCTGCAATCAGGCAAAATATCAAATCACTTGAAAGAGAAACAAGATCTTGAAAATTTCCACATTAATATTTAACATTAGTGGAAAAAGGGCAATTGCTCACAAAACTCTCAAGAAGCTGGGCACAGTGGTACATGCCTATAATCACAGTAGCTAGGAGACTGAGGCAGGAGGATCACAAATTCAAAGCCAACCTCAGAAACTTAGCAAGACCCCCAGCAACTTAATGAGACCCTGTGTCAAAATAAAATATGAAAAGGGATATGGGGTTTTGGTTCAGTGGTTAAGTGCCCCTGGATTCAATTTGGTACAAAAAAACCAAAAAAACAAAAAAACTCTCAAGAAGATGATGTGTGACTCAAGGATTTTATACCAGTTGAGTACCAATAAAAGTAACAGGATGGGAAATATTGTGCTGAGTCTTTCTTTCTTGAGCAATCTACAGAAAGATATACTTGTGACAATCTATCCGAAGATGACTGAAAAAAATCATGGCACAAAGAAAAGACTGGCAGTGAGCGCTAAAGCTATTTAATGAGAAGACTAAGAATAACATAGGATCAGGGCAACAGAACAACGTCAATGCTCCATGACTTGCCTTGCGAATGTAGAAAACCATAGCTATCAAAAATTAGAAAGAGGGGCTGGGGATGTGGCTCAAGCGGTAGCGCGCTCGCCTGGCATGCGTGCGGCCCGGGTTCGATCCCCAGCACCACATACCAACAAAGATGTTGTGTCCGCCGAGAACTAAGAAATAAAAAATGTTGGAAATTCTCTCTCTCTCTCCCTCCTCTCCTCTCACTCTCTCTTTAAAAAAAAAAAAAAAAAAAAAAAAAAAAAAAAAAAAAAAAAAAAAAAAAAAAATTAGAAAGAAAAGGGGGTAAAAGGAAGGAGGCAGACTAAGAGCACTGTTTCCTCACTTTCAATGACTTCCATTGGAGTATTACAACTCAAATAATGAAGACTTATTATGACTTATATTGTGACTTTCCCCATTAAAATCCAAGCCTACCATCATTTACTATAAACAAAAATTTGAAAGTCACCAATTAAGGGCAAGAAGATCTTCTCTGCTGATTAGAATTCTATGTCATTATTGCACAAACTCACTCAGAATGGATCATCTACAATATCCAGTTTCTCTAAATAAGGAACATTTCAATGCCTACGAAGCAGTAAGCATAGAATGCTTCGAGACTGATTAGGATCTCCCACCACCCCCTCATGGTTTCAGATGCATCACCCAGTGTTTTTTCCTTTGCCTAAATGTAATTCTATGTCATTTCCTTTTTAAATAACTTGTCCTCCTAAAGCATCCTCCATATTAGTTTTCATAGAATAATTCTTTTCTTCTCACTGCTGATTCACCTGTGTATTATTTAATTAAATTATATAACTCTAGCACCAGTATACTGGCATAAACAGATTTGAAAACATCACAACCACCCTTTGTTCATAAGCACAATGATTCTACTGCTATAAGTTAGCAGAGGATGAGCAAGCAGCTATCCATGGAAACCCTGGAAATCAGTCATGACCTTTTCTACTGAATACGAAGTGGACTGCACCAGGACAGATGGGTAAAATTTCTTTGAGTAGAGATAGAGAAGACTTGATAAAACTGGAGGTTGCCAAGCATGGGTGTGGGAAGCAGATAGCCAGGAATCGAAACTGAACTTAGGTACCTAAAAAACTAGAGATATAATCGGAGCACAAAGAAGGGTTCTATTAAAGAGCAGGAGGGACTGATGAGTGTCAGCGGAAATCTAGATAAATACCTGAAAGAACACTGAGAGTTAAAGTACCAGATTAACAGAGGGGGGCTGGGAGAAAAGGAAATCTGGAATTGGAGTCATATAGATGATAGCACTCAAAACCACAGGAACAGAGGAGAGCAAGAAGGCAAACGTCTTTACGAGCCTGAAAACCAGCCTAACAGTGTGCATTGAACAAATTCGAATTATTAAGTGGTAATTCTGTATTCTGCTAACTCAGCAATTGTCTAAAAAATGACACCAGCAAAATTTATTTGGAAGCATCTAACAGAATTTAAACAAAAGTGCATTCATTTCTTAGTTTTGGCAAATCCAATAGTAATTTGACATAAAAAAAATCACAACCAGGAAGAGTTTTACCTAACATAAAGATTAAGATATCCCAATAAACTAACATAATAGCCTGATACAAGGAGAAGGAAAAGTAGAAAACACTGGGTGGTGCATCTGAAATCTTTTGTGAATGTGTGTGGTGCTGGGTCTCACGCTAGGCAAAGCACTCTTCCACTGAGCTGCCTCCCCGTCCTGAACCTGAAATCTTCCTTCTTTTTCCCCCTCTGTAGCTGAAATTGTAAGAGGTAAAAATTTCTGTTGTGATGTTTTTCAAGATTAAAAGCATAAATTCATGGCCATGCTTTAAGGAGTAAAAGCTGGTGTTTATATTTCTGTCCTATTTAGGTTTTCCTCTTAAAAACTCTCAAAACAGTCAAGAGTAGGGGTGATCTTGGCTAAAATACTCCTGACTAGACTATGTAGTCTAAACTACTCTCACATCTCTGTGCTCTCCTTCCCACACACCTGGACATCTGCAACCTTTCAGTTTTCATTTCTGGGAAGTTATTATATCGTCCTCCCTCTCCTGAAGGTGCATGCTTTTGTAACTGGATCCACTGGGCATCCAAAATGGCCCCCTACTTATTTTCTGTCAACAGAAGTTATCTGTTTAAGATCCTCCTCGTCACACTCCCTAGAGGCAGTATGAATGCCCCAATCAGGACAGGGACACAGAATTTTTTACTTAAGCTTTCTGTGACCAAGTTTACTAAGAGATGAAAGGAAGAATATATGGTGTAGCATGAGGATTCAGCAGTGTTTAGGGACAACTTCAGGGTTCCTGGAAGGTATGTATCTCCTGAAAAGCTTACATCAGAGTTTCTGTGGCCCACAAAAGCCTGATGAGTAGCTCTACTATAAAAACACACAGAAACAGGAAAATAAAAATGGGAGTCATCAGAAGAGAGTTACATGTAGCTAGAGTGTGTGCTTAGTAAGTGAGAGACCCCAGGTTCGATTTCCAGTACTGTAAAGTAAATTAAACTAAACCAAACCTGTCTAACCTGCTGGGACATCCTGGTGGAAAGTACTTCTCTGAATTAGAACACAGGTTAGAATGCTGCCAACTTGATGCTATTTGCTAATCCTAATCCTCATTACTTTGTACTGTACTTCATGCTAACATTCTTTCAGGTTAAGAGGCTAAGACTCAAAGGTTGGGCCAACTAAATTCAAGAAAGGCTAAGGCCTCTCTAAGTTCAGTTAATCACTTTCCTCTCAGTGACACTGCTGTGCCTAGTATGGCTGTCTACTGAGGCACTTAATTAATTCAGTGTACTGCCATACAGTTTCACTTATCTCTTTTCCTTGCACATACTAAGCATATGCTCTACTGTTGAGCTACACCCTCAGCCCTAGACAGTTATTTAACTCTTTTCTGAAGAATTACAGTCTTATTTTCCTGTTTCTGTGTATTTTTACAGTAGAACTGCTTATCAGGTCTTTGTTTTAAAGCAGCAGCAGCTCTGATTTAAGATTTTCAGGAGATTTTCACACCTTCCAGGAGCCCCAAAGTTGCCCCTAAGCACTACTGAATCCTCAGTCTATACCAGACATGTTCTTCCTTTCTATGTGACAGCTACCCAGAAAAGAAAACTGAAAGGTTGCAGGTGTTCAGGTATGTGGGGAGGAGAGCACAGAGATGTGAGAGTAGATTGGTGTCTCATCAGAGGAGTTGACATTTTAGCAGAGATCACAACTACTCTTGACTGTTTTGAGGGGTTTTAAGTTTAAGCATCCCTGCTAAAGTACAGAAAGCAGGCCAAGAAGGCAACCTGTTTTGTAAAGAATTTTTTATTTTAGGGGGCACCAGGAATTGAATTTAGGGGCACTCAACCACTGAGCCACATCCCCAGTCCTATTTTGTATTTTATGTAGAGACAGGGTCTGAGTTGCTTAGAACCTCGCTTTTGCTGAGGATAGCTCTGAACTTGCAGTCCCTTTACTTCAGCATCTCAAGATGCTAGGATTACATGTGTGCACCTGCCTAAGTTTTGCTTTGTATTTATTCATTCATTTATTTTGAGATACAGGAGATTGAACCCAGAGGTGTTTTACCACTGAGCTACATCTCCAGCCCTTCTTATTTTGAGACAAGGTCTCACTAATTTGCTGAGTTTTACCTTGAACTTGTGACCCTCCTGCCTCAGCCTCCTCAGTCACTGGATTACAAGGGTTCACCTTCTCCTGAACTGTTTATGATCTTCCCTGGTCTTCTTACCATATATTTCAAGTTTTCTCCAGATGTCAAGACATTCATTCATTTTCACCAAAAGAACATAATCTGTAACAACATCTATTTTCAAATATGTTTAATATCAGTGTTAAGAGATGGGAGGAGGAAATAAAGATAAGATGTGAACCCTGTTCTCAAAGGGTGTGGAATTAAGGAAGGGAGATAAAATATATACAGATTCAACTATAATAAAAAGAAGACTGTGAAAAGTACTATGACCCAAGTATAATATATTCTATTAGGTCAGGGACAGGATAGGGGGTGGTTGAAATTAACTGGCAAAGGCGTCCAGGCAAAGGGAATGGTAAATTACCCAGCATCTCATTATTCTTCATGTTCTAGGAATCTTCTTTAATAAAGGATTACCACTCAGTGGTTTAATGTTTTATGCTCTTTGAGTATTGAATATATATAGCTGACTGCAGCAAAGTACACTCACTGCATGTTATTATTTTTTTCAAACCAACTGAAAAACTATTAACTATTATTAGTTAAGGTTCTCTGTAATTTTTTTTTCTTTAATGCTATAGATCAAACCCAGGGCACATGCTAGGTGCTCTACTGCTGAACTACATTCCCTAATTTTTATTTTTAAAAAATGTTCTAGCAGGACCTTCTCTTTCTAGTCTACCCTAGATCTCCCCTCATCTCCTGCCTGTTTGCAGAACTAGATTCAAATGCCAAACACTACTGAGTTTAGAAAACAATCCAGACCTTGTCCTCTTGAATTTTATCCTTGACTTGGTTGGTTATCTGCTAACAAAACATGGCCCCAATTAGATCTTTTAAAGCAGGAGGGGACACTGTAGGTGATGTAGCGTGGTGGAGAAAAAGTGCAGGCCCGGAATCAGAGAGTCCAGGCTCAGAATTCTGGCTCTGTCACTTATTAGCTGTATGATCTTGGAGAAACTGAGGCTTCCTATCTCTAAATCTCAGTTTTTTCATCTGAAAATGTGGAGAATCAGAGTTCTTAGTTACAAGACCTATTTTTTTAATTTTTTTTTTGTTGTTGACAGACCTTTATTTTATTCATTTATTTATATGTGGTGCTGAGAATCAAACCCAGTGCCTCACATATGCAAGGCAAGTGCTCTACTACTGAGCCACAACCCCAGCTGCACGAGACCTACTCTAAGGATTAAAAAAGATAAGCAGGAAATAAACTATACAGTATATAATGCACTTAGCTACTACGTGCCTGATACATAGGAAGTATTTGATAGCTGCTAATGAATTTGAAAGTTATACTCAAAGCCATCTTGTCCAACCTCCTTCTCAATGCTAAAAACTATTCTGTGACTCTTAAAATGGAATAAATCCTTCACTAATGTGATAGATCATTCACCTTGGTAAAGAGAGCTCATTACTATTTCTGAGCTACCCTTTTCAATGTTGAGCACAATAACTGTCAGATAGTTCTTAACTGTACTGAGCTACAATGCACATCAAACATTCCCATCCCTGGGACTTATCTGTGTCCTCTGAGGAAATGGCCCTGTCCTCTACCCTGGGATTCTATCATTCTGCCCAATCTGAACAAATAATTTACAGATAAGTAAATTACAATGTATTTGACCATTGAAAGAAATTCTAAATACAATGCCTGGATCCACAAACCTTTGCCACAATCCCCACAATCTCTGTTCCTTCTACATCACTGCCCATGGAAAACCCCGGGGCCTCCCTCGATCTTCCCTGATCTCAACCTGGGTCAAAAACTTACAAAACTATAACTTACCTAATGACAAATCATACAAATAGTTCAGTATTGCTGAAGCACAAAGTTTACAGCAGGAAATGGCAAAAGATGAGGACACAAACGCAGGCTAGGAAAGCTCATGAAGGCCTTGTAGTATATGATGTTGAGGGCCTTAGCTTCATCCTTCTGGTGATGGTCCCAACAGTTTTTTTCTATACTCATGGAAATTCACTTGCATAACACAGTTCACTCAACCACTTGATGTCATTTAACATTTGTAAGAGTTTCAAGTAAGTGGGGGAAGAAAAGAGAAGTAGGGCATCTTCCCTCTCTTAAGATAACTGCAGGCAGAAGCATAGAGTCCTTGAATCATTTAAACGAGGAAGGAGGAAGTAGGAAGGAAGAAGGTAGACAATCAAGATCACATTTTAAAATGTTATTAGGTAGGTGTGTAAAGGGTAGATTTAAGGGATCAATTTTGGACACAGACTGGTAGGAAAAAAGTAAAAATAAAGACAATTCACCATTTATTGACCTAAGCAATTACTTACTAAGTCCAACTCTCAAAATAACCAAAAATGGTGTGTTACTATATTTCATCAAATCTAAGACTTCACTGATTTATGTAAAACATATCATTACATATGACTATGAAATGAAAATTCTGCCAATTAAACTATGATAAGCCAATTTTTGATTTGAGATGTTAAAATCATAAATGTTATCCCCCGAACAAGCCTAAGAATTGATGAAATATGACATCCCGATTTTATAACCGAAGAAAACTGAGGAACCAAAATGTCTTTACAAAGGTAGCCTTCTTAGAATCTGGTAAAGTTGGAAGCCCACAAAGTTACTTCACGCAAGGAACACACAACTCCTCTTGTTTCCACCCATAGGTCATCTCTCAAGGGAGCAAAGGCAAAGAGCAAGTTCTACTACCCTGAGACTCTTAAGTACGCACAGGTCATAACCTTGAAAGTCAAGATCTAACTAGAATCAGTTTTTCAAATAGGCCTCTAGCTATGCCAATCAAAGTTTATACCCCCAAAATACTTTGAAAATAAACTCACAGAATGAGAAAACATATCTATTATGAGTCACCCAATCAACTAACTATGTAAAAGAGTTGTAAACTCTATGTAAACTATGTAGTGTTTGGTTAATTAATGGGTTACATATAGACGTTGCTCCAAAGGAATTTACAATCCACTGGGAAGAATTCAGATTAAAAACATTAGACTATGAGCAAGAAGACAAATAATTTGGAGAACTACAATATTGGAATTCAGAGAAGGCTTTGCCAAAGGTGCCTGAGCTGGATCTCGGAGGTAGAAAACTTGATGGGGGAGAGAAGATGTTTCAGAATGAGAAGTGGCATGATATATGGAAAGCAGAGGGAAAAAGCTGATGGGCCTGAGGGTGTGTGTCCAAGAGCAAAGCACCTGAGGGCCGGGAGGGTCCACATTCCAGAGATCCTGTACATGGGTTAGGTGCCTGTATTCAAGTATCCAGAAGAAGAAGTGGAACTGAAGAAAATACCGAAGAAAAGCAAGGTTGTCTGGTGACTGCTTAGAAGTAGAAAGCCAAGCAGGCCTCCATGACATTTCATGCCTTGAAGAAAAATGATCTCTCTGAGAAGTAAGGAAGTTAAGGAAAGAAAATGGGTGAGGGGGTTAAGTAGGCAAATGGGGCAGGCAGGAATTGAGGTAGAGCAGGGAGGAGACATGAGTGATTTGGTGTACAGCAGTGTCAGGTCATTCAGAAGCAGAAGTGCTACACACTCTTAGAGGCTCCAGTCTTTAGGCTGGGTCAGAATCAGATGTGCATTTGTGACCCTAAATCAAAGTGGATGAATAATCAAGGGTGACTGTCTAAAGAGAAGGGCTAGCAGCTATGGGGAATATGCCTACACTTCCACTTGTTCTATATGAAGGAAAAGCCCAAGGGCTGATGAACAGTCCTTCCCTATCACTTCTATAACCAACATTAAACCTAATACCAATAGGGTAAATTCAGGCATGTGTCTTCTGAAAATCCAAAGAGGCACATTTATGTACTGACTTTCCAAAACCCAGGAAATAGCTCCAGAGTTTGCCAGTATGATTCCCCTTGAGCCCTATCGGGAGTCATAAGGAAGGATAGCTTGGCATCCCTCTCAGCCCTGGTTGACTTCAAAAGAAGGTTCAACAACTTACTTTCTACAGAATGTGAACCTTAACTCTTGAAGTGATAACATGCAGTGACAAAGATTTAATAGTGACCAAGATGTAAATGTGGTGTACTATTTTCACCAAGTATGTAAATCTATCAACTATCAACTCAGATTCAAAATGTGTCCTGAAGCGGACTCTGATCCGTTACCTTCACTGTGCACACACTCCCTTGGCCCTCCCCACCTGTGTTCTGGGAGTTAATCACAGGTCCTAGGCCAGGGAAGGGACAATCTGTAAACAATCATTTTATTGGCCCCAATTTCAGACTTTGCTTTACAGCAGCAGAGAGTGATTTGACTGTTTGCTATGCTAGGCAATAAAGCTGAAAGAGGAAGGGAGATAGAGAGAAGGGAGAAGGAGGAGGAAGAGATATGCCTGTACTCTTCAGTGCACTGGGCCTAAAAAACCCAAAAGGACACACAGGCAACATGTGCATGTTATAACATTTTTGAAAAGTTAGTCCCTAAACTTCTCTAGTTTGCCTCTGCAGTCAATGACCCTTACCAGTTTCTTCTATAACCATGACCTATAGGGACCTCCCTCTCTCTCCCCCTATCTTCTATTCCTTCCCACCTTGTTTACTAAGATCCAGCCATAATGGCTTGCCTGCTGTCTTTCAAACACTCCTTGCCTCTCAAGGACTTTGTGCTATCTAGCTGGAATGTTCTCTGGAGAGCCACATATTTCTTACTTCTCTATGTTTAGGTTTCTGCTTAAAGGCTATCTAATTAGACACCTTCCCTGAATACCCTATATAAAACATCAAGAAACCCTTATCTTACTGTGCTTTCTTCCCTAAGTTACCACTACTTATCATGTTTATTTTCTCTCTTACACCATATGGAAGATTCATGAAGATGTTTTATTAACTGTTTCCCTAGCAACTAGAATAGTGGATAGGCATATGAATTCAACAGAAATTAAATGATCAGTATGTGTCAACTAGTGGATATATGGTGGTTAACAAGACAACTGAAAATACGGTGGAAACAACTAGAAATATGGTGGTGAACAAGACGTCCAATCCCAATCTTCATAGTTCTATCTAGTGGGGAAAGCCAACACAATAATGAAATATTATGTGTAGGCACCATTCTAAGTACTTTATATCACACACAAGGTACAAGTCATATAGTTCACAGGTGGCAGAATCAGGATTCAAGCCTGGCCACGTAAGCTCTGGGGTGTGTGCTCTTAACCATGCAAATAAACAAACAAAAAAAACCAAACAAACAAACAAACAAAAAACAACCCTAGATGCCATAACAAAAGTTATGAGTGCTGGGGAAACCAGACAAGTCTGCCTACTTCTATCTATGTATGGGAGGTGAATGCCAAGAATCACTTTCTAAAGACAAACCTTCCTTGAAGGGTGAGCCAGAACTGTTTGGAGATGAAGGGGTTAGAGGTTCTATTTTGGAGTATGAAGTGCAGTGAGTTCAGATGGTAGTGATTTTTGCTGGTTGACTGAGGAGTCAGCCAGCGAACAGATAAGTGAAGTCATGGGATTGTAGATTTCCTGAGAAGGAAGTATCTAAAAGAAAAGAGGAAAGGAACCCTTTAGAAGGTAAGAAACCCAGAAGGCCGGAAAGAATGGTCAGAAAGAGAAAAAATACCAAGTGAATGTATGTCACGGAAACTAAGAACAAAGAATGTTTTAAGAATGAGGAAGCGTCCGAAATGCTCTGTGAAAATGGGTCCTGGAAAGTGTTCATCAACACAGAGACAAGGCTCTCCACACTGTTGTCTACTTCTTCAAAACTCTCACACTCAGTGTTCCAACTCACTTCACTTAATCTAAGACAGTACCACTCCCACCCTAGAGGGTCTTTGAAAATGGATCAGGTGGGTGCCCCATTGAAATTTAGCAGGAGGGGCCAGGGATACCAAACACCAGCAATTCAATGAAATCATACTACCCAAAATGCCAACAGTGTTTCTGCCAGGAGATCCACTGTCTAGCTAGGTTTTATGTACAGCTTCAAATCTTTGTGGACCTTATCCCCATCACACACATATCCTTCCCACCTTCTGTCATACCTTGAACCTTTGTTCCTACTGTTTTGTCTCCTAAAATTTTGGTTTTTGGAAAAAGAAGTTGACAAATCATATACATTTTTACACATATATCTATCTTAACAGTCATGCTTTAAAATTCTTAATTCTGTGGCTTAGAATATGGGTTTTAACATTTCAGGTACTTTTAGCTTAAGTTCTTTTCTCACCTGTTTCACAGAAATACCTTCACCTATCTTATAAAAATAACTAAGAACAAAGTACCCAGCACAGTGCCTGGCACTTGGCAGCTGCCAATTAACATTAATTTGCCTTTCTGTGATTCCCCTCCCGGCTTTCTGCAGTACTGGGGATCAAAGCCAGGCAACTGCTCTTCCACTGAATAGCATCCCCAGCCCCTCCCTTGATTTATTTTCTACCAGAATTCATGCAGCCTTCATTATTCTTCTCACTTGGCACTGATTTTCTACCTTATATTGCCAGTGTTTTCTCTCCAGCTATCTGTGGCAAGTCACACCTGGGGGGCTAGGCAGTCAGCCAAGGATCTGCCTGAATGCTCCCATACCTAGGGCCCCAAATTCTCCGCAAAAAGCTGCAGGTGTGGTATCATCTACCCCACCCTCCTCCATTTCTGAGCCTGGCCTCAAAAATAGCTATTTCTTCAAAATACCATTTTTCTTTCTCCACTTCTGATCAATATTATTAAATAAAAGAGGTTGTGGCTAGGTATTATATCATTTTGTAAAAATAATATACATGCCCTTTGGCTATATAAAATGCAATATGCAGATATTCTATACATATGTGACTAAGGCAGTGCTTGTAAACACTTCTATAAAAGCAGTGTATGATGAGAGCTCCTTCATATAAGACAATCAGTTTGCAGCGCCTTTCCCAAAGGTGTTGTGGGAAGGTGTTACTACTCTGAGACCAAGGGAGATCCAAGTGACCTATCTTTCTAGTCCGACTATGAGCTTTTTGCAGGTAAGGAATCTGTCTAAAAGACTAATTTTATCTTTATCTTCACTATTTTTGTATCTCAATATTTAGCAATGCTCTTCTTGCAGTGTGAATGGTTAATAAATGTTTGTTTTTTATCTGATAATCAGAGAGGAAAATCAAAAACATTTTCAACAGAAGTCAGTACTTCACCAAGGTCGGAGAGCCAAAGGTGAGGGGAGATGGTTTGTACAAAGCCCACACGAAGAGAGAGGATCTTTCCTCAGACAGGGAAACAATTTATTATGTCAGGGAATTTTAATTTTTTGAGTAGCCTTAAATTCATATGGGAAGTATGTAAGAAATAAATACTAAATATTCTGTTAGAGATGCCTTTCCTTAAGATTCAACCACATCTCCTTCTTATAAGAGCATTCCTCTATTTTTGTTAATACTATAATTTCTAGGTTCCCACCTATAAAGTGTTACTGAATCAAACATCTGAAAGGACATATGAAAAAAACTGAGGCAGTCATTAGTAGTATTCAAAACTATTCCAGTGGAACTACCATTTGACCCAGTTACCCCACTCCTAGGCATATACCCAAAAGAATTAAAATCAGCATACTATAGTGACAAGGCCACATCAATGTTTATAGCAGCTCAATCCACAATAGCTAAACTATGGAACCAACCTAGGCACTCTTCAACAGATGAGTGGATAAAGGAAATGTCACACACACACACACACACACACACACACACACACACACACACAAAATGGAATATTACTCAGCCATAAAGAAGAATGAAATTATGGCCTTTGCCAGTAAATGGATGAAACTGGAGACTATCATGGTAATTGAAATAAGTTAACCCTCCCCCCAAAAAAACAAAGGCCAAATGTTCTTTCTGATATGCAGACACTAACACACAATGGAGTGGGGGTGACCGAAGTTCACTGAATTAGTCAAAGAGGAATGAAGGCAAGGGAGGGGAATAGGAATAGGAAAGACAGAATGGATCGGATATAACTTTCCTATGTTCATATATGAATACACAACCAGTATAACTCTACATCATGTACAGCCATAAGAATGGGAAGTTATATTCTATGTATGTATAATATGTCAAGATACATTCCTCTGTCATGTATAACTAAAAACAACAACAACAACAAAAAAAAACCCCACACACAACCTAACTATTCCAGGTTTTCCTCCCTCCTGGGGACAAGGTAGGTCTGTACTTCCCTAGCTCCTTGGGCATAGTCATCTGTCTTAAACTGACTACTGAAATGGGTGATGGGCTATATCACTGTGAGAGCCAACACACAAGTACCCAGGTAGAAACATAAGGTGAGAAGGCTGGGGTTGAGGCTCAGTGGTAGAGGGCTTGCCTAGCACGTCCTAGGCCCTAGATTCAATCCTCAGCACCACATAAAAATAAATAAATGAAATAAAGGTATATATATATAAAAAGAAACACAAGGTGAGGAGGACTTTCATCAGCCTGGACTCCCAGGTGACTATACTAAATAGACACAACACAGTGGACACTAAACATGAGTGATACATATAAATCCTCCCTCCTAGGGACAAGGTAGGACTGTACTTCCCTAGCTATTGGGATTTTGAAGTTATGTATTATTGAGTCTAGGCTGACTGATAGAAAAATCATGCCTGGCATAGGGTTTTTCACTAGGGCTCAAGAAGTTCTGCTCCTTGTCTCAGAGTCGGCTCACCCTCTTCTGTAATGTAAGGAATAAGAGCAACAATAGAATCGAATCTCAATTCCATCCTTAAAGGACATTTACAAAGCAGCAGCCAACGTGATATATAGTTTATTTCATGTGCAACTCATGAAGCAATACCGCTGGTAATTAGCTTTGCTCTTGACTGGTTTGACAACCACCAGATTTTATTGAAAAGGCCACCTGACTTATAGCTTTAAGTCAAATTTTGCTGTTTTGTGTACACTAGGTTTCCTACTGCTCTTAACCAGTAATAAAGAATAACCAAACAAACCAAAGAGGCTCCCTGTTATTTCAAGTAGCAGGCAACCAATGAGAGTTTGCATGGAGGCTGAGCAAAGTTGAAATAACAACAGTGTGTACTGGGGAGATATTAGGTATAGTTTGAAGCAATCTTTTCTTTTTAAATAAATTATAGAAATCTTGGAAATTATTTCTAATTTCTAGGTGTCCTGAGGGAATAAGATACTGGCCTCTGAAACATAAACATCTGTAGCCATCATGAAGGAGTGAAGATAACAGATGGTGGCATGGTATCTGGGTCTTTGAAGACAGTATCAAACTGTTGTCTCAATCATCCTTTAACTCCCCCCTCTAGCTGGCCTTTGGGCATGAGATAGTAAATTTCCTCATGCTTAAGCAAAAAAACCCAATCCTGATACAACATTCTTATCTATCAAGTATCAGCAGAGAAGGACTGGAGATGTCACAAAACACAAGGTTGGCTTCGGCTCCCCTCTTCTCTCTTGGATTAGAGAAACAGAGGTGGTCAGGGATGGTCAGACACGCCAACCAGCACCTTTTACAAGAACTGAAACTCAAACAGAATGTCTTGTTCTTCTTCTAGGCCAAAACAACTCCTCCACCTTCATCAAAAACAAAATATGTGTCCTTCACTCTTCCATTTCTGGAGACTAGGGATCAAGTCACTTGTTTTAAAATCACTAGGGTGTGGAGAGCATTAATGAGCCTTGTTATCACTAGATCTGTCCTGAGAAGGGACATCTGATGAATACAATCCATTATTACTGCTTGTGATCCTTCATCTCAGCACTCACAAGTACAGTTTGGAATGCTTGGTATTTTCCCATTTCAGCAAAATACTTTGCAGAGATTTTAATCCTATACTACAAGGTTATCTTGGATAAGTCTACCCAGAAGTATAGGTCCTACTCTCCAGAGACAGCCCACTACAGACTGATATCTATACTGCCTAACCCCTCCACATAGCCATTGAATTGTGACTTTTGATGACTAAATCTTGAAAGCCCAATTGAGTTCCAAGCCCCCACTTAACTGTTGAGACAATGGTAGATTAGAATATTAGGTCATCCACATAGTTTTCTTTCTTTCTTTTTTTTTTTTAAAGAGAGAGTGAGAGGAGAGAGAGAGAGAGAGAATTTTTTTTTTAATATTTATTTTTTAGTTCTTGGCGGACACAACATCTTTGTTGGTATGTGGTGCTGAGGATCGAACCCGGGCCGCACGCATGCCGGGCGAGCGCGCTACCGCTTGAGCCACATCCCCAGCCCATCCACATAGTTTTCTTCAAACAAAATTCAATTTACCACAATTAACACCAACACCCAACTCAATCAATTGCCCTGGGCAAGATAAATTCCAAACAGCAAAGTCAAGAGTTGATGGCTATCCCAAGACCATAAAATCAAGACCTTAACTTCTGACAGTTTAAATTGCAAATAAATTTATAGGGCTAGAATCCTGGGAACTCTTCAGGAACACTCCCCTGAAGAGTAGCCCCACTTAATAAAAGACACTATGTTAGAGTTGGTGAGGGATACAAGGATAAAAACAACATCAACAAAAAAATAACAGTGTAATCAAGCAGGATAAAAATCCAAACATATAAATTAGGGTCTCATAGGGATATAAATTTTACTATACAAGTGTCCAAAAAGATCACAATGGGTTAGGTGATGAGGACAAGCTCTAGAGTGGTAGGATTTGAGCTGAGCTGGAATGATAGGCAGGATTCAGCATATGAAAAGATGTGAAGTTGGGCTGGGAATGTGGCTCAGCCGTAGTGCGTTTGCCTGGCATGCGCGGGGCGCTGGGTTCGATCCCCAGTGCCACTTAAACAGGGATGAGAAAAGGGGAGGGGAGGGGAGGGGAGGGGAGGGGAGGGGAGGGGAGGGGAGGGGAGGGGAGGGGAGGGGAGGGGAGGGGAGGGGAGGGGAGGGGAGGGGAGGGGGGATAGTAGAGAATAGGACAGACAGCAGAATACATCAGACACTAGAAAGGCAATATGTCAATCAATGGAAGGGTAACTGATGTGAAACAGCAATCTGTATACGGGGTAAAGTTGGGAGTTCATAACCCGCTTGAATCAAACTGTGAAAGATGATGTATTAAGAACTGTGTAATGTTTTGAACGACCAACAATAAAAAAAATAATAATAATAATAAAATAAAGATGTTGTGTCCACTGAAAACTATAAAATAAATAATAAAAATTCTCTCTCTCTTAAAAAAAAAAAAAGTGAAGTCAAATTTGGGAAGAGTTCTGAGGTAGGAATTAGAAAAGTGATTAAGACCTGGCAGAAGCAGAGAGTATCTGGCAAGAAGCAATGCTAGATAAAGCCAAGACAGGATAGGAACAAACTGTGGAGAGCCTTGAATATCTGACCAAGGGGTCAAAGGTAGTATAAGGAAAATGAATCTAATTCTAGTATGTAGAGTCCAAAAAAAAAAGGAATGGAGAATAAGGTTATAAAATCTGTTAGACACAATTGAAATCAAGAGACGTGAAAACTAAAGGCAATACTTGAATCATAATTAAAACTGGGATTTAAAAAATATGGAATATAAAGAATATTACCAGGAAAATTGGGGAAGTTTTAATATAAACTAATATTGGAAAACACGTTTTATTAATGTTAAATATCCCAAGTGCATAATTAGACACAACATATTATGAAGATCAGGAAACAGCTATAGGATTTGATGACTAGGAAATTATTCAAGAATTTTGGGCAGGAGTGAAAACCAGGTTATAGAGTTCTAGAAAGAGAATAGATGAAAGAGAACCAAAAGACTGAATGGTAAACCACTCACTCAGTCAAGAAATTTATCTTGAATGAAATATGGAAATGAAACTACAGTTAGGAGAGTGCAACAGATGCATAGGGAGAGCTGTAGTCTATGAGAGGTCAGAGTGATCTGGGGATTTGTAAAAAGAGAAAAACAAAAACACCTCAAAAACCAGTTGAAAAAGTAAGATTATGATACATGTTAAGAAGAGACAAGAAAAAAAGAAGATAAAAGCTGTGAAAAAAAATTAACAAAAACAATTTAGGAAACTGACAAAGCACAAGATGAGAAATAAGCAACCTGCCAGAGTAGCAAGAATTTGGTCCTATTTGATTTTTACATAGGCCTGCTACTCTAGCCACATCCACATAAGGTGATAGGCAGTTACCCAGTACTAGTTAATGCAGATATCCTATGGCTAAGGATTGATTCCCACCTTTCAACCCTAAGGTGGGGAGAGTATTCAATTAAGAAAGATAGAGCTCACAGTGATACTCCTATTGTCTTATGACAGGTCTTCTGCATATATAAGTAAAAATTTAAAAACCACACATGTGTGTGCACATGCAACACACAGGTTCTATTATCAGTAGAAGGCATACCTGAATTAGCAACTGCTTTTATATGAGGGCAAAGATAAGCTGGAAATCTCATAAAAGGAAATCACCTGCTGAAAAACACCTTCGGACATTTTAAAGCTGACTAAGAGAAGATTCTGACTCCTTGCACCATCATTTTTCAAAACCCAAGAAGATATGAACAGTCATTTCCCAGTGCCACATAAACTAAAAATAAACAGTTTTATAAACAGTAAGCTAAATTTGCAGCAGCAGCAAAATACTTTATGGAACTTATTTGAAGATAAGACATATGAGAACAAGCAACATTTTATGGCCTTTTATTTCCTTTTAAAAGCCATGTCCAATAAAAATAGAACTGGAATTACTTTATGTCTTAGCAGATATCCTCATAGATGTTTAAAAAGCAGCATTAGAATAATGAGGCAAAAAAATCATGATTACCTCAGGAGATGGAAAAAAAGCTTTTAATAAAATTTAACATCCTTTCAAGATTAAAAACCCACCAGGAAGAGAAGGGAATTTTTTTCTTAACCTGATAAAAAATATTTACAAAAACTCTACAGCAAATACTATGCTTCACAGTGACAAGATGAAAGCTCTTTTTGAAAAGGTATAAGACATGATGCCCACTATTCCCACTTCTATTCAATACAACACTGGAGATCCTAGTCAGCAGAATAAGGAAGAAAAGAAAAAAAAAAGATGAATAGGTACAAGGACTGGAAAGAAATAAGCAAAATGTCAGGAGCGTAAGCATGAAATATGAACTCTGTTTTTGATATCAACAAATAAAAACAAAGTTATTTTCTATATAACACCAATAAATAAAAATGATTCCAAGTATCATATTAAAAAAAAACACAAAAAAACAGGTATCTAGGATTGGGAGTATGGTTCAGTGGTAGAGCACTTACCTAGTATATGTGAGGCTTTGGGTTTGATCACAAGCACCACACTCACAAAAAAAAAGAAAAATATAACATAAATCCCACATATATCTAGGGTAAAATTTATGAAAACATATGTAAAACTTCTATGGGGAGAGAATTATAAATGTTCACTGAAAAACTTCAAAGACCTAAAGAAATGGAGAGAGATACCATACTATGGCTAAAATCTGATACTGTAAAAATGTAAATTCTCCTTAAACATTCCACGGATTTGATGCAATTCCAATCAAACTCCCAACAGGGTTGTGTGTAGATCATTTATAAGCAGACTCTAAAAAGGAAAGAACAAGAACAGCCAAGCTACTCTTAAAGAAGAAGAAAGAAGAAAGTGGATATGTTTTCCTCTCTCAAGATTTTTTTTTTTTTAACATTTGAATCAGATGGGGTATAATTTCTCTCTCAACAGTTTTAAAAACATCCTAAAAAACTATAGCAATTAAGACAGTGTGGTATGGGATAGAACTAGAAAAACAGGATAGAATATAGAAACAGAGCCACATGGATATGGATTCTTACTTCATTATAGAGGTGGCACTAGAGAGAAAGGAGAATCTTTATTTTTTAATATTTTTTTAGTTGTAGATGAACACAATACCTTTATTTTATTTATTTATTTTTATATGGTGCTGAGGATTGAAACCAGTGCCTCACACATGCTAGGCAAGTGCTCTAACACTGAGCCACAACCTCAGCCCTGAGAAAGGAGGATCTTTTCAAAAGGTGGTGCTAGAATCCTCAGATGTTTATATTAGGGAAGAAAGTGACATTGGACCTTACCATCTACTCAAGGTGAATTGCAATTTTAAAGATTTTACAGAAGTTTTTTGTTGTTGTTGTTTTATTTTTTGCATTACTGGAGCTCAAACCCAAGGTCTCACGCATGTTAGGTAAGTGCTCTACCACTGAGTTACATCCCCAGCGCCAAAGACATTTTTATAACCATAGGGAAAGAAAAAGATTTCCCAAACAAGACATGAAAGCCCTTAAAAAAAACTGATAAATTCTTCCCCAATTCAAATTAGGAACTTCTGTTCATCAGAAGGGGAATGATATTATAAACATAAGAGAAGAGCTAAGCATAGTGGTACATGCCCGCAATCACAATTAGTAGAGAGGCTGAGGCAGGAGGATCTCAAGATCAAAGCCTTAGCAACTTAGCAAAGACCTACGCAACTTGGCAAGACCCAGTCTCAAAATTGAAGAAAAAAAAAAAGTAATGTGGATCAGTGGTTAGATGCCCTTGGGTTCAATCCCTGGTACAAAAATAAAAAGAATTTCTATGACTGGACAGGGTGGCACATATTATCTCATCAACCTGAGATGCTAAGACAGGAAGATCGCAAATTCAAAGTCAGCCTCAGCAATTTAGTAAGGCTCTAAACAATTTAGTGTGACCCTGTCTCAAAATAAAAAAATAAAAAGGGGAATGTAGCTCAATAGTTAAGCACCCCTGGGTCCAACCCCTGGTAATTACAATTAAAAATAAATAAACGAATAAATAAAAAAAGAACTTCTACAAATAGAATTTTAAAACAGACAATCTAATAGAAAAATGAACAAAGACCAAGGTAATAAATACTTCACCAACAAGGATCTCCCAATAGCCAATAAACATAAGAAACAATGCTCATCTTTGTGAATTATCAGAGAAATTCCAGGCATGTCACAATGCAATACACTACACATCTACTACACTGATCAAAATTGTCCACTTGGGGGCACTCACTCTCCTTCACCCTCACTCAGGACCAAGACAGAGGAAGCTTCTGTGGCCATGCTTACCAATGATTACCAATGCAGAAAAACAAGGTAAACTTGTGTACAGCTCTTAAAAGTTTTTCTTAGAAGTGACATGCATCATTTTCACTCACATATCCTTAGCTAAATTCACATTTTTGGTGGCTAAAACAAATCACATAGCTATAGTTAATTTAAGAGGGCACAGAATTCTAATTCTACCATATGTCCTGAAGGAGAAAGACCTAGAAATATCTGATTAATGGTTCTGATGATGACCACACTGAGAATAAATTTCGGGTAAGGATATGGAGGCATGGGAACACTCAGCCCATTGGTGGGAATATAAATTAATAAAAGCACTCTGGAAAAGTCTGGAAATACCTAATAAAGGGGCAGGTACTATGGCTTACATTGAGGCTTATCAGGTCTTAGGCCTCTTGTGCTTCCCCTTCTTCTCCTTAGGGACCTCACCTATGACCCACCAATTCCATTATCAAGAGTTATAACTGTTACAAGTAAAATGTATGATATCATAAACTTTTAATAATATTCATGCCAGAATATTTCATACACAATCTAAAGCACACAATGAATAAATAAATTATAGTATATTCATATAATGGAATCCTATGCAGAATGAAATAGAACCTTCTAAGGCTACTCATGACAAATTGGATTCTTATAACCAACATCAAGCAAAGGAGTTAAGACATAAAACAGTATTTTGTAATTCTGAAAGTTACCTTGAATGCATTCTCATGAACGAGGTTGGAATGGGGGGCTCTCTCTCTTCCAAATGAGAGGGGCTACACTCAAGTTCAACTTTCCATAATACCTACCACTGTCTCCTCAAGGTGTATCAACCCATAAGTCCCCAAGTTTTTAGGTATCTAGCATCTCAAACTTCTATAAACAACTGATATACAAATGCAGACTGTCTGGAGTCTTTAGAACTTTGTGTATCTCTGTACTCCCTACAGTTGCCTGACAAAGAAAGAACACTGGGGTAGAGGGCAAGGAGGAGCCACTCCAGCAGAAACTAGCCCCAACAAACATCCAGGGGGACAATGGGAGGATGAGGGATCTATACCTTCTCTTCTCTTGATTGGAAAAATTTCCCTTCACCCAGTAAAATCTATCCCTTAATCTTTGCTCGAGATATTGAAGAAATGCATCTCTGGCTTAATAAACATCAGGTAGTATCCACAAAGAAACTCACTTTGCACACCGGGTGCTAACCATCAAGGTAATACATCATATTTTACAAAAAAAAAATTTTTTTTAGTTGTCAATGGACCTTTATTTTATTTATTTATTTATTCGTGGTTCTGAGAATCAAACCCAGTACTTCACCATGCTAGGCAAGTGCTCTACTGCAGAGCCTAAAAATCCTAGCCCCATTTTACATTTTAATGGTGTTTTAAAATAATAATGACAAGGCATATGGAGACACTGCTCCATTCCCCTCATATTCTCAAGTTTCTTAATATTAATCTTTTTTTTTTTCTGTCACTAGTATAGAAGAGAACTAGATTTGGACTATTTGCTCTCCTTAAGAGAGTGTACAACATTGTAGCACATGTAATAACTGACAAGCACAAAATAATTCTAGTATTTGCAAAGAGAAAGGGCCAAGAGATTTCTGAAATTTCCAAGATCCTTTCAAATGCTCAAAAGTATCAGTGAGCTCTGGATACCTTGCAAACTCTCAGAGTTCCAAGTAAGGTCTATCTAAGGAATAGGATTCCATGATTCTCCTGCACCAAGTTGCTGATAAAGCTGAAGCTGAAGCCAGAGTCAAGCTGAATGTTCAAAGAAAACTTTACTCCTTTCCAACATCCAAACAAGAACCCACTGACTGCAACAGCCCCAAAAGTGGCATCTGCAAAGCCTGGTCGACTCAACTGAGACTTAAGAAGATCCTATTGGAAAACAAGAGATTTCCCCCAGATGGCAGCTGCTACCAAAGATGGACCTCAAAACTGCTCTGTCATGATGAAAACAGATTAATAAAGGATCATGGCCAATGAGCAGTAGTTTCCCCAAAGTTCTAACTTGCTCCAAGGGCCATGAACCACAGTGACAACAATTAGCTAATTTATCAACAAACAGCACTAGGGACAGCACATGCCCAGCTGGATGAAATAATGTTTCTATCCCCTTGCTGGCTATCATCTATGTTTAACTTGGCATGCTAGGACACAGGCCATGTCCCAGTTATGCTAGAAAAAAAATCTAAGAACACTACTTGTTCTGAATTCTGACTCTGAGTGTGCTTTCCTACAGAGTATCACCTGACCTCAAATTATGTACAGGTATATTAGTTACTACACTACCCCTTAGGAAAGATATAAATTTTACTAAGTCAAAGCGCTGGTATTATAATTATTCCAAAGATTCATTATCACTGGTTAATGCCTATGAAACTTATTTTATAAGCAATATAAAACTATGTATCTTTTTTTTTTAAAGAGAGAGTGAGAGAGGAGAGAGAGAGAGAGGGAGAGAGAATTTTTAATATTTATTTTTTAGTTCTCGGCGGACACAACATCTTTGTTGGTATGTGGTGCTGAGGATCGAACCTGGGCCGCACACATGCCAGGGGAGCGCGCTACCGCTTGAGCCACATCCCCAGCCCCAAAACTATGTATCTTAAGTGGCCACTTACTCTAGAGTTATCACTGCCCTACACCAAGAAGCTTATAACAGATGAACCACAATATAGGCCCAGTGATAATCTTATAGATGTTAAAACAATTGATAGATCTTAGAAAAAAAAAAGCCCTAAACCAAAGTTATTAAACATAAATAGATCATAGGACTATATCAGAGTAAAACCAAGAGAAAGAACATGAAGATGTAAAGGTGGCTAAAAATGCTATAGGCTCACAGTTTTTCAGTAACCCTGGTTTGAGAGAGAATATACCTTATCCATATGGAAGATCAAATCCAATTCACAAACATTTTCAAAACACTTATCCAAAGTCTCCACAAAAACCTAGAAAACAAGGAGAAATAAAGAACAGAAATGAGAACATATTCACAAATTAATATAAATATTACATTTCAAAATAAAAGGAGCATAACGATAAATCTCAAAAACAAAGAAATCCTCTCTTTTGTTTCCACAATTAGCTGTACGTATTTATCCCAATTCAGGGGGACAACCTAAGACAGGAAAACCTTATTTTTGGTATAATAGTACAACCAAGCAAACACATGTGGCATTCTTTCCTTTTTATTATAAGATGCTAATTGCATAAAATAATAACAAGTTAAAATATCAACTATTTATAATTCCATGTCCTTCTTTTTTTTTTTTTAAAGAGAGAGGGAGAGAGAGAGGGGAGAGAGAGAATTTTAATATTTATTTTTCAGTTATCGGCGGACATAACATCTTTGTTTGTATGTGGTGCTGAGGATCGAACCCGGGCCGCACGCACGCCAGGCGAGCGCGCTACCGCTTGAGAGCCACATCCCCAGCCCCCCATGTCCTTTTCCTAAGCCTCAGTGTACACCTCTTCAAAAATATTTTCATTATTGCCACGTTAACAATAGTTGTCTGTTCCTTTTAATTAATATTAACTTTAAAATATCTTTTGATGAATCAACAATATTCACATTTAACTTTTACACTACTTTTCACTTTGTTGTGGTTATTACCAGGGATTGAACCCAGGGGTGCTCAACTATTGAGCCACATCCCCAGCCCTTTCTATTTTTTGAGATGGCCTCATTAAGTTGTGGAGGCTGGCTTTGAACTTGCAATGCTCCTGCTTTCAGCCTCCCAAGTTGCTGGGATGACAGGCATGCACCACCATACCTGGCTATTTTTTAATTTAACTTTTTAGTATAACATAAAAGTGTTCAAATGATAAAGGCACGTCTTAATTAATTTTCAGAATGAAAATAATCATGTGATTACTATCCAGATACCTTAACTTTTTTTTTTTTGATGGTAGTGCTAGGGAACAAACATAGCTCTTACACATTGTAGGCTACCACTAAGCTACATCCTCAGTCCTTCCTTACTTTCTGATTTCTCTCTCAGAGAATAACCTAATTTCAATAGCCTTGTAGTCAGCAATGTCATTAGTTGTTCAGTGCTGCATGAAAACAGGTCTTACTTGAGGCCTCCAACTGACCCAAATCAGGAATGTCCTTCTGCTGTGGCCCAAGGTAGGTGACATAGGCAAACTGTCCTGTGGTGGCTATTAGGGAGATCCACTAGGGCCTAATGCACACTGCTGGGGTTGATCTTGCTCTGTCTCTTCTCCATGAAAGGTATGGTTACATCCAATGCTCAACAGTTGTATTTTCCTTGGTGACTCTTGATATCAAGATGCAGGGAACAGAGAAGCTTTTTAAGTCCTGCCCTGGGATTGCTAACCAGTGCTCAGTCTTCTGGATTTTTGTTTTTGTTTTGTTTATTTTTCCACCTCTATTTTCTATCTCTGTCCATTCAAGTTATTTAACTTGATTTTCTAACACTTAACTGAGGTAGGTTCTTATTTCTTTTCCATTTCCTCTCAGAGAACATTTTGTTCTGTTTTCATTTATTTAGCATTCATTTTTGTCTGTCATATTTCTCTGTAGGTTTTGTTCATTTTACCATTTTACTTTCCTTTCTGTGAATGGTGTCCACTTTTTCTAAGTTGCTTTCTTACTATTTGTTCATTTCATCTCTTTCTTCCATTTCACATATCTTCCTCTAATCAACTTTTTTTTTCCATTCATAAAAACAAAAAGCAGATTGGAAATGCTGTACAATCATGCTACTTGCTGACCACTCCCCAAACTTGCTGATCACTCCCCAAACATTTAAAATTTTTGCTTAGATTGGTCAAATTCTTCAGTGAATTCTTTCTATTTTCTGCCTGGAGAGCAAAGCTCTGGCTGCTAGAAATTTGGGAGCCAATGGAGGAAAAGAGCTGGAAAGTTAGTATCAGAGGCATATATTCATTTAATCCCTCTGATTTGCATTACTGATTATACCTAGTATCCCCTAAACCAGAGAACTTCCTTTTTTTAGTATTTATAGATGGACAGAATGCCTTTATTTGTTTATTTTTATGTGGTGTTAAGGATCAAAACCAGTGCCTCACTAGGCAAGCACTCTGCCACTCAGCTACAAGCCCCAGTCCCCAGAGACACTTTCTTTAACCCTCTGTAAGAATTAAACCTCTAGTCTCATACTTGGGGCAAGGTAATTGCCCAGACAACTGGAAATGTCTATAGGGCTTAGGGATCTAACTGGTTCCCAAACAGCTTTCTCTGTTCACTCCACACCCACACCCCTGTTGAGATTATGCTGCAAGCTCTATCTCCTTTTGGTACTCTGTAACACGTTATCAGGTAGGCTGTCAGTTTTCCTTGTCAGCTGCTTCCTTGGGCTAAGAAGCCCTCTGTTGCTTCCTTGGGGTAATCTACTTTGCAAATATATAAAAGCTACAAGTAAAATAAACTCTCACATAGTCAGCCTTCTGTATTTACAGGTTCCCTATCAGCAAATTCAACTAACTGTGGATGGAAAAACAAAAAAACAAAAAACCTGTGTACTGAATGTGTTCAGGCTTTTTCTTATTGTTATTCCCTCAACAATACATTATAACAACTACTTACACAGCATTACCCTCCACTAGATATTGTATGTAATCTATGAGTGATTTAAAGTATATGGAAGGGTGTGGGTAGGGGTTAAATGCAAATGGTATGCCACTTTATAAGCAGAACCAATCCTCTGAAGATATGATAGGACAACTACTGTATGTACAATTTTTTATATCTGCAGGTTTGTTTAGTTATTTCCACCTCCTAAACAAGAAAGGTTATGTAGATACTCTTTGGAAGATCTTACCTTCGGCACATAATCCAGCACAAATAAGCTGGGCAGTAATGATAATAAAAATATTTTTTTTAAAACAACAAGCAATGGCAAAACTACTGGAGAACATTTTTATAATGTAGGAGCTGTAAGTCAAAAGATCAAGAGATTTAACTCCATAAAGTTAAAAAACCAATAGATTGAAGAAAATATCTGTAATAAATGTAACAAAAAAATGATTTAGATCCATGAAGTTAGAGGAAAAAACCCAATACACACAAATGAATAAAACTAATGAGCCATAGATAAGTGGATAAATGGTGCAGTCAGACATTTTCAAATTCCAATGGCCAGTAAATACAAAAAGATACACAGTCTCACTAGTATTCAGCAAAGTTTTAGAAAAAACAAGGAATTGACACTGTTTTCACCCATCAGGCAAAAAATTGAAATTATTCTTAAAATTCAAAAAAGTCTGTGAGTTTATGGGGAAACAAGCACATTATAATCCATTAGTAAGCATATCAAAGGCAAATCCCTTTTTAGGAGGTAATGTGGCAATATTTGACAACTTGGAAAGCCCATCTGGGCTGTGGCTCAACAGTAGAATACTGATCAATATGCATCAAGGCCCTAGGTTTGAGTCTCAGCATTGCAAAATAAAATTAAAAGTTACAAAAACTAAAACTAAAAATCACTCCCTTATTAAAGCAATGATTACAATTTTAGGAATCTATTCTAAGGAAATTAATACATGTGCACAGAGATATATGTGCAGGATGTCACTGCAGTATCACTTGCAATAGAAACTGGGAAAATCCTAGATGCCCACAAGTAGGGTTCTAAATAAAATATGATGATACATCCATATTATGGGAAATCATGCACATTAAAAAGAATGCATAAATGTAGAAAAGCTCTGAGACTTATTAATGTGATAAAAAACAAACTGTAGAACTATGCATACAGTATGATTACTTTTTATTTAAAAATATGTAATATATAGAGAGTACATGTGTATTTGTGCATTAAAAAACTTAGTAGTAATTACCTTCACAAGGAGAATGGTGTATAAAAAAAGGATGAATACTAAGGGTGAGAACTTTTCCATTCTACCTAATAAGATGAGCTGTTTGAATCTTTACAGCAAGAACTATTCATATACCATCCGTGTAACTTTAAAAACTCAAAATAAAAACAAAATAATATACTTGAGGGCTGGAGTTGTAGCTCACTGGCAGGTGCTTGCCTACCATGTGTGATGCACTGGGTGCGATCCTCAACATCACATATAATAAATAAGTAAAATAAAGGTATTTTAAAAATGCTTGAAATTCTAGAAACAGGCTTAAATTTATATAGAAATTAACTTTAATTAGGAGTAGCAAAACAATGGGAGATTGAATAACTTACAATCATTACTGAAGAAACTGGATAAAGGCATGGACAGAATATAAATTAAATTAGATCCATATCTCAGAATATATGAAAAGAAATCTGATTTGTGTTTAACAGATTAATAATACATATTTTTAAAATTGGAAAAAAATGGTTTACAATTTTGTCCCAATTGTGACAGGAAGCTGGGCCTGGTACACACCTCTAATCCCAGTGGCTCAGGAGGCTGAAGCAGGAGGATTCCAAGTTCAAAGCCAGCCTCAGCAATTTAGTGAGGCCCTAAACACCTTAGTGAGACCCTATCTCAAAATAAAATAAAATATAAAAATGAAGGTGTGGCTCAGTGATTAAACATTCCTGAGTTCAATCCCTGATACAAAAAAAAAAAGAACCAATTATGACAGGAAGATAATAATTAACTATTGAAGAAGTAGAAGAGGTAAGTGCAAAGTAGATAATTTCAACTATACTGAGATGTAAGTAATGAATAGTAACTAATTATGAATTAAAAGAAAAGTTACATGGTGGTGAAGAAATGTCTGTGAAAATAATAATAAAAGCTCACCATCCTAAAATTTGAGAATAATCATGTGATATTAGGACCTGTTCTGAATAAAAACAATGAAGCTTCAATGCAAGATTCAAAAGAAAAAGTGAATAAATTGAGAGTAATGCTGCATTTAATTCACTTCTAATTACAAATCCAACAGGGACTTTTGATACCTTTACAAATTATATAATAATGTGTACAGATGAACAAACGGTTATAAATACCAGGGAATATAGTAATAAAAAACTGTATCCAAGAGGAATAAATTATTTTGCTAGGTATGTGAACCTATATTTACAATAATAAATAAAACAAGGTGAAATTAGTGTAGAAAGAAAAACATAACTCAGTAGAACAAAGCTAAGAGTAAAAACTTAATCAGACTATATATTCAAAGTCTATCAAGCACTGTTTGGGGAATGATTACACATTCTGGGCACATCCCATTCTACTCTGGGGAAACCACAATGAATAAGTCATGTTTTCATCTGGCTTATATTCTGGGTATGGAAAAACAGGAGGCAAAGAAATCAGATCTTTTCTATTTGTCAAAAGTACTTTGAGGGGTGCTGTGATTGTAGTTCAGTGGTAGAATGCTTGCCTAGCATGTGTGAGGCCCTGGGTTCAATCCCCAGCAACACATAAAACTAAATAAACAAAATAAAGGTACTGTGTCCATCTACAACTAATTAAAAAAAAAAAAAAAGGAACTTTGATTAAGAGTCTCTGGGTTCAATCCCTGTTATCAAAAAAAAAAAAAAAAAAAAGTCTTTAAAGAAAGTAAATAGAATGTGTGGAATGGGAGTTACACTTTGAGACAGAGTGCCAAAAATTCACTATAAGGATTAACATTAGGGCTGGGGATGTGGCTCAAGCGGTAGCACGCTTGCCTGGCATGCGTGCGGCCCGGGTTCGATCCTCAGCACCACATACCAACAAAGATGTTGTGTCCGCCGAGAACTAAAAAAAAATAAATATTAAAAATTCTCTCTCTCTCTCTCTCTCTCTCTCTCTCTCTCTCTCTCTCTCTCTCTCTCTCTCTCTCCTCTCTCACTCTCTCTTTAAAAAAAAAAAAAAGGATTAACATTAGTACTGGGCCATGATAAATAAAAAGCAGTCATTCAAAGAGATTGCTCAATAATTAAAGAACCTAGACAAAAGCATGCTAGTGGACAGAAAGAATAAGAAAGCCCTGAGGCAAAAAAATTCTTGAGTTTGAAGAAGAGCATGAGGCTAGAGTACGGGAATGGACAAAATGTATATGGTGAAGTCAGAAAGACAAAGGAGCCAGACCACATCAGGCTTTACAGGCTGTGATAGAGAATCTGGATTTCACTATAAACTTAATAAATTATATATTAAAGTTTCTTCAACAAAGGGAGATAAAAATGGATTATTTACATTTACCATAACAGTTCAAAAAAATTAATTTGAAAAAAAAATTTTAAATAAGTTTGCATATTTCGTGGGTGGCTAGAGATTAAACTGAGAGCCTCATGCACACTCTATCACTAAGCTAAGTTAGTGTTAAACCGAAATGCAAAAAGAATTACTTTTTCATTGATTATAAGGCAAACCACTGTTTTATGTGTTAACAGAAAAAATGCTGCCAATTATAGTCATTAGATGTCATCTACAGTAATACACAGCCTGATTTTAGAGTTATTGAAGTGTGATAAATGTTCATTCCTAGAATAAATGAAAAACAATATTACAAACCAGGATCTAGACTTCAGTGGACGAGTGGTTCAATTATATCATAGAAGGCTGACATGAAAAGAACAATGTAAGAGTACACATTGAAAAATTAAGCATGGGGCTACGTTTGTGGCTCAGTGGTAGAGCACTTGTCTAGCACAGGTGGGACCCGGGTTTAATCCTCAACACCACATAAAAATAAAGGCATTGTGTTATATCCATCTACACCTAAAAAATAAATATTAAAAAAACCAACCAAACAAACAAACAAAAAAACTAAGCATGACTAATAAAAACTCAACTATTTGTGAGGTATGCCTATCTCTGAGTAGACATTTAAAATGACATACTTCAGTGTTGGAGCTAGGACAGAACACAAACTTATATAGTGCTGGAGGTATTATAAATTAATAGCCTTTCTGAACAGCTATCTAGTAATATATTATAACTAGAAATATTAATTCTCTTTGATTCTGATATTCTGTTCTGGTGTGAATAGGAAAATAATATGCATAAAGAATTAGAGAAATATTAATTTAAAGAAATAGTAAAATGAAATCAATCAAGCCAAGTATGGTAGTCCATGCTTGTAATCGCAGCTATTTGGGAGGCTGAAGCAGAAAGATTGCATGACACAGGCCAGTCTGAGTAACTCAGCAAGATCCTGTCTTAATAGAACATTTTTTAAAAATGTTATTTTTAAAAAACATGCTAAAAAGCATTCAGTGGTAAGAGTGCTTGCTTAATATGTATGAGACCCTGGGTTCCATTCCTAATTCTGAAAAAAAATTAAAAAAAAAAAAAAAAGAAACTGCAAAGTATGTAGTGCTTGTTTCCCTAAGCATTCTGCTGACTGGTTCAGTTGAGAACATTCATTTTATCCCTACCACAATGTTCTGCTTTGACCTACTCTTAAAATACAGAGGTAAGTCATGACAAACTCAGAAGCAGAAAATGTGAAGTCCATGTTTCTGATGAACACCAGAATCTGTAGTAGGCAGTAGGTTTTCCTGGGCTCACTTACATGACCTTGCCCTCTGACTTTTCCCAAAGAAGCTCTATAAACTGTCAAAGGACACTGAAGCCAAACTGGAACACAGACATGATCTTGTGAAAGCAATTGCTCTTTTCTTACACAGCTAAGTCTGTGCTTGACATCTGGTTTTGCCAGACCAAGCAAAATATCACTTAGGGATATTCTTCACATCATAAAACCATAAAAAGAAGCAAAAGAATAATCATCAACTCAGGAATATGAGGAGGCAAGCACAGTGGTACACTCCTGTAATCTCAGCTACTCAGAAAACTGAGTCAGGAAGATGGCAAGTTTGAAGCCAGCATGGGCAACCAAGCAAGACCCTGTGTAAAAATAAAAAATTAAAAGGGCTGGAGGTGTAGCTCAACAGTAGAGCACCCCTGGATTCAATCCCAAGACTGCGAAACAAGCAAGCAAACAAACAACAAATAAAATAGAATTTGAGGAGGAATCTAAACAGGGAAGGGAATTAGACTGAGTAGGGATATACAGGAGATTTCAAGGTACTAGTAATATTCTATACAGACAGGAACATAGATGTATATTTTATTAGCATATTTTATTAGCATTCTTTAAACTATACAACTGTATAGGTATATCTTTACTTTTCTACATATATATCTCACAATAAAATTAATTTAAGAATAACAATCTTACTAGGATTCTGATTGGGTTTTCACAAATTTATAATCCGGAAACACCAACATTTTAAAGCTTTCTCAACAGGAAAGGAATGTAATTATTTTCATTTACTTTGTTCTTTTTTCATATTTTTAGCTGAGTTTTAAGTCTTCTTCATTTATATCTTACACGTTTTCTACATTTCAAACTTATCCAACTTTTTGCAACAGTGAATAAGCTGCTTTAATATTACATTTTCAAATTTACTACTAAGGGAAAACTACTAATTTCTGTAAGTTAAACTTGCATCCTGCAATCTTACTGAACTCTATTAGTGGTTCTAATTGTTTCCAGTTGATTTGGATTGTCTAGGTAATTAATTAATTCACCTCCAACTCTTACATATTCTAAAGCCTAATAATAAAGCCTATCCCCCATTACCATCCTTTTTTTCTCAAAATATTCTTTTGCATTTCTTGGTCACTCATTTTCCTTAATAAGGTTTCCCTTTACTGGGTTAAGACCTTCTGATGGAACAATTCTTGATTTCCCATCTGATATACTGATTAGTACCTCTGAGACTACTGTCATCAGTAGTAGTCTAATGCTTAAATACTATTGTAATAAAAGTATTACAAATTTTTTCCATTTTCATAGAAATAGGAAATTCAATCTTAATGGATTTATCTCATATTCTGCCATTTTGCTCATATCATTCATTATGTTCTTCTGTTTTTTCAAAATGATTTCTTTTTTATCAGGGGTGTGTGTGTGTGTGTTTGTGAGAGAGAGAGAGAGAGAGAGAGAGAGAGAGAGAGAGAGAGAGAGAGAGAGAGAGAGAGAGAGAGAGTCTCTCTGTGTTGCCCAGGCCAGTCTCAAACCATCCCCCTCCATTTAGCCTTCCAAGTAGCTGGGGCTATTGGTGCACACAACCATGCCCAGCTTTCTATTTCTTTTATCATTTGCTTTTGTAAAATTGGAGTAAATGTATGAGATACTCTTGTTTTCATAAATACCTATAGATGTTTCCTGATATAACACAGGCTCTGGCTCTTAGTTTTAAACTAAAATTGGTTGCATTTATAAAGTAAACCAGGTTACTGGGAGAGAGGGGAAGGAGGATATTTTTCACTGTATACTTATATGTACCTTTGGAATTCTGAAACATATAAACGTATTATTTCTTAAAAAAATAAAGTTTATACCAATTAAATACATATATACTTTTTAATCAAATAAAAATGCTTCTTATTCCAATTTTAGAATATGTCTTAGGAATATAATCTGTATAATCACTTCTCAGCATCTCCTGACACATGTATATTAGCTTCTCTAATAGTCTCTTTAAGAATTTTTCTTTATTAAATTGCTTTGTATTCTTAGGATAAATATAATTTTGTTGTTACCAGAGATTGAACCCAGGAATGCTCGACCACTAAGTCACATACCCTTTTAATTTTGAGACAGGGTCTCACAAAGTTGCTTAGGGCCTCAATAAGTGGCTGAGGCTGGTTTGGAACTTTTCCTGCCTCAGCCTTCTGAGCCTCTGGGATTACAGGCATGTGGCACCACACCTAGCTAGGATAAATATAATTTTGACCATCAATACAGGTTGGGTAATCATTATATAAAATGCCCAGATCCAGAAGTGCTTCAAATTTTAGAATTTTTTCAGATTTAAGGATGTTTGCGGGGCTGGGATTGTGGCTCAGCAGTAGAACGCTCGCCTAGCAAGGCCGGAACCCGGGTTCGATCCTCAGCACCACATAAAAATAATGGCATTGTGTTGTATCCATCTACACCTAAAAAAATAAATATTAAAAAAAAAAGTCCTACAGAAGTAGGACTTTAAAAAAAAAGAATGTTTGCATAAACATACTGAGATATCTTGGGAATGGGACCCAAGTCTAGACAAAATTCATTTGCATTTCATATATACCTCATACATGTACCACTGAAGTAACTATATAATACTTTTAGCAGACCTGCATTTAGACTGTGATGCATCATATGAGATCAAGTATAAATTTTCTACTTGTGCTCAAAAATTGTGGATTGTGGAGCATTTCAGATTTTAGGTTTTGGATCGGGCTGCTCAATCTATAATTCTTCTAATATTCCTGATAGAGAAAGAATTTTAGGGTTAGAAAAGAGTATCTGGTATTTTTGTAAATCAGAAAAACCTACACACACAGAACAGTCAAAATGCAAACAAAAACACTCAAAGCCAATAAAGCTTAAATGATTTGTTGAAGGATGAGAAACCAAGACTTACAACCCCTTGGCTCAATATTTGGCTTAAGTTTGTTTTTTTTTTTTTTTTTAACTAATTTTGTACCAATACCAATATGCAATATTTGAAAACATTTTCCTTTTATAATAAGGTTTCTGAATGATAAACAATTTACTCCATAAAAGTAGTATGGGTTTGTTGCTGTTCTAGGTTTAAAAACCTCTAGAGTCAGTTCTTTCTTCTTCTTTTTTTTTTTTTTTTAAACATTTCTTATTTCATCCTAATATAGAATTATTCCAGGTACCTTTGTATTGACCTCATTTGGGCATTTATTTTTGTGTGTCAGCTATTTCAAATATATTAATGACATAATTATGTGTCAGCCTCTAAAAATAATGTTTTATCATTCTGATTTTCAGATTCCTTATTATAAATTATCAATTAAGTCAATTATTTATTGATTTTTACTGTTTTTTCAAAGGCTAAACCTCTTAGTTTCTATTTACACCTGACTGATTTGATCATCCTAAATCCAACACACACTAACTACTTAACAAATGTCCATTAAATTATAAAACTACACTTCTCTCTTTTTTCCTTTCTTTGGTGCTAGGGATGGAATCCAGGATATTGCACATATTACCTATCATAGGCTACACCCCCCACCCCATGTTTCAGTTTCTAAGAAGGCAATGAAACCAATCTTCAAGTAATTTCTAATTTTCAAAAAGCGCAACAAAAATGATTTTTACTTAGTCAAGACTCCATAGACTAAAGTGTCAAGTTTCTTGCGTTAGGCTACCACTGTAGGTGAAAATAAAAAGCATAAATGTTAGCTGGGCATGGGGGTGCACACCTATAACCCCAGCAACTCAGGAGGTTGTGGTAGGAAGATCCCAAGTTCAAGGCCAGCCTCAGCAACTTGGCAAGACTCTATGTCACAAAATTAAAAAGGCTAAGGATGTAAGCATCCCTGGATTCAAACGCCAGTATCAAGAGAAAAAAAAAGGGGGAGGCATGTTAGTTTGATAGATGAAAGAAAATTTAAAACATGAAGACCAAGTGCAGTATAAAGGCTGGGTAGAAACAAATAAAACCCAAAGCTTTCTTTTAGGGTTGCTACTGAGCTTTCCCATAGCACCATCTAGTGGACATCCAGCAACTTTTACCACTATCAATAAGGAGAATGACAAAAGGAACTACAGATTGGATTTTTCAAAAAATACCTGCAATCTCTGAAAAACTGCTGCATCATTAGCTGACTACACATACCTGAATGAGGTCCAAGATCCCAAGTTCACTCTCTGATGAATCCACACAAAATACAAAGTAGAGGGTAGCATAGTGCCGGTAAATCAATTTGTAGTCAGCGCCACCAATCAAACTGTGGAAGATGGGAAACATTTAAACGTCTTTATTTTATTTATTTATTTTTTTTTTTAAAGAGAGAGTGAGGGGGGGGAGAATTTTTTAATATTTATTTTTTTAGTTTTCAGCGGACACAACATCTTTGTTTATATATGGTGCTGAGGATTGAACCCAGGCCGCATGCATGCCAGGTGAGCGCGCTACCACTTGAGCCACATCCCCAGCCAGTAAACGTCTTTATTTTAAACTCTGCCAAGGAATGAGAAAGGGCCCAATCAAAAAGGGAAAGCTAAATGCTAAAAGCAGACCCTTTCTACCATGTAAATGGCAACCAAGTTTGGTAGAGATACCTAAAGCCACCTTAACTCACCTTTTTTCCTGCCAGTCCTCCTAGGCACCAAATATCTACCTGTGTAATACATGAAGCACAATAATGCAACTGCTTCACAAACAGAACTGGGCTCTTGAGTAAATCATGTTCAAGTTGCATCAAGTACACACATACTAGAGTATGACAGAAGAACAATAATGATGAAGGCCACCCAAAAGTGGTGATATGGAGAGAAAAGTGAAGCTGACAGTTTACCTTCCACCCTCCAAGAAGTTACAGATGTTGTCATCCCGCTTGAGGACTAGATGGAAAGTCTCTCGAACAATCTGCTGTTGAATTTCTTCTGGCTATGGACAAAATAATAACAATAACAAGGTAAATCAGAGGACAAATTTTAAAAACTACATCCCATCATTGAGGATGGCCAGGGAAAACAAGTGCTTCAAAATTGGGAACAACATTTAGTACTAGTTTCCCAAAAAGATAAAAACAACAGGTAGTGAAAAAACAGTGACTATAGAAAAACAGAATTTGCTATAGGAATTAAGACCAGGTATATATACTAGGTATCTTGGTCACTAACTATTTTATAAGTAAGCTGCAGGGCTGCAGACATAGCTCAGTGGTAAAATGCTTGCTTAGCAATATAAAGAGCCTTAAGTCTGATCCCAGCACAGCTTTATAAATAAAAATAAAAACTCATACAAAGAATAACCAAAGTCCTGATCCTAAAGTTTGTCTTCAACTGGAAAACATCTATGACAAGTAAATAACAAACCTCGATGCTTCTAGCACTCCATGAAGATCAAGATATAATCATTTACATGTTTTAAAAAACTAAATTTGCCCTCGTTTGTAGTGGTTACACAGGTACTACATATAAAATCGATGTTACCAGTGGGGTAAAGCAGTGAATGCCTGTAATCCCAGGCACTTGGGAGGCTGGCAGGAGAATTACAAGTCTAAGGCCAGCCTAGGCAACTCAGCAAAATCCTGTCTCAAAATAAAAGTTTTAAATGGGCTTGAGGTGTAGCTCAGTGGTAAGAGTGCTACTGGGTTCAATTCCCAGTACTGCTAAGGAAAAAAAAAAAAAGAAAGAAAGAAAGAAAAAATGTTGTTATCAACAAAGTTATTGAAAAAGACAGAAAAAGTTCTTTGCACAGTTGAGAATTTAGAACAGTTGAACAGAGCTAAAAATAATTTTTTTGCACTTACCATTCAATTACTACACACTTGATAACTCACATTTTACTTCCACTTCTACATATGTGTTTCACAATATTACTAGTATGGTAACATAAAAAAGGATAATAGGAGGGAGAAGCCGGTCAATAAGACAGAAAGTAATGAAAAGCTCTAGTCCCAAGTTCTCAAATCTACTAATGTGCAAGCAATCAGCTAGGACTACTGTATAGATGTAGATTCTGATTTACAAGGTTTAGGTTAGGTGCTGAGACTGCAATTCTAACAAGCTCCCAGGTGATGTCAATGCTGCTGAATTGGGACTATGAGTAAGTAGCAAAGCTTTTTTTTTTTTTTTTTAATTTTTAAATAAAAAGAAAAAAAATCTTCAGATTGAACCTGCCCAAGAGTCAGATAATATGATCAAGTAAATTTTAAAAAGTTATTCAGTAGAAAAAGAAAACAGGGAAAATGTCATTATGAGGAAATTACTTTGACTCAGTGTGGGTATAGAGTGGCTCAGTATTTATTGAATAGACTAATACAAACTTGCTAGTCACTGGTCACTGCTAATTAGAGTAAATCAATCACTATTATCCTGGTTTCTACCTAAAGAACACACAAAGCTCACAGATGCTAGGATGTTGTAAAAGATTAACTCTGTGTGCTCAGAAATACAAAACATGCCAAACATCAGCATTTTTTGAAACTGACAAAAACATCTTTTAAACTAAAGCCTTTCATCTGACTCTAGGGGAAAGTGGCAGCAGTGAGAAGGTGGTATGAAAGAATGAGACCAACTAATTTCTAGTTCATCAAAAAGGCAAACTACCAATTGCCTCCATGCTTCAGTTATTTTTAACAACCCCTCATATCTTTTTAGGACTCTGCAGTTTTCAAGGGACTTTCACTCATTAACTCATGAGTTCTTATAAAAATCCTATGATATCCAGAGATATAGAAATGGCCAATAAGCACTAGAAAAGATGCTCAACATCATTAGTCATTATGGAAATAGAAATGAAAATCTCTTTATACCCACTAAAATGACTTTACTTAAAAAGGCAAACAACAGGTTTTTGTGAGGATGTGGAGAAAAAAGGAATCCTAATACACTGTTTATGGAAATGTAAAATGGTTCTGCCACTTGTAAAACTGTTTGGCAGTTTCTGAAAAAATACACTACAGAGTTACCACATGATCCAGCAATTCTACTTGTAGCTGTGTAGCCAAGAGGAATGAAAATATATGTCCATGCAAAAACTTATTCGTGAATGTTGAAGCAGCATCATTCACAAGAGCAAAGAGTAGAAACATCAACTGATGGACAAAATATGATATTATCCATACAATTATCCATACAAAATGGAACATTATGATAATAAAAAGGAATGAAACACTGATACATGCCTGCTACAACATAGAACACTGAGAACATTTTACTAAATGAAAGACTATACATTGTTATGGATCCATTTATATGCAATGTCCAGAATGGGCAAATTAAGAGAGACAAAAAGTAGGTAAAAGGTTGCCTAGGGCTGGGAGTGTTGAAAGAGAAATAGGGAATCACTGTTAATGGATAGGAATTGCTTTGGTGGGAGAGATGATAAAAATGTTCTAAACTTGACTGTGAAGGATGTTATTGTACACTTTAAATAGGTGAACTGTATGTTATGGTGACTTACCTCTCTAACACACACATACACACACACACACACGCTTCTCTCAAATATAAATTGAAAAGTTATACTGGATGCTCATAATTTTTTTTTTACCTCAATGTAATCTACTCAATAAAATGTAACCTAGCTTTTAAAATTTTGTTTAAAAAAAATTATTTTTCATTTCTATTTGACAAAAGAGAAAATAAAAGTCTGAAATAGGTTTACTAACTTGCCAATAGACACAAGAATAGAAAAGGTGGAGCTAAGGCCTGAATGTAAGTTTTGGGTTTCAGTCTCCCCGTTATATAACAATTTTGAAACCTGGCCGCGAAGAAATAAAATGTTGAGGGTCAGGACCGCAAATAACGATATTTCTGTTTTTCCAGAGGAATATTTTTTTGGAAAATTCAAAGGAAATGCTTATTGAGCCTTCACGTGGCAGCATGTATAATTCCTCATCATTTTTCCATTTTCAAAGTGATTTTCTTCAATCCTACTGAGTAAAAGGTAGTAGTCCCTAGGCAGCCCCAGCTACCACCGGGGGGGGAAAAAAATTCCAAGAAAGAATTTTTTCAGATCCCCTGAAAAACAAAAACTGTAAGAAGCCGAATGTCTATTTCCTCGAGAATCTTTGGTCAACAACCAAAAAGATTAAAGAAAGTGACTTAAACCATTTAAGTTCTCAATGAGACACACTCCCCACCGTCTCTTATACCTGGTGCCGAGACGCAAATGTCAGAAAATAACACAGAAAATATGGAGTCTAGAAAGCGTTCAGAAAAGAGCGGGGGCAGCGGGACTGGAAACCAAAGGCCTGACACCCCCCAGTTCAGGGAAAGAGGCTAAGTAGCATGAGGGTCGTGCACAGTGCAGTAGCCCGATGGGGTCAGCAGGCAGTGCGGGGTGAAGGCTAGGAGCCTAGGGGGCGTTCAGAAGGGGCGTGGCGAACCGGGCGGCACTCACGAAACGCTGGTAGAAGCGAACCAGCCGAGGCTTCCCGTGGTTGTTGAAAACCAGAATCGCCTGAATCATCTTTGCCAGGGACGCTTCCCTCGGAATCTGCTGCTACCCGAAAGCGCCTCCTTCCGTCACAACACAGGCACTTCCGGCTGGTGCCTTGCTAAGAGCCGCTCCCGGAAACTCAGCTCCAGCGCCCAGGAGCCCGGCTATCCAAGGGTCCCGCCTCTCTGGGGAGGGCAAGTGTGGGCGTCTAGGACCGGCGTCTTCCTGGCCCGCATCAGTTGGCCAGTCAGAACCTGACCGGAACCGGATTCTGGATCTGTGCACCCCCAGCAGACTCCAGAATCCCGGCGCACAGCAGAGCACTTCGGAAAGCTGATCCTGAAGCTGCCGCTCCTGCGGTGGAGAAGAGACAGTGGAACCTTGCCTTTCTCACCATCTGCACCAAACACGCATTCCTGCCCTCTCCATAACGCTCACAGAGCGCTCTCGGATTGGAGAGCCGCTGAGTTTAGCCATTCTTCGGTTCATTTTTATTTTTCAGTATTACAGACAATGCTGCAGTGATTTATATAAATGTCGCATGGTGCAAATAGGCTGCTTCTCCACCGGTAGATGGTGTATGTTGGAATTACGGGCTCTTTAATGCAATTCTGTGTAAAAGGTACCGGAGTTCACAAATTGATAATGTTCTTGTTTTCTCTTTTAATGACCTAATATGGATGAGATGGAGCATGTCCTTACACTACGGGTGACTGTATATCTATTCTGCTACAAACAGGGGAACCATTTCATTTGATGTGAGTCAAAAGACTTTATGCATTATATTCCAGTTCCAGAATTTATAATAAAATGTGGATGTGTGAAAAGATTTAGACTTGAGAAGGTTACGTGTCAGCAGTGTTATTACAGGGGAAAATGGGAGACAAGCTATTCCAAAATGAGAAGTTGGTTAAATGCATTGTTCTACATGCATGAGAAATTCTAAATGGTTTTTATGAATGATTTATGATACAGGAAAATGTTCATGATTTATTAAGTGAAAAGATTACACAGAATATGTACAGGACAATTCACTTTGCACAAGACAAAGTAAATACACTAAAATATGAATAATAATTGTATCTGGTGGAATGGCAGCGTCAGCAGGGTTTTTTGTTCAGCGCAGGCCCTGGAACCATACTGTCCTGATTCAAATTATGGCTCTGGCACCTTGGGTAAGTGTTCTCATTTGTAGAACAGGCATAATATCAAGTTTCCTTACCTGGAATACTGGGAAATGATTCTACTCACTCCAGACACAAAAGGAATTAATATTTGTTAGTATTTGTAAGAGAGTATTTGGAACATAATTGAGTACTAGATAAGTGATTTTAAAACATCTTTGGGTGTCGGATTATGGATTTTTTTCTAATAAATATATATTACTTTTGTAGTCAAGAGTTTTTTTTTTAATAAATAAAAATCCTGAAGGTAATTCCATTGAAACTTAACAAAATGTTTTAAGTGTTGAGAAAGAATATCCAAGAAAACTCTAAAACAAAATTAAGAGGAACAAGTTCTACCAACTACTAAATCCTACTAGAATGGTTTAACTTGTAATTAAAGGGAGACTTATTGAAATATAATAGATAATTTAAGCATAATATAATTTTAATCAATGATAAAAACAAATTGTAAACAAAAAATTGTAATTTGACATTGTTAAGAAATTTTGTAAATACTGTTAAGGTAACCGATTAGCAATTTGAAAATAAGCAGTTTCCTCACTTTCAGTTTGGGTATATACTAGTGTTGAACCCAGGTACACTTTACCACTGAGCTTTTTTTTATTATTATTATTGCTTTATTTTAAGACATCCCCAATGTTTTTTTTTATTATTATTATTGTTTTATTTTAAGACAGGCTGGCCTGGAACTTGGAATACCTCCTGAATAGCTAGGATTACAGGCTTGCACCATAATGCCTGGCCACTGAATATCTAATATCTGAAAAGAGACTGTATTAGCTTAGAAACAATTTTTTAAAAAATGACAAAATATCAACAACTGTATGTATATAAAGATTATAATTTTGCACGAAGAGGGAAATTTTGAAAGTGGAAAAATAGTTGTTAAAATATGGCAAATGATCATATTTAAAATACAGTAGATAAATGAGTAAAGAAACTGAGTAACAAAAGAGGAAATAGATACAGGAGATAAAAAAAATACTTAAGCTCACTTAAATGGGGAAAAGGACAAATTAAAATATATTAAAGTGTATTTTCACCTTATCAAATATCATTTAAAAAAATTTTTTTTTTATCCAATTCTGGCAAAAAAAAAAAAAGCATGAAAATGGTTCTCTCCTACATTGCTAGTGAAATTACAGTTTAGAACAACCCTTTGGGGAAGCAATTTGGCAAAATAACAAGAATTTTACAAAAGATTCTGAGATTCCCAGTAATGTGACTCTTGGGAATCTGTTCTAAAAAACAAACAAAAAAACAAACCAAGAGTGTGGCGGGGGAGAAGAGGGTTGAGGGCATAGCCTTTTCAACATTTTTTGTTGAATAAACATTTTTTGTTGGCTAAATAGACTTAAATACCCCAAAATTAGACCATGATAGAACTATTCAACAGTCGTCAATGTTATAAGTGATGGTTATAAAGACTATGTAGCAGTATGAAAAGTGATTATGTAACATTAATGGGAAAAGTAATATCAGATTTTATGTGTAGACATATTAAAAAACAAAATACTAAAAAAAATTTATAAACATGAATGAATGAAATTCTGGGTTTTGTTTTTTTTTTTACCCCCAGGGTGCTAGGATGAACCCAGGGTCCCCACACAGTTGCTGAGGCATAGCAGCTTTCATTCTCCTGCCCTAGTTTTGGGGAAGAGGATTTTGCCTCAGTTTCCCTACCCTCTGAGCCTGGAACCCTCAACCCTTTTGGTTTTTCCTCCTCCCCTACACCCCCTAGACACAGGCTGGGCTTCTGCAGAACCTTCGTATCACAATACAATTTACCCGGACACTGGATATCATTCTTGGGCCCATCCTCTTCCCATGTCCTACTGATTCTGCCCCTGAGTGCCCCTGGAACCATTTTCTTCTGCCCACCCAATTAGTGCTATAGACCCCAAATTGTCAGCCTCACACCTAGACAATTGTGAGGGTCTCCTATGAACTTATTACTGCCAGTCTCTCTGCAGCCAAATGAGCTTTGAAACACCTGAAGATGAGACCATACCTGATCTCCATCTCAAGAGTCTTAGTTCAAATATACCTCCCACCCTCTGAGCTCTGGCAAAAATGGTCTTTCCCTTCCTCAGTCCCCTCCAAGACCCTGAATCCTGATTGTTACTTCAGGACTTCCAGTAGTTAATACGGTCTTTGAAACCTGACACAAAAGGCCTCCTTGTTTGCAGTGGTGGCCTGCTTGTGAGTTTACCATCAACCACAGTGCTTTGGATAGCAGGGTACCTGCACTGGGTGTTTCTACCCTCAGTCAATGTCCCAGTTCACCTCCTGCTCAATCACCTTCCTGACCACCTCCAAGGCTGAGGGCCCAACTTGAGTTGCCTATAAACCAGCTCCATTCAGATATAGGCCACCAGTGAGGTGGCTACTACATCCTCTGGCCCCTATATCCAAAACTCTTCTATAGGTCAGGAAACAGAGCACAGTGGAAGGCATGTAAGCTTCACCTTTGACAGCTCTGGATTTGAATCCCACTCTGCCATTTTTTTTCGCTCGCAAGTTCTTAACCTCTCTGAGCCCCATTTTCTCCTGTGTAATGTGCATGTGGAAACAAAATAGTCCAGTAGTTAATATGGTCTTTGAAACCTGACTGCCTGGGTTTAAATTCCTCTCTCAGATAGTATCCATGGAGCCTTAGACCTTCAGTCTCAAATGAAATAATGGGGACAATAATCATGTGTACCTCATGGGATTGTGACAGTTAGGCAAACTATTGGAAGTACTTAGCACAAGTACTAGCACCAGGAAGAACACAATAGTGAGTGGCTGTAATGATGATGGGAAGCACCCAACACTGTTTGAAACATCGGAGAGACTCAATAAATGCTAATTTCCCACCACCCTCTTTTCCCCAGGTCAAGAAGGATTCATATGCCATGGACATGCAGATTCCACTTCGGATCTCATCACATCTGGGTGTCACAAACTGTCACAGAACACTTCCAGGGCAAGGTTCATGACCCAAGACCAATGGCTTTCTTCTAGGAACATTGCTCAGCTTCAAGACCATTAACACCAAGCAGGAATCCAGTCAGTGTAGAAGAAAATTTATTCATTTGTGAAAACATTCTCAAAGTACAAAAAAGGGTATCAAAAATGTAGTTCAGGGCTGGGGATGTAGCTCAGTGGCAGAGAGTGCTTGCCTCATATGCTTGAGGCCCTGACTTTGATCCCCAGCACCACAAAAACAAAAAAATATGTGGCCTGGCAGAGCAAGTCTGAAAGCAAAGGACCAATCAGCCACACTTGTGAAGGCTGTTGGCCTCCCTGAGAACAGCTACCCCTATGGCAGCAGCCAGGGAAGTCAGGAAACCCCAAGGGAACATGGAGTTAGAGGAGCAATGAAGGACTGGCACCTTAGGTGTGAGATTGGAGGAAATGGGGGAGAAGGAGGCTGGAAGCAGGGGAGAAGGGGCTACAGCAGAGTGCTGGGAAGGAGGCCAGGTGGAAAGAAGCAGGAAACAGATTGGAGAAAAGAGCCCACTAATTTCTCCTCAGAAGTCCTCTGCCTTTAGACAGGAGAAGAATCCCCCATGAAGTACCAAGACCAAGTCCAGTTCCTCCCAAACTGCCCTGGGGTACTTGCCCACTACCTGCCTCCAAAACAAGGTGGTCACTAGGGCAGGAAGTGTCATGAAATTATCTAGAAGGTTGGACTTGCATTTAAGCCACAGTTTAGGGTCCCTCCATCCACATCGTGGTTTTGGATTTGATTTCAGCATGCTCTAAAAGCAGCTGCAGGAAGAACTGGGTAAGGCTTGGAAGACTGGTCTCCAGCTTCAACATGGAGGTCGCTGAAGGAAATTGTCCACGGTGCCATAGAAGATGCAGGTGGCCCCAGAGGCATCCGTGCTTCATGAATCTCAGTCATCCTGGAGCAATCCAAAGGGGGTAAAGTAAATAGAGGTGAACAGAGCATATTTCATAAAAGTTTTCTGTAAGTCATCAAACAAGGGTTCAATTGCACAATGCCCATAGGACCCTTGGCCACATGCCTTGTCCTCACATCATTAGAGCTGACCCCAGAGCCAGCCTGGCCACTCCACTATTTGTCTACTGGCTTTATTAAGACAGAAGCGGGTCCAGACCTTCCACACTACCTGCTCTGGCTTTCTTTGGCTAAATTCATCTTCATCATGAGAGGAGGATACCAGTTTTCTTTAACTTCTTTGCTAACTGTTCTATCTGGGGTCTTTTTACATCAATTCAAATCTTCAGGTGAAATGTACTTAGAAAATTGGCTTTCAATCAGCTGAGGATCAACTAGAAGGCTGACCTTCAGTATAAAAAACACTAGAAAGGACCAAGTCAGCCATTTTCTGGCCACATCAGGCAGGGAGCCCAGACCAAGGAGAAAAAAACATGCATTCAGCGGCTCAGAGGCTTCCTTTCCAACAAGAAAGTTCTCCTTAAAGGAATCTCCCTGATGTTTATACACTCTGGGGAATTTTGCAGAACTCCATAAAAATTAGGGGGTACAATTTATCCTGCTATCTCCTCATCTGAGCCCCAACCACAATCAGTATGTACAAAATTCCAGCCAAGAGATAACAAGCACACCAAAGCCGCCTCCTTGTCTTACCCACTCCTCGTCCTCTGCCCCATCTCCCTGCTCTCGGATCTCCACTGCAGCCCCATCTGAAGACTTCTGGGCCATGATGTTGTCTGTCCAGGATGCCCCTGTCTTTCGGTCACCAGCAAAATTACACTTGGTCACTGTTCCAGCCTCCAATTTGGCTAATGAATCTGAAAGAAGAGAAGAAGTTGAATGTCCTATCTCTCTGTGGTAGAACAGTGAGGGCTGGGCCATTCTGGTGGGGTCCCCTAGACCTCGGTTAAGTCACTGTTCTCTCCAAGGTCTAGATGTGGTCAGTGAAGCCATGGATGGACCCCACAAATCACTAGATAGCAGGGGTCAGTCACAGGAACCTGAGGATTGGGTGGCACCATAGGGTATCCAGGTTAATGACCCAGGGCACTTGTCTAGGAACTGAGGAATAAATCTCAAGAGGTTGGTTAGGTCCCCAGGGAAGGCTAGACCTGGTATGCAACCATAATTCTAAGCAGGAAGGGTGGAGAGCCTCAGAAGAGACAATAAAGGCCCCCAGAGCCCACAAGAGGCTATCAGGTTAGAGTGAGGGCATACTGCTCACCTATAAAGGGGCCATCACCCCGAGTTTTCAGCCGTACCCCGGCCCCCAGCTCAAGTTCCATCGCCTCCATCTCTGATTCGGGCATCCAGAACGCCACTGTCTGGTCGGGGGTGAGGCTCTCTGTCAGTGCCAGCAGCTCCATCTTATTGACCAGCCCCTTTAGCTCCTCCGTTGTGAGCCTGTCGCTGTCTCCTTTGGCTTCCACTTCTGCAGGCACACAGAACAGCAGGTTATTAGGGTGAATAGCAAGGACTAACAGAGGGCCTTTTAGGTGATGGCTGAGTGTTTTTGTAGAACTAAGAATTGAGCCCAAGGATGTTCTACCACTGAGCTACATCCCTAGTCCTTTTCATTTTTTTATTTTGAAGCAGAATTTTGCTGAGTTTCCCAGGCTGGTCTTGAACTTGAGATACTCCTTAGAATCTTTGTTAGCAGCTAGGATTACAGGCATGTGCCACCAGGCCCAGCTGGCTGAGTGTTTTACATGCTCACAACCACCTGCGGGGTAGGGCTCTTAGTACCGTTCTGGTAGTATTCATCAGAGGAGCTACAAGCTGGACTTTGGAGCTGGGCTGCCTGGAGCAAATCTGGACAAATAACTCAACTTCTGACACTGAAAAATAGGGATAAAAATGATGCCTACCCAACAGGACCCATTCATGGCACCATAGCCTTGGCCAGCAGTCAAGATCACCCCTGGGACTCCCCCAGAAATCCTTCCTTACGCGGAGGACACTCAAAATGTTCCATTCTCCTCTATCCTTTCCCCTGACCAACAACTCCCAAATAAACCATCTCACCTACTTTTCAAGATTAACAGAAATCATCAGATGGTATCTCTTGCTTACCTGACACCAAATACCTTGTCAATTTGCCTCTGACTACAAGACCACTCTCCTCTTTTCCTTCTATCTCAAAGGATAAGACATTCTCCTTCCTGCCCAGATCCTGTCCCTCCATCTGGGTCCCAGAAATCCTCATTCCTCCAGGGCTGGTCTCTCATTCTATGCTCCCTGATCTTTCCTCAACTTCTTCTTGCATTCTAGTTTTGACAGCCACTGCCCCAGACCCTGCCCACCCCCATCAGAGTCCTGGGGTAGCTCTTCACTGTTAACCCTCTGACACTCTTCCCATCTTCTCATTCCCTGGACATTACCTGCCTACCCTGCTATCTCCCCACTCCTGCTTTCCTTCAGAGACATAACACCTTCCCCATTTCCTTCAGACTTCTCCAGTGGTTCTGTTTCCTGATCCTTATGGGATTCTCCAAGTCTCCATTTCTCCAAGTCTCCAATAGAAGTGCTACTGACAACTCTAACCTAGTGTGAGCCAAACAGTGCTCTTCCCCCAAAACCTGTTCCCCTCACTCCTACATTCCCCCAAGCCTGGCACCCAAGTCCAACTTCTGGAAACATCCCTGACTCCTTCCACTTTCTCCCTTCATTATCCAGTCTAACCCTGAGGCCACTGTCCAGCTCCATATGGAATTGGTCCAGTCTCTCACTCCCCAATGACATATCCTTCAATCTGGTCCTCTTATCTCCATCCCAGCTTACCCTAACAGCCTCTGAATAGGCTTCTCTGGTTTCCAGTTGATTCGCTATCCCAGAGCATTTAAAACCAAATCTAGCAGGCATAGTGGCACACAACTGTAATCCCAGCAACTTGGGAGGCAGAGGCCGGAGGATCACAAGTTTGAGGCCAGTCTCAACAACTTAGCAAGACCTTGTCTCAAAATAAAAAATAAAAGCACTAGGGAGATAACTCAGGGGTAGAGTGCCTTCTGGGTCCAATCCCTAGTGCTGCAAATAAATAAATAAATAAATAAAATAAAAACAAATTTAATCACATCACTTAGCTACGTAATATCACTCACTAAAGGGCTCCCCAGCAGCTTCCATTTAAGTTCAGCCCCTTCGTGCCCATGCCCCTTTTGTTACCTAGCCTGCACAACTTCTTGTCACCAGATCAATCCCTATCTTTTGATGCACTGTCTTCTCTCTGAAACATCTTTCCAAGCTCTAGCACCCAGCTAATTCCTGTTAGCTATCAGGAATCAGTGCTGCTGGTCCCTCGTCCAATGCGTGCCTGACTATGACTATCTGGGGCTCAAAACCCTCCCAGCTTCCAATCATCCACCCGTCCATCTCCTCTACCAACTGAGATTATCTTGAGTACAAAATGGAATCCTGTTCATCCCTGGAGTCTCAGCACGTGGGATGCTCACAAAATATTCAGAGAATTAATGAGCAACTGAAAACATGAATGAACAGAATGAGAGATTCCCACTCAATCTCAAAACCTTCTTACCCAGCAGCAGAGAGCAATGAGATACCTTTTGCAGTCAAAATTGGGAAATGGAAGAAAATCATGAAGTACCTACTAAGGTCTTAATGTGCCTCTTTGAAATTCATATGTTGATCACTGTTATGGTTTGGATGTGAGGTGTCCCCAAAAGCTCATGTGTGAGACAATGCAAGAAGGTTCAGAGGAGAAATGACTGGGTTATGAGAGCCTCAATCCAATCAGTGAGTTAATCCCCTGATGGGAATTAACTGACTGACAACTGAAGGTGGGTAAGATGCGGCTAGAGGAGGTGAGCACTGGGGTGAAGGTGGGTAAGATGCAGCTAGAGGAGGTGAGCACTGGGGGCCTGTTTTGAGGGGTTTATATTTCTTATCTCTCTCTGCTTCCTGATCATCATATGAACTGCTTTCCTCCACTACACTATTCTGCCATGATGTTCTACCTCACTTTGAGCCCTGTGGAATGGAGCCGGCTTCCTATGGACTGAGACCATGAAACTGTGAGTCCCCAAATAAACTTTTCCTCCTTAAAATTATTCTTGTCAGTTCTTTTAGCCACAGTAGTGAAAAAGCTGACTAAGTCACCAATGTGAGAGTATTAAGAAGTTGGGCCTTTTGGAGGTGATTAAGCACTTATGAATGAGATTGACATCCTTATAAACGAGATGGAGGGAGCCTAGCATGGTGGCACATGCCTGTAATCTCAGCAATTTGGGAGGCTGAAGAAGGAGGATCATAAATTCAAGGTCAGCCTCAGCAACTTAGTGAGACTCTGTCTTAAAATAAAAATTAAAAAGGGTTGGAGAGATAGCTTAATGATTAAGCATCCCTGGGTTCAATCCTCAGTACCCAAATAAGTAAGTAAATAAACAAGGTGGCGGGAGCTACTTTGCCTTTCTGCCTTGTGAGGACTTAGCAGGAAGGCACCATCCTTGAGGCAGAGAGAAGCCCTCGCCAGACGCTGAATCTGCTAGAATCTTGATCTTGGATTTCCCAATCTCCAGTATTGTGCATAATAAATCTCTGTCATTTATAAATTGCCCAGTCTAAAACATGGTTGTATCAGCACAAATGGTCAGAGAGACAGGGCCCAAGAACCAAATGGGGATTCTAGCAGAAAAACAAGCTCCCGGGGGCTTGGCTGGGTCTCTGGATCTCTGTGCAAAGATAGTAACAGTCCACAGCCAAGTTTGTGGACAGTTTTGCCATGCTGCAGAAATGGCAAGAGTTGGGAAGGCCAGCCTGGCCCCTGGGACAGAGATGGGGCAATGGGAATCTTCTGAGCAAGTATGGCGAAGGAATGAGTCCATCAGGGAACCTCGGATCAGACATCTTAAGTCAAGGCCAAGCATGCTAAGATGCCACTTTAGAGGGGCCCAGAGGCTCAGAAGACAGACCAGCCACACTGTTAGAGGGCCCTGAGGGAGGAAGAGCTGAGGATACCTACTGTAGGATGACATGAGGAAGCCTGTGTTCACCTTCCTGGTCGCGCTGAAGTTGGGCTCGATTTCATTTCCCTTGGAGTCAAATTTACGGCAGTGGATACAACTGGGCCGAATGTATAGCACGTAGTAGCGTTCCTGGGGCCAGGGAGAGACAAAGTGAGGAGGGCTGCTCCACTTCCCACCAACACACACACTCTGGGCTCTGGGAGCAGCTCGGGCTGTCCTCACCCTCTACGCTGGCGTCGCACTCAAATATTTATTCATTCCTGTGTTCACTAGAGCACCTGCCACAAGCTGCACCCTACCAGACATCCATGACAGGGAAGGCTAGGGTCTGACCCCAGGGCTTCCAAACAGCCAAAGGCTGAAAATATATGCAGGAAACTGTAACTTAAGCAAGAGGGATACCAAATATCAAAAAGCAAGAGTACTGTGAAAAGGGCACTGAAGGGGAGTCCTAAGGAAGGACAGTCACTCGGCCCCTGTCAACAGATGTAGTGCCTGCAGCAAAGGATTCTCAGCCTCCTGAGCCTCTGTTTCTCCTATCACTTGGTAACAGAGTGATATCCCCTTTCAGGAGTGTTGTATGAGCTCAGTGACATCCTGGAGAAGGAAGCACAGTGCAAAGCAGGAAGTACCCTATCAATGCTATTTGCCAACTATTCTAAACAAAACAGGTGGAAGAATTGTCCCCCTAAGCTGTAGAAACAGAGACCACCTCCTGGGAGAAAGAAGGAAAGGCAAGTCTCGAAAGGTGAAGAAATCTGCGATGGTAGGAACAAGGGTGTAGTAAGAATATTAAAAGTCTGGGACAGGTACACAAAGTAAAGGTCAAGAGGCCCAAGTGCATGTTTGAGCAACACAGGACACTGGGAGGCTCCTGGGAGCTCAGGCTGGGGAAGATAAGTGGGGTTGATTTGAGACAGGCCTTGAGCTGGCATTTGGAGCTTGAACTTTATTTAGTAGACAAGAAGGAATCCTGAAAGATTCAGGGGCAGCAGTAAGACCCTCAGAGATGTCTTTCTGGAAACAATTTGGCAGCAGGCCAGGGATGAGCTTTGGGGGCAACCAGAAGGCAGGAAGGCAGGTGTAAGGTTTTGTCAGAACCAGCTGAGGACCCATCAGAGGAGGGAAGACATAGAAAGGAGAAAAAAGGGGAGGGGAAAAAATGGTTACATAAGAGCCCAGCAGGAGGTGGCACTGCTTACCTGGGGAGCAGGGAGGAGGCAACAGTAGGGGTTTTCAGGCCTGTGACTGGAAAGGCTATTACACTATCATCAGGAATGAGGAACTTGGAAGAGGCAAATTTGGAGAGGGGCTGGGCAAATACCCTGCCTGTGTGAGCACAGCCAAGGCAGACAAGTCCCACACCAGTGTGGGGGTACGTCAGGCTCTCCTGGGCAGGCTGGCTTGGGGATCTGGCCTGCTCAATGCACAGTAAAGAGGTGAGAGTGCTGGCAAAGCCTCTCTGGGCATGAAAATAGTAGTGAGCTGAGGCTTTTCTGTGGGATGTATGAGAGAAACAGGCTCCATGTAGGTACCAGGCCTCTGATCACACAGGGGGCATTTTGAGGAGCTGAGTTTTACAGACCAAGATAAGGTGATTAGCACATCTGTGTGGGGCTGTTTCAAAGAGGGGAGGAGCAAGGCTCTGTGGCACTTGCCTGTAATCCAAGCAACTCGGGAGGTTGAGGCAGAAAGATCGAAAGTTCAAGGCCAGCCTCAGCAACTTATAGAGACCTTGTCTCAAAATAAAATATATAAAGAGTTAGGGATGTAACTCAGTGGTATAGTATCCCTGGGTTCAATCCCCAGTAACAAAAAAAAAAAAAAAGAAAGAGAAAAAGAAATGCAGAACTAGTGCTCAGAAGAGACACAGGCTAGTATAGGATGGTGAATGCCAGGTGTGTCCATGGACACCTGAGATGGAGTGGTAATAAGGAGCATGATGCCAGGAAGCTGAGAAGACTAAGGTCAAAGGAGCATTTGTATGGGAACTGAAGGTCCAGGCAGCAACACAGACTTTACATTCTCGTTAGATTGGGTGGAAGGTCTGGTCTGTTTTCTCAGCTGTGACCCAGGCTTTTCTAGCAAGAACCAGGTACACCCCCTGTCTGCTACTCAGCACAGCCCTACCTGCCCTCTTTCTACTCACTGGTCCCACCTGATCTCTCCACCTGTTCTGTGAGTCCATCATTAAAGGGACTAGATCCCAAGTCAGAGCCCAGCAATAAGAAGATACCTCATGGGAAAGGACTGAGATGTTTCAGAGGGTAAGGGTGACCCTGTGAGGGCCACCAAGGACACATCCTTACCTTTTTGCCATGGGCATCTAAGATGCTATGCCGAGATACATCCACCAGTTCTCCCTCCAGCAGGACGCCATTCCCCCTGGGGATGAGAATGAAAGAAGGGGTGATTGGTTTTTTCAGTCCTCAGGAAATAGTGATGACTCAAGTTCAGTGGCCCATGCCAGAGTCTGCATTGTGACAGAACCAAATCCCACCAGATCTCCTATTTGCCTGGCAGAGAGCAGCCCCTCTGCACTTCCCATATGGGAACCTCCATCCCTATAAAGCTTCCAAAAGGTGGGACATGGTCCAAAGTATAGAAGGAACCATGTCAGCCTGCCCTAAGACCAAGCTACTAATAAGATAATACCTCCCTGCATTAGGGAGGTATTATCTTATTAGTCTTCTTATGTACAAAACAGGGAAAAAAATGGTTACCTCACACTGCTCCTTTGATGATGGCATGAGATTGTGTACACGAAAGTATTTTGTTGTTCAGGATTGTTTTGGTATAAACAAACATTTAAAAAGTTTTGGTTTCTTAAGTTTTAATTCAATGTGGTCTGTGTCTAACATGTTTACATACATATCAATGTCTTAGAATTGTATCACAATAGGGAAGAAATTAAATTTGCCACATATACCAAAAACTATTGTAAATTTCTATATAAAGAATAAAAGAGAGGTCTGGGGTTGGGGCTCAGTGGTAGAGTGGTCACCTAGCATGTGTGAGGCACTAGGTTCCATCCACAGCAACACATGAAAATAAATAAAGTTATTGTATCCATCTACAACTAAAGAAAAAAAAGAATAAAAGAGAGGAGATCTAAGATGGTGGACTAGAGGGAAGCTGCATTCCTCATCTCACCGTGATTTGGGATACAAGCAGAGGAAATACTGTTTCTATGAGAGTTGCTGCCCACCAATCCACCACCCTTTGCCACCCCCATGCCTTTGCCACACACTGGGATTGCCTGCATTTCCCCGCAGACCACCAGCCATTAGCCTGTGGATTGCCACTGCCCAATGCTGCCTGGAAGTCCACTGTCAGAGTACCCGCAGGTTTGGTTACAAGCAGCCCCCACCATCTGCAGACACAGGCCAGGGCCTGGAAGTCCAGGGCCTAGGGACGTGCAGGTTTATGCTGCCATCTCAGGGAACACTGGCCAGTCTGGGGATATGGGCCAGGACCTGGAGATTTATTCTCAGTGTACCTTCAGGTCTATTGCACCTGAGGGCTCCCTGCTGCATGTGCTAGTGGCCACCATTTGGATGCCTTTTTACAGGGTTGCTCCTTTGTATGAGTGCATCCCTGGTGGTCCCCTCTGCAAGTTAAAACAGCATTGAAATCTTGGGACTGCAGCAAGGCAGAGCCTGGGGAATGTGAAGCCCAGATGCCTTAGATTGTGGCTGGGTCTGTGTGGCCCAGACTGGGCTTGGCAAGCCTGTGGAAAGCTGGATACTGGGGGCAGGATCTGGGGGAAGCACAGGTTGGAGAAACTAGAGAGAACCAGGCACTCTCGACCTCAGTGAGTCCTGAAGTGCAAGGGGACAGAAGGGGACAGCTACAATGGGTGCGAAGACTGGAAGAGGGTGCTATCGGCTCACCCAGCCAACCAGTCCAGCATCCACCAGAATGGAGCTACCATCAACTTTGACAACCATAACTATGGCAGAGAAGGGAAGCTAAGAAACGTTGGAACATGAATGGAAATGATTGTTCAATATTCCATTGAGACTTTCCTGTTCTCTTTTTTTTTTTTTTTTTTCTTTTTTGGCCCTCTCTGTCTCACATCTCTACCATCTTTAAAACCAAACATTTTTCATGCATCAATTTATTGAGGAATGGGACGTCTGAATAGTACATTACATGTGTATTCTATATTTTTACATTTAAAAAAATCTACATATATTTCCTCTCAGTTATTTGCCTCCCCTGATTCTCTTTCTCACTTCTCTCATGCTAACAGCCAACTTCTATTAATTCCTCCTTCGCTCTTACTATAAATTTTTACCTCTATCTTCTCTCCATCTCCCTCATAAATATCACATCCTACACTACTTCTGTTCCTCTTTGTCCATCAATTGAAACAGTAAACCCTTTAAGCAAACTTACTGTTTATACTGTAGATAATAATTAAACGCCTCATTTTTGTTTATTGCAACAAAACTATAGATGCCTTAATAGGAGCTATTTGGTGTAAAGCTGTATATTGCTTGTATGGGTGCTGTTAATATTGGTGTCCTCCTTAAAGGTAAGGTACTGGAAACCTTCATAGACACTCTACGATTGCAGGGTAGAAACTGTACTGCTTCAGATCCATACAATTAGATGGTAAGACAACATGAAACATGAAAAACAACATGAAAAAACAAGGGGAAAAACCATCTCAAACAAACCAAGATGTTCCAACAATAGAATCCATAGATAACACAGTATAAGAAATGTCAGAGTAGGAGTTTAGAAGGTGCATAGTTAGGATGATCTTCAAAATAAGGTATAGATGGTATTAGAGAGAAAGTACAGAAAGTGAAAGATCACTTCAATAAAGAGGCAGAGATAATAAAAAGGAATCAAGCAGAAATCCTCAAAATGAAGGAAACAATAAACCAAATTAAAAATTCAGTGGAAAGGGCTGGGGATGTGGCTCAAGCGGTAGAGCGCTCGCCTGGCATGCATGTGGCCCAGGTTCGATCCTCAGCACCACATACAAACAAAGATGTTGTGTCCGCCGAAAACTAAAAAATAAATATTAAAAAAATTCTCTCTCTCTCTCTCTCTCTCTCCTCTCTCACACTCTCTTTAAAAAAAAATATTCAATGGAAAGTATCCCAATAGACTAGACCTCTTGAAAACAGAACCTTAGTTAATGAATACAAAATATTTCTTTTGAAAATAAAGTTGACTATACAGAGGAGATAATAAGAAACCATGAACAGAACATCCAAGAATTATGGGATAACATAAAAAGACCAAATTTAAGATTTATTGGGATAGACAAAGTTGTGAAGATACAAACCAAAGGAATGCACAATCTTTTCAATGATGTGATATAAGAATGAAATAGAAAATCATCTATAAGAGGCTTTTGGGACCCCATAGGTACAAAATTACAGCAGACCCACACCGAGGCACACTATAATGAGAATGAATAACAGACAGAAAGAGGATAGACTTTTAAAGGCTGTAAGAAAAAAATGTCAAATTACATATAAGGGGAAACAAATTTGGATCTCATCTAATTTCTCAGCCCATACTCTAAACACCTGGAGGTCCTGGAATAATATTTATCAAGCTCTGAAAGAAAATGGATGTCAACCAAGAATTGTAGAGCCAGCAAAGCTAAGCTTCAGATTTGAAGATGAAAGAAAAACCTTTCATGATGAACAAAAGTTAAAAGAATTCACAACTAGAAAGACTGCACTATAGAATATTCTCAGCAAAATATTGCATCAGGATGAAATGAGGAAAAAAAATGAAAACCAGCAAAGGGAGGAACTACACTAAAAGAAAAGTCAGTCAGAGGAAAAACTAAGACAAGTTAAAAACCAAAAATAAACCAAAATGACCAGGAATACAAATCATATCTCAATAATATCCCTGAGTGTTAATGGCTTAAGTTCATCAATCAAAAGACATGGACTAGAAGATTAGAATTTTACAAAAGAACCAACAATATTCTATCTTCAAGAGACTCATCCTCTAGGAAAAGACATCCACAGACCGTTGATGGTAAAAAGTTGGGAAAAAACATATCATTCATATGGACTGCATAACCAAACAGGGGGTTCCATCCTCATATCAGATAAAGTGAAATTCAAGCCAAAGTTAGTCAGAAGGCATAAAGAAGGACATTTCAGACTGTCTAAGGGAATCATACATCAACAAGACATAACAATCGTAAATATTTATGCCCAAACCATGGAGCATCTACATACATCAAACAAACCCTTCTCAATTTCAAGAATCAAATAGACCACAACACAATAATACTGAGTGACTTTAATACACCTCTCTCACTACTGGATAGATCTTCCAAACAAAAACTAAACAAAAAAAACTATAAACTAGATAATACAATCTATAATTTAGACTTAACAAATATATATAGAGTATTTCATCCTTCAAGCAGCGAAAATACTTTCTTCTCAGCAGACATGGATCCTTCTCTAAGAGAGACCACATGTTATGCCACAAAGCAACTCGTAGCAAATACAAAAACGTAGAAATACTACCCTGCATTCTATCAGATCACACCAGAATGAAACTAGAAATCAACAATAAAATTAAAAATAGGAGCTACTCCAACAACTGGAGACTAAATAACAATCTATTGAATGACAAATGGATAGCAGAAGAAATCAGGGAGGAAATAAAAAATGCTTTGAGGTAAATGAGAACACCAATACAACATATCAAAATCTCTGGGACACTAAGAAGGTAGTGCTAAGAGGAAAATTCATTGCATTGAGCTCATTCATTAAAAGAATAAAAAGTCAACATATAAATGATATAACATTACATCTCAAAGCCCTAGAAAAAGAAGAACAAATCAACAGCAAAAGCAGTACAAGACAGGAAAGTATTAAAATCAGCTGAAATCAATAAAAATGAAACAAACAAACAAAAAAAAACAATTCAAAACACTGACAAAACAAAAAGTTGGGTCTTTGAAAAAATAAATAAGATTGATAAACCCTTAGCTATGCTAATAAAGGAGAAAACTCAAATTACTAATACTCATGATGAAAAAGGAAATACCACAATGGACACTACTGAAATACTGAAGATAATTAGAAACTACTTTGAAAATTTATACTTCAATACAACAGAAAAATTCAAAGATATTGAAAAATTTCTAGAGACATATACTACTCAAACTGGATCAGGAGTTTAACAATTTAAACAGATCAATTTCAAGCAATTAAATAAAAGTCGCCATCCAAAGCCTACCAACCAAGAAAAGCCTAGGATCAGACAGATTCTCAACCAAGTTCTATAAGACCTTCATAGAAAAATTAACACCAATACTCCTCAAATTATTCCCTGAAATAGAAAAGGAGGAAACCCTTCTAAACTCATTCTATGAAGCTGGTATCACCCTGATACCAAAACCAAACAAAGACACATCAAGGAAAGAAAACTTCAACAGACTAATATCCCTGAGGAACATAGATATAAAAATTCTCAATAAAATTCTGGCAAATCACATTCTAAAACATAAAAAAGATAGTGTGCCATGATCAAGTGGGGTTCATCCCAGGGATGCAAGGTTGGTTCAATATACAGAAAATTAATAAATATAATTCATCACATCAATAGATGTGATGATAAGAATAATATGATAGATGCAGAAAAAGCATTTGACAAAATACAGCACCCATTCATGTTCAAAACACTAGAAAAACTATGCACAATACAAACATCTCAATGTTTTGCAAACATACATTATAAAAGTTATCTATGCTAAGCCCAAAGCCAACATCATTCTAAATGGAGAAAAACTGAAAGCATTCCCTCTAAAAACTAGAACAAGAAAAGGAGGATGCATGCTCCCACCACTTCTATTCAACATAGTCCTTGAAATTCTTGCCAAAGCAATTAGAAGAAAGAAGTTAAAGTAATATGAATAGGAAAAAAAGAACTCAAACTATCACTGTTTGCCACTGACATGATTCTATATTGAGAAGATCCAAAAAATTCCACCAGAACACTTCTAGAATAAATGAATTCAGCAAATAGCAGGATATAAAACTAATACCCATAAATCAAATGTATTTCTATATATCAGTGATGAATTCACTGAAAGAGAATTAGGGAAACTATTCACAGTAGCCTCAAAAAAATAAAATCCTTGGGAATCAATCTAACAAAAGAGGTGAAAGACCTCTACAATGAAAACTACAGAACACTAATGAAAGAAATTGAAGAAGACCTTAGAAGATGGAAAGATCTCCCATGTTCTTGGATAGGCAGAATTAGTATTGTCAAAATGGCCAAACTACCAAAAGCATTATACAGATTTAATGCAATTCCTATGAGAATCCCAATGACATTCTTCATAGAAATAGAAAAAGCAATCATGAAATTCACTTGGAAAAATAAGAGACCCAGAATAGCCAAAGCAATCCTTACCAAGAAAAGTGAAGTAGGAGGCACCACAATACCAGAGCTCAAACTCTACTACAGAGCTATTGTAACAAAAGCATGGTATTGGCACCAAAGTAGAACAATGATAAAGAATAGAAGATACAGAGACAAACCCACACAAATATGGTTATCTCATACATTGGAAAACATACATTGGAAAAAAGATAGCCTCTTCAACAAATGGTTCTGGGAAAACCAAAACTCAACTCAAGGTGGATCAAAGGCAAGCACTAGAACAGAGACCCTGTGCCTAACAAAAGAAAAAGTAGGCCCAAATCTGCATCATGTCTGCTTAGGACCCGACTTCCTTAACTAGACACTTAACAAGCACAACAAGTAAAATCAAGAATCAATAAGTGGCATGAATTCAAACTAAAAAGCTTACAATAACTTGAAGAGAAATCCTACAGAATGGGAGAAAATCTTTATCATATATACTTCAGGTAGAGCACTAATCTCCAAGATATACAAAAAATTCTAAAAACTTAACAGCAAAAAAAAAGTCAATAAATGGGCTAAGGAACTGAACAGACACTTCACAGAAAAAGAAATACAACTGATCAACAAATATTCATATATTCATAAAATGTTCAACATCTCTAGTGATTAGAGAAATGCAGATCAAAGGTACTCTAATTTTTCGTCTCACACCAGTCAGAATGGCAATCATCAAGAATACAAGCAGGTCCTGGGGATGTGGCTCAAGTGGTAGCGTGCTTGTCTGGCGTGCGTGCGGCCCGGGTTCAATCCTCAGCACCACTTATAAACAACGATGTTGTGTCCACCAATAACTAAAAAATAAATATTAAAAAAATTCTCTCTCTCTCTCCCTCTATCACTCTCTTTTAAAAAAAAGAATACAAGCAATGATAAATTTTATGAGGATGTAGGGGAAAAGGCACACTCATACATTGCTGGTGGGACTGCAAATTGGTACAGCCAATGTGGAAAGCAGTATGGACATTCCTCAGAAAACTGGGAATAGAACCACCATTTGACTCAGCTATCCCACTCCCCTGTTTATACCCAAAGGACTTAAAATCAGCATACTACAGTGATGCACTTATATCAATATTTATAGCAGCTTAATTCACACTAGCTCAACTATAAAACCAACCTAGATGTCCTTCAACAGATGAATGGATGAGAAAATATGGTGCACATACATAATAGCATATTACTCAGCCTTAAAGAATGAAATTATGGCATTTTCAGGTAAATGGATGGAGGTGAAGAATATCATGCTAAGCGAAATAAGCTAAGGCCAAATGTTTTCTCTGATAAGCAGATGCTGATCTATAATTCACACAGGGGATGGGAGGTAGGGAAGAATGGATAAACTTTGGATTGTGAAGTGGGGTGTGAATGAAGGGGAGGTGGTTTGGGGGTGGGAAGGATGGTGGAATGAGAAGACATTATGACCCTATATTCATGTATTATTACAGGACGAGTGTGACTATGCATCATGTAAGGCCAGAGGGAGAAGTTGTGCTCCACTTGTGTATAACATCAAATGCATTCTGCTGTCATGTATAACTAATTAGAACAAAATTTTTAAAAAAGAATAAAAGAATAGTTTCTAAAACAGAGAGAAAAAGAAAAAAGGAAGTACTTTATAAACTTTAAGTACTTATTAAATATAAAGAATTTACTTTTTACTTTAAGCAAATTTGGGGCCTGTGTCTAAGCTTCTATAAATTATCTTCCATTTTCACCTATTTTGAAACAGTTCCATATTTTTGTTCTCATTCATACCTATGTGATCATCAACTCAAAGAAAAGGGTTTTGTCACTATAGAGGTGGGGAACTTGAGACTAAGTTTGGAGACCAGCTAAAGATCAGAGGGTACCGCCCTCTGAGGAACTGGATCCTCCTCCCCACTCCTGATTCTAGTTTTCATAAAAGCAGATCCTAGGAGCTTCCTTTTTTAGGATCATGTAAAAAGGAAAGGAGTGGGCATCACTGAAGATGATAGTGGAAAGGGATGGGACAAGAAGCAAAAACTCACACTACCTCACTTGCCTCTATCTACTCCCTCCCCCCAAATTATATTTTAAAATATTTAACTGATAAAGAATTGTATATATTCAAGGTGTACAATGTAGTAACTTTATATACACACATACACATTGTGTAATGATAATCACAATCAAATTAACAAACACATCCATCACCACCCATGCAGTACATTAGATCCCCAGAACTTGTTCCTCATATACATCAAACCTTTTGATTATATCCTGGCTTCCTCCTTCTCCTTCTCCAATCCCCCATTCCTGAAAACCTCTGATCCTCTCTCTGCTTCTGAGTTACACTTTTTTAGATTCCACATAGAAGATCCTAAGGTATTTGCCTTTCTGAGTCCAGTTAATTACGCTTAGCATAATTCTTTGGTGTCTGTAATTGTAAATGGAATGCGTAATGCTTCTCATAACGCCAGGGCCGGGCCGGGCCTTCCTTCTCCAGCCCGCCGGGGTTCCTCCACACCCGGCTCCAGGGCTGTTTCTGCGCTAGCCAAGCCCCATAATACCGACTCCCACCGCTGTTCCGGTGACTAATGGCCCCCGTCCCTTCGGGGGCAGGGCACAAGCCTGTGCAAAGGCCTGGAAGCACAGCAGCATGACAAATGGCTGAAATTTATAGCCAACTGAAGCACCGCCTTTGGAGCCTCGGTTGGAGGTCGGGATTCTCTCCTCGAAGGACACGCATCTTCTGGGGTTCGGGGTGCGCAGTGGGCAGGGGCACTGGGAGGCGTGGGCTGGAGGCCCGAAAGGAGGCTCGGGCAACCGGGCTTTTCCTCCCCCTCGCGTCCCACCCCCGCCTCGGAGCGGGGTTCAGACCCCAGGAGTGGAGGCAGCCGAGGCCGCGCGCCCAGGCCCCGGGCGCAGTCTACCCGCGGGGGCGGCGGGGACCGGCGCGGGCTTGGCGCTCACTGCCTACCCCTGGTAGGTGGCGGGGTCCCAGGCCCCGGGCAGTCGCGCGCTCTGCACCGCCTTGTTCCGGAGGGCGCTGTCGTGATAGATGCGGCTCATTATTCCGACCGCCGAGGCCACCGGGTGCGGTGCGGGGAGCCGCTGGCGCACCCGGGGTGCACAACGCGGGGAGGCGCCTGGAGGCCGCGCCGGGATCGGCACCGCCAGGCCCTCAGGTCCCGACTGCGCGGCTCGGCCCTGGGCGTTCCCGGCCGGAATTTAAAGGGGCCGAACTCCACTCCTGCCCGCCACAAGCTGCGCGGTGCGGGAGCGAGGAGGGGGGTTACGGAAGCACTCAAGGCTAGGTGCTTATCACCAGTCACGTCCTTCTCTTCCTTCTCTTTGCTCTCGTTTTGCCTTCCTCGTTACTAAAAAGGAAATTCCTGCCCCAGCGCACACACAAAGGGGGAAATTGAGGCCCAGAGATCCTACAGGATCTTTCTTAGGATTAGCTCTGGAAGGATGTTTTTCCAGGGATCAGGAATGGAGAAGAGGGAAAATCCCTTAGGGAGGAAAGAGTGGTCAGCATAGAAGCAACCTTTTATGCCGGGTCCGCAGTCCCACAATAGCTGGGGGAGGAGTTCCAGGGATCAGTGACGAAGGAGTCTGGGATTGGGTGTCAGATGTAAGACACACGGAAGTTTGAATCCCTGCCGTAGGTGTGAGCTTGGTTAAGTTCCTCAGCCTTTCTGAGCCCTCGCTTCTTTGTAGAATGGAATCAGTATCAGAGCGGTTCTAAAAATGCATTACCTTTCCACAGCATGCTTTACCCGCCCAACCGCCCTCTTTCCACACAGTTCCTGGTCTTCTCCGACCCTGGGATTGTTGGGAAGCCTTAATTCTCTGGTTTGGCCGGTTCGTGGCAGTACCTGGGGCAAACGGGCTCATTGGAGGGATTCAAGTATGCCCTTTGGGAGAACACTGAAAGGGGACGCAATCAAGCAGACACCTGGGAGGATGAGCTGTCAATGTTGGAAGAAACAACCTCTCCCACACACAGGACATTCGTGTGTCCCAGGCACTTTAGCTTTCAAGAGCCCCTTTCCTCCATTAAGAGTTTTTTTTTAATTCTATTTTAGCACTGGGTTAGTATAAGAATGAATATATTAATATTATATATTAAAACTTTTATTCGGCCTAAAAATTTTTTAAAGAAATTAATATGGGCACCGGTGGCCCCTGCCGTACTCCAGCTACTCAAGAGACTGAAGCAAGAGGATAGTAAATTTGAGGCCAGGCTGAGCAACTTAGAAAGACCCTGTCTCAAAAAAATAAAAATAGAAAAGGCTGGGAATGTAGCTCCTGGTAGAGTGTGCCTGGGATCAATATCCAGTACTAGAAAAAGAAGAAAGAAAAAGAAAAAAGGCCCCTAAAAGTACAATGGGACCTAGGCATTGTATCCAATGGATTAGTCAGCCCCACCCTCTATCTGGCCTACCTGGCTGTTGGGTTCATGTTCCAGAAAGAAGGATAAAGAAAAGACCTACTGGCAAGTCCCCCTGGGAAGAGTGGTCCTTTGACCTTGTCTCCTCAACGGTCTCTAATTAGCCTCCCAGCTAATGGGCAGGCTGAGGCAGGAGGATGAAGTTCTGAGGCCAGTCTGGGAAACTTAGCAAGACCCTCTCTAAAAATAAAATAAAAATACCTGGGAATGGAGCTCAGTGTTAGAGTGCATGCCTAGCATGTGTGAGGCCCTGTGTTCAGTCTGTGGCCCTCCAAAAATTTTTAATTCAATTCTTTAGTTCCACTGGCTGCATTTAAGTGCTTCACAGCAACATGTGGTTAGTGGCTACCATTTTAGACAGCACAAATGCAGAACTTTGTAATCCTCGCAGAAAATTCTATGGACAGGGCTGCTCTAAGTCCTTTCTTATAAAACAAATTCACCCCATTAAGACAATCTACAGACCAGGCATCAGCAAGGCAGAGGAACCTAATAGAACAAGAAAAAAACTTTTTTAAAGTTTTCAATATTTTTCTTAAAAAAATTGATTGTTTTGAGGGGAACAATCCAGAACTTTGATGGATTTTCTTTAGATAATTTACATTTATAAATGTCTTTCTGTTAAATTATAAACCACTGCACCAGGCATGGAGGTACCCACCTGTAATCCCAGTGATTCAGGAGGCTAAGGCAGGAGGATCAAAAATTCAAGGTCAGCCTCAACAATTTAGTGAGACCCTCAACAATTTAGCAAGACCCTGTCTCAAAATGAAAAATAAAAAGGGCTGGGATGAAGTTCAGTGGTTAAATGCCCCTAGGTCCCCAATACCAAAAATAAATGAATAAATAAATAAGGTCAAGGATGTGACTCAATGGTAGAGCACTCCTGAGTTCAATTCCCAGATGATGATGATAATAATAATAATAGACCAAGAAGTACAACATGGAGAAAATTATCAAGTTATCTAGAGTTAATACTATATAATATTTGAATCTTGCTGCTGATTGACACCACTTGCTGTGATTTTTGCCATCATCACACTTTCTTTTACAATTTTGTCTTTTTATATTATTAGCAGAAGCAGATTTATAGGTGGAAAGATTTAAACCTCCAATCCCTCAGTCCATGTTTTTTTTTTTTTTTTTTTTTTTTTGGTGGTGGTACTGGGGATTAAACTCACATCTCATATGCACCTTACCACTGAATTACATCTTGTTTTATTTTTCAATTTTGAAACAGGGTCTCACTAAACTGCCCAGACTGGCCTTGAACTTGCAATTCTCCTGCTGCAGCCTCCCAAGTTGCTGAAATTACATGCATGTAATAATGCATGGACCCACCATGGACCTCTTTTGAGAACAGCAATGTATGAACCTTACAATAGGGTCACATCAGCGTGTGCTTTTGTAAAATTTTCATATATAAGTTAGTTTCACATCAATCAGTTAAGATCACCATCTCTTTTTGCCCAGAATTCTCCTTTGCCTCATGTAGGTTGATGGGGGAATGAGATCTCAGTGAGGGGACATTGATGTGGATATGTTTAGTGTGGGTTCAGTGGAATCAATTCATGTGGTCTATAGTCTTTCCACCTTAGTGGAAGATTGCCAGCCATCTTAGTGTAGGGATTCACTACCCCACTCTGAGATGACTTACCTGGTACAGGGCACAAAAGAGGTGATTGATCACAGTAGAAACGTGCCCTACAGTGCCTAGCACTGAGACTTTGTGGGTAATAAAGAAGAAACAAGATGTGAAATATAAAGAGCCAGAAGCTGGTATGTAGAAATTTATTCCAGTCACTAGACAGGTGAAACTGTAAGTGAAGGATATGTTTCTCATTAACCCTAGTCCAAATCAAAATTCTCTCAGGAATGCTCTCATTAAAGAAGTTTTATGTAATTACAAACACACCAGCCTTTCTGTTTCCCTTTCTCTGGTCATTGGGCAAAATAAAATTCGTCAGGATTCCTGTGTAGGGAACACACAAAACAATAAAGCAAACAAGAAGTGCATTTGTGTGTGGATTTGTAGGTTTCATGCATCAGATCACATCTTAACATATCTGACACATCTTGTCTTGACAAAGTCTGGTGGTTCCAGAAGAAATTGCCATCAATGCAGTGAAACAGCCTGCAGAATATACACATCCACACCACAGAGTAAAAGATACAAAACAAAAGGAGGCACTTGAGAGAGAAAGCATGACATAAAATAAGATGCCAGAAGGAGGACCAAACCTATTCATCATGCTAACATCAATAAAGGCAAATGGAATAAACCTTGTTTGGAAAGAAAATCTATGATATGCCTTTCAATTGGACATCTTCTGTGCCTTTAAATGTCACATTTCTGCAATTCTGGCCTCTCTGTAGTGACCAACGTGGCTTTACCATCCACTGACTTCACATAGAAACAACACTTCACGCCTCACTTCTTGGTCACTTTACCCCTGAGACAGATGGTCCCATGTGTGTTGCTAGAAAAAAGACTCCCAGGACAGGATTGTGAAACTGAATTGCTTTCTGTTTTGATGGAATAGGGGCACTCTAACCTATGGTGAGTGAGTGCTGATAACTCTTGGCATAAAGTAGCATCAGGATTACTAAGGTTGTCACCTCTGGCTAGTTGGGGTGAGGTGTAGGTGGAAGGTGAAATTGGGCTGGAAAATGGAGTGCCTGTGGCACTTGTCTGATATGGGGGCAATGATCATTAGAAGAAATATAGAGTAGGCCAACTTTTTTTAAAAAAATATTTTTAAATTATCAATGGACCTTTATTTTTATTTATATATGGTGCTGAGAATGGAACACCCCACACACACACATGCTAGACAAGGGCTCTACCACTGAGTCACAACCCCAGCCCCAAGGCCAGCTTTTATTTTTTTGGGGGGGGGGAGCGGAGCCACATCTCCAGCCTTATTTTGTATTTTATTGGAGAGACAGGGTCTCACTGAGTTGCTTAATGCCTTGCTTTTGCTGAGGTTGGCTTTGAACTCAAGATACTCCTGCCTCAGTCTTCTGAGCTGCTAAGATTATAGGTATGCACTACCGCACCTTGCTGTTTGCAGTTTTTTTTAAAAATAAAAAAATCGTATTTACTTAGAAGCATTTAGAATATCAACAATTGAAACAATTGAAACTTTTTTTTTGCAATTACAGAGTGATATTCAGTTAACAGAACAACAATTATCTCATATAAGCTGCATCAGAGACAACTGAAGATGAAAAACTACTGTCCCCATATATAACTAATTTGTGCTGGGCACCAACAAGAACCTGCTTTAAATTTCCAAGCCAATTTACAACCCCATCCTGTACCAGGCAAGGTTAGTGGTGAGTGAAAATACCACCAGGAAAGGGCTATCTAAAGACACATTCAGTAGTGTGTTATCTATAAAAAAAAAAAATGACATTGTACAGTTTAAAAACAAATCTTACACAGCCTTGCATTTCAATTTTTTTTCTTGAAAAAGAGTGAGTTGTGTACAGGAGGGTTAAATGTTTTATAGACAAGAAAAAAAAAACTTCGCTAGAACCAACTTATTCATCCTCATCATCTTCTTCATCTTCCTCCTCTTCCTCCTCTTCCTTCTTTTTCTTGCTTTCTTCAGCCTTGACAGCTCCCTTTTTTGCTGCATCAGGTTTTCCTTTAGCTCACTAGGTAGCAATACCCTTTCTGTATTTTTCCTTCAGCGGGGCAGCTTTCTTTTCGTAAGGCTGCTTGTCACCTGCAGCGGTGTGATTCCACTTCTCGCCGGTTTCTTTGCAGCATCATCAATGGATAGGCCAGGGTGTTCTCCCTTGATTTGGGGGCAATACTCAGAACAGAACAAGAAGAAGGCCAACGGAGGCCTCTTGGGTGCATTGGGATCCTTGAACTTCCTGTTTGTTTCCCCTTTAGGAGGGATATAGGTTTTCATTTCTCTTTCATAATGGGCCTTGTCCACCTTTCCCAAGTCTTCAAATTTTCCTTTCTCTTTAACAGACATGGTCTTCCACCTCTCTGAGCACTTCTTAGAAAACTGAGAAGTTGACTGAATCATCTGTGTGCTTCTTTTGTGCTCCTCCCAGCAAGTTTGCACAAAGAATGCATATGATGACATTTTGCCTCTCAGCTTCTTAGGATCACCATGTTTAGTTATTTTTTCTCAGCGAGTCACAGAGTCACCCAATGCCCTTCCGGCTCTCACTTGCTCCAGTGCTGTCTCTGAGAACTCAGTGTACTGCAATGGCTGTTGCTTTTTGCAGTTTTTAAAAACATTCTTATATCTTAAAGTTTCAAAGTCAACTGCTAAAAGTTAGGCTCAGCAACTGTTTGTAAAATGACGGAGCTACCAATGATAGCTGGAAGTGCAGTCCTGGTAGCTCTCATGTCCCATTTAAGGCCCCACCAGGAAAAGGGTGGAGCTTGGATCAGGGGCATGGGGTAGGTGAGCCTCAAAACCTTGTACCTTGAGAAACTTGAACATGAAATCTTGAGTGTGAAACTTGCACATGACAATGGGATGGAGATGTCAGAGCTTCCCTGACACAGTTCTAAGAAAGAGGTCACAAGATTCAAGGAGAGTGGAACATTAGAGTGCATCTATTAGGTAAGACCTAAGATCCCACCATATGACCTTTCCAGGCAGGCCCAGAAAAAATAAGGTAAGTATTTTTGAAGTGCCCTGTAGGGCTGATAGGAGTACACACTGTCAATGAACCAGACGCCCAAGTAAAAGTGGATTAGGTACTTGGGATGGCAAAGGCCATTTATGGAGCCCTTCCCTGCCAGGTCAGGTAGATGTAATTACTGGAAGGGGCTGCAAGGACAGTGCAGGCAGTTGGGATGCCTTGGAAAGCTTTGTGGTTTGATTAGTGTCAATGTGGATTGACAGCCCATAAAGGTGTTGTTTCATTTGTGTTTTAAAAAAAAAAAAATCTAGCATTAAGAGTCAAAAGACTGATTCTCACTGAAAAGGAAAATTCTAGTACCTACTTCATTTACCACCCTGAATCAATTTTTGGATTGATCAGAGTCTATTAGCTGGAGGAGAGGCTGGGCTTCCTTGAGGAACACCATCTTATGTAGTATGCTGGTCGTCTTTCTCCCAGGGGATCAGTGGCCACTTGACTGAATAACTGTGCACTAGGGCAAAGAGACTACTCAGAATTTTACAGGATTGTTAAATATGGTTCTTAAGTTGGGGGAGTGGGCAATGAGGAGACCTGTAATGCTATCGTGGTATTCCTATTTGTGGAGCCAGGCACAGTGGTGCACACCTGTAATCCTAGTTACTCAGAAGGCTGAGGCAGGAGGATCGAAAGTTTGAGGTCAGCCTTGGAAATTTAGGGAGACTCTGTCTCAAAATAAAACATAAAAAGGGCTGGGGATATGGCTCAGTGGTAGAGCAACCCTGGGTTCAATTCCTAGTGCCAGAAAGAAGAAGCAGAGGAAGAGGAAGAAGCAGCAGCAGCTTATAGAACTCAAGCACTTAATGGAGTTTTGACCCAGTTCTTTTTCAGTTGGCCCAGTAAGTGTCAGGACAGTGAACTCCCTTAAAGATAAAAATGTAAAAGTACTGTGAATGTACTAGGAAAAAACATGGAGAAAACTAGTTAACTAGTCTAAGTGTAGGATAGCCTTTCTAAACAAACAAACAAAAAAATTTCAAAACTCAGCTATTAAAAAAACTGACAAATTTTATTCCATGAATTTTAATGTTTCTGTGCTCACGTGTCAATAGCATGAGAAAGGGTGGTGGCGGCAGGGAGGAAGCACTATTCTTGATTTAAATGGCTTGTCAACGTACTAAAATGTGCTAAACCTCACCCCATGATTTTAATTTGTATACCTTTAATTATGAATGAGGCTGAGCATCTTTTAACATGATTTACAAACCAGTTATTCAGTTTTTCGGTGAAAGCAGATTTTGACTTTCAGCCATTCTCCACCCCTGTTGGTAAAGATCAAAACATTTGCTAATACATATTTGACTACACCTTAAATAAATAAACACTTATATGCATTTTGGGGGAAAACTCATGTGTGAATTGATGTGGATTTTTTAAAGGGACACTTGACAATATGTTAAAATCATTAACACACATGTCTTTTGACTCAGCAATTCTATGTTGTTGTTTATTGTTTTGTTTTGTTTTTGTACTGGAGATTGAACCCAGGGATGCTCTACCTCTGAACTACAACCTAACCCTTTTAAAATTTTATTTTGAAACAGGGTCTTGGTAAGTTGCTGAGATTTATTTAGCCTTGAACTTGCAATCCTCCTGCCTCAAATTTTGGAATACCTGGGATTAGAGAGGTATGCTCCACTAAGACTGACTTTATCAATCCTATTTCTAGGATAAGAAATATATGTGTGTGAAGCCATATGTATGTGAGCATTGTTTGAAATAGCAAACTCTAAAAACAATCTAAATATCCATTCATGGGGAGCTGGCTAAATACATTATGAAATAACAGTTCAAATAAATACTATGGAGCTGTAAAAAAATGAATGAAGCAGATATACACATAACATATGTTTCTGTGTGTATGCACAATATTAAAATATTTCTATTATTTTTAAGTGAAAAAAAAGGCAAGCACAGTATAGCATACCTAGCAGTCAGTCTTTGAAATATTGAGAACTTCCCCTCTGCCAGGAACTGTCCTAGGTGCTGGAGATACAGAGATAACCCAAACAGGTCAGATTCAAGCTGACATTCTGGTAGAGCAGAAAAATGATGAACAAGTAAAATAACCCATAAATGAGATAATTTCAGATGGGGGTGGGGAGATCAATGCTATGAAGGAAATTCAACTAAAGCTCAGGACTGTGAAAGATTAGGTGCTGGGGGTGGCGCTGTTTTAGAACAGGTGGTCAAGGGGGACTTCTATAAGGTGCCATCTGAGTTGAGGCAGCAGGCACAAGGTCCCAGAGGCAGGAAAAAGAGTACTTTAAAGTACTGAAGGGTCCAATAATGGCATAAGCTGAAGACAGTGACTGACAGGTGGGGCAGAGCAGTACAGATCAGGTCTGAAAGACAGGCAGGCTTGGAATTTGCATTTGGTTCTAGAAACATGTTCTCAGTGTGCAAAAAAGGGGCGTAACAGACACACATAAATTCACTTCTTCTTGCATTTGTGCTTGTTTATATACATAATATATTTGGAAAGAAATATAAGGCTGATAATGGTGGCTGCCCCAGGGAGACTGGGTAGGAAAGAGATTTATGTTTTGTAACATAGTTTTTTAAATGCTGTTTGATATTTTTACCATGTGCCTGAATTACTTTTTCAATTAAAAACTAGTTAATTTTTTAAACTGTGAAAACATCTTAATATTCAATCTCAGTTGTAATCAGAGAAATGCAAATTAAAACATCAAGGAAAGAAGTTTTTAAGAAGGATTTAAAAACTCATAAAGCTCATGGTTGATGAGGATATAAAAAGACTCTTTTTTTTTTTACTATTTGTATATCTTATTTATGGAAATGAGCAATAGTAAACCTTGCTTGAGGATCACTTGACTATTTTGATATCAAAGGCCTTTAAGTGTTTTGGTAGATCCTTGCTTCAATCATTCCATGTCTGTGAATGACCTCACAGGAAAGAATCACAGATAGATACAAATATTAAGCTCTGAGGATATTTATTCTAGTATATCTATATCAGGGAAATGACAGCAACAGTTTAAATTCTAGAGTCAATTATTTAAATAAAAGAGGGTAAATCTGTACAATAGAATATTATGCCAGTATTTTAAAGACTGTTAAAAGAATATTTAATGACAATTCATTTTAAGTCCTTCGGGTATAAACAGAGGAGTGGGATAGCTGGGTCAAATGAAGTTTCCATTCCAAGTTTTCTGAGGAATCTCCATACTGCTTTCCATGGTGGTTGCAACAATTTGCAATCCCACCAGCAATGTATGAGTACACTTACTTACCTACATCACAAACACTTATAATTGCTTGTATTCTTTTTTTTAAGAGAGAGAGAGAGAGAGAGAGAGAGAGAGAGAGAGAGAGGGAATTTTAATATTTATTTTTTAGTTTTTGGCGGACACAACATCTTTGTTTGTATGTGGTGCTGAGGATCGAACCCAGGCCGCACACATGGCAGGCGGGCGCGCTACCGCTTGAGCCACTTCCCCAGCCCAATTCTTGATAATTTCCACTCTTACTAGAGTAAGATAAAACCTTAGAGTAGTTTTGATTTGCATTTCTCTAATTACTAGAGATGATGAACATATTTTCATACATTGGTGGATAGATTGTGTTTTTTCTTCTAAGAAGTATCTGTTCAGTTCCTTAGCCCATTTATTGAATGAGTTATTTGTTTTTTGGGTGTTAAGTTTTTTGAGTTCTTTATATATCTTGGAGATTAGTGCTGTATCTGAGGTGCATGTAGTAGAGATTTTCTCCTGTTCTGTAGGCTCTCTCTTCATATTATTGATTGTTTCCTTTGCTAAGAAGAAGCTTTTTAGTTTGAATTCATACCATTTTTTGTTTTTTTAATTGATTTTATTTTTTTAATACATGACAGTGGAATGCATTACAATTCTTATTACACACATAGAGCACTATTTTTCATATCTCTGTTTGTATATAAAGTATGTTCATACCAATTCATGTCTTCATACATGTACTTTGGATAATGATGTCCATCATATTCCACCATCATTGCTAACTCCCTGCCCCCTCCCTTCCTCTCCCACCCCTCTGCCCTATATAGAGTTCCTCTATTCCTCCCATGCTCCCCCTCCCTACCCCACTATGAGTCAGTCATCTTATATCAGAGAAAACATTCAGCATTTGATTTTTTGGAATTGGCTAACTTCACTTAACATTATCTTCTCCAACTGCATCCATTTACCGGCAAATGCCATGATTTTATTTTCTTTTATTGCTGAATAATATTCCATTGTATATATATTCCACATTTATTAATCCATTCATCTATTGAAAGGCATCTAGGTTGGTTCCACAGTTTAGCTATTGTGAATTGTGCTGCTATAAACATTGATGTGGCTGTGTCCTTGTAGTATGCTGTTTTTAAGTCCTTTGGATATAGACTGAGGAGAGAGATAGCTGGGTCAAATGGTGGTTCCATTCCCAGTTTTCCAAGGAATCTCCATACTGCTTTCCATACTTTTTCTTCTGTGAAATGCACAGTCTCTGTATTAATGCCTAAGTCTTTGATCCACTTTGAGTTGAGTTTTTTGCATGATGAGAGATAGAGGTTTTGGGTTTTTTTTGGTTGTTGTTTTTGTTTTTGTTTTTAAGAGAGAGTGAGAGAGGAGAGAGAGAGAGAATTTTTAATATTTATTTTTTAATTCTCGGCGGACACAACATCTTTGTTGGTATGTGGTGCTGAGGATCGAATCTGGGCCTCACGCATGTCAGGCGAGCGTGCCATATCCCCAGCCCAGAGATATAGGTTTAATTTCATTTTTCTACATATATATTTCCAGTTTTCCCAGTACCATTTGTTAAAGAGACTACCTTTTCTCCAGTGGATGTTTTTGGTGGTTTTGTCTAGAATAAGATAACTGTATTTATGTGCATTTGTATCTGTGTCTTCTATTCTGTGCCATTTGTCTACATGTATATTTTGGTGCTAATACCATGCCATTTTTGTTCAATAGCTCTATAGTAGAGTTTAAGGTCTAGTATTGTGATGCCTCCTACTTCACTCTTCTTGGTAAGGATTGCTTTGGCTATTCTGGGTCTCTTATATTTCCAAGTGAATTTCATGATTGCTTTTTCTATTTCTATGAAGAATGTCATTGAGATTCGCATAGGAATTGCATTAAATCTGTATAACGCTTTTGGTTGTATGGCCATTTTGACAATACTAATTCTGCCTATACAAGAACATGGGAGATATTTCCATCTTCTAGGGTCTTTTTAAATTTATTTCATTAGTGTTCTGTAGTTTTAATGGTAGAGGTTTTTTACCTCTTTTGTTAGATTGATTCCCAAGGATTTTACTATTTTAAAGGCTATTTTGAATGGTGCAGTTTTCCTAATTTCTCTTTCAATTCATTTCATTGCTTTCAATTCAATTCATTGCTGATGAATAGAAATGTATTTGATTTATGGATATTGATTTTATATCTGCTATTTGCTGAGTTCATTTATTAGTTCTAGAAGTGTTCTGGTGGAATTTTTGGAACTACTCAATATAGAGAAGTTCAATATAGAATTATGTCCTTGAAAATAATAATAGTTTGACTTCTTCTTTTTCTATTTGTATCCCTTTAATTTTCTTCATCTGTCTAATTTTTCTGGCGAGAGTTTCAAGGTCTATGTTGAATAGAAGTGGTGAAAGAGTGCATCCTTGTCTTGTTCCAGTTTTTAGAAGGAATGCTTTCCATTTTTCTCCATTTAAAATGATACTAGCCTTGGGCTTAGCATAGATAGCTTTTACATTGTTGAGGTATGTTTCTACTGTCCCTAGCTTTCCTAAAGTTTTGAACATGAAGAGGTGCTGTATTTTCTCAAATGGTTTTTCTGAATCTACTGAGATGACCATGTGATTCCTGTCTTTAAGTCTATTAATGTGAGGAATTCCGTTTATTGATTTCCATATGTTGAACCAACATTGAATCCCTGGGATGAACCCCACTTGATCATAGCACACTTGCTTTTAAAAATCTTTTTGTATGTGATTGGCCAGAATTTTATTGAGAATTTTTGCATTTATGTTAATCATGGATATTGGTCTGAAGTTTCCTTTCCTTGTTGTGTCTTTGTCTGATTTGGGTATCAAAGTGATACTAGTTTCATAGAATGAGTTTAGAAGGGTTCTCTCCTTTTCTGTTTCAGGGAATAATTGGAGGGGTATTGGTGTTAATTCTTGTAGAACTTGGTTGATAATCTGTCTGGTCCTTGGATAGTAGGCTTTGAATGGCATCTTCTATTTTATTGCTTGAAATTGATCTGTTTAAATTGTATATATCCTCCTGATCCAGTAGGGGTAGATCATATGTCTCTAGAAATTTGTGTCTTCGAGATTTTCTATTGTATTGGACTATAAATTTTCAAAGTAGTTTCTAATAATCTTCTGTATTTCAGTAGTGTCCATTGTGATATTTCCTTTTTCATCACAAATTATAGTAATTAGAGTTTTCTCTCTCTTTTTCTTCATTAGCATAACTAAAGGTTTATCAATTTTATTTATATTTTTAAGAAGCAACTTTTCATTTTAGTCAATGTTTTGAATTTTTGTCTGTTTGTTTGTTTCATTTTCATTGATTTCAATATGTTCCTGTCTTCTACTGATTTTGGTGTTGATTTGTTCTTCTTTTTCTAGGGCTTTGAGATGTAATGTTATGTCATTTATATGTTGACTTTTTATTCTTTTAATTAATGAGCTCAATGCAATGAATTTTCCTCTTAGCACTGCCTTCTTAGTGTCCCAGAGATGTTGATATGTTGTGTTGGTGTTCTCATTTACCTCTAAGCATTTTTTATTTCCTCCTGATTTCTTCTGCTATCCATTTGTCATTCAATAGATTGTTATTTAGTCTCCAGTTGTTGGAGTAGCTCCTATTTTTAATTTTATTGTTGATTTCTAATTTCATTCTTGTATGATCTGATAGAATGCAGGGTAGTATTTCTATGTTTTTGTATTTGCTAAGAGTTGCTTTATAGCATTACATATGGTCTTTCTTAGAGAAGGATCCATGTCTGCTGAGAAGAAAGTATATTCGCTGCTTGAAGGATGAAATACTCTATATATGTTTGTTAAGTCTAAATTATAGATTGTATTATCTAGTTTGTAGTTTCTTTGTTTAGTTTTTGTTTGGAAGATCTATCCAGTAGTGAGAGAGGTGTGTTCAAGTCACTCAGTATTATTGTGTTGTGGTCTATTTGATTCTTGAAATTGAGAAGGGTTTGTTTGATGTATGTAGATGTTCCATGGTTTGGGGCATAAATGTTTACATTTGTTATGTCTTGTTGATGTATGATTCCCTTAGACAGTCTGAAATGTCCTTCTTTATGCCTTCTGACTAACTTTGGCTTGAATTTCACTTTATCTGATATGAGGATGGAACCCCCTGTTTGGTTATTCAGTCCATAAGAGTGATATGTTTTTTCCCAACTTTTCACCTTCAACGGTCTGTGGATGTATTTTCCTAGAGTGTGAGTCTCTTGAAGACAGAATATCATTGGTTCTTTTGTAAAAATCCAATCTTCTAGTCCATGTCTTTTGATTGATGAGCTTAATCCATTAATACTCAGGGATATTATTGAGATATGATTTGTATTCCTGGTCTTATTTTTGGTTTTTAACTTGTCTTAGTTTCTCCTCTGATTGACTTTTTCTTTAGTGTAGTTCCTCCCTTTGCTGATTTTCATTTTTTTCTCATTTCCTCCTGATGCAATATTTTGCTGAGAATGTTCTGTAGTGCAGTCTTTCTAGTTGTGAATTCTTTTAATTTTTGTTCATCATGGAAGGTTTTTCCTTCATCCTCAAATCTGAAGCTTAGCTTTGCTGGGTCTACAATTCTTGGTTGGCATCCATTTTCTTTCAGAGCTTGATAAATATTATCCCAGGACCTATAGGTGTTTAGGGTCTGGGTGAGAAATCAGCTGAGATCCAAATTGGTTTCCCCCTATATGTAAGTTGACATTTTTTTTCTTGCAGCCTTTAAAAGTCTATTCTCTTTCTGTCTGTTATGCATTCTCAATATAGTGTGCCTTAGTGTGGATCTGCTGTAATTTTGTATCTTTGGGGTCCTGAAAGCCTCTTATAGATGATTTTCTATTTTATTCTTTAGATTTGGGAAATTTTCTGATATCACGTCATTGAAAAGATTGTGCATTCCTTTGGTTTGTATCCCCACATCTTTGTCTATCCTGATAAATCTTAAATTTAGTCTTTTTATGTTATCCCATAATTCCCAAATGTTCTCTTCATGGTTTCTTACCATCTTCTCTGTATGGTTAATTTTATTTTCAAGAGTAAATATTTTGTCTTCATTGCCTGAGGCGCTGTCTTCCAAGTGGTCTCATATATTGGTGATACTTTCTGTTCAATTTTTTGATTTGATTTTGTATTTCCTTTATTTTGAGATTTCTGTTTGATTTATTTTTATAATCTCTGCCTCTTTATTGAAGTGAGTTTTCAGTTCTTGTTTTTTTCTCTCTGATATCATCCTTTATTTAGAAAATAAATTTAACTATGTATCTTCTAAATGCCATCTCTGACATTTCTTCCACAATATTTTTTTATGAATTCTAGACAACATTCTTGATGTTGGAACATCTTGGTTTTATTTGAGATGCTTTGTTCCCTTGTTTTTTCATGTTTCATGTTGTCTTTCCATCTAGTCGTATGGATTTGAGGCAGTAGTTTCTACTCTGTAGTCGTAGAGTGTCCATGAAGGTTTCCAGTACCTCACCTTTAAAAGGGATACCAATATTAACAGCACCCAATGCAAACTACATACAGTCTTACACCAAATAGCTCCTATTATGGCATCTATAGTTTTGTTGCAATAAGTAGAAATGATGCATTCGATTATCATCAATTATCATTCAATTATCATCTACAATATAAAGTTTGCTAAAAGGGTTTACAATTTCAAATGATGAAGAAAGAAAGAATAGAAGTAGTATAGGATTTGAGATTTATGAGGGAGAAGGAGAAAAGATAGAAGTAAAAAAAATTATAGTAAGAGCAAAGGAGGAATTAATAGACATTGGCTGTTAGCATGAGAGAAGTGAGAAAGAGAATTCAAAGAGACAGATCAGTGAGAGAAAAATATATGCAGATTAAAAACAAAGTAAAATTTTAAAAATACATATCAAAACTGTAATATACTATTCATAAATCCATTCCTCAATAAATTGATGCATGAAAAATATTTGGTTTCAAAGATGGTAGATATGTGAGAAGGATAAAAAAAGGGAGGGGAGAATCTCAATGAAAAATTCAACACTTTTTTTCATTGTTGTTCAAAAGTTTCTCAGCTTCCCTTCTCTGCTGATATGTGTGGTTGTCAAAGTTTTATGGTAGCTCCAATCTGGTGGGTGCTGGACCAGTTGGCTGGGTGAGCCGATAGCAAGATGCTCTCACACCCTCTTCCAGTCTTCCCACCTGTAGTAGCTGGCTCCTTCTGTATACCCACACATTTCAGGACTCATTGAGATGAAGACAGTCTGGTTCTCTCCAATTTCTCCAACCTGTGTTCTCCCCAGGGTAATGTCCCCATCTCTGGGTTTCCAAAGTCTTGCCAGGCCCAGACTGACCCATGCAGAACCAACTGCAATCTGAGGGATGTGGGCTTCAGATTCCCCAGGCTCTGCCTCATTGTATTCCCAAAATCTCAATGCTGTTTTATCTTGCAGATAGACCACCAGGGATGTGCTCTCACAAAGGAGCAACCCTGCAAAGCAGCAGCCAGATGACAGCCACTGGCATACCAGCAGGAAGTCCTCATTTGCAGGTACCCTGACAACTGATTGCCATGCCCTGGTCAGTGTCCCCAGGCTGAGGCAGCTACTCCCCAAGATGTCTGCAGTGTTAGCTGCAAACCTGCAGGCCCCTTGGCCCTGAACTCCCAGCCCTGCCTGGTATCCCAAGATGGTAGCAGCTTCCTGTAACCAATCTTGTGGGTACCCTGACAACGGACTTCCAGGCAGCAGTGGGCAGTGGGCGATTAGTGGATGATTCTTGGGAAGTGACCAGCAAAAGGCAGGCAATCATCAGGCAAAAGGTGGGCAAATAGGCAAATAGCCAGTGATCAGCAGCCTTTGGTGAGCAACCTGCTAATTATTTTTTAATTGTAGCAAAAATATCCATAATATAAAATGTACCATCTTAAGCATGTTTATGTTTTCAGTTCAGTGGTATTAAATATTATTGGGCAGCCTTCACCACCATCCATCCACAGATCTCATTTCATCTTGCAAAACTGAAACTCTGATCCTAGGTGAAGTGGCCTGTAATTCCAGCAATTTGGGAAGCTGAGGCAGTAGGATTGCAAGTTCAAGATCAGCCTGGGCACCACAGGGAGACCCCGTGTCAAAATAAAAAAGTACTGGGGTATAGATCAGTGGTAGAGCACCCCTAGGTTCAATCTCCAGTACCAACCACATAAAACACACACACACACACACAGCAGAACACAAACTGAAACTCTGCCTATTGAACAGCAACATACCACTTCCTTCTTCTCCTCCCCCTACCCCTTTTCTCTGGCAGGTACCAGTCCACTTTCTGTTTCTATGAATGTGACTGTTCTAGGTGCCTCATGTAAGTGGTATCATACAATGTTTGTACTTTTATAGCTGAATTATTTCAATTAACGTAATGTTTTCAAGGGTCATCTTTTCTATAGCTTGTGACAGAATTTCCTTTCTTTTTAGGGCTGAATAATTTTGTTTAACATTCACCCAGTAATGGATATTTGGGTTGCTTCCATCTTGCTTTTCAGCCTTTTGGCTAAGATCATATGTAATATCTGTTTTATCAATTTAATATCTGATACATCCTCTATCCAAAGTCAATATGTTAAGTGGATGTTTGGAGCAGGAAGATAGAACAGGAGCTTGCTCTATCCTTTCCATGTATTGCCCTAGTATAGCAATACTTCAAGGATTGTTGCACCCCACCCCACAAAACAAACAAAAATCTCCTCAAGCCTCTGCTTTCAATTCCTTCTCCTCCTTCTCCATCTCCTTTTTCTTCTCCTTCTCCTTATTCTGGTAATTGAACCCAAGGGCACTTTACCACTGAGCCATGTGCCCAGAACTTTTTATTTTTTATTTTGAGACAGAATCTCACTGTATTGCTGAGGTTGGGCCTTGAACTTGTGATTGTCCTGCCTCAACCTCCTGAGTTGCTGAGATTATAGGTGTGAACCACCATACCTGGCCCTGCCTTCAATTCTTTTGAATGCATACCCCAACTTATAATTTCTGGATCATAGGGTGATTCTGGTGTCCATCAACAGTATACAAGTGTTCTTATTTTTCATGCCTGTGAACTTGAAGACACACACACACACACACACACACACACACACACACAAGTCGGCCAAAGGAGGTTGTACTAGCAGGAGAGAGAAGAAAGCTTTGAAAAGAAAATCATGTCTGAGGAAGGTTGGTGGAGGGCATAGGGCCAGGGGGCAAGGATTTCAGGGATCCTAGCAGCCTGTGCCTGTCCACCCTGACCCAGGCCCCATGAAGTACTTGTGGATAACTGCAAAGCCATTTTTGTATTGCAGGGTTGATTTTTTTATTAATCTATAACAACTTTGTATATATCCTCCCAGTTTGCCATTCTGAACTAAATACATCCCTGGAATGTTACTTTAAAATGACATCTTTGTCATATCTTTTTAAAAATATGAGTACCGACAAATATTTCTTAGCCTTTTATTTCTGACCCACTGATTTGTCCATGCAGTTCTATGAGATATTCCAATAACCAGTGTGTTTAGTCCCCCTTTACACCCCTGTCTGCCCATTTGACCTTGAATCTTCCTCCTTGTTTTTCTAGGCATATTTATTCTGGACCAGTTAGAGCCCCTAGAGTGACAACCAATCTTTAGGACATCATTATCCTGTGCCTCCCATGTGGGTCTCTCTCTGCCCAGCAGGAACTCCCATGCAAAAGCCCAGAGTGATAGTAACTCACACTCAGCCATAAGTAAGGAATCTCTAAGTGTGTTCCCACTTAAGCTAGACCCACTATCCCCACAATATTATTGTGTTCTCTTTCACTTGATCATCCTTGCTCTTCATCCCTGCTGATTTGCTCAGAGCCCCTGGAAAACTTTTCTGTCTCCAAAAAAGGGTTAAACTTTTTTTCTTGGGCCAGAAGCCTCCTTGGTGGGCACCATTCTGTTAAGGGGCCACTATGGTTACGGAATGCCTGGGACTCTTGACTCCTGGTGTTGTTTTGTTCATTCTCCCTGAAGCTATCTGCAAGACACTGAGTTTTAGAAAATGATTGTCCCCATATTGTAAATGCCTTAATGCTGACTTTAAGGGAGACCTTTTGACAGAGCAGAGGAGGCCAGACAAATGTGGTGGAGTGATCTCTGTGGGAGTCCATTCCGGGGGCCGCCCACTGGCTCCTCTGGTCTGACAGCTGAAGATCATCTGCTTGAACAGATAGCCTGGCTGCTCAGGCATCTGGACACATTTTGATCATATTTAAATCTTTATTTGTCTTGTGTACCCCATGGAGAAATAAATGATCTCTGAGAATTAGAATGACAGAATTGTGAGTTTCTTCTAGAGCTTGCCAGCACGGTCGATCAGAATGGAAAACTCCTGATGGATTTATGAAGAAATGGGTACTGTCAAATGATAACATTTGGAACAAATCTTGGAGAAACTCTACTGCTATATTTCTGCTTTGAGGTTTGCTGTTAGACAACTGTCATTTTTGGACTGGATCTGGGAGAAAAGGGAAAAGTGATCGTTTCCTACACTGTCCCTCAGCCAAGCCATCCATATCCCATTGCAGTTGGGTTGTGCTGATTTGGCAAGAGCAAAGGATTTTGGAACTTCACTTATGACATTTTCTTTTTAATTTTTTTTAGTTGTAGTTGGACATTTATTTATTTATTTTTACGTGGTGCTGAGGATTGAACCCAGTGCCTCACGCATGCTAGGCAAGTGCTCTATCACTGAGCTACAGCCCCAGCTCTCTTTTATTTTTTCTATTCTTCCCAAGTTCTATTCCCTGGCCAGTGGACAGGAGGTGACTTGAAAACTAATAACCCTTATGCTCAAGACTCAGCCTCTTGGAAAAACAGGCAGTCTTCCTCTGCTATCCAAATCCAGACAGGGAAGTGTTAGGGAAAGGCATGTGGCCCCTGAGATCTAAGGGCAGGGATGGCCCATGAGACCTCAGGGTCTGTGACCCAGAGGCCCCTCTGAATTAATTCAGGATAACCCTTTTGGCAATTTCATAACCCACTCTAGCAGCATCAGGATCTGGTTGACCCCAGTGGCACAGGGTAGAGGTTCCAGAAGGCCAAAGTGCAAGGCCTCCCCCAACCTGCCCAAGCTGTGCCTTAATTTGTTGTGACTGTTCCAGAAAGTTCCAGGGCTTTCTTTGAGGCAGCCTCCTCTGGGGGAGTCCAAGTGAGAAGAATCACAAAGCCTCCTCCTCACAGTGTCATTGTGTTCCTGCCTCACCTAACTTTGGTCGCATTTCAACCTGACTTGTTCTCCTCCCTTGAAGAGGTAGTTTCCACCTGGCTCTGCCACATGATCCTCCTAGAGCTGGAAGGGCTGTCATCTCCACTTAGGGGACGACTCTACAGAGGAGATGAGACCTCTGGGCTTGCTTGTTGAAATGATAAAGAAGGCGGGTGTGTATGCACTGAGGATCAAAAGAAAATAATTCAGAAGATCTCCTCTTAAGACAAACTGCCCTTTGGCAAAGCTGATGTCTTGCTGCATAATTTCTTTTTTTTTTTTTTTGTACTAGGAATTGAACCCAGGGGTGTTTACCCCCACCCAATTTGCTGCTGTTTACCACTGCTCCGGCTCTGTTTCAAATGTCAGAAGCTGGGTATTAATCCCTTCTTCTCTCTTCATTTCTTCCTTGATTTCTCATGTCACCGAAACCAGTATGTCAGCTGTGAGCTGCACTGTTATTTTAGGTACTCCTGAGGAAGAAAAACAAGCTGCCAATTAAATTATGAACAATGCTTTCTTATTTAGAATTTTTTGGTGAAACAGTGGGGGGGGAAGCTCTTTTTAGACATATTTAAACATATATTTTATTGTGGTTAGCTCTTGTACATTAATAAAAAGGAAAATCTAAGGGTCATAAATTGGAAGTTTTTAACAAAACTTCTTTATAGCCAAGCATGGTTGTGCACACCTGTAATCCCAGCAATTTGGGAGATTGAGGCAGGAGGATCACAAGTTCAAGGACAATCAAGACCAGGGCAACTTAATGAGACCTGTGTATCCAAACAAAGTAAAAATGCTAGGGATGTAGCTGAGAAGTAGAGTATTTGCCTAGCATGTGCAAGGCCATGGATTCAATCCACAGCACCACTAAATAAATAAATAAATATTTCTTTATGGGAGAGACTGCCATAGAGATTGATTCTCCTGAATCCATTTCCACCCCCTCCTTCCTAGTTCTTTATTCTTCTTGGTACTGGGGATTGAACCCAGGGGCGCTTTACCCCTGAGCTACATTCCCAGCCCTTTTTATTTTTTATTTTGAGACAGGGTCTCCCTAAATTGCTGCGGCTGTCCTGGAATTTGTGATCCTCCTTCCTCAGTCTGAGTAGCTGAGGATTATAGGTGTGCACCACCACATCCAGCTTCTGAATCTCTTTCAACTCAGAGCTGGTAATGACCGTCTTTCTACACATTGTTGCTGCCTGTGCATTCCGAGTGTTGTTGACACAGGATTTCTTAACCAAGGCTCCACTACCACTTCTAGAATTTTCTCCCAGCTGTTGATGGCCATTCTGCAAATTATCATGCTGTACCTCCTGGCCTTTTAAAAATTATTTTTAAAAAATCTAATAGAAAGCGTTCAGACAAAATTTGCAAATGTGCAGACAGTAATAACTAATCATAACGGCTGCCTGGCCAATAGCTATAGTCAGCAATATTGATTGTAGGACACATTCAGTTTCAAAGAAATGAGTGCCTTAGAAATGATAAATTCTAGTAAACCTTAATATTTCCTCTCCTTCCCACACCTCTGCTATGCCTCTGGGCAGGGGGATGCTTCAAGTCACATAGAAAGAAGGTCGTGTTCTTGAAAAGACTGGTACTTCCTGAGATATCAATCCTATTACATGGATATCACTGGAAAAGAAATTTTTGAATATAAAACTTGGAGCACAATTCTGCTGTTTCTTTAGATAGAATCTTAAAAGAGAACTTAGATACTTAAGAAATATCTTATAAGAAATAATATATAAGATAATAAGAAATATAGCATTCTGACTATTCTTTTCATGAACATAAACCATAGTTACTATATCAGATGTGAGATAAGAAGGCATGTGGGGGCACAGACCATGATGGGACAGCACCAGAAAAGAAGGCTCTCAGCAGACCAGAAATGATCAGGTGCTCCTGAAAGACAGGAGAATGGGGCTAGACAGAAGGAGGAAACCACAGCATAACCACATGCAAGAGATGCCTGCTATAGAAGTCAAGTGCACCTCAGAAGCTCTAACTCAAAGATGGGAGATGTGGTGAATAGAAGGAAGCTCTAGGGAACCTTTATTATTGTTGTTGTTGTACCTGGGAATGTACCCATCAGGACTTAACCACTGAGCCACATCCCCAGCCCCTTTTTATTACTTATTATGAGACAGGGTCTCACTAAGTTGCTAAGGGGTTCAGTAAGTTGTTGAGGCTGGCTTTGAACTTGCGATCCTCCTGCCTCAGCCTCCTTGAGCAGCTAGGATTCCAGGTGTGTGCACTGCACCCAGAAGCTCTAAGAAACTTTGAAGATGATTAGTTGAGGCACTGCAGTGGGAACACAGGACTTGCTCCCTGATTTCAAATAGAGGACACAGGACTTGCTCCCTGCTTGTGACAAATAGAGGACAGCAGAGGCATCTGCCTGTAGACAGGAGAGACAAAGTGGACACTTGAGTTCAAAAAGTAAGGCACTACCCTGAAAGGCCACCAACACTGAGAAGCAAGAAAATGATTAAAAACATGAGCTATTGGTTTCACCCACCCAGCAGATTGTCCCATTCCTTCACAAAATGATTAGATTCAGGACAAAGCAAACAATGACAATTTTCACACAGTTGCCTCATGAATTAGGAATGTTAAATAAGTAATAACAAATTTGACTAACAGTGGCTTAAGCAAAAAGAAAGGCATTCAATTAAATCACATCGTAAGATGTCTAGAAAGCCAGGTGCACCATGGCACATGCCTGTGATCCCAGCTACTCAGGAGGCTGAGGCAGAAGGATGGCATGTTTGAAGCCAGCCTTAGTAACTTTGGGAAATCCTGCCCCAAAATAAAAAAATAAAAAGGATTGGGGTAGGTCAGTGCCAGAATACCCCTGGGTTCAATCCCAGTACCACAAACACTCACACATATACATGAATGTCTAGAGATAATTAATTTCAGGTTTGTGCCCCTGACCCAATAAAGTTATGCAGAAAACACTTTTTCTACCTTTCCACTTCACCATCCTTAGTATAAAGTTGCCTCATGATCTCATTACAGTTCCTGCCCTCCAGACATCACACCAAGTCAAAAGAAGAAAAAATGAAAAGGGCCAGTTTCATTGAGTTTCCCTCATAAAAATGTCCCTTTATTTTATTTTTTATATTTTGCAGTGCTGGGGATTGAACCCAAGGATGCTCTACCACTGAGCTATATCCCCAATCCTGTTTATTTCTTATTTTAAGATAGGGTCTTACTAAATTGCCCATGCTGGCCTCAAACTTAGGATCCTCCTGCCTCAGCCTCCTGAGTAGCTGGGGGCTTACAGGTGTGCACACCATACCCAGGTTTCTTCAGCCTTAAAAAAGAATGAAATCTTGCCATCTGCAACAACATGGATAAACCTGGAGGACATTATGTAAAGTGAAAATAAGTCATGTATAGAAGGATAAATACTGCATGATCTCACTTATACATGGAGTTTAAGAATATCAAATTCATAGAAGCAGAGTAGAATGGTGGTTTCCAGGGGCTGGAGTGGTGGGGATGGGAATGGATTGGGAGGTGTTGGTGAAAGAATTCAAAAGTTCAGTAAGACAGGAGGGACAGAATAAAAGCACTGTAGTGAGGCATAGTGACCATAGTCGATAACAATGTGCTTCATACTTGCAAATTGCTAAGAAAGTCGATTTTAAGTGTTTCACTACAAATGAGAAGTATGTGAACTACTGCATATTTTCCTCGATTTAACCATTCCAAAACATATACATATTTCAAAACATCATATTGTTCACCATAAATATATAAAATCTTTAGTTTTCAATTATAAAAGAAGACAAACAAGTGATCTATTTCTAAAGACAGGGTGATGACATTTCATAATAAAAATAAAAGGGCAATCCTTAACGAGAAAAAACACCAACTAAAAATGAAGAAAAACTAGATTGACTTCAGCCTTTCTTTTGGCAATGTTGGATACAAAAAGATAATGGCAAAGTTCTGAGGAAGAAGAACATTTTCAGCATAGAATTCTACCCCAATCTACTACCAGTGAAGTGGGAGGATAAAACAAGATCATTTCACACCTATGGGCTCTAAGCCATCTTATCATCCAAGAACTACATTATGAAAGAGTTATTTAAGGATGCATTCCAACAAGAAAAAAGAGGAATCTGTGGTGGATGGACACTGAGATGGGCACACTATGATCGCCACCTCCTGGCGCTATCTCCCTGTACAATCTCCCCAGGCATATGGACAGGACCTGCCACTTTGTTCTAACATTAGAATACAGCAAAGATTTTGAATTCCCTTTTGCCAGAGGAAGGCTGAGACATGTTGTGAGCTGCCCTATAGTGAGGACCCTCTGGCAATATGAAAGTTGCCAGCCAACCCTCAGCTAGAAACTGAGACTCTCAGTCCTACAGTCCAAACAGAGCTAAATTCTAGGTCCTTCTTCAGTCAAAACTTCAGATGAGACTCCAGCCCTTGATTGCAACCTTATAAGAAACCCTAAAGCAGAGAACTCAGTTAAACCATGACTAGATCCTGACCCACAGAAACTGTGAGAAAATATATGTATTTTGTTTTAGACCACTAAATATGAGGTAACTTTTAAAAATGCAGCAACAGATAACTTTTACCAAATTTAAAATTCTGAGATTTAAGAAGGTATAATGGGCAACAAAATCAGTAAAAATTTTTGATATTTCCAAGGTGTTGATTAAAAAATAAAAATATCTGGAAGAAAAATATTTTTATTTCAATATGGGAGATGGGAAGAGAAGAAATAAGAGAGGGAAGTAAAAGAGTAAAATATTTCTCATTTCATTTAAGGGATAATATAGAATCTTATTAAAATCTAGAGATTGATGTATAAATATAGATTCAAATATCTATATTACAAATTTCAGGGTAAAAAATTTATTGAAAAAATTAAGTTATGTCAAAGTATTGCTTAGGAGGCATATGCACACAGAAAAGTAGAGAACAGTAAGAACAAGAGCAAGAGAGTAAGTAGATTGTCAAGCAGTAAATGATGCAGCAGAACCAAGAAAGCCAAATCCTACTGCAGAAGTCAGAGACAAATATACTACAAAGAAAGGATACCACAGAAAAGGAACATTCAGGGATCAGCCCAAAAATGAACCTTTGGAAATTAAGAAACTTTTTTTTTAAAAAAGAGAGAGAGAGAGAGAGAGAGAGAGAGAGAATATTTTAATATTTATTTTTTAGTTTTTGGCGAATCCAACATCTTTGTTTGTATGTGGTGCTGAGGATCGAACCCGGGCCACACGCATGCCAGGAGAGCGCGCTACCGCTTGAGCCACATCCCCAGCCCCTGGAAATTAAGAAACTTAACAGTGGAAATGAAGAGTTAAAAATTAAGGAGGCTGAGGCAGGAGAATCACAAGTTCAAAGCCAGCCTCAGCAAAAACAAGGAGCTAAGCAATTCAGTGAGACCCTGTCTCTAAAAAAATACAAAATAGGGCTGGGGATGTGGCTCAGTGGTTGAGTGCCCCTAAGTTCAATCCCTGGTACCTGAAAAAATAATTAAAGTGGAGGAAATCTCACCAGAAAAAAAGCAAAGAGACTAAGAGATGGAAAACTGAAGAGAAAATATTATTGGTCCAGCAGGGCCAGGTGCAAGGACACAAACACACAATCCCAGCAACTCAGGAGGTTGAGGCAGGAGGATCACAAGTTTTAGACCAGTCTCAGCAACTTAGTAGGATCCTGTGTGAAAAAAAAATAAAAAGATAAAAAGGGCTGTGTGTGCAGAGCACCCCTGGGTTCAATCCCAGTACAGAAAAACAAAACAAAAAATCATTATTTAGTCTATGCATGACCCCTCCCATTTTATTTGCTACAATTTGATTATGCATTCAGTTATATAATGAACCCATAAACCTACCACCTAAGTTACCAATAACATCTTTGAGCACCTTGCCTTTCCCGTTTCCTGTACTCCACCAACTAAAGGTAACCACTGGCCTCTATTTTCCATTTATCACTTCTTTGCATTTTAAAATTAGTTTTATAAAAAATAGTTTTATCATATATATGGGTGCCTGAACAATATATTATTTTTATTTTATTTGGTTTAGAATCTTATTAAAAAGGCACTACTTTGCATGGTTGTTGGAAATGTGCTTTTATTCACTCGTGGCAATTCTTACTAGATTCATACCTGTTGTTGAATGGTCCTATAATTCATTCATTTTCAAAGCTATAAGATATTCCACTGTAAAAACAAACCAAAGTTTATTTATTCATTCTCTTACCAGCTTGGGAGAATTGGGAAGGGGTGTGTTTCTGTGTGCACTGATACTGAAAAAGTTCAGACTTAATTCCCTACAGTGGAAAATCAACAACATCCAAAACTGAAAAATCAAGAAATAACAAAATATCCATATTACTTAGGAGTAAAGTAATATGTGTTAGAAGAATCAGTCAATAAGTGAACATGGTTTCCAAGGGACAGAAGGAAATGGTTGGGGATATAGATAAGGGGATTGCTGCTCTCATGACAGGACTTATATAAAAATTTTGCTGGGAAAGATGATGCACACCTGAAACTCCAGTGACTTGGGAGGCTGGGCAGAAAAACTGCAAGTTCAAGTTCAACCTCAGCAACTTAGTAAGACCCTGTCTCAAAAATAAAAAATAAAAAGGGCTAGGAATGTAGCTCAGTGGTAGAGTGCCCCTCGATTAATTTCCTAGTACCAAAATAAATAATTAAAAGATTTATACAAAGATTCTTACTCTTAAACCAAATGTATGGTATAACATTGATAAAAGGTGAAAATATTAAGGACAACTACCAGAATAACAGAAATAGTACACATAGCTTGTAATTATGAGAGGAGGAAAAATGGAACAAAGGAAATGTGATCAATTCAACAAATGACAAAAAATAAAAAAGAAGAACAATTGTTTCAAAAAAATGATTAGTTGGCTGAGGATGCGATTCAGTGGTACAGTGCTCGCTTGCCGAGCATGAATGAGGCCCTGGGTTCCATCCGTAGCTTTGCAAAAAAATTAAAACTATTAGTTTTAGAAATGATGTTCATTTCTTATTACTGTTATCACAAATCACCACAAACTTTGTGGCTTAAAACAACATAAATTTGGGTTGGGGTTGTGGCTCAGAGGTAGAGAGCTCACCTAGCATGCATGAGGCACTGGGTTCGATCCTTAGCACCACATAAAAATAAAATAAAGATATTTTAGGGGCTGGAGTTGTGGCTCAGCCGTAGAGTGCTCGTCTAGCACATGCAAGGCCCTGGGTTCAATCCTCAGCACCACATAAAAATAAGATAAAGGTATTGTGTCCAACTACAACGAAGATTTTAAAAATATTTTTTAAAAAATGATATTGTGTCCACATACAACTAAAAAATAAATATTTTTTAAAACCATAAATTTATTATCTTATAGTTCCAAAAGTTAAAAAAGTTGGAAGTAGGTATTGCAGGGCCACAATCATGGCGTGGGCAAGGCTGCCTCCTTCCACCAGGAAGATTCCATTTTCTAGACTCTCCCAGCTTCTGGAGGCTGCCCACTTTTGTGGACTCTTTCTTGCTCCTTCCTCCATCTTCAAAGCAGTGTGGTCAAGTCCTCTTCACATCCCCTCACTCTGAGATGACACCTCTATTCCCCTCTTCCACATTTAGGAGCCCTCAATATTATGTTGTTCCCATCAGGAAAATTCAGGATCATCTCCTTATTTTGAGGTCAGCTAATTAGCAACCTTCATTCTACCTTAATCCCCTTTGCCAGGTCCAATAACAGTGTTCACAGGTTCCAGGAATTAGGATGTGGACACCCTTGGAAGGACATCATTCTGTCTACCACAAAAAAGTATTGCTGATAGAAAACAGCTAAACAAACAAACAAAAAACAATGAAAGTCCAAAAAGAAGGAAAAAATTATTGAAAAAACAATAAATTCACCAGAACTAAACTAAGACAAAAGATTTCAGATGAAAGTAGGCCACAAGGGCCAAAGAGAAGAGAGAAGGAAAACCTAGATAAATAGTAGTAGGAAAAAAGTGCCTTTTTTTTTTGTTTGTTTTGTTTTAAGGGACAAGGTCTGGCTATGTTGCCCAAGTCAGCCTTGAATCTTGGACACAAGTGATCCTCCTGCCTTAGCCACCTGAGTAGCTGAAATTACAGGCAGGTGCTACGGTGCCCAGCTAATAATAATGAATTCCTTTGGTAATAGAGATTGAACCCAGAGACACTTACCACTATCATATCCCCATCTCTTAATTTGAGACAGGGTCTTGCTAAATTGCTTAGAGCCTCCCTAAGTTGTTGAAGCTGGCCTTGAACTTGTCTTCCTCCAGCCTCAACTGCTCCAGTCACAGGGATTACAGGATGTGCTACTACACCTGGCAATAATAGTGAAATTTAAGAACATCAACAACAAAGAGAAATTTTAAAGTTAACAAGAGAAAGACCAGTTTGTTTCCAAAGAACAAAGATCAGATTTACATCAATTTTTCAACAGCACTACTGGATGCCAAAAGACAAAGGAGCCTTATTTTCAAACTGTTGAAGGAAAGGAAATTTAAAACCCAAAATGTTACAACCAAACTTTAATTCAAATATAAGACCATAATTTACAAAACCTCATGAAGCATAATAGGCCTGAGAAGGTTCACTACAAAAAGATCCACATTAGAAATACTTTCCAATAAAGTATTTAAATAGTAGGAGAGACAAATCTAGTTGATGCTATAAGATGCACAAAAATTAAAAGCAATCACGCTTGTTTCTGAAAAAAATTGAAAGTGAAATTAAAGGCAAACATACTCCTCTTCCTATAGTAGAGCTATGACATTCTTAAAAGGGAGCTATAGATATAAAGTTTTCGAAAAAGTAAAAGATAAAGAAAAATTAGAATAATAAATTAAGTTGGTAGGAACTTTTCCAATTACATGGACAAAGTAATTGGATATTTTGTTTGTTTTGCTTTTTGATTTTTTGCAGTGTTGGGGATTGAACCTAGGTCCTCATACATGCTGAAGGAGAGCACTCTACCCCAGTCCTTGTTATTTATTTATTTAGTGTGTATATGTGTGTGTGTGTGTGTGTGTGTGTGTGTGTGTGAGATAGGGTGTCACTAAATTGCCAGACTGCTCTCAAACTTGCAATCCTTCTGCCCCAGCCTCCAGAGTCAGTGGAATTCTAGGCATAGGCCACTGTACTTGGCCCTAAAGTAATTTTAAAAGGTCTTCATTCCTCTATTAAAAAGATAATGAGGGAGATCCAAGATGACAGACTGGAGGGAGGCTGCATTCCTTGTTGCTCCTTGACTAAGGATTCAAGCAGAGAAAATACTGTTTCTCTACCAGGCAGCCAATGCTGCCTGAAAATGCCCCACTGTTCGCCCCGATCACCCACACAATCGTCCTCCATTTGCCCACAGATCGTTTGCTGATTGATGCCAGTCACCTACCGTTTGCCTGCCTTTTGCCAACCCATCACACCTTTCACCTGCCCCATGCCCGCCACCCACTGTTCACCTACTGGGGGCCCACCATTTACGTACAGACTGCCCACCATTTGCTGGGGAGATTGCCTGCTGCCCGCTGCTGCCAGGAGGTCCATTGTCAAGTTACCTTCGGGTTTGGTTACATGTGGCTGCTGGTATCTTAGAACACAGACCAGGGCCTATGAGTCCAGAGCCAAGGACCTGCAGGTTTGCCACCACCACGGCAACCATCTTGGGGTGAGGTTGCCTCTGTCTGGGGACACCAGCCAGGGCCTTGATTCTATTGCCAGGATACCTACAGATCTGGTTGCACCTGAGGTCTTCCTGTGCTAGCGGCTGCCATCTGGCTGTCTCTTTGCAGCGTCACTCTCTGTGTGAAAGCATCCCTGGTGGTCTCTCTGAGAGTTGGAATGATATTGAGATCTTGAGATTGGAGCAAGGCAGAGCCTGGGGAATCCAAAACCCAGATCCCTCAGATTGCGGCTGGGTCTATGTGGGCCAGTTTAGGTCTGGCAAGCCTAAGGAAAGACAGAGACTGGCAGCATTCCCATGGAGGGGCACAGGTTGGAGAAACTGGAGAGAACTGGGCTCCCTCCAGCTCAATGAGTCCTGAAGTGCGTCAGGACAGAAGAGGCCAGCTACAGCAGGTGGAAACACTGGAAGAGGGTGTAAGGGTATCTGGCTATGGGCTTGCCCAGCCAACCAGTACAGCACCCAACAGACTGGAGCTACCATCAAACATTAGACAACCGTATCTTTCAGTGGAGAAGGGAAGCTGAGAAACTTTTGAAAGTCATTGGAAATAATTGTTCAATTTTCCATTCAGATTTTTATTCTCCCCACTCACATTTCTACCATCTTTGAATTCAAATACTTTTCATGCAATAATTTATTGAGGAATGGGATGTCTGAATAGTATATCACAGTTTTATTGTGTATTCTTATATTTTTTACTTTTAAAAAAATCTGTTTATAATTTTTCTCTTGCTGGTCTATCTCCCTGGATTCTCTTTCTCACTTCTCTCATGCTAACAGCCAACCTCTATTAATTCCTCCTTCGCTGTAACTGTAATTTTTTTGCCTCTATCTTCTCTCCTTCTCCTTCATAAATATCACATCCTGAACTACTTCTGCTCCCTCTTTGACCATCTTTTGAAATGGTAACCCCTTTTAGCAAACTTACTGTTTATATTGTAGACAGTAATTGAATGCATCATTTCTGCTTATTGTGACAAAACTGTAGACATCTCAACAGGAGCTTTTTGGTATAAGGCCATATGTTGTTGTATTTAGTGCTGTTAATATTGGTGTTTCCCTTAAAGGTGAGGTACTGGAAGCCTCCATGGACACTCTAAGAGTACAGGGTAGGAACTGTACTGCCTCAGATCCATACGACTAGATGGGAAGACAACATGAAACATGAAAAAACAAGGGAACAAAGTACCTCAAACAAACCAAGATGTTCCAACAACAGAATTCATAGACAACACAATAGAGGAAATGTCAGAGCAGCAGTTTAGAAGGTACATAGATAGACTGATATAAGGCTGGATAGATCTTCCAAACAAAAACTAAACAAAGAAACTATGGAACTAGATAATACAATTGATCATTTAGACTTCATGGACATCAAGTGCAAGCAATGAAATAGAAGATGCCATCCAAAACCTACCAACCAAGAAAAGCCCAGGACCAGACAGAGTCTAGCAGAGTTCTATGAGACCTTCAAATAGAATTAACACCAATACTCCTCAAATTATTCCATTAAATAGAATAGGAGGGAACCTTTCCAAACTCATTCTATGAGGCTAATATCACCCTGATACCAAAGCCAGACAAACACATATCAAGGAAAGGAAACTTCAGATCAATATTCCTGATGAGCATAGCTGTAAAAATTCTCAAAAAATTCTGGAAAAATCCCATACTAAATTATATTAAAAAGACAGTGCATGATGATCAAGTGGGGTTCTTCTCAGGGATGCAAGTTTAGTTCAACATATGGAAATCAATAAACATAATTCATCACATCAATAGAAGAAAAAGTAGGCCCAAATTTTTATCATGTCAACTTAGGACCTGACTTCCTTAACAAGACTCAAGAATTAAAATCAAGAATCAATCAATGGGCCAGGCATGTTGGCACATGCCTGTTGCCGCAGTTTGGCTGGACACAAAATAACCGAGCCACCACAAAAGCCTAGTAGATTCCAACAGCAACTCTTTATTCCCGAACTCTCACTGACACTCTACATGCACATTCTGGGAAAATCACTTCCTCCACCGGGCTCTGTGTACCAAATACTCTCAGAACCCCCCGAGAACTCCATGGGAACTCAAGGAGCGGGTGCCTGAGACAGCAGGATACGCCCTATTCCCAGCAGGATCCACCCTAAACCTGGAGCCACCCTAATCCAGCAGGATCCACCCTAAACCTGGAGCCACCCTAATCCCTGAGCAGGGTCACCTTTCAACCAAAAATGCTATGTGTCATTCTACTTGGCTATGGCTCTCAGCACCTGTAATCCCAGTGGTTTGAGAGACTGAGACAGGAAGATCACAAATTCAATGCTAGCCTCAGCAACGGCGAGGTGCTAAGCAACTCAATGAGATCTTGTCACTAGGTTAAATATAAAAATGGAGATGGGGATGTGGTTCAGTGGTTGAGCTCAATCCCCAGTACGCACCCCCCCCAAAAAAAGAATCTGTCAATGGGATGGATTCAAACTAAAAAACTTATTTTCAGCAAAGGAATCAGTAATGTGAAGAGGAAGCCTACAGAACGGGAGAAAATCTTTACCATACATGCCTCAGAGAGAGCACTAATCTCTAGGATACATAAAGAATTCAAAAAACTTAACATCAAAAGAATAAAAACACAATCATTAAATGAACTAAGGAACTGAACAGACACTTCACAGAAGAAGAAATACAATCAACCAACAAATATAAGAAAAAAAATTGTTCAACATCTCTAGAAATTAGAGAAATGCAAATCAAAATTACTCTAAGATTTCATCTCACTCCAGTCAGAATGGCAATTATCAAGAATACAAGCGGGGACTGGGTATTTAGCTCATTTGGTAGAATGTGTGACTTGCATGCACAAGGCCATGGGTTCAATCCCAAGCAATAATAAGTGTTGATGAGGATGTGAGGGGAAAAGTCACACTCATACATTGCTGGTGGGACTGCAAACTGGTGCAACCTCCATGGAAAGCAGTATGGAGATTCCTCAGAAAACTTGGAATGGAACCTCCATTTGACCCAGCTATCCCACTCCTCATTTATACCCAAAGGACTTAAAATCAGCATACTAAAATGATGCAGCCACATCAATGTTTATGGCAGTTCAATTCACAATAGCTAGACTATGGAACCAACCTAGGTGCCCTACAACAGATGAATGGATAAAGAAAATGTGGTACACATACACAGTGGTTTATTACTCAGCCTCTAGACGAATGAAATTATGGCATTTTCAGGTAAATGGATAAGCTGGAGGATATCATGTTAAGCAAAATAAGCCAAACCCACTGATGGGTTCATAGTTGAGGGCATTGCTGGGAGGGGGTGGAAACTTGAGGAGGTGAGGCCTAATTGAGGAAGTCGGTCTGGAAGGGCTTACCTTGTCCCCCCTCCCTCCTTCTCTTTCTCTCTCTGCTTTCTGGCCACCATGAGGTGAGCAACTCTGCTCATGCCACATCATGATGTTCTGCCTCACCACAAGCCTCTTGGCAACGGGGCCAAGTGACTATGGGCTGAAACCTCTGAAATTGTGAGCCAAAATAAATCTTTCTTCTTCTTAGTTGATTTTCTCAGGTTATTTTGTCACAGTGATGAAAAACTAACACAATAATATTAATACTAGATAAAGTGATCTTTATAAAGCATGATCAGAGATAAAAAGGACCACCATATTATAAATGACTTAATTCTCAAAAAAGGTATAGCAAAGTTGAGCTTGTATGCACCTAATAAAATATATAAAACAAAAATATGAGAAAGGTATAGGGAACAATTCTCCCCCACCCCTGTGCAGTGCTGTGGATAGAACCCAGGGTATTGCACATACTGGCAAGGGCTCAACCACCAAGGTACATCCTCAGTCCACCCAATTCTATTTGGTGGTGGTGCTTTCCTAATGATACCTGAAGTTCTCAATGGAAGGTTGTTCAACTCCTAAAAATAAAAATGTAATACTGCTTCATCTACTCTGGGTAGTTTTTTGTTGTTGTTGTTGTTTTGCTTTGTTTGTTTGATTTTGAGTACTGGGGATGAAACACAGGGCCTTGCACATGCTAAGCAAGTACTCTACCACTGAGTTACATCCCTAGCCCTATAGGGAGCAACTTACTATATCCTCAAAGTGAGAGGATTTCATCACATCTGCCTTAAACAGGACAGGCAGAAGAAAAATGCAGCAAAGGACACAGGAGATCTAAACAACACACTTGATGAGTTTGGTCTAATGAATAAAGAGCTTTCTGCACCCAATAGTGAGAGAATGCAACTTCCTAATTATACATGAAACATTAGTAAAAATTGATCAGGAAAACTTTGACCCATTTTTTTCAGTACATAAGTATTACATAGGTCCTAATTTCTGAGCAAAACAATTAAGTTAGAAGTTGATTACAAAAAAAAAAAAAATTTAAAAAATCCCCCCAGAATAGTGATTACTAAAGGTTGTGTGTGTGAAGGGTCGGGGGGGCGTGGATAAAGGGAGCCTGGATTTCATCAGTGCATGCTATATGCTTGTGTTGAAATATCACACTGAACCCCATTAGTATGTGCAACTAAAATATGTCAATCAAAAACAAAATGGGGGCCGAGGTTGTGGCTCAGAGGTAGAGCGCTCACCTAGCATGTGTGAGGCACTGGGTTCAGTCCACAGCACCACATAAAAATAAAATAAAGATATTGTGTCCGCCTATAACTAAAAAATAAATATTTAAAAAATTGGGTCAGGCATGGTGGTGCATACCTGTAATCCCAGCAGCTCTGATGGCTGAGGCAGGAGGGTCATAAGTTCAAAGTCAGCTTCAGCATCTTACTAAGGGCCTAAGCAACTCAGAAAGACTGTCTCTAAATAAAATATAGAAAGGACTGGGGTTCAATCCCCAGATACCAAAAAATAAAAATAAAAAAGGAATAATTTCTTAAATCCCCGTGTAGTTGCAAACTTTAAAGCAGACTACTAAATAACTTGTGAGTGAAAGAAGTCACAGACGCACTGTTTTCATGTTATTCTGTGAGTTGTCTTAGATTTCCATGATGACTAGTCTCTGTTTCATTTATTTCTGCTCTGATCCTTATTCTTTTAACTTTGGACTTAGGTTTTTTGTTTTTTTTTTTTTTTCTATTTCCCTGAGGCATAACGTTAAGTTGTTTATTTGAAATCTTTCTCCTCTTTTGAGGTGGGTATTCATTACCATAAACTTCCCTTTTAGAACTGCTTTTAAAGTATCCCATAAGTTTTATGCTGCGTATCCATTTTCATTGTCTCAATATGTGTGGGAAGCCATTCTCGCACGTGATTGGGCACCTCCCTGATTGGGTGTGAGGCGTTCTGGCTAAACTGTGTCGAACTAATCCCCACCCTTTCTAGGTGCGAGAGCCCTTCTGTGTGGGGGTGTGACTGACCATTGACCCTGAGACCAGTCACTGACCCTGACCTTGGAATGCTGTCCCCCTCGACCTTCACTGGATGGAATTTTCCCCTGAATTTCTTGTTCCCCAATGAAAGGCCACTCCCTGGCGTGCTCTCTCTCTCTCTCCTGCTAGTCCTGAGTGAGCCTTGCTGCCCCACCGGGTGGGTGGTTCGAGGCAGGAGCCAGAGGGAGGGCTGTCTCAGACCTGGTCAAAGAAAAAGGTAATTGAGTTTTGTGTGTTTATTTTCATCTCACTAGTTAACTTCTATGCTATGAACCTCTTGTATGAAGCCAGCGTGCTGGTTGCGTGGCGGAAATATGCTTTTAAACTTCATTTAGAATTTCTTCATTGACCCAGGAGCATGTTGTTTAATTTTCATGATTTGCTTTAAGTTGCTTAAATACTTGCATTAGAATAAAGGAAGTCCTTAAAACTACTAAGGTAAGAGTTTATATTATATTAAGTTAGGGGCTGGGGATGTAGAAATGTGACAGGTACTTGCCTAGTATCTGTGAGGACTTGGATCCCATCCCCAGCACTGAGGAGAAGGAGAGGGGAAGGAGGAAGAAGAGGAAGAGAAGGAAGAACATCAGAATAAACCCAAAGAGAAATATTATAAAAGCAGATACCAATAAAATCAAAAACAAAAATTTAACAGAGTTGATCACAAGTAGACTTTGGTTCTTTGAAAATAAAATTGACAAATTTCTAGCAACCTTGGTCAAGAGAAAAGATAAAATACAAACAATATAAATGAAAACAGACACAAAACTACAGATAAAGAACAGATTAAAAAGATAAAATGATATCATTAATAACTATAATTCCAACAATTTTGAGAACTTGGATAAAATATTCCCAGAAGAATATAACTAATCATAGCTAACCCTTAAAAATATAAGAGTTTAAAAAGTAATCACGTACGGTGGTACACACCTGTAATCCCAGCAGCTCAGGAGGCTGAGGCAGGAGGATCATGAGTTCAAAGCCAGCCTCAGCAACTTAGTGAGGCCCTAAGCAACTTAGAAAAACCCTGTCTCAAAAGAAAAAATAAAAAGAGCTGCCGATGTGGCTCAGTGATAAAGTGCCCCTGGGATCAATCTGTGGTACCAAATAATAATAGTAATCATTACCATCATCAGTGGTTGGAAATCTTTCCACAAAAGAAATAACCAGGCCCAAGGATTTTAAAAAGAGGGTGAAGGTGGGAATGGAAAACAGGGCTTCCTATACACTAGGCAAGTGCTCTACCACCAAGTTACACTACATCTCCAACCCCACTTTTACCAAATTTTTGAGGAACATATTAATCCATTTAATATAGACTTTCACACTTTATAGAGCTAGCCAACATAATCCTAATGCTAAAATCAGACAAGTGTATAATGAGAATGGACAAATACATAGCTATAGATATAAAAACTCTAAATGAAATATTATCAAATCAAATCCAAAGAAATCCAGAGTGAATAGAGAAGATGATACCATAAACAGTGATATAGGAAGATTTGTCACAGGTAGGAAAGGGTGATTAGAAAAGCTACAAATGTAATTTAGCCACGTTAAAAGACTATGAGAAAGAAACACATATAATCACTCAATAAATGCAGAAAAATGTTTTGATAAAATTCAACACCTATACATGGTTTTAAAAATATTCTTAAGGTTTCAGGTATAACTCCATGGTAGAACATGTGCTTATCATGTGCCAGGCTGTGAGTTCACTCCCCAGATCATTTATTATTTCCTTGTGGTGAAATCATTCAGTCTTTTCTTCTGGAGTTTTGAAATCTACAGTACACACACACTTTAGTAAAATAGAAACTTCCTAGTGTTAGATTTGGCCTGCGATTCTATTCCCAACACCAAATACCAAACAAACAGAAATATGCCAGGTGGCAGCAGGGCATGGTGGTACCTGTAATTCCAGTGACTTGGGAGCCTGAAGCAGGATTGTGAATTTGAGGTCAGCCTTGGCAACTTAGAAAGATCCTATTTCAAATATAAAAGGGCCTGGGGATGTAAATCAGCAGAGCCATGTTAGGTTCAATCCCCATTGCTGGGGGGTGGAAGAATCCAGAAAATTAAGAAAGAGTAGACAAAACTGTCATCATAGTGTGAGACTCTTAGAAATCATAAGACCAAGGAGACAAAAAAAAATTAGCATTTTAATCTAAGCTTTTTCTCAAGTTCGAGGCAAATGTGTTCCCTGAGATATCTGGCTTCTGAAAACTTCCCACTGCTGGGGTTTCTGTATACGGTGATTCCCCCACAGACTGTGGCCACAGGTTGCCACACAGCATCCAGCCAACCTTGCAGTGGCACATAAGCACTGGATTCAGCACCCACGTCCAAACTTTGAGATATTACAGTAGAAGGAGAATAGATTGTCCGGTTGGGACCCTCCAAACTAGACTGATAAGAGGCAAATTAACAAGAGAAAACAAACAAAAGTTAATTAACTTGTGCAGTGCACATCATGCAAGAGAAACCTCAGAGACCAGTAACTCAAAAGGGTGGTAGAATCTGGCCTCTACCACATCTTAGCAAAGGACAATTCGTGTGTCGAGAAATGGCAGACACAGGAAAAGGGCTTTAGGCTCCCATGAAGAGCAGAGATGAACACACAGCGTAAATGAATGGAGGAAGTCTGTTTTTGCAGGCCCACCTCGGAGGCAACTTTCCCTCATTTTCAGGGCCATAAAATTTCCCTGGGAGGGAGAATTTGTGGTGGATCTCATTTCTCAGAAGATTCTACTTTTTATCACGTAAGGAAAGCCCAGGAAGGCTGTTTTCTGCATCTGTGGATTGTCATTTACCTCCAGTTCAAAATAATCTTTATGCCTAAATAGAATATACTGAGCTACATCCCTAGTCCTTTTCATTTCTTATTCTGAGATAGTGTCTTGATAAGTTTTTGAGGCTGACCTCGAACTTACTGTCCTCCTGCCTCAGCCTCTTGAGTCACTGGGATAACAGTTAGGCACCACCATATCTGGAGCTCTAAACATGGAGTTTGAGGTAGTGCATTTTGATCCCCTACTCAATGAAAGTGTCTCCTGTTTGTACACAGCACTTTCTGCTGTCTATCCAAACCCAGCCTCTTCTCCGAAGTTCCAGAGCATGAAGAAGTCTTCACATAATGTTGGTATAATAAAAGCCTTTATTTATCTTGCTTTTCCAAGATAAATAGGGCATGCAGCTTGGTGACAGAGGCACAAGGACAGAATGGATGTGGAGGACAAGGTGTCTCCAGAATTGGGGATTTATGCCTTCAGATATATAAACTTGCAATGTGAAAGCAGCTGATAGGGAATTCTTATTTGGAAGAAGCCCCAAACCAATATAAATGAGGAATTGAATAGCACGATAAAAGGAAGCTAAAATCCAATTTTGATTGATTCAATAAATATTCATTGAGCATCTATCGGATGTCATGTACTGTTCTGGGTGTTGGGGATGCAGCAGTGATTTTAAAAAAAACAACCATTATAAGAAGGTTATAGCTAATTCACTAAAATAAGGATTTTTTAATTATAAATATTACAAAGGAAGGGATAAAACTGTCATTATTTGCATCACTCCAAGAGAAGCAGCTTCAAACCTCTAAAATATGTAAATTTAGAAAAGTACCCAGATATAAGACCATATATTTTAAAAATGAATATTTTTAAATACCACCAGCAACCACTGATAAAATGTGAGAGAAGAAAATGGTACTAGAACTAATAACACGAGTTGGTGATATCACTGGATATAAGATCAAGGTATAAAAATTAAGCTGGACAGGGTGGCACAGGTCTGCCTGAGAGGCTAAGACAGAAAGATTGCAAGTTTGATGCCAGTCTGGGCAATTTAATGAGACCCTGTCTCAAAATGAAAAATAAAAAGGGCTGGGGATGTAGCTCAGTGGTTAAGTGGCCCTGGGTTCAATCCCAGGTACCACTAAAAATGCACATATTACTACTAGTTGAAAATAACAAATTGAAGAAATGTAATAGAGTAAATACCTTATATAGAATAAATGAAATATTATAGAACAGTCTTTCTCTTTCAGAAAAATAGAGTGCTAAAACTTGGATGAACTGAGCAAGTGTGCATGGAGAAGCAGCTGGAGTGACAACGAGAAGCATGTCTGCGTCCATGGGAGGCAGGCAGCCTGGCACAGAACACCAGAGCACAGCAGGGCGAGGAGGTATTCTCACCAAGGGGCAGCCTGGTGTGGGGCATCAGAGAGTCTAAACAGGGTTAGAAGACTGATGAGGGAGGCACTACCTGACATGATGCAAGGGAGAACCCTTCATCTTCAGGGGAAACAGCCCAAGGAGAAAGAGGAAAACCTACATGTAGCAGAGGGGTGACAGCAATAAAAGATCGGTTACATATGGGGAGAATCATCAAATCATCAAATCATTTATAGAAAACAATGGGCACTGAATTTCTCACTATCAGAGAAGGGAGTTGCAAATATAGAAAAGGAAAATTTCACATGTCCCTTGTGGGATTGGATTACAGTTTGAGATATCCTGTAGACTCATGGTTTTCAATAGAGACAGGTATAGAAACAAATATAGACACACATATATGTATGGATATACATTTATACTCCCTAGCATTGCTCCCTGAGAGGGTCTGGGAGAAACAACCCTCTTAAAAATAAATATACAATTAGTGTTCCAGATGTGCAGAGCAAGAAAAACACTAACACTAACCCTAACCCTATCCCTAACACGAAACTATCAGAGAGTGGAAGGCTGAGAAATTCCCATAGCTCCTGCAGAGCTCAGAGATGTCAGTCCAAGTAGTGGGACCTCAGTGAACACTGTTATGGTTTGGATTTGAGGGGGTCTCCCCAGAGCTCATGCAAGAATGTTCAGAGGTGAAATGATTAAATTATGAGAGTTGTGACCTAATCAGTGGATGAATCCACTGATTTGAATTAACTGGGTGTAGCTAGAGGAGATGGATCACTGGGGGTATGCCTTTGGAGTAAATGTTTTGTCCTGGTAGCAGAGCGCTCTCTCTCTCTCTCTCTCTCTCTCTCTCTCTCTCTCTCTCGCTCTCTCTCCTTCCTTGTTGCCACCTTTGGAGCTGCTTTCCTCTGCCATGCCCTTCTGCCATGATGCTCTTCCTCATCTCAGGTCCAAAGCCTGGAGCAGGCCCCCTGTGGGCTAAACCAGTGAAATTTTTCCTCTACATTTTTCTTTTTGCAGTTCTTTTGGTCACAGCAACAAAAAGCTGACTAAAAAAATACCCAGGGCATTCTTTTAAAAGTCATTGAAAAACACACATTCCTAAAACTGGAATAAGAAGAACTAAGCAATCTGCATATCCCTGTTCCTATTTAAAAAAAAAAAAAAGAGTGAATTTGTAATTTAAAAACAAAACCAAAAACCTCACACAAGCACATGCATACATGAACACGGGCACATAGGCATTATCCTTGCAGATGGGCCAATGCATAGACAGATGTGCAAATACTTATGTTAGGAAAGAAGAAATTTCTCAAGTCAAATTTCCACCTTAAATAACTGAAAAAGAAGAAAAGCAAATTAAACTCAAAGTGAGTAGAGAGAAGGAAATTAGAGAAGAAATCAATAAAATAGGAAACAGGCATTAGAGAAAAAAATCAATGAGACCAAAAGCTAGGTCTCTGAAAAGATCAATAAAATTGATAAACCTTTGGATAGACTGATCAAGAAAAAATAAAGGAAGATGAAAATTGGCAATACATGTTGATTTAAGTTTGTTTTACTCTTGTATTAAACATTTATGTAATTCTAGAATTATATCTACAACACAAGGTTTATCAAGTAAACTAGAGCTTCTAACCCAAGTCTTTTCACCCTGTCGGCTTTATTCCTATAACTTACCACTTTATTTATTATTTGTGCTTTATTCTTCATTTTTTTAGGGAAAATATTTGCAGAGTTATTTTAAGAAATGTTTTGAATCTTCAATGGGGCTCTCATGGGTGGCTTATGAATCTTGTGATATAGTCACATTCAAATATAATCAATGTATTCCAACAAAAATCCTCTTAGTATGTTCAAAAATATATGCAAATGTGTTCTCAATAGATCAACACGTTTACATTCAATAAATATCCCCAGGGAATAACCAAGGGATTTATCCTGACTCCACAGAAGAAAAGTTTCATTTTTTAGTTGTCAGTAGATCCACAAAGTATTTGTCCATCTGAATTAGATTCTCTACAAAAATTCTCCAGTCTATTTTTTTCAAAATCCTACTTTGTATTCCAAAGGTCTTGCTGATGTTGATTCCCTTTATCACATGGCCAGTGTAGTTGGCAGTCCTGAGACCATCAAAGGGCAAGTGCAGGGCTGGGTACATAGCTCAGTGGTACAGCACTTTCCTCCTCGCCTGCACAGGCCTACCACTGAGTTCCATCCCTAGCAGCGCGCGCGCACACACACATACACACACACACACAAATGAACAAGAGCATCCTGATGGGTGATGGGACCTTCAAAAGTCTTCGATTGACTAATTTTGTGACCCTTTTGATTTTATAAAAAGATGAACATTCACTAAAAAATCATGATTAAAACTATAGTTATGGGGCTGGGGATGTGGCTCAAGCGGTAGCGCGCTCGCCTAGCATGCATGCGGCCTGGGTTCGATCCTCAGTAGCACCACATACCAACAAAGATGTTGTGTCTGCCAAGAACTAAGAAAAAATAAATAAATGTTAAAATTCTCTCTGTCCCCCTCTGTCCCCCTCTGTCTCTCACTCTCTTTTAAAAAAAAAAAAAAACTATAGTTATAAGGCTGGGATGTAGCTCAGTGGTAGAGCATGTGCTTAGCATGCACAAAGCCCTGGGTTTGATCCCCAGCATTCCAAAAATAAATAAATAAATAAATAAAGATATATATATATATATATATATATATATATATATATATATATATATATACACACACACACATATAAACTGTAGTTATTTGTTTGTTTTATCCTGACAAAGTGTAGTCCAACACTGATAATAAAATGAGTAAATGTATTTAATTTAATATTATAATTGTCCTTGGTAGCCATACGGTGACCATCTCTACTCGATGACAGGTATTTGTGGTAATTTCTGATTCTGTTGTGATTATATAAACACTTGCATAGCTTGATCCAATTGTTTAAGTTTATTTTCAATTTGAAAGTGATGGTGTTCTAATAACAATTTATATTTGGTAGAGGCTTTTGGCTTCTATTCCTTATTTGACAGAGGTGCGAACATAAAAAGAAATCTTCTTTACCCATTTCCTTTATGAAACAGATGGAAAACATGGACCATCCTGTACAAAAGTAATGATAGAGTTTGAATCAGGTTTCTCCCTGATTCTGCTCAGACACATAAATTTTCAGCAAACTGAGTTATTCCTAGATAAGGAGTAAGAAGCTCTGTGGGGCATGGTGGCACATGCCTATAATCTCAGCCACTCAGGAGGCTAAGACAGGAGAATCACAAGTTCAAATCCAGCCTCAGCAACTTCTCAAGGTCCTAAACAACTTAGTGAAGCCCTGCCTCAAAATAAAAAATAAAAAGCATTGAGGATGTCGCTCAGTGGTAAAACGCCCCTGAATTCAATCCCCAGTGTCAAAAAAAAAAAAAAAAGTAGTAGTTCTGCTGTGCTACTGCATAGTAGGGTGACTATAACAATAACAACAATGTACTGTGTGTGTGTGTGTGTGTGTGTGTGTTTTATCTATCAGTACTAGAGATTGAATCCAGGGGTGCTTTATCACTGAGCCACATACCCAGCCCTTATTTATTTATTTATTTTTATTTTCGAGACAGGGTCTCACTAAGTTGCCAAGGTTGGCCTCAAACTTGGATCCTCCGGCTTCAGACTTCTCAGTAGCTGGGATTACACATGTGTGTTACCATGCCCACTTGTGTATTTCAAAAGGCTAGAAGAAAGGACTTTGAATGGTTTCACCATAAATAAATGATAAATGTGCTAAGCACAGTGGTGCATGCCTATAATATCAGCTACTTGAGAGGCTGAGCCAAGAGGATCACAAGTTCAAGACCAAAATGGGCAACTTAGTGAGACTCTGTCTCAAAAATTAAAAAAAAAAAAAGATTGAGGATGATGTAGTTCAGTGATAGAGCACCCCTGGATTCAATCCCCAGTACCACAAAAAAAAAAAAAATGTAGGGAGAGAGAAAGATGATAAGGATTTAAAGAGATGGATATGCTTACCCTGTGTTGAGACCCCATAAATATGTAGAACTTTTATGCATCAATAAATAAATTGGCTGGGTGTGGTGGCACACATCTGCAGTCCTAGTGGCTTGGGAGACTGAGGCAGGAGGATTGGAAGTTCAAAGCCAGCCTCAGCAAAAGCGAGGCACTAAGCAACTCAGTGAGACCCTGTCTCTAAATAAAATACAAAATAGAACTGGGGATGTAGCTCAGTGGTTCAGTGCCCCTTAGTTCAATCCCCGGTACCAATAAATAAATAAATAAATAGGTAAAAAATTAATTAAAATAATTTTGTTAGACAATCTTATTGTCTTTTACTGTTTATAAAACTAAATTCCACATTTATCTTGTTTCTCTTTCTGAACTATTGGAGTGCTTTTTGTTTGTTTTGTTTTAGTACTGACCCAGATATATTTGTTTACAATCACATGTATGAAATATGGATATTAAAACATGGTATATTTATGAAAGAAAGTGATTTCTGATATGAATTTTAAAATGAATCTTTCAGAAAATGGGAAAAGATAAATGTAAATTTATTCTCTTTATATAGGACACACACACATATGTATGTGTATGTATAAAGGAGTGTTATCTGGCTGGGGATATGGCTCAAGCGGTAGCATGCTCGCCTGGCATGCGTGCGGCCTGGGTTCGATTCTCAACACCACATACAAACAAAGATGTTGTGTCCACCAATAACTAAAAAATAAATATTAAAAAATATCTCTCTCTCCTCTCTCTTTAAAAAAAATTTAAAAAGGAGTGTTATCATTAAATATATTAATTATTATTATTTAGAGCTTTAAAACATAATTAAATATTACATGGGAAAATTATAAGACCAAACCTATAACACATTTATTAACTTGTTAGTAATTAAAGACATTTGGGCTTAAGAAAGAACCAGTATATATTTTTTTTATTTGTTCTTTTTAGTTACACATGACAGTAGAATGTATTTTGACATATCATACATACATGGAGTATAACTTCTTATTCTTATAATTGTACATGATGTGAAGTTACACTGGTTGTGTATTCATATATGAACATAGGAAAGTTATGTATGATTCATTCTACTGTCTTTCCCAGTTCAATTTTCCCTCCCTCCTCCCCACCCCCTGAATCTGGTGAACCTCCACTTCTCCTTCCCCTGGCCCCCAGCCTTTTGTGAGTCAGCATCCGCATATCAGAGAGAACATTTGGCCTTTGGTTTTTTGGGATTGGTTTATTTCACTTAACATGATAGTCTCCAGTTCCATCTAGTTACCTGCAAATGCCATAATTTCATTCTTCTTATGGCTTAGTAATATTTCATTGTGTATATGTACCACATTTTCATTATCTATTCATCTGTTAAAGGGCACCTAGGTTGGTTCCATAGATTAGCTATTATGAATTGAGTTGCTATAAACATTGATGTGGCCACATCACTATAGTATGCTAATTTTAAGTCCTCTGGGTATATGCCAAGGAGTGGGATAACTGGGTCAAATAATGGTGATGGTCCCATTCCAAGTTTTCAAGAAATTTCCATACTGCTTTTCCATAGTGAGAACAAGTATACTTTACAAGTTCATATAGGGATTATTCTGTGGCAATGAGTCCTTTTTTCTTTTCTTTTAGGCTCAAATACCTTGGAACTGATATATGATGCTTAGGTCTACGTAATCTATATCGTTAGCATCAAGTAACACAATAATGGTTGTTTTTAAAAAGGAACCTTAATATACTCCAATGGTTATTAAGATATATTCTTAGAGAACCACAAGGAGAATACCTATTCGTAGATAATTTTAGATAAGAAATAAAAGTTGAAATATAGAAAAATACACACTTCTGAAGTATTGGCAAAATTCTCTTTTTGTTGTTTAGGTTTATAGCTAGTTGACAGTGTAACTTTTAAAAAATTTGAAGTATACTGTTAATTATCTGCGAAATTATTTATCTTTTATCAAAGGCACTTTTATATTGAACTCCAATTATTCATAAGTCTTTGGATAAGTAGAGATATTTTCAAATTCAGTCTTGTTTTTATCCAAAATCCCCAAAAAAATCTTTGGGAGTGGTGGTGCATGCCTGTAATCCCAGCAGCTCAGGAGGCTGAGGCAAGAGGATCATGAGTTCGAAGCTGGCCTCAGCAACTTAGCAAGGCCCTTAGCAATTTAATGAGACCCTATCTCTAAGTAAAATAATTTAAAAAGGGCTGAGGATGTAGCTCAATGGTAAATCACCCCTACGCTCAATCTCTGTTACAAAAAAAAAATCCCCAAAAAATAAAAGTGTAAAAACCTAAAATTGAGTAAATATTAAAATACATTAATATTACTGTAAATAATAAAGAAATACTACACTTTAAAAATCTTACCCAGAGCTAGGCACAGTGACACACACTTGTATTACCAGCCACTCAGGAGGATGAGGCAGGAGGATCAAAGTTCAAGGCCAGCCTGGGCAACTTAGCAAGATCCTGTCCCAAAATAAAATAAAAAGGCTTGGAGATATAGTTCAGAGATAGAGTGCTCCTGGGTTCAAGCTCCAGTACTGCAAATAAAATAAAATAAAGATTTTGCCCAGAAAGCCCAGTAGAACATTTCTATATGTCTATAAATGTTTTACATAAATTTATAATAGTATTTGAGTTTTATAGGGACCATTCATTAAAATACAATTTTATTACAACACAATTTTATAGTTGTTTTCTCTTGTTTTTGCAGTACTGGGCTCTGTACCACTGAGCTGCATCCTCCGCCCTCCCCACCCTTCTTCTTCCTTTTAAAGACTCCCTTTAGAGGAACTGTGCAAGCTATTTTGGTGGGGTTTTTTTCTGGTTGTTTTTTTAATGGTAAAATACCCATATGTAATTAACTACCTTGCCCATTTTTAAGTTTATAGTTCACTAGTACTCTTGGCAACCAACATTCTACTTTTAGTTTTTAAGATTTTTTTTTTCTTTTCTTTTAAGTACTGGGGTCTGAACCCAGGGATACTTTACCACTGAGCTTCATCCCCAGCCCTTTTTACTTTTTATTTTGAGATAGAGTCTTGATAAGTTGTTTGGGGCCTCCCTAACTGATGGGGCTTTGCTTATCCATTCATACAACAGAGACACTTGAGTTGCTTCAAAATGTTAATTGTTGGGTACTGTGCTGTCATGAACCCATGTGTACAAATATCTCTTCAAGGCCTTACTCTCAGGCCGAGAATGAAGTTCAGTAGTAGAGCAGTAGCCTAGCACATGTGAGACCCTGGGTTCTATCATTAGCTCTAGAAAAAAATAAAAATAAAAGAAGACCTTGCTTTCAGTTCATCTGAGTATATATCCAGAAGTGGAATTGCTAAACATATGTTAATTCTATCTTCAATAGAAGATAACTATTTTTTTTTTTGGGGGGGAACCTTCAGACTGTTTTTCACAGAGTGGAATACAGCAACAAATTGCAGTCCCAGCAAGAATGTCCAATGGTTCCGGTTTCTCTACATCCTTGCAAGTTGCTATTTTCTGATTTTTTGATTATAACCATCCTAAAGGGCTTGAGGTAGTATATTCCCTAGTTTTGATTTGCATATCCTAATGATTTGTGATGTTGAACATCTTTGCATGTGCTTATTCATCCTTTATTACAGTAACACAACTAAACAGTTTTTTAAAATTAGTTCTAACCAGTTACACATGACAGCAGAAAGCTCTTCGATTCATTGTACGCAAATGGAGCAGAATTTTTCACTTCTCTGGTTGTGCATAAAGTAGAATCACACCATGTACCTAGGGTAATGATGCCCGTCTCATTCCATCTTCTTTCTTACCCGCATGTCCCCTTCCCCAAATAGTTATTTTTGAAAGCAAATAATATTCAGAGGTTAATAATGGAGAGCAGCATTTCCCTGTCCCGCCATTCCCAGCCTCATTCAGTCTTACTCCTGAACAACAACCATTTCTAACTGTTAAGTTTTTCTATTTGCCTCTGTTTCTAAAAGTATGCATGCATGACTGTTTCTTGATTTTTCAGTTTAGGACATTATCATATGACTGCCCACTGCAGAAGACTAATGTTGGTAACCAGGTCCACACATAACTCCACCCACCTGCCCCACCATCACCACATACAAAATCCCTTCTCTCCCACCATTGAGCAAATATAATTAGGTCACTATTTTTGGTTAAATCCTTATTCAATGCTTTTGTTTCTACAACTAAATGAAAATTCATAGCAGATTCATATAGACAGTCCACAATTTCATTTCCTTTTTAGAAATAACTTTTTGTTTTCCTATAATTAAAAATTGCTTTATTTTAAAATTTGTTTGATTTTCTATGTACCTTTCACTAATGCATACCCAAATTCTCTACCAGAACTCCAAAACTCTTTTTTTTATTTTTTTATTTTTTGAGAGAGAGAGAGAGAGAGGGAGGAGAGAGAGAGAATTTCAATATTTATTTTTCAGTTTTTGGCGTACACAACATCTGTTTGTATATGGTGCTGAGGATCGAACCTGGGCCACATGAATGCCAGGCAAGCGTGCTGCCACTTGAGCCACATCCCCAGCCCTCCAAAACTCTTTTAAATACTCTCAAACATGTCAGGTAATATGTCATTTTCAAAAAATACTTGACAGGGTTGGGGGTGTAGCTCGGTGATAGAATATGTGCTTAGCATGCTCAAGGCCCTGGGGTCAATCCTCAGCACACACACATGAAAATAAATTGATGACCTCCAGCCTGGAACCCATCATCATTCATTCATTTATTTCAAAAATATTTTCTGCATATCTCTTATGTGACAAGACGACTTTGGGACCTAGGACATAGCATGGAACAGAATAGGCAAATAGATTCCACTGAGCTTCCATTCAAGTGGGAGAAGGAGAAGACAGTGAACAAAGAAATACATGCTTCATTAGAAGATGAAATGTTCTAGGAAAAAAAAAACCAAGAAAGATAAAGGGATAGTTGATGCTAGAGGAGAGGAATTTTATCCCATGACCAGGAAGAGCCTTTCTAAAGAGGTGATTTGAAGCAAGGACCTAAATTAAAGAATGGAGTCATTTGATATCCTGTGGGAAAATATTCCTTGCTGAAGGGACTGTCAGTAAGGACTTGGCAGTGATTGATCATGCATTAAAGGTGAGACAAGTCAGTATGATCGAGAATTCTCAGCACATAGTTCATGTGTGGTGACAGAGTGGAAAACCGGAGTGAAAGTGCGTTAGGGTTTGCCCCACAAGTTGAGGAGTTATGTGCGCCATGGTTGAAGCCCAACTCTCTAAAAGGGCAGCTAAGTGGGAGGAGCCGGAAGGAATGGTGTACAGACACTGAGAAAGTGGTGATCAATATATAGGAGGGTCCCCAGGGTTGAGCTGTTGATGGGACTGGAATAATGGCAAGGGTTTCATAGATAACTCACTGAAAGGGAGGAACCTGACTAGGAAGCATAGGAAAGGATGTTTACTTTCACACTAGTTTTGACAAAATGCAAATCCAAGCAACAGAAATCACTTCACTAACTCAGGAAGTCAGATGTTATTGAGTTCAGGCACATGGGGGTGGGGTGAGAGCCCCAGGTCCTGCTGATGTGGCTATGACACAAAGCAGCTGTCAAGACAGGAGTCTGACAGTACTGAGCCAGGTGAAGAACTCCTGGATGTGGCAGTCCCCTTCTGGAGGATATATCCTCCCTCCCCAGCCCTCCAAAAACTGCTTTACAAAGGCTTATAGGGTTCCTGACAATCACATGTGTCGTAACAAAGAGCTGGAAGCCAGCTAGGGCCATCGACAGTGGAGTGGATGAGGGAAATGTAGAGAATATTTTTAATGGAATGCACTCGGGGAAAAACTATCAAGAATCCACAACCAACACTGTGAAATCTCAGAGATGTACAAGTTGAACGGAAAAAAAGTGAAAAGAAAAAAAAAAAAAAACAGAATGTGGCTTGGTCCAGTTGTGCTGCTGTACCAAATATCACAATTTGGATAATCAATAATGAACAGAGAAAATTACTGATTTATGGTTCTGGAGGTTGGGAAGTCTGATATCATGGTCCTGACATATGGCGAGGTCCTTCTTGCTGTGTCATCACATGGTGGAAAGGGAGAGGGTTAGACAGAAAACCTACTCCCAAAAACCTACTCCCAAAAACCAAAAAAAAAAAAAAAATAATAAGGTTTTTTTTTTTTAATTTTAATTACAGATTACCACTGGGCATCTGTAATCCCAGCAACTGGGGAGGCTGAGGCAGGAGGATCATAAATTCAAGGTCAGCCACAGCAATTTAATGAGGTCCTTAAGCAACTTAGCAAACCTCGTTTCAAAATAAAAAGGGCTGGGATGTGAGCCCCTGGGTTCAATTCCCAGTACCCCCAAAATTTAAAAAAAAAGAATAAAATAAAATTTGATTTGATTTGATTTGATTATATTTGTGTTACTGGGTATTGAACTATGGTTACTTTATTACTGAGCTACATCCCTAGCCCTTTTTATTTTTATTTTGAGACAGAATTTTACTAAGTTGCCCAGGCTGGTCTCAGACTTGCAATCCTCCTGCTTGTCTCCCAACTGCTGGGATTTCAGATATGTGCCACCATGCTCAGACTCGAAAGTCCTCTTTGGAAGCATTAAACCTACCCACATGGGTGAAGCCTCATGCCCTAATCTTCCACCTCCCAATACATCATATTTGCAATTAAATTTCAATGAGTTGTGGAGGGAATAGTCAAACTAGAGCAATGATTTAGAGTACAATACCAGTTCTGTAATTTTAAAAGCATGTACCAGCCAGGCACACTGGCACATGTTTGTAATCCCAGACACTACAAGGGGAAAGGGAGGGCTAATGCAGGAGGATCACAAGTTCAAGGCCAACCTCAGCAACTTAGTGAGGCCCTGTCTCAAAATAAAAAAAGGACTTTGAATGTGGCTCAATAGTAGAGTGCCTCAGGAGGCTGAGATAGGAGGATTGCAAGTTTCAGGCTAGTCTAGGCAATTTAGTGAGACCATCTCCAAATTAAAAATGAGCAGGAGGAGTGTGGCTGGGGATGTAGCTCAGTGGTAAAGTCCCCCTGGATTCCATTCCCAGTACAAAAAAAAATAAAATAAAACAGTTACAATTTAGTAATAAAAAGACGAACAATTCAATATAAAACAAGGTCAAGGGCTGAGGTTATGGCTCAATGGTAAAGTGTTTGCCTTGCATGCGTGAGACACTGGGTTCAGTCTTCAGCACCAAATAAATAAAATAAAGATATTATGTCCATGTACAACTAAAATGTTAAAAAAGTTTTTTTTTAAAGTCAAGGGATCTGAATACATATTTCTTCAAAGAAAATAAACAAATAGCCAATACTCTCATGAAAAGATGTTTGATATCATTAGCTATCACAGAAATGCAAAGAAAAACCAAAATGAGATGCCACTTCACACCCACTCGGATGGCTATACTCAAAAAGACAGATAATGAAAAGTGTTGGCGAGAATCTGGAGAAATTGGAAGGAACCCTCATACACTGCTAGTGGGACCGTAAAATGGTAATGCCGCTTCGGAAAACAATCTGGCAGTTCCTCAAAAGTTTAAACATTTAGTTACCATATCACTCAGAAATCCCACTGCTATGGATATGCCCAAGAGAAATGAAACATATATCAATACAAACACTTGACTTGTACACAAATGTTTACAGCAACATTATTCTTAGTAGTCAAAAAGAAGAACAACTCTCTAGACATGGTGGCACATGCCTGTAATCCCAGGGAATTAGGAGACTGAGGCAGGAGGATCACCAGTTTAAGACCAGCCTCAGCCAAATTAGTGAGACTATCTCAATAAAAACTAAAAAGGTCCAGGGACAAGGATCCATGGTAAAGAGCCCCTGGGTTCAATTCCTAGTACCAAAAAAAAAAAAAAAAAAATAGAACAACTCAAATGTCAGTCAATTGATGAATAGATAAATAAAATATGGTCTATACATAAAAATGGAATAGTATTTGGCAACAAAAATAAATGAAATACTGATACATGTTACCACATGGATGCACTTTGAAAACATGCAACATGAAGGAAGCCAGACACAAAGGACCACATTTTATATGATTCTCTTTATATGAAATGTCCAGAATAGGAAATTGTAGAGACAAAGTAGATTAGTGGTTACCTATGACCTAGGGGTAACAGGTAAGTTGGAAAGTGACAGCTAGGGGTTGTGAGATTTGATTTGGGGGTGGTAAAATATTCTAAACTGATTATAGTGATGGTTGTGTATCCGTGACTATAATAAAAGCCATAGAATTACATGTTTTAAATGGGTGAATTGTATGGCATGTGAATTATATCTTAATAAAGCTTTTTTTTTTAAAAAAAAAACAGTATGAAAGCAAACCACACAATAGAAGATATTTACAACTATAATCGAAATACAGCTCATACTCAGAAAATATAAAGAATTTTAAAAGTCAATAAGAAATAAAGATACACAATAGGGAAAAAATAAAAGACTTGAATAAGTGTTTCACAAAAAAATAATATCTAAATGGTCAATAAGCACATGAAAAGTGCTCAATATGGATAGTCATTATGAATATGTACACTATAGCTACAGCAAGATACCACTTAGCCCATTTTCTGTTGCTATAACTGAATGCTGTAGACTGGGTAATTTATAAAGAATAAAAGTGGTTTTCAGCTCAGTTCTGCAGGCTCGGGCAAACCAAGGTTGAGAGGCAACATCTGGTGAGGGGCTTCTTGCTGGTTGGGACTCCACTCCCACGGTGGCACAAGGCATCACATAGATAGACATGTCCTAGAGATAGAGCCAAACTGGCTTTTATAACAAACCCACTCACAGTGAACACATTAATCCACTAATTCATGCATAGAATAAAAACCTCCTAAAGTCCCTCCTCTTTTTTTTTTTAATACTTTTAGTTTACTTTTAGATTGACATAATACCTCTATTTTATTTATTTGTTTGTTTGTTTGTTTGTTTTGGCACTGGAGATCGAAATCAAAGGCACTTGACCCCAGCCCTATTTTGCATTTTATTTAGAGACAGGGTCTCACTGAGTTGCTTAGCGCCTCACCCTTGCTGAGGCTGCCTTTGAACTTGTGATTCTCCTGTCTCTCCTCCGAGCCGCTGGGATAACCGTCGTGCACCACCGTGCCCAGCTATTTATTTATTTTTATGTGGTGCTAAGGATCGAACCCAGTGCCTCACCCATGCGAGGCAAGCGCCCTGCCACTGAGCCACAATCCCAGGCCCAGTCCCTCCTCTTAATATATCACAATAGAGATTAAATTTTTACATGAGTTTTGGTGAAGACATTTTTTAAATTATTTCATATCAAAATTTAACAAGGTGGTGAAGCACCTAGAATTCTCCAGATGCAGCTAATGGGATGGTATAAACATTGGAAACCTATTTTGGTATCCATGAAAGTCGAGCACAGCTGGACCTGGTGGCACACCACGTAATTACTGCATAATCCCAGCAACTCAGAAGGTTGAGGCAAGAGGATCCCTAGTTCAGCTAGCCTTACAATTTATTGAGACCTTGTCTCAAAATAAATAAATAAATAAATAAATAAATAAAAAGGCTAGGATACTCTTACTTACTGGTAAAGCACTTGCTTAACATGCATGAGGCCCTAGATTCTATCTCCAGCAACACACACACACACACACACACACACACACACTGAAAAAAGAAGGTTGCTTATTGGCAAGGAAAGTTATTCCTGAAGTATTGTGAAGTGGGAAAAAAAAGTGTATAGAACTGTTCATGTGGCATGGTCCTCATTTTACTTTATAAATATGTATACCTTTATATAAATCAAATGGTCCTAATTGATATACACCCAGGTAAAAGGATAGTTATCTCTAGATGCAATCACAAGTGTTTTTTTGTCTGGTTTTGTGTGTATGACTGTGTATTTTCTGATCTTTCTGTAATAAGCCTTTATTGCTTTTCTAATAAGAAATAAAGTCATTTTGTAGTATTGACCGGGGAATAAACCAACAGATCAATAGAACAGAATAGAAAACTGAGAAAGAGATTCAATACATATAAGAATCTGATGTGTGGTAAAGATGGGATTTCAAATCAATGGGGAAAAGATGGGTAGTTCAATGCATTTCATTGGTTCAACTGGCTAACAATTTGGAAGACAAAGTTGAGCTTTGCCTCATACCAAATGCTACATAAACCTCCTCCACATTAATTGAAAGCAAACGAAAAACTCGTAACTTTTATTTTTAAGCAAAAGTACAAAAATTTGAAAGAAAATATAAGCAATCAGTTCCATAATATTCAAGTAAAGCCTTTTTTCTAAACCTAGTAACAAAACCAGCCAAAACAAAGGAAAAGGTTGGCAGATTTGACAATAGAAAAACAAAACTACTGTAACTAAATTGTAATGTGTGTGTACTTGCATACACATACACAATAAGTTCACAATAATAACTGCTGTAAAATACCTACGAATGAGTTCAATAAGAACTGTGGAATGCTGATTGATAAAGAAAATTATGAAACTTCCCCAGAGGACATAAAAAACGACCTGGAAAAATGGGGAGTTTGGTGCCGGGTGGTAGGATTAATTCACTGAAGCTTTACTTATATTTAAAAGATGACAGAGAGAGAAAACCAAAATTTCCACAAGTAGATTCAGCCTCCTGACTGCAGTGGTTAAAAAGAATGAGTTGTGGGTATGGCGGCCCACACCTATAATCTCAGGAGCTTGGGAGGCTGAGGCAGGAGGATCACAGGTTTAAAGCCAGCCTCAGCAATTTATTGAGGCCCCAAGCAACTTAGTGAGACCCTGTCTCTAAATAAAATATTTTTTAAAAGGGTTGGAGATGTGGTTCAATAGTGAAGTACCCCTGGGTTCAATCTCTAGGAAAAAAAGAGTTTGCTATATATGCATTTGTGTATTCAGGAAGAGCCTCTGCCCTTCTCCCATACTCAAATCCTGGAGGAAAAGGCAATGCTTAAGCTTCATCTGGGCTCTTTTTAGCAGGGGCTACCCAGATGGACACACCTCTCCTCTGCTGTCCCAGTGCAATCCCTCCCTTTGCATCCTGCTTCTGGTACCTCCCAAGCTAGCTCTGGGCAGGCGTGGCCATGCCTCACCTCTGTGATCACACTGGGATCTACTGACCAGCTTCAAGTTCCTTACCTTGGGGTTGACCAGATTCCCAGCCCAGCTTCCAGCCTCTACCTTGGAGTCCTGAGGGAGCCTGGGGCAGACAGGGCCAGACCTTCGAGTTCATACTATCCAAGACCTCCTGCCTCGGAAGACAAATGAGGTCCAACACTCATATGGTTGCAGTGTGACTACCACAGAAGCTGCCTGCTCATCACTGTAACAATAGGACACTACGGCAATGTGGCATGGGGAAGAAGAAATAGTCCCAAGAATAGCCAAATGCCATTACTACCTCTCTAGGGAGGAAGAACAGAAGAGTGGCTAAGAACAGAAAACTTAAGAGTCAGGCATTGTGGCGTATACCAACAATCCCAGCAACTTGGGAGACTAAGGCAGGAGGATCTCAAGTTTGAGGTCAGCCAGGGCAACTTATTGAGACTCTCTCTCACAATTTTAGAAAATTTTTATGAAAGAACTGGGTATGTAGCTCAGGGATAGAGCACCCTTGGGTTCAATTCCCAGTAGTGAAAAGAAAACAACAACAAATATTTTAGGCTACCTGAGTTCAAATTCAGATTTCACATTTGCTAGCTAGCTATGTGACCTTTGACAAGGTACTTAACCATTCTGTGCCTCTGTTTTTCTGTTTTCTCCTTTGTAAGATTGCATTGTTCTAAAATACTATTATGATAATATCTATTTTCCAGGGCTCTTATAAGAATTAAACAAGGTAATGCACAGAAAGCATACTTAGAACCATGACTGGTACAGAGGAACTGTGTGTTACTTGTTACTACCATTACAATGGAATCAACAAGACTCAGTAAATGCCTGCCCAAGCGAGTTCCACCCTGGACAGCTGGCTACTTTAGCACTTCTTTTGAGAGAGAACCGGGAAATTAGAGATGCTACCTTCTGACACCCTAGCCTGTCATCACCCAGCAGCGTCAAATGAAACCCCTCTCCTGTCACTCATTGCAGAGAAAGGGAACTGGAACAAGATGGAAGGATCAGGGTGCACATTTGTGCTGGTTCTCACACCTGAGCCTCTCTGGTGTCAGTCATTTGCTCAGCTAATAACGCAGCGAGTGATGCTTTGATCCTCGCTGCTGTGGATCCGTGTACTTGAGCTCCTCTGGGAAACTGTCTGGAGATTGGCAAGCTCAGCCTCCCAGGGTTGCCTGGCTCAGGGCCAAAGCCTCACCCTGGCTGTAGTCTCTTCCAAATCCACCCCATCTAACTCAGGGCTGACATTGAAAGATACCCATCATATGTTGTCAAGTGAAAAAAACAAAGGCAGAAAAGTGTGTATAATACAATTATTTGCTAGGCGCGGTTGTGCACGACTGTAATCCCAGAGGTTTCGGAGGCTGAGGTAGGAGGATCAAAAGTTTAAAGCCAGCCTTAGCAAAAGTGAGGCACTAAGCAACTCAGTTAGACCCTGTCTCTAAATAAAATACGATAATAATAATAATAGGGGTGGGGATGTGGCTCAGTGGTCAAATGCCCCTGAATTCAATCCCTGGTACCAAAAAAAAAAAAAAAAAAAATTAAAAAAAACTTTTTTTAGTTGTAGATGGACACAATACCTTTGTTTTGTTTATTTATTTTTATGTGATGCTGAGGATCAAACCTTGTACATGCTAGGCAAGTGCTCTGCCATTGAGCCCCAACCCCAGCCCCTACAATTATTTTTTAAAATATACATGAAAAAAAATAAAAAATAAAAAATAAAAATAAATAAATAAATAAAACATACATGAGCTGGACATGGTGCCAGGCACCTATAGTTGCAGCTATTCAAGAGGCTGAGTCAGGAGGATTGCTTGAGCCCAGGAGTTTAAGGTCAGCCTGGGCAACATAAAGAGACTGTCTCTTAATAAGTAAATGAACAAAACATGCATTAAATACATTTTCAAAGTCTAGAAAGATGTATGCCAAATAGTGCACAGTGGTTAACTCTGGATGGGATTTTCCAGGGCTGGGTGAGGGTAAGGGGGATACTTTCACTTTTGCTGTAGACCATCAGCATTCTTTGAAGTTGTCAGAGAAAGCATGGGCAAATGGCCAGATATGGTGGCACACACCTGTAATCCCTATGACTAGAGCAGCTGAGGCAGTAAGATTGCAAGTTCAAGGTCAGCCTTATCAATTTAACAAGGATCTAAGCAACTTAGTAAGATCCTGTCTCAAAATAAAAAATAAAAAAGAACTGGGGATGTAGCTCAGTGGTGAAGCATCCCTGGGTTCAATCCCCAGGAGCAGAAAGAAAAAGAAATCATGTACAACTTTTCCTATTAAAAATATATATTTTTTCAGAAAACATCAAATCCCAGGAAAATATTTACATTTATGGCAGACAAAGTGTTAGATCAATACATGTGTGTTTATGAGTAGAAAAAAAATAGTTGCAGAAAATAGAATAAAATAGCGGCAGTGGTTACCCCTAGAGGAGAGCTTAATGGGGTATTTTAATTTTCATCTTTACCTTTTCCTATATTTTCCAAACACTTAGCAATTTTTAGAAATGCATTATCCTTTTCTATTCAGAAAAACATGGGGGCTGGGGGTGGAGATCCGTGGTAGAGCCCCTCTCAACGTGAGCAAGAATGCATTCCATCCCTGGCACCTTGAAAATTAAAAAATTAAAAATAAATAAATATATATATATATATAAAAACACACATCTGATTTTAAGTTAAATGAAAATATATCAATAAAAATAGATAATTAAAGAGGCCATATTCTCTAAGGAACATCCTGTGAGGCTTTCTGTAGCCCAGGCCTTCAGCTGGCTCTGTTGAGGCCCTGAGCTGCCCATCATAGGGGAGGTGCATTTGTGATTATCAGTTATAATTATAAATAAACCTTTAAACTTATAGCACTGTTCAGCTCAGGGATGGCATTGTTGGTGAGATCAATGGAGTTGGGGAATGAGAGTCGTGTTTCTCAAATTTTAATGTGCACACAGTTGTGGAGGATCAGTGAAACGCAGATTCAGATTCAGTAGGTCCACGTGGGATCTGAGATTCGCATTTCTGACAAGCTTCCACCAGCTGCTGCTGCCAGTCCAGCAATCACATTCTGAGTGGCAGGCTGATAGATGATGCCCTCGTGCCTGTGAAATCATTAGGTTGGTAGGCACTCCTGAGAACATTCCTGCCTGCTTCCTGGCCCTGGCTGCCATGATATTCAGCCTCATTCAGCCCCCGAGTCCACCGACCATGGACTGAACCTCTGAAACCGTGAGCCAAAATAAACTTTTCATTCCTTTAAAAAAAAAAAAGAAAGAAAGATCATGTCTCCTTGCTTTCCCTTGAGGACAATAATTCTTGCAGCACTTCTGATGGCAGGACTGTGCCTGGCACACACCAGGTGCTAAATAGATGGTAGCTGGCTTGAAATACAATTACTTCCAGAAACAGGGAGCTCTTCTGGTGGAGGTAGCTCCTCACAGTTAGAAAACTCCTTCTCTAGAGCCAGCATGGACTCCCTGGAATGGCCACCCACTGATCCTGGCACACCCGAGCCACCTCACCCACCAGGGACTGTGGCACGGTACCGAAGCCTAGCAAAATGTTTGCAACCTAAAAAGCAGACAGCAAGAAGACTGCCTCCAAAAAATTTAAATGACACAATCACAATTGACATACATCTCACTGCAAATGTAACATATCAACCAGGCAACTCAACAGACTCTAGGGCAGTTGGATATAATTTATATTTTTATTACCTATTATATTTTATTATCTAATTTATTTTTCTTATCTGTCACTGAGTTTTTTTATTGTTTATTTGGAGACAGGGTCTCTAAGTTGCCCATGCAGGCTGTGAACTTGCAATCCTCCTGCCTCAGCTCCCTGAATGGCTGGGATTACAGGCATGAGCCCCCAGGCCCAACAAGGGCTTCAGTGATCCTAAATGGCCCTGTACCATCTTCCTTAGCTCTTCCCATTAGAAGTCAGCAAGGCAACAACAACAGAAACAATACACACAAAAAAAACAACCAGGGCTGGAATGAAGCTCAGTGGTGAAGTGCTTGTCTCACATCTTCAAAGTCCCAGGTTGGTTCAATCCCCAGTTTTAAAAAAGAAAAAGAAGTCAGCAAGAGTGGCCTCCCCAAGTCATGGCTCCTCTAAGCTAAACTAGTTTCATGGGTTTCCAGTCTCAACCTAAGGGTATATACCCCTCAAAAATAATTCAGAATGCTTCTAATATTTTTCTGTCAAAAATAATGGCAGAGGGCTGGGGATGTGGCTCAAGTGGTAGTGCGCTCGCCTGGCATGCGTGCGGCCCGGGTTCGATCCTCAGCACCACATACAAACTAAGATGTTGTGTCTGCCGAAAAACTAAGAAATAAATACATAAATAAATATTTAAAAAAATTCTCTCTCTGTCTCTCTCTCTCTCTCTCTCTCTCTCTCTCTCTCTCTCTCTTAAAAAAAAAAAAAGGAGCTTCCTTTAAAAAAAAATAATAATAATAATGGCAGAGAAGTCCAGCCTGGTAGTCTAGACCTGTAATCCCAGTTACTTAGGAGAACAAGATAGGAGTTTTAAGACCAGTCTGGGCGATTCAGTCATGCCCTGTCTCAAAATAAAATAAAAATGGTCCAGGAATGTAGCTCAGTAGATGAGCACTTGCTTAGCATGTGTGAGGCCTTAGGTTCAAACCCCAGCACAGCAAAAAAAAAAAAAAAAAGCAAGAAAGAAAAGAAAGCCAGCGAAACCAACTTTTTTTTCTTTGTGTAAACTTAAATTTTTAAAAAATATTTCTTAGTTGAAGATGGACACAATACCTTTATTTGTTTATTTATGTTTATGTGATGCTGAGGATCGAACCTGATGTCTCACATAAGCAAGGCAAAGTGATCTACCACTGAGCTACAGCCCTGGCCCCCAGACTTAAATTTTTAACAGTATTATTTCACTAACATTCAGCCTCAAAGAGGGAGAACATTATTGAGATACTTCTCTTTCACCTTATCTAATTGATTTCCAAGATCCTTCAACCTTTTCTTTTTAATGTCTCTTGAATCTGTTCTTCCTACATTGACCATTTGAATTTAGGCTGCCAGGTTTTCTTGCCCAGATTTCTGCCATACACTCCTACCTGGCCTCCTTTCCTCTGGTTGACCTTCATATTGCTACCAGAATAATCTTTCTAAAATGAAACTTGAGGGAATCACTCTCCTGTGTAAAACTTCTGTGGCTCCCTATTGCCTCTGGAACAAAACCTTAACTCCTTAACCAGGCCCACCAAGCCCCTGATGCCCTGGGCGCTCCTCCGTCTCCAGCTGGTTCACAGGGCTCATTGCTCTTTGCGTGGGACTGACTCATGCTAAACCAGTTGCAACTCTTCCCCCCTGAAAGAGGAGTCATGCTGTTCCTTGACTCTGTTTTTACACACTAATGATTCCTCTACCTAGGAAACCTTTCCCAGATGTACCATGTACAAGCCATAATACTGGGCTGGGGTTGTGGCTCAGTTGGTAGAGCACTTGCCTGGCACATATGAGGCACTGGGTTCGATCCTTGACAACACATAAAAACAAAATAAAGGCATTGTATCCATCTACTAGGAAAAAAAAAAAAAGATATAGCCCTTTCTCCCAGCTCAGTACAGGTCTGAGTGAGTGAAAACGGATGCTCATGGGTGCAAACTTTCCGAGCACACTTGGCACGTGCTTGGATGAGCATGGGAAAATGGAGGCTTGGAAGACCCAAATGTCAGAGCTGGAGGAAAAGGGGATCCTTGAGCTTATCCACTCCAATCACTTCCCTTCGTGAATGAGGAACCTAGGCCAGAGAAGAGCAGTGACCCGAGTCCAACAGTCCACTCCAGGCCTTGTGCATGTGTTATTTTTTAACAGAAAAACACAGGAAACATTCTGAATTCATTTTGAGCTATGTATACCCCTGGGAACTGGTTTAGATTAGAGGAGCAATGACATAGGGAGGCCACTAATCACTGACTTCTAATGGGAAAAAATCTAAGGACTTTTTAAAGATTTTTTTTTAATTTATTTTTTAGTTTTCTGTGGACACAAATCTTTATTTTATTTGTATGTGGTGCTGAGGAGGACCTCGAGCATGCCAGGCAAGCACACTACCACTTGAGCCATATCCCCAGCCCTTTTAAAGATCTTTGAGGGCCAGAGACCTGTGTACTTTCAGAAGCTCTACCCCAGCTCACATGAAGAAAATGGAAATATATCTGCATCCACAGTTAGATACAATTTATATCCAGCCAGGTGTAGTGGCATGCACCTGTGATCCCAGCATTCAGGAGTCTGAGCCAAATTTCAGTAGCATATCTTTCCTATGTTTTCCTAGGAATAACTTTCCTATGTTTGTATATGAATGCACCACCAGTGAAACTCCACATCATGTACAACCACAAGAATGGGATTCTAATTAGAATGTTATACTCCATGTATGTATATTGTCAAAATACACTCTACTGTCCTGTATATCTAAAAAAAAAATTTAAAAGGAATCTGAGGCAGGAGGACCACAAGTTCAAGGCCAGCGTCAGTGATTTAGTAAGATCCGTAGCAACTGAGCAAGACCCCGTCTCAAAATAAAAAAGGGCTGAGGATGCAGCTCAGTGGTAAAGCACCCCTGGCTTCAATCCCAGTACCTAAATGTAGACAAATAGGTAAAGATACAATTTATTGACTATATAAGCTTCCTGTTGCTGTTGCCTGGTGTTGCATGTGCCATTTTGCAGGCACTTAAACATTAACCAATTGTCATTGTACCATTTTAACTTTTTTGGATAAATTATATTAAGAATAGAAATACAATAGAAAAATCAACAAAACTAAGAATTTGTTGAAAAGATCAATAAAATTGTCAAAGCCAGATTAAGAAAAAACAAGATTCAGACTACCAAATGAAAGATGATAACAAATGGTACTAGGAACATCAGATGTCCATATGCAAAAAGAAAAAAAATGAAACTGGATTCTTATCTTATGTCATATACAAAACTAACTTGAAATAGATTAAAAAGCCAGGTGCAGTGGCCCACACTATGATCCCACCACCTCAGGAGGCTGAGGCAGGAAGATCACAAGTTTAAGCTCAGCTTCTGCAAGTTAGTGAGATCTTTTTTCAGAATTAAATAATAAAAGGACTGAGGGGATTGGGGTTGTGGCTCAGTGGTAGATCACTCGCCAAGCACTTGCCTAGCACATGCGAGGCCCTGGGTTGGATCCTCAGCACCACATAAAAATAAATAAATAAGGGCTGGGGATGTGGCTGAAGCGGTAGCGTGCTCACCTGGCACGCGTGCGGCCTGGGTTCGATCCTCAGCACCACATACCAACAAAGATGTTGTGTCTGCCAATAACTAAAAAATAAATAATAAAAAAAAAATATCTCTCTCTCTTTAAAATAAATAAATAAATAAATAAATAAAGGTATTGTGTCCAACTACAACTAAAAAATTTTAAAAAAAAAAAGGACTGGGGATGTACCTCAATAGTAGAGCATTTGCTTAGCATACTCAAGTCCCTGGGTTTAGTCTCCAGTGCTGAAAAAAAAAATTGATCATATATAAAGAACTCCTACAACTAGACAACAACAACAAAAATAAAACATTTGAAAAATAGGCAGTCACCTGATACATGCTTATAATCCTGGCAATTTTGGGAGACTGAGGCAGGAGGATTGCAAGTTCAAGGCCAGACTCAGCAGTGTAGTGAGATCTGTTGCAAAATGAAAAAATAAATAAATACGACTGGGTATATAGCTCAGTGATAAAGCACCCCTGGGTTCAATCCTCCAGTACCCTCCTCCGAAATGATTAAAGATGGTAAATTCCATATTATATGTTTTTTGCCACACGCCTACAAAAAAAAAATTAACCATGTGGGATTAGGGGGAGAAATTAAAAAAAAAAAAATCTTCTGAGATGATTCTGAAGTGCCCCAATTGATCCCGGATGGTTTCTAGGAGGAAGGGTAGCTAAGCAGGGCTGCAAAGGGCAGAGACTTTTGGGTTGGGGGAAGGGGATGGGGAAGGACAGAGGAAGAAATCAGTTGTACAGCAGCAACAGCACAAACTTTTATTAGAAGTTCTTGTTACATGCTAGGTGTGTATTTCTCCCCGGGGCAGCCCTGTAAGGTTTCTGCAGAAGAGAAAGAGGAAGGCAGTTTGGGGCGGCCAGAGCAGGGACATGCTGCGATGTGGGCGCAGAAGCAGCTGTAACTGGAATGAAGGGGTCAAAAGATCGCAGGCCCTGATGCCAGGCGGAGACATCCCTGTGATGCCCTGAACATGGGAGCCTTTGCAGGTTCTTCAGCAGAAGCCATATGACTCTGGCTGTGTTATCAGCAGGTGACTCCAGAGCAGTGTTGGGGAAAGGCCTGGCTGAACCCATGTTCTTTGCACCAGGGCGGGGGGCAGGGGGTGGGCGGGGGGTGGGCATGTAGCCCCATCAGTGCAAAATGGGGGACAAAATGAGAAGTTCAAGTCGGGGGTCAAAGGGAGTGAACTCCTGAAGTAGGTGCCCCATCCTCCATCCTCCCCCAATTACAACATTCCCAGGCCTCTTCTGAATGACTCAGGCCCTACGGCAGCAGACTTCCTACTACCTGGCCTGCTGCTCCGGCTGAGCAAGACCAGATGAAGCAAGTGCAGTCTACTCCTGCAATTTGGTGTCTGGCACCATGTTTCTTGCTTGGCAGGGGTGGACACAGCCTGGCTCTGCGAGCTCCCTCTGCTGGAGATTCCTGGCCTGGCACGTGTCTGCAGGCTCTGGGCGCTGGGCCCAGCCGGATTTCATTTTCTATTAGAACTATGGGGATGTCTTTCAGAGCCTCAGTAATATTAATTACAGCCTGTTGTATAACAGCCTATGCTTCACAGAGGACAGAGCACACTTTCCCAAGGGCCTCTGGCTCTTGAGACCCTGCAAAAGGATTGACTTTTCAAGGATTCTGAGCTCCCTTCTCCTCACCAGCTCTCAGCATGAGCCTTCCACCCCCTAACCCTTTCCTCAGAAAGACCCATCAGGCAGACTCTGGTGAGTTACACTAGAAACTGCTCCTTAAAAATAGAAAATTCTAGGTCTGGGGTTGTAGCTCAGTGGTAGAGCGCTTGCCTAGCACATGTGAGACTGCGTTTGATCCTCAGTGCCACATAAAAATAAGTAAATAAAATAAAGGAACTGTGTCCATCTGCAACTAAAAATGATGATGATGATGATGAAGAAGAAGATGATGATGATAAACTCTAGAGCCAGGTTAAGATAGGAGGATTCCAAGTTCAAAGCCAGACTCAGCAATTCAGTGAGAACATAGCAACTTATTGAGACCTTGTTCCCCCCCACACACACACACACACAAAATAGGAGGGTGCCGAGAATGTGGCTGTGATAAAAGAGAGAGAGAGAGAGAGAATTTTAGCAGAATGTGGTGGCACATACCTGGAACCTATAAGCCCAGCTGCTCTTTTGAGGACAGCCTGAGCAAATATGAAAACCCTTTCTCAAAATAAAATAATAAAAGGGCTGAGCCCCTGGGTTCAATCCTCAACACCACATTAAAAAAAAAAAATAGAGACTTTGGAAGTCAAATCTAGAAGCTGCACACAGGTGACCATGACAAGGGACTAGATTATTATTCCAAAAAAGAAAGATATCGAAGGCTGCTACAGGAGTGATCAAGAAGGGCCTAAGCCCCATGCCAGGATCATCATAATGGATCCATGCATTGAGCTGTGGGTTTTCAAACTTCTTTTAGCAGCAGATCCCTGGAGCCTTGCCAGCTGTACCTTGCTGGCTCTGAGGCAGCTCTCCTGAACCCAGGATTCCTGGAGCCCTAGTTGCAAGCCCTAGCATATGTTTCTTTCCTCGAGAAGAGTCCATAGTCTGCCATTCTAAATCAATAAAATATTATTTGGGCTCAGGATATAGCTCAGTGATAGAGTACTTGCCTAGCATGAGCAAGACCCTGGGTTCTATCCCCAGCACCACAAAAAGGGGGGAGGGGGGAATGTACTAAAGGAAAGAAGATAAGTACATTTGAAAAGCAAGTACTTCCTTCAAGGGTCAAACGTTCATTTCTACAGTCAAATGCTCTACCATTGAACTATTTCCCTCCAAAGGTTCATTTCTGGATTAACCCAGACTGGATTCAGGGATTCTTGAGTTTCTGATTCATTTTTCCTCTTTAAAAAAATTTTTTTAGTTGTCAATGGATCTTTTATGTTATTTATTTATTGTTTGTTTATATACAGTGCTGAGGATCAAACCCAGTTCCTCACACATGCTGGGCAAATGCTCTACCACCGAACCACAACTCCAGCCCCATTATTTTTTCTCTTTTGGTAATGAAATAAAACTCATGGAAACTGCACATGTGCCAGGGATCACTGGGCATGGTGGTACACAAGCCAGATACAGAGGTATATACCTGTATTCTCAGCTAGTTGGGAGGCTGAGACAGGAAGATCCCAAGTCCAGAGCCAGCCTGGGTAACTTAGGCCCTGTCTCAAAATAAAATAATTTTAGAAAGACTGAAGTGTAGCTCAGAGGTAGAGTGTTTGCCTACCATTTGCACGATTCTGGGATCAATCCCAATCACCCATAAATTAAAAAAAAAAAAGTGGAATCTTCATGGTTATTGGAGGCTCCATGCTCATGAATGGATTGATTAATGCTGATCTCCAGGAGTGTGTCGGTCTCTCAGGAATGAGTTAATTCTCTCAAGAGGTTGTTAAAAAAAAAAGAGTCACACTGGCCCCTTCCTTCACTCTGGCTTCCTTTGGCTCCATATGATCTCTCCTTTCATGGAGCCAATCATCATGTTGTAGTCAGAAGGTCCTCACAAGCTGATACTGGATATATGCTCTTGGATCTCCAAAACTGAGCCAAATAAACTACTTTTCTTTATTAAGTATCAAACTTCAGGTAAATTTTGTTATGGTAACATAAAATAGACTAATGGGGGCTGGGGATGTGGCTCAAGCAGTAGCCCGCTCGCCTGGCATGCGTGCGGCCAGGGTTCGATCCTCAGCACCACATACCAATAAAGATGTTGTGTCCGCCGAGAACTAAAAAATAAATATTCAAAAATTCTCTCTCTCTCTCTCTCCTCTCTTACTCTCTCTTTAAAATAAAATAAAATAAAAATAAATAAAACAGACTAATGTTTCAGCAAGAATTAAAGGGAGGTGAGTTTCTGGAAGGTTCAGAGGTGCTGGTTAGAACCCAGCTCCTCTGAGACCACCAACTCTAGTGCTCTGCCATCGTATCTTATGGCTCCCAAAGAGCAGCAGTCTGTGCCTATTAAGATCTCAAGACAATGTTTTCCCTGTAGCTCTTCTTCCTCCATAGCACCTGCAATTTTCTTGTTATTCTTCCTCTTTTATTCTTCCTCTTTCTCTTCTCTCACCATAAATCACATCCCTGTCTAAGGGATTACTAATTTTGCTCACATAAATATAATGGCAGGAAGCAGGAGGATTGCAAGTTCAAGGTCAGCCTCAGCAATTTAGTGAAACCCTGTCTCAAAATAAAAGATTAAAAGGGCTGGGGGCATAGCTCCATGGTAGAGCACCTTTGGGTTCAATCCCCAGTTACCACACACACACACACACACACACACACACACACACACACACACACACAAATAGCCTCACTTCTGTTCTTTCCTAATTATGGACTGTGACTTGCATAGCCAGCCCAGGGACATCCCAGAGGGGTACTCGCCACTAACTGAGCTTTTGATTCAGTGCCCAGCAGATGCATGCATCAGCTCATTGCACCCTCCACCTAAATCTCAATGGTAGGTTTCCATCTGCCCATTTTACAGATGAGGTAATAAAGTCTCAGGGGGTTGCTCATGGCTTGATTAAGCAACACAACTTATAAGTGACAGAGCCAGACCTGAGCCTGGGTTGACCTGAAACTAATGCTCGTGTTCTTCACCCTGTGGTTCCTAACAAGGGGTAGCAAAACCATAGCTAGCTTTGGCCCTCCCTGTTTTTAGAACCCTTTCAGTTAACAGGATGTGTCAGTATGCTTTTAAGTGAAGTTAGACTTTGACTTACCTAATAACAATAATATTAACATTATTATTATTATTATTATTATTATTTTAAAGAGAGAGTGAGAGAGAGAGGGGGACAGAGAGAGAGAGAGAGAGAGAATTTTAACATTTATTTATTTTTTCTTAGTTCTCGGCTGACACAACATCTTCGTTTGTATGTGGAGCCAGGCGAGCGGGCTACCGCTTGAGCCACATCCCCAGCCCCAACATTATTATTATTATTATTTCTCACATACTCAGTTTACACTAGGCATTTGCTTTTCCCTATTATGCCATTCAGTCCCCATTTTACAGATGAGAAAATTGAGACTAGGGAAGCTCAGTAACTTGCCACTAGTACACAGGTAGTGAATGTAAGAAGAGGATTTCGACCCAGATCTGGCTGATACCTGAGCCCAAACTTTAACCGCCTCCCTACCTTGCCTGCCAAGTTTATTGTTTTTCCAAAGATGACATAAATTCTCTCTGCCTCTGGAGATGGGCCAGGAAAGGTGGGTCTGGTCAGTTTGGCTGGCAAGAGACTCAGGACACCTGAGTTCCTGTCTCCTTGTCTCTGCCTGAGGCTGGCTCCCTTTCCTGCAGGAGAATGACTCTGGGTCTCATCTCAGGATGGAAGCCAGATGACAGCTAGAGTGTCTGCTGGAACCCTGGGAACATATGTGACACGTCTATTTGGAGGTACAGAGGAGACTGGAGCTCAGACTGTTTAAAAACAGTTCCTTTTCTTTCAACGAGACATGTGTGCAGTGCTGCTCCTCCCAAGAGAAGGAGAAGAATGGAGTATTAAATCAGCTGTGGGGCGGGCTGTGGTGGCGTATGCCTGTAATCCCAGTGACTCGGAAAGCTGAGGCAGGAGGATCACAAGTTCGAGGCCAACCTGGGCAACTCAACAAGGCCCTGTCTCAAAATTAAAAATATAAAGGGCCCGGTGATGTCACTCAAGGGTAGAGTACCCTGAGTTCAATCCTCAGGACCACAAAAATAAAATATATAAATAAATCAGTGGCGAGCCAGGAGTGGATCATGGGACTCACTGATACAGAAGATGGAAAAGAGAAAAAAAAAAAAAACAGAGAGGATTCTTTGGGTCTCAAGTGACAGTAAAACCCAGCCTGAGCTGCTTAAAACAAAAAGTAGATTATTGATTCGTAGAGCAGAAAAACCCAAAGTAGATCATCTCCAGGTGGAGCTTAATGAAGGGAGCAAAGGATGACCCCAGGACCAGTTTCTCAGCTTTGCTCTCCTCTGTACTGACTTCACTTTTCAGTCACCACAAGATGGTGGCCACGGCTCCAAACCATGTAGTCTCTCAGGTGAAGAAAAGACTAGGAGTCAAACAACTGGGTCTCACTGGCTCTAATTAGCCTGACTTTACCCAACACCAATCCAGGGTAATGAGACGCTTTGATTGGCTCAGCCTGGGCACACACACGTGAGTAGGTCAACAACATCCAACTTGATGGACTTAGAGTGAGGGAAGTGTGGTGCCCCCCCAAGTTGGGATGCATTGTAGGAAGCAGGGTGGGTAAATGGGAGGATATTGGATGTGAAAGGAAGGAAGGAGGGAGGAAGGGATGAAAAGAGGAAGGAAGGAAGGAGGGAGGAAGGGATGAAAAGAGGTAGGAAGGAAGGAAGGAAGGAGGAAGGAAGGAAGGAAGGAAGGAAGGAAGGAAGGAAGGAAGGAAGGAAGGAGCGAGCCAGAGCCAGGCACAGTGGTCTATGCCTGTAATCACAGCTACTTGGAGGCTGACAGGAGGATCACAAATTTGAGGGACTTAGCAAGGCCCTGAGCAATTTAGTGAGACCCTGTCTTAAATTTTAAAAAATAAAATAAAAGGGACTGGGTGTGGAGCTCAGTGGTAAAGAGCCCCTGGGTTCAATCCCCAGTCTCAATAATAAAAGTCCTGTGGGCCCAGTGGTAGAGCGCCTCTGGGTTCCATCCTTGGTTCTGACAAATAAAAAATAAAGAAGGGGTAAACAGGGGCTGGGGTTGTAGCTCAGTGGTAGCATGCTCACCTAGAATGCATGAGGCACTGGGTTTGATCCTCAGCACCACATAAAAACAAAATAATGTGTTTGCCTAAAACTAAAGATTCATAAATTAATAAATGTTTAAAAAAAGAAGAAGGAATAAACAGAGACAAGACAAATGACTTACAGACAGGTTATGCTCCAAAAATTCATTTGTCAATCAGTTTAGAACTCAGAGCACATTTTTACCCATGTAGGAAAAGAGGCAGGGGGATTTTTTAATTGCAAAGATCCCAGGTTAGTCTTAAAAAATATTATTTAGTTTGCAATAGAGTAGTGATGCTGGGTATTTGCAATGAAAAAAAGAAAGCAAAACTTAAAACCATGGATGATAAATAAGAAAGATTTTGGATGTGAAACCTTGTCTTTTTTGTTATGAGTGCCGCCGCGCAAGAAGAAGCAAGTTTAATTAATGAGAGTGAACTGGCAGATGGAGACTCCAGTGGGGATCCAAAGGGGGCTTCCGAGCATTTCCAAGGACTCCGGAGGTCGACAGCAGAGCTCTGTTACTGCAGAATTTTCCTTCCGGTGTTGAGAATACTATCTCTCTATGACTCTCTCTCAATCAACAACAACGAAAAAATATAAAAAAAATAAGAAAAAAATAAGGAATAAAAAAAAAGAGGGAGGAAGAGGAAAGGAGGAGAGAAAAGGAGGAATCCAAGGGAGCACGAGAGATTGTCCCACAGCATCTGGGCCAAAGGAGGGACAGGAGAAGAGCCGAGATCAGGGAGGACTGCAGAAAGTAGATGTGAGGAGCTAGGTCTAAGGAGAATGACAGTAGACCAGGTGGGAGGCTGTGTTGCCTTATTTTTATTTATTTGTTGCTTTGTCAATTTCGCAGTGCTGGGAATTCAGCCCAACTCAGGTGTACTTTATCACTGAGCTGCATCTTCAGGCCTTTTTCTTTTGGGGGGGCAGGACAGAAGGGTAACCAGGGATTGAACTCAGGGGTGCTTAACCACTAAGCCATATTCCTAGCCCTTTTTTATATTTTACTTTGAGACAAGGTCTTGCTAAGTTGCTTAGGGCCTCATTAAGTTACTGAGGCTGGCTTTGAACTTACCATCCCTCCTGCCTCAGCCTCCTGAGCTGCTGGGATTACAGGTGAGCACCACTACACCCTGCCAGACCATTTCTATTTTTTATTTTGAGACAGGGTCTCTCTAATTTTCCCAGGCAGTCCTCAAACTTGTGACCCTCTGCCTCAGCCTCCAAGTCACTGGGATAATGGGTGTGCGCCCCAGCACTCAGCTCCCTGACCTTAGATATTACTGCCATGAAATGCATCCAAACTCATGTTTCTCTGACACTCGGCATCTCCTAAGTCCATCTAGAAATATGGGAACTGCTATAGTTTGGATCTTGAAAGAACCCCATATAGTTTGGATCTTGAAAGAGTCACATAGGTTAAAGGTTTGGTGGCTACCCTGAAGAGCAATTGGGAGTTGGTGGATCTTTGGGAGTGGGACCTAATAGAAGGCTAGGCCATTGGAGGTGTGTCCTTGAAGGGGATATTGGGACCTCAGCCCTTCCTGTCTCTTTTGGCTTTTCTGTTACCTTGAGTTGAACAGGCCTCTTCCACCATGTGTTCCTGCCATTGCTGAGAGCCATTGCCAAGTAGGAATGACGCATCGAAATTTTTGGAACCTGGCATGAAACTCAAAGGTTCTTTACTACTAGGCAACATCCCTAGCCCTTTTATTTATTTATTTATTTATTTTGAGACAGGGTCTTACTAAGTTGGTCAGGCTATCCTTGAACTTGGAATCCTCCTGCCTCAATCTCCTGAGTTGCTGAGATTGTAGGCATGTGTCATCATGCCCATCTAAACCTTTCCTCTATAAGTTTATTTATCTCAAGTATTTGTCACAGTGACAGAAGGCTGACTAATACAGGGATGGCAACCAAGCTATGCCTAGACCATTACCACCCCTGGCCCCTGGCCCATGAAGACAGTTCTCCCACACACACAGGCAGCTTTTACTTTCCTGAAGTAAGTGGGTTGTCTGTCTGACTCCCTCACCTTTCCCCGTGCTTCTCCTTATACATCTAGATCTTTGCCTAAAATCCAAATCTGTTTCCATCACCTGTGGCCCCTCGATAATTCCCTGGGTTGCTCAATGAGTACGGCAGCACCTCTCCAATTATATTTCTTAGTAAAGGGCTGTTTTCCCTATTTTAGTCTCTGTTTGTTCTTGCCCCTCGACATATTGGAGATTGAATCAAGGAGCACTCTACCACTGAGCTACATCCCCAGCCCTTTTTACTTTTATTTTGGCTCAGGGTCTTACTAAATTGTTGAAACTGGCCTCAGACTTGTAATCTTCCTGCCCCAGCATCCCAAATTGCTGGGATTACAGGAATTCACCACCATACCCAGCTTTATTAATTCTTAACCTCATTTGCCTTGTTTATGCATTGTCATTTAACAAGCACACTTGGGGAACCACTGGCCTGCAAGATCAATGCAGACAGTTTAATATGGCATCCAGAACCCTTTACTCTGGCCTGAGTTGCTGAGATTGTAGGCAACCTTGCCACCCAGTATTCCTCTGCAGATGCCCGCTGGGTTCCCACCATACTGACCACACATGAGTGCTTTGTACTTTCATCTCTCTGCATTTTTGTTTATGTTATTTCTCCCTTCTTCCCTTTTCCAGCAGATAAAACTGCCTTTTCTAGGAACTCCATTCAGATGATTATTTTATTAATTTCAAAACCTGGCATTTATTGAGCACTTACTATGTGGCAAGCACTCACCTTAGTTTGATCAAGATACTAATAATGAATTAGTTGCTTGCTAGGCTTTGCTATCTATCCCCTTCTGCCTGTCCACTCCGGTTCCTTGAGTCAATGAGCCCATCTCCTCATGTGGTCATCCCAGACCTCTTTATCTGCCACCTCTCTATGCATAGATAGATAGATAGATATTTAGTTGTCAATGAATACTATACCTTTATTTTTATTTATTTATTTTTATGTGGTGCTAAGGATAGAACCCAGTGCCTCACACATGCAAGGCAAACACTCTGCCACTGAGTCACAATCCCAACTCAGCTCCCTCTTTTACCTCTCTTGAGTCTCCAATCACATTTCCCCCTCACTAACTCCTTTATTCTTAGAAAAAAAACTTTGTAATCTCTATTTGACAGATTAATTGAAGCCCCTAGGTATGCTCATTCATTGCACAAATATTGATTGAACTTTCAGATACAAAATTTTTTTTTATTTTTTTTTATTTTATTTTTATTTTTATTTTTTTTAAAGAGAGAATGAGAGAGAGAGAGAATTTTTAATATTCATTTTTCAGTTCTTGGCGGACACAACATCTTTGTTGGTATGTGGTGCTGAGGATTGAACTCGGGTCACACTCATATCAGGCGAGCGCGCTACCGCTTGAGCCACATCCCCAGCCCTCAGATATAAAATTTTAAGGAAGACACTGTCCCCACCCTCTTAGGGACACAGGCCAGGAATTAGAAAGACAAGAAAGGTATAAAAGATATAAAAACAATTAAATATAGTTGAGCATCCCTTACTTGAAAATCCAAAGTTTGAAATGCTCCAAAATACAAAACTTTTTGAGCACTGACACAATGCCACAAGTGTAAAATTCCACACCATGAGACTTTATTTCACCCACAAAATTACCAAAAGTATTGTCTAAATTTACCATCAGGCTATGCATATAAGGTATATATGAAACAAGAATTTTTGTGTTAAAACTTGGGTCCTGCCCCCAAGAAATCTCACTGGACTTATGCAAATATTTTAAAACCTGAAAAAAGTCTGAAACACTTCTGGTCCCAACCATTTTGGAGTAGGGAGACTCGACTTGAGATTACTCGGTGCACAAAGTGCTGCCCTGCCGGGAAGTATGGGGCAAAGGTGCTGCATGAGGGCCTTATGGGAACGTCGCCTGCTCAGGGGCTCCAGGGAGGGCTTCCTGGAAGAGGCAAATGCCCACAGGAGATGGGACAACCTTGTGAAGCACTGAGGTGGGAGAATTGAGGTGCATTTGGGAGCTACAAAGCTGATGGGTAGAGATCAGGCAGAGGAGGGCGGCTTTGGAAAGGGGAGCGAAAGGAGCAGGCAATTCAACTCTGCAACTGGAGTCAACAGGCTTGGGTGTGACTCCTACTTGAGCCATTTACCTGCATGAATTTCTTTTTCCTTTTCTTTTCTTCCTTTTCTTCCCCTCCCCTCCCTCTTTTCCTCCCTCCCTCCCTCCCTCCCTCCCTCCCTCCCTTCCTTCCTTCCTTCCTTCCTTCCTTCCTTCCTTCCTTCCTTCCTTCCTTCCTTCCTTCCTTCCTTTCGTGGATTGAACCCAGGGTGCTTTACCACTAACCTCCATCCCCAGCCCTTTTTATTTTTTATTTTGAGGCACAATCTCACAAAGTTACTTAGGGCCTCACTAAATTGCTGAGGCTGGCCTCAAATTTGCCATCTTCCTGCCTCATCCTTCCAAGTTGCTGGGATTACTGGTGTGTGCCCCTAGGCCCAGGGGAGCTCTACTACTAACTACATCCCTAGCCTTTTTACTACTACACCCCAGAACCTGTCTCCCGGGCTGGTCTCAGAATTGCCGTCCTCCTGATTCAAGCCACCTGCGCAGCTGGGATTGCAGGCGTAGACCACCAAGCCCAGTGATACCTTCTCTTTGCTAAATTTCCAGTGTTTGTTTACACAAAGCAAACACACCATAGATGGCTGGGCTCTCAGTACTGGAGTTAGACAACCATGGTTTAAAGGGATGTAGCTCAGCAGTAGAGCCCTTGTCTGGCATGCATGAGGCCCCAGGTCAATCCCTAGCACCATGAAAATATTAAACAAATAAAGCCATCCCAGCTCTACCTACTACCTGATACCAGAAAAGTCATTAAACTCAGTTTTCACTTTTCTAAATGGAGGACAAGAGCAGCACACCCTTTTATAAGAGACTTGAGCACACAGCACGGGTTCAGGCACAGTATAGGGCTTGTTTGCAAATGGGAGCTACCTTTCCCCTGTGCTCCTGTCACAGTCTTGGATACCTGTAGGGGGTCCCAGACACAATACCCCCAGTTTTGTCTGTAGGCCCCAGGTCACAGCACATCTGGCTATTCTATATATACCCCTGTGGCAGGAAGGGCAGGTAAGCCAAGAGGGAAGAGAGGGCCAACAGCCCAGGTGGGAGGGGTTGGGCAGATAGCACTGGCGAAATCTGCCCCCATCCCGTCCCCTCTCCTATGCTGTGCGTTCTCCCCAGCCCCCAAAGGGAAGTTGGAAGGGGAGAAGACAGCAAAGAGATGGCTGCTTTTCCTATTTTTTTTTTTAAGAGAGAGAGAGAGGGAGAGAGAGAGAGAGAATTTTAATATTTATTTTTTAGTTTTCGGTGGACACAACATCTTTGTTTATATGTGGTGCTGAGGATCGAACCTGGGCCGCACGCATGCCAGGCGAGCGCGCTGCCGCTTGAGCCGCATCCCCAGCCTGCTTTTCCTAATTTTGATGCTCACATTGGATTGATGCAGTTTTATTTTCTGGTATTTTTTGTTGAGTAACCTGATTAGAGGTATCATTTGATCCTTTATGTACTGGGAGTTTACATTTAAAAATCATTTATAACTGGACATGGTGGTGCATGCCTGTAATCCCAGTGACTTGGGAGGCTGAGGCAGAAGGAACTCAAGTTTGAGGCCAGCCTCAGCAATTTAGAGAGACTCTGTCTCAAAAAGAATTTTTTTTTTTTTTTTTTTTTTTAGTTATAGGTGGACACAATATCTTTATTTTATTTTAGGTAGTGTTGATGATCGAACCCAGTGCCTCACGCATGCAAGGTGAGCACTCCCCGTCTGAGCTACAATCCCAGCCCCTCAAAAAGAAAATTTAAAAGGGCTCCGGTGCAGCTCAGTGGAAGAGCACCCCTTGGCCCAATCTCTGGTATCATACACACACACACACACAAACACACACACACACACACACCATTTATATTATTGTGTTTCTATAATGAAAAATAGACTCTGAAACATTTAAGGCAGTTGGCATTTTTGGTATTTGTTGTCACTTTTTCTTTTAAAATTAACCACATGAGCATATCTTTTTTTTTTTTTTTTTTTTTTTTTTTTGGTACCAGGAATTGAACCCAGGGGTGCCTAGCCACTGAACCACATCCCCCAGCCCTTTTTAATATTTTATTTAGAAACAGGTTCTTGCTGAGTCACTTAGGGCCTCACTAAGTTGCTGAGGCTGGTTTTGAACCCGCCATCCTCCTGCTTCAACCTCACAAGTCACTGGGATTACAGGCATGTGCCACTACACCCGGCCTCATGAGTATATTCTTGTTTTAAACACTAGAATTTCATACACTTCAAATAAAGCAAATGCCCCCTTCCCAGCCTCTTCTCCAAGCTATTCTTCACCCCAAATGCTGACAGCTAGTATATATTCTTCCTGATCTCTTTCTAGGTATTTATACTCAATGTATTCAATCAAAAATATGTACTTGTATGTACATTTTTCTTCTTTATGTGAACAGTGTGCTAACTGCAACTTGCTTTCTTCATTTGACAATATGTCTTAGAGACTGATTATTGGTTTTTTTTTTTTTTCATGGTACAATTTGACTTTACACAACCAACGAAAACCTCTTTTTCCCTGATTTTCTCCATTGGTTCTAAGCCTTGAAAGCCATTTCTCTTCCTGGTGTTTCAAAGTATCTAATTTCTTTTTCTTATAAATTTTTATTATGATTTTTTGAGAGGTACTGGGGATTAAACTCAGGGACACTTGACCACTGAGTCATATCCCCAGCCCTATTTTTTATTTTATTTAGAGACAGGGTCTCACTGAGTTGCTTTGCACCTTGCTTTTGCTGAGGCTGGCTTTGAACTTGTGATCCTCCTCAGCCTCCCGAGCCACTGGAATTATAGGCATGGGCCATTGCACTTGGCTATTATAATTATTTAGTCTAGATAAAATTTATTTATTGTATTTTGTGAGGTGAGAATGTTTTCTTTCCTAAATTGGCAACTGGTTGGACTAATGTAAATTTTTTTTAAGTTAATGAGTTACCTGTCTTTATTTTATCAAATGTTTTGAAATGGGGTCTTGCTGAGTCGCTTAGACTAGTCTCAAACTCCTAGACTCAAGGGATCCTCCTGCATCAGCCTCCCGAGCAGTGTACAGGCATGTGCCACTGTTCCTGGCATACCAAGGTAATTTTTTAAAGTAACACTTATTTTTTTTAAAAAAGAGAGAGTGAGAGAGAGGGGGACAGAGAGAGAGAGAGAGAGAATTTTTTTTAACATTTATTTATTTTTTCTTAGTTCCGGGCCGCACGCATGCTAGGCGAGCGCGTTACCGCTTGAGCCACATCCCCAGCCCAAGTAACACTTATTATTCATTTAATTGTCTCATTTGAAGCTATCTTATTTATTTATTTATTTATTTGGCACTGGAGGTTGTAGCTCTACCACTGAGCTACATCCCTAGATCTTTTGATTTTTTTTATTTTGAGACAGAGTCTTGCTAAGTTTCTGAGGCTGACTTCAAACTGAGGCAATCTTCCTGCCTCAGCTTCCTGAGTCACTGGGATTACAGACATGCTCCACCACTCCTGGTTACTTTTATACTTTTTTATATTTTGGGTTCAGGGGTTGAACCCAGAGCTTTGTGCATGCTAAACATGAGTTCTACCACTGAGCTATCCCCCACCCATGAACTATCTATTTTGATCTATTAAAACAATGCATTTTTTTGCCTGAAAAAAAATATAATTTTAAATATTATAACTTTCAAATGTGTTTATTATCTAGAAACTCTATTCCCTTTCTCTTTACTCTTATTTTACCAAAAAAAAAAAATTGTCTAAATTTCTGCCTATTTATTCTCCCAAACAAATTTTAAATCTTTCTGTAAAGTTTTGGGGGAAATCACATCTGGTTTTGTACTAAGCCTGTAATTTAACTTGATCTTTCCATCTTGACATTATTTAGCCTTTGCATCAGGTATAGATTATGACTCTCCATATTCAGTTCTTTTATATCCTCCCTGGGGTGGGGGGGAACCCTATAGTTTTCTTCATATGGAAATGCTACACTCTGTATTGATTTATATAATATGGGGTTACTCTTGCCTCAAATGTTTATTTTATTTTATTTAAATATTTATTTTTGGTACTGGGGATTGAACCCAGTGGTACTATACCACTGAGCTACATCCCCAGCTCTTTTTATTTTTTTATTTTGAGACAGGATCTCACTAAGTTTCTTAGGGCCTCGATAAGTTGCTGCAGCTAGTTGTGAACTTGTGATCCTTCTGCCTCAGCCTCCAAAGTCACTGGATTTTAGGACAATGTCATTGCACCCAGCTGCCTCAAAATTTTTAAAATGTCCTCCTTCCCCAGTAAAACCATCTGGATTCAGAACTTTGGGGAAACAATATTCCTGGATAATCTTTCTTAAATTCTTCCTCAATTACTTTTTTCATTAAATCTACATTTATGTGTTTTATTTTTTTTGCAGTACTAGGGATTGAACCCAGGGCCCTTGCATATGCTAGGCAAGTACTCTTTCATTGAGCTTCACCCCCAGCCACAAACTTGTATTTATTTTAAGTGACTACTGTGTGCCAGGCCCACTTCTGTGCAGTAGAGATATGCAGCCATGAGCAAAACAGTTTTCTTACAATTACCTCAAAATAAAACTTAATTTGAAAAACACAATAATCTCAAAATAAAAAGTGTTATATAAGAAAAATTAAAAACAATTTGCTTCTCAAGAAGTTCATATTCTAGTAGTGAGAGAAGAAGGCAAGCAAGTAAACAATTAGGCACATGTCATATCAGATGGGAAGAAGTGCTGGAGAGAAAAACAAACAAAGACAGTCAGGGAGGTCTCTGTCCAGGGTGTGTTTGGGCAGAATCTGAAGAAGATAGTTTGAATTTTCTGATTCTGTCTAAAACGTCATTTTTTTAAATATTTATTTATTTTTTTTAGTTCTCGGTGGACACAACATCTTTGTATGTGGTACTGAGGATCAAACCCGGGCCGCACGCATGCCAGGCAAGAGTGCTACCGCTTGAGCCACATCCCCAGCCCCAAAATTATCATTTTATTAAGGTTCTTAAATTTGCCAGCAATTTCATATATCCCTTTACATTTTTTAAATTTTTAAAAAATATTTTTTAATTCTAGATGGACAATACCTTTATTTTATTTATTCATTTTTATGTGGTACTGAGGATGGAACCCATTTCCTGACGCATCCCAGGCGAGCACTCTAACACTGAGGCACAACCCCAGGCCCTAAGCCTTTATATTTTTAATATTAATCTGTTATCAAATTTCTGTTATCATAACTATCATTTCACCATAAATGGTGTTTGTTTCTGTTTTTTTCATTATGTTCATGCATTGTATTTTTAGTCCTTGTTTTTACAAAAAGAACCTGTGTGTTAATTCTATTGCTTTTCTATTTTATAATTTATTGTGATTTATTCTTTTTTCCTTCTCCATCTTTTTTTTTTTTTTTTTGTACCTGGAATTGAACTCAGGGTCATTCAACCACTGAGCCACATCCCCAGCTCTATTTGTATTTTTATTTAGAGACAGGATCTCACTGAGTTGCTTAGTGACTTGCCATTGCTGAGGCTGGCTTTGAACTCATGGAGCTGCAGGCGTGCACCATCATGCCTGGCACTTCCTTCCCTATCTTTATTTGCATTTTGCTTTGTTTTGTTTTTGCACTGGGAATGGAACCCAGGGGTATTCCACCACTAGCTATATCCCCCATCCTTTTTATTTTTTATTTTGAGACAGGGTCTCACTAAATTGCTGAGACCTGCCTCCAATTTGTAGTCCTCTTGCAAATGTGCTGTCCTCTTGTTGATTCCCGAGTCTCTGGAGTCTCTGGGATTGGAGGCATGTGCCACCACATGCCTAGCAACACTTTCTTCTTATTCCTCCTTCTCCTTTTTTTTTTTTTTTTTTTTAACACTCTCTTCTTGATTTCCTCCTTAATCCAAAAGCTGCTTTGGAGAATTTTCATAGCTGATTCGTAATATTAATTTCTACCTTTAGCATTTTTGCAAACAGGAAATGTGGTCTAGATGACACTTGTATTTTCAAATTTATTAAAATCGTCTTTGTGGTGGGAAATATGACCTGTGATTAGAGTTAGTTTTCAGATTTTGAAGAAGACTGGGTAACTTAAGGTCCCAGGCCAAAGGGCAAGATATATAGAGGAAAGTGAGAAAAAAGTAAAATGTGAACGGGAAGTAAACTTTAGAGAGGAACTGATTTTGATAGTACTGGAACAAGAACCAGCTTTCCAGTACCTACTACAGGCCAGCACTATGCTGGGCATTTTGTGTATATTTTTTAAAAAAATGTTTTTATTAGTATATTATTGTTATACATAAGAGTGGGGTTCATTTTGACATAATCATACATGCATGGAATATAATTTGCACCATTTCAGTCTCTAAAACTTCCTCTTTCCTTCCCCTCCCCTCTCTCCTCCTCCTTCCTCTGTTTCCCTTACTCAATGCCACTGGTCTTCCTTCAGTTTATTTGTTGTTTTTTAACTGGTGCTTTATAGATATACATAAAGGTGGAATTTACTGTGGTCTCCTCATCACTTTGTATGTCTTTCCTCATTTGATGATTAGGCAGGGTCTTCAGAGCAGGAAACTGGGCTCAGTGAAGCTAAATAAAACATTTCTGAAGTCTTTCCCTGCTATATACCAGGTTCCCCTTGCTTTACTGAACAAGTTCTCACTTGAGTTTCAAGACTCTGGGCTGGAGATGTGGCTCAGTCGTAGAGCACTTTTCTAGCGTAAGTGAGGTCATGGGTTCCATTTCTAGCACCTTCTTCTTACAGGAAGGCTTCCCACAGAGAAAAGCTGGGAACTCCCCCTTCTGCTCTTATGTAGTAAGTCAGCACCAGCCTTACATCTATCATCTTCCGTAGCCCAGAAGACCCTTGAGGGTGGCCAGCATGTTGGTGGTGCTCATAGTGTTTGTTGATTGAATAAAGAATAAAGACAAAGGAAGGGGCCAAAAAGAGAATTCCCATCTGAAGAGTCAACATAGCACAGCCTAATGGGATCTGTGCACCCTTTTCCACCCCCCTCCCCTCCAATCAGGATGGTATTAACACAGACATTAGTAGTTCCTTCTATTTGCAGATTCTCTTTCTTGTCCATGTGCATTGTCCTATAGTTTTATCTCTTTGGAGCCTCTCAATGAACATAGGTCACCCTAATAGTCTTTAGTGGAGCATTCAGAACCTGCATCTGACCAAGGTCACCCAGCTGGCGAGTCAGTACAGCCAAGGGCTCCTTAGATTTCAGTCACTGTCACATTTGAACTTTAACCCAGGTCCCTGTGGTAGATACAACCCACATCCCACCTGCTGCCTTGGTGGGAAGGCTATAAATTCCCCTGGAGTTTGCCCATCATTACAGCTTCACAAAAGAGGCTTTGTTTTTCAGCCACTTCCATTAATGCTTCAAAGGAAATTTAGGAGAGGCTGAGGGTATAGCCCAGTGGTAGAGCACTTGCCTAGCATGTGGGAGGCCACCCTCACCCCCCACCCCCCCACCCCCGCCTCAAACCCAAGTACCACAAAAAAAGGAAACTCAGGATTGATCCCTAATGTTACATATTCATTTTTTCATCTAGTTTCATAGACAATAACCATTTACTGAGTCCATATGAACACAGCACCAGGTACAGGGCTGGCCCTGCACACTAAGACCCAGAGGCAGGCTAGGGAGCATACAGAGATCAGAAGGCAGGCTTGGGGGGACAACTTGTAGGGACCTTTGGGTCATCTCCGTCTGAAATCCACCCACAGGACAAGTGCTTCTAGGCCTTTCTCAGGGATCTGCCCAGCCCTGCCTCCTCCCCCATCCTCCCTGTTCCCACCCTACACCCTCTTTATCTCCCTTCACAAAAAGCTCTATTCTCTTTTTGCACAATACACTTTCACAATAGATAGTCTATTCAACCCAGAGCCCAAATCATCAGCAACCAAAACCTAGTTCCTCTTTCCTTCTAGTTCTTCAAACATTTCCAAGGAAAGAGAAATAATTGCCTTCTGCAGCTTAATGTCTTTGCATGGCTGTTTCTCTTTCAACTGGAAGTTGCTTGAAGTCTTGGCTGGGGTCTTTGCACCACTGACTGTGAAATAAATAAGAAGGCTAGCTGGGAATAGTAGCACATGCCAGTAAACCCAGCAACTCAGGAGGCTGAGGCAGGAGGACTGCAAAAGCTCAAAGCCAGCCTAGGCAACTTACTGAGGCTCTAAGCAATTTATTGAGACCCTGTTTCAAAATAAAAAAAAAAAAAAAAAAAAAAAAAGAAAGAAAGAAAAAAAGCCAAGTGCAGTGGTACACACCTGTAATCCCAGCAATTTGGGAGGCTAAGATAGAAGGATCACAAGTTCAAGGCCAGCCTCAGCAATTTAACAAGACCCTGTGTTAAAAAATAAAGACTGGGGATGTAGCTCAGTGGTAAAGCAACCCTGGTACGAAATAAATAAATAAATAATATAAATATGTAACAAATACAAAATCAAGATGTAGTTCACTGGTAAAGTACTGCTGAGTTCAATTTCCAGTACTATTACTACTAATAATAATGATAATAATATAATTACTCTTACTACACAAACAAAATAAAACAACACAGAGACATAAGGAAACTTTTGCAAGCAATGTTTACACTGGTCACCTTAATTGTGGTGATTGCAACATATGTTATTTACATATGTAAAAACTCACAAAATTTTATGCATTAATTAGGTGTGCCTTTTGTATGCCAATTATACCTTAATAAAGCTGAAGGGGGAAAAAAGCAAAGAAACAGAGTTTGATCAAGGAAGAAGAAAAACACACATAATTATTAAAGAAATTTGACAAATACACTAAAAATAAAGAAGAAAACAAAGATCACTCATAATTCCAACAAATAAACAATTTTTATTTCCTTTCAGGCATTTTATATGTATTTTCCTGGATAAATATACATGTATATAAAAATCTGAAAAAATATAATTCTGATGCATATACAATTTTGTATCAAATTAGTATGTTACAAACATTTCCTGTCAATAAACATTCTTCAAAAAACTTGATTTTGGCTGGGTGTGGTGGCACATGCCTATAATCCCAGCAATTCTTAGGAGGCTGAGGCTGGAGGATCATGAGTTCAAAGTCAGCCTCAGAAATTTAGCAAGGCCCTAAGCAACTTAGTGAGACTTTGTCTCTAAATAAAGTATAAAAAAGGGTTAGGGATATGGCTCAGTGATTGAGTGCCCCTGGGTTCAATGAACTGTTACCGCTGTTTACTGGTGACGACGAGTCCTTGCTTCCCTGAATGCTGAATTATAACACCAAAGAAGCACGCGAGGCAAGTTTAGAGTGGAAAGTAGCTTTATTAAAGGACAGCAGAAAGGACTTCTCTCCAGAGGAAGAAGGGGACCCAAATGGCGGAATCCGTGGAAGGGGGAGGTCTTCTTTTTTTTATAGCTAAGGTCTTCTTTCAGCTTCCCACACTCATGTCTTTTGTTTCCCTTTATCTTTCAGTGATGGAATGCAGGTGGGAAGGCCCAAAAGGTGGGAGATAGGTGCACTGAAGGAATAGTCTGGGCAGGAATGGCCTGGGCAGCTTTTTTTTTTTTTTTTTAATATTTATTTTTTAGTATTTGGCGGACACAACATCTTTGTTTGTATGTGGTGCTGAGGATCGAACCCAGGCCGCACGCATGCCAGGCCAGCACGCTACCGCCTGAGCCACATCCCCAGCCCCAGCCTGGGCAGCTTTTGATTAGCTTTTTCCAGTTTGCTGGGAGCTGCTTCATTAACATTACCTTAGGGTGGGCTCTCGGCCTTGGGGACATTAACATTTCAATTTCCCCAAGGGCAGTTCTGGTTTCCTGGACTCCATTGTCTATAATGGCCTCCATTTTATCTATCTTACTCGATATTAGACCAGATTTACCTAACTACTATAACTACCTATCTGTAAATCTGGCTTCAGAATTGTACAAACAAACAAACCAAAAAAAAAATCATGCACCCTTAATCACAAGTGGGTGGTTAGAGGAAGTGGATTATTTGATGTCCCTTGTCAATACAGCTTGGAAAAACCATTTGCAAATACCATATGCTTATTCCCTCTATCCATACAGACTTTTGCTTTCTTTGGGTTTCCCCCTAAAACCATGAGGATTCCTAAACTATTACTGTAATTCTGAGGATTTTTAATTTCTGTGTCATTAACTTAGCTCTTGGTGACTTTAAGAACTAAGTGAAGGGCTGGGGATGTAGCTCAGTTGGTAGAGTGCTTGCCTCCCATGCACAAGGCCTTGGGTTCAAAGGGATTCCCAGATTCTGACCAACCCATTTTATAGCCCAAGCCAACCTGTGCTTGCTGCAGGGTGTCTATAGTTTAACTGGAGTCTCTTCTCTCACTGTCTGCATTTCAGTTAAGGGCTTGATATTAAAAATTAAATATCGGGGCTGGGGATGTGGCTCAAGCAGTAGCGCGCTCACCTGGTATGCATGCGGCCCGGGTTCTATCCTCAGCACCACATACCAACAAAGATGTTGTGTCCGCCGAGAACTAAAAAATAAATATTAAAAAAATTCTCTCTCTCTCTCTTTCTCTCTCTTAAAAAAATTAAATATCAAATGATACAAAGCCATTGATATCTTCTAAAATGTTTGTTTGATTCTGCCAGTGGGAAAAAAAAATACCCAGATTTTAATAATCACCTGCTAATCTCCCAGCAGAGTTATTCTGGTGAACATGTTGATGGAAATGTTGAAGAGCTGTTTCATTCCTTTCTCAGCTTACAAGATTTCTTAGATTTTCAAAGATGGATGTGAACATTCTGGAAGGTCTGTATCATAAATACATCCTCCCTCAGGGAGATAATGAAGATTAATAAATCTTATAACAAACCTACCTTCAAATTTCAGCTCTGGGGGGCAACTGTGGGGTTTCTGAAATTCCCAAGAGAGGCCTCCATTACTGCTGTGTTTCAAAACAGATTTCTTTCTCTCTAAAGTGAATGAGAAAGATTCCCTCCTGGGTTTGGGTAAATCAGGGGATTTGGCTAAATGTGATGTCTATGAGCTTAGGCCTTTATTCTTAACATTCACATAGGCTTTATAACTTGCAAAATACAGGATCATGTATTTTACGTCATATATTACCTGCTTTCATTCCTTACAACCCCAGGAAGTGGGCAACACTGAAGTTAATAAGGTGTCAGAGAAAGAAGTTGGTCTCCTGTCCAACAGGTTCTCATAGGAAGGAAGTATTCAAGAGAGAAAGATAGTGGGGAGGATCCTGGATAGGAGGGTGTCTTCAAAGAAAAAGGGGAAGCAGAAATGCTGAAAGGAAACTCCCAACTGGAAACCCTGGCTGCAAATTCTGCCTCAGTCATGCCATGGTTGTTGACCTCTGGAAGTTTTTAAGATTTTGGGACCTCAGTTTCCTTATCTGTAAAATGATGACACCTACCTCACATAAAGTATTATCCTAGCCTGGTACAAAGGAGACTGTACAAAAATGTTTACCTGCTGGGCGCAGTAGTATACCCCTGTAATCCCAGCAGCTCAGAAAGTGGAGGCAGAAAGATTGCAAATCCAAAGACAGCCTCAACAATATAATGAGACCCTGTCTCAAAATAAAAAATAAAAGGGGCTGGATATGTGGCTCAGTGGTTAAGTGTCCCTAGGTTCTATCCTTGGTACCAAAAAAAAAAAAAAGAAAGAAAGAAAAGAATGTTCATCATAAGTGTCAGAAAAGTGAAAATCTGAGCTGAGTATAGTGGCACATGCCTGTAATCACATTGATCTGGAAAACTGAGACAGTAGGATCTCAAGTTCAAGGATAGCTTGGGCAATTTAGCAAGACCCTGTTTCAAAATAAAAAATAATAAGGACTAGGAATGTATCTCTGTGGTAAAGCACCCCTTAGTTCAATACCCAGTACCACCAAATAATAATAATTAAAATAAAAAATTAAGATATATGCATACCACAGATTAATATTTACTAGGAAGGAAAATGTGGATGTTTATAGATAGAAAATATATGTGACATATTAGTTGGTGAAAATGATTGCATTTTAATAGGTATGATGTTGTGCCAAATTTTTTATTCTGTAAAAATAACATTTACATATATATTCATTTGTTTAGCAACATTTATTATGTATAGTTTTATTACAGGCATTTACATGTAGATATGGGGATATAAAATGTCCAAGGTTATATGCCAAAACATAATGTCTCTGCATGTGGTTCTTTTTCAGTTTTGCTTAGTTGATTTTCAAATTCTTTCACAATGAGTTTGTGCTATAAAGAAATAATAGAAGTGTAAAATGTTTACAACACAAGAACTGGAACACTGGTGTCTGCCTGGATCCAGGGGGTAATTTGCTAGTGTGAAGTTCATCTGCAGGTTATTTGGAAAACCAGGACCCCAAGTACCGATTTTAAGAGATTTAACATGGGCTCTGGTGGAGTCAGTATCCTTCCCCCTCTGACACACAAACCCAGCACAACTTCTGTGTCTACTCTCACCTGAGCAAACAAGGCCAGGTACCTGCTCCTTCTGGATTTTACAAGGCCCACCTTCTTCCTAAAGAAGAAGGTTTGACCTTCTTAACTACATCCATTCTGGTCATTTTTTTTTTTTTTCTGGTCATGTTTTTGAGGTCTCAAACAGAGGCAGGTGTTCCCCAGCCCAGCTACCTGCTGGGACACAGAGCATTTTTGAAGAAAGCTTCCTCCACAGCCAGCTCATCGGGTTTCTGGCCTGGTGAGTCACTCTGACTTAAACCAATAATCTCAAATCCAGGTTGTAAGGGCATCTCCCTGTCACTCCCTCATTTATAGTAATTGTGAACAGAAGCTACCCTGTATTTTAGGCATGGGTTTGTTTAAGCCTCACAAACTCTGTGAACCATGTATCTTCATCCCCATTTTACAGACAAGAAAACTTAGACATAGAGTGGTCAATGTGCCCAGGGATATTCAGCAAGCAAGCCTGGGCACTTAAACATAAAGCCTCCCTGCAACCCACAGGTCTTCTTACCCCTATTTTATAGGTAAGGAAACTGAGTCACTGTTATAGTCACTCAAGTTCATGGAGTTAGCAAGTGGGAAGGCTAAAATTTGAACATTTCCTCTTCCCCTCCCCCACCTGTGCCCTGACACCAATCCTCACCCCCACCCCCCACACTCCCCCTCTGTACTCTGGGCTGCAGCAAGTACTTGAACTCATTAACAATTCCAAGAACCTGTAAAAGTGTTCTTTCTCTCTTGCCCTGGGGACAGGCTGTTTCCTCCCATGCACTGTCTGACACAGGTCCATTTATCTAGATGTAACCTCCTCCAGGAAGCCTTCTGGGAACACCCTAAGTCAGGTACCCCTTTAGATGTTTTTGGTTTGTCCTTGTGTACTTTGTGTTTTTTTTTTTTGCTCCTTCCCCTGATGTCTGCGAAGCCATAGCAAGGATCCTATCTTGCTGATGGTTAGGTGCTTACTACCAGCACACTAGTTGGTGCAGAGTAGGTACTTGACAAGCATTTGTTGAATGAATGTGTGACTACCAGTGCTGTGTTTTGCTTTGTTTAAAGGATACAGCTTGAGTGTACTAAGGAGCAGGTAATGACAGAAATGTGACTTCCTACAGGCCCTATTAAAAGAGTGTACTGGGCACTCTCTTAACAGGGCATGCAGGAAGGCTCTGGGGTCACTGGGGGCTCGATGTGCCGATGTCAAAACCATGGTGTCTTTCCTGCTGAAGCAAACTCTCTGGCTTCTGTTTTCTCACTCCTAGTGAGAAATAAATCATGTTCTGAGTGACTGGAGTCATTGCTCACAGCACCAAGAGCTGGTGTAGGGTGGGGCGAGGGGCAGTGGCCTTGGGTCTCCAGTCTCTAAAGGCCCAGGCCTCCCGGCTTGGGGGAGGGGTGAAGAGTGGCAGGTCCTGTCCCTGGGAGACTGCAGTCATTGGGGGAGAGACAATGGGGCTCAGCATCTGCTCCTCGCTGGGAGAAGGGACCCTCCAGTGAAAAGCCAGGGAGAGCAGGGAAGTGTGGGAGGAATTGATGAGGAGAAGGGGTGGAGCCAAGAAGATGCAGCCGGGAGGAAGGGAAGGGGAAGGAAGAGAGGAGGGTGTGGGGGGGAGAGGATCCAGGCTTTCCTTCTTCCCAGTGACCTGGTCCTGAGCGGCAGCCTCCTTCGCATTGTTTCCAGCGGAAACTCTTGGGGCCCATCAGGACCTCACGTTTCTCCCTCCCGCCCCCGTTGCAGCCCCAGTCCAAGGGCCAGGCATCCAGCAGGTGCTCAATACTTACTTGGGAAAATAAGAAATGTGCCCAACTTTGCTCTGGGAACTTTTCCCCCGTCTTCTCCCCACTTCTCCGGAGAAGCCGAGGACAGGGCAGGTCTTGGGAGCACGCCCAGGCGCCCCATGAATAATTGACCCTTCGTGGCGGCTCTCTCCGCCGGCTCAGGACCGGCGCTGCGTCGGAGTCGAGAAGCGGCTCTGAGTGGCGCGGGTTCTGTAGGTTGGAGGCCGGGTGGCCGGCCTGCCCCAGAGCTGGGAGAAGGCCAAGCTGCGCCGGACCCCGCGGCCCTGCGGGGAGCAGCCAGGGACCCGACCGGCGTGCGGCGAACGGCCACGCCTCGGCGCCCCCCAGCAAGTGCGTCCCGGGCCGAGGCCCAGGCCCCGGGCTTGGGGAGCCCGCGAGGGGCCATCCCTGCGACTCCTCAGAGCCCCTTCCCGCCCCGGCCTGGCGCTCACAGCCCGCGCCGCTCCCTCGGTCCTGGCCGTCCAGGGCTCTGCTAACAGCTGTTTCAAGGCTCTCTCACTGTTCCGAGCTCTGCGGGGATGTTGCTCCAAGCCCATCTGCCTACTTTATAAATATATGAGTAAAGAACACACCCAGCCTCCCACCTCTGGCTGAGGACCACCGACCCGGGGCCCCCGGTCCGTACTTCTGAAGGATCGGGAACCCAGGAGCTAACCCCCACCCCACTGACTCCCTTCGGGGGGGACCCCCAGGCTTCCCGGGGGGTCAGGGCCCCTGGGCCCCTTTGTGCCGGGCAGGGCCCCCCCCATTTCCATGCGAGGTTCTGACGCTCCCTTCTCCCCCGCTCGTTAATCTTTGTTCCCCTTTTCTGCTGAGGAGAGAAAAGAGAGAGAGAGAAAAGAAGGAAAAAAAAAGGCGTGACTTGATTTTCAAACGAAACTCCCACAGCAAACAAAACCCTTTTAGAGAAATAAGAAAGGAGGAAGAAGGAAGAAAAGAGGGAAGAAAAGAGAGAGGGGAAAAAACCCTCCAGGCTTTTGAATTCGAGTAGAAGAGTTGAACCGAGAGAAAGAGAAAGAAAGGAAGAAAAATCCTCTCTGCGGTAGAAAGAGAAAAAGAAAACTTGGGCTGACAGGAGGGGGTGTTGGGGGGTGGAAGGAAGTGAGAAAACAAAAGAGAGATAAAAGGGCTGCTTTTCTGTCTCTCTTCCTCTGCGAGCTGGGTTAGGAGGAGCTGTTTTGCATCCCTTCACGTCAGCCCTGCCTCATTCCCTTCTTCCAGGGAGGGAGAGAGCGCGAGCGAGAGAGCGAGCGAGAGAGGAGAGGGAGAGAGAGGGGGAGAGAGAGAAAGAGAGGAGCCGGAGGGAGGGCGGCAGGCGCAGGCGGCGGGCGCGCGTGGAGGCGGGCGCGCAGCAGCAGCCCGGGCGGTGGGCAGCAGGAGCCCCCGGCCCGGCCCGGCCCGGCCCGCCGAGGGCCCCGCGCAGGAGCCGCGCCCGGACCCAGGGTGAGTGTCCCGAGTGGCCCACAGCCCCCGGCCCGGCAGCCCAAGCAGCCCGCCGGCTGGGGCGCGGGGGGCGCGGGGGTGGGTCGCTGCGGCCGCGGCCGACCCGCCCCCCGCCTCTCCCCGGGGACGGCCGCGCGCAGGCCCGCGCCGCGCTGCAAACATGTCGTCTTTTCCTTTCACTTCCACATTCCCTCATGCCGGAGAGCTGGAGGGAGAGAGGGAGAGCCGGGGAAAGAGGGAGAGATGGCGTCCGGTGGGGGGGGGAGGGAAAGGAGGGAGAGGGGGAAGGGAAGGAGGGAGGGAGAGAGCGAAAGAGGGCGAGAGCGAGGAGAGCGCGCGAATGAGAGAGAGAGGGAGAGAGGGAGAGAGAAGCAAAAATGAAAGGAAAGCGCCGCGGCGCCGGCGGAGAGGGAGGCCGGGGCGGCGGCGGCGGCGGCGCTCCGGACCGCACGTGGGTGTCCCGGCGCTCGGTGCGCTCCCCCCGCACCCGGCCCGGGACTCAAAGTTTCACCCCCTCGCCGCCCCGCCCCTGCGGCTGCCCACAAACTTTACTCTCCGAGCGGGTGGGGTTGCTGCGCGTCCCCGCCGGCCGTGGTGGGGGAGGGCTGGGCGCGCAGCTGGGGGTGCTGGGGCGCCCCCGAGGGCAGCCCCCCGCCTCGAGCTGGGCGCCGCGGGACCCACACCCGACCCGAATCACTGCGTCCGTGGCCGGAACCTGTTGAAGGCAATCGCCGACTGTGGGGGGGGATGGCGGGTGGGGTCCCCACGGTCGGTCCTTAGCCTCCCGTGGCTCAACCCCCCTCCTCGTCGCCCTCTTTCCGTCTCCTCGCGGTCATTTTCCTAATTGGACGGAGCTGTGGGGCGTGATCGCCGGCGTCAGATCGTGGGGGGCCCAGGCTGCCAGGTGGGCGAAGAGGCTCCGGGACCGCCAGGGCAGCCCCAGTATCCCCACCCTAGGCGCGCAGATCCCACAGATCGGCCCCTGTGCTACCGCCACCCTAACCGCGGACTTGTTAACTAGTGCGTATCGGTTTTTTTTTTTTTTTCAACTTGCCTTTTAAGATGACTTTTATGGTCCCTGCAACTGCTTCCCTCCAGTCTGAACTGTAGTTTGGGAAGATTTAAGAGGTCTGGGAGGTGCTTGTGTGGGTTTTAACTAACCCGAAACGGTCATTAATACATCTACACGCTATGAGATGGTTCCGGCAAGGCACAGTAGCAGCCTGGGTGCGCTTGCACCGGGACACTGTGGAATCCTTCCCGGTCTGAGCCGGGTCTACCAGTGAGGGGATATCCTTCCTCTTGGCCCCCTCTTGAGCTGTGGGTCTAGTGCTCTAACTGCTAAATCCATCTTGAGCGCCTTTATTTCTGTTCATCATGGAAACTCTCCACCAGTGTCCACCTAGAGAAGACATGATTAGTCCCTGTGGATACCTGAGACACTTACTAAACTCCCCCACAGGTGTGCCAAGGACTTTGCGCTCTTGGGGGTCACCTAGCCAGCTTTGAAACTGCCTTCTTGGCCCTGGCTTTGTACAAGTGTAAGTAAAAACAGTCAAAGTTCACTTATGGCAAGTAGAGGGCCCCTGTATTTGTATGTGGTGTGTGTGTGTGTGTGTGTGTGTGTGTGTGTGTTCACTATGGGCCTTCAGAGAACTAGTGGGGCCTGGTGGGAGAAAGGAAGAAAATGGTTTTTAACTGTCATTAGATATTAGAATATATTCATGTCAAAGGGGATGGACCTGCCTTGTTGATTTTTGAGACCTTTTACGATCATCCCTTTCTTATTTGTTTTAAAGTTAATATCGTCTTCTATGGCTTTCCTGGTGGTTTTGTCAGCTGCCCCTCCAGCCACAGGCCACATGTAACCCTGTGCCAGGCACCTGCTGGTCTTACAGCAGAACCTCTAATCTGTCACCTATAGCTCGGGCCACCTTGGTGTTTCAGTAATCTTGGAGAGCTGGCTTTACTGCATGAGGACACTGGGGGTAGAGTTGCTTCCTTTTGGGTAGTGGGAATGGGCATTTGGGTCATATTCTTTTCCTCCAGTCTGGCCTGGTTGCCTGTGTGTGGGCGGAGAAGCTGCAGTGAGTTCAAGTGGGAACAGAGGCTCATTCCTAAGCCTTTTGCTTGTCTTCTCAGAGCTGTTCCTGGGTGAGTCTTCATTCCACAGTGGGTGGGCCATTTGTTCTGTGCTTAGGTCACTTCCATCCCAACCAGGCATTTCCTACCTGGGAGACTTATTTTAGGCTCTGTCTAGAGACAAGGAGAGAGATAGGGTCTGGAATGTAAACCTCTTTCTAGAATCGAGTAAACAGATAAATAAGAGTTGGGCTGGGGATATAGCTCAGTTAGTAGAGTGTTTGCATGACATGCACAAAGGCCCTGGGTTCAATCCCCAGCACCATTTAAAAAAAAAAAAAGTTTGTTGCATTTCAGAGGAAACAGGTGAAGGCTCAGTATCCCCCCAATACTGATGCTTTGTGCAGGCTCCTCACTTGGTTTGGTCACCCCAAGATCTCACAAGCCTGGCCAGGGTCTGCAACAAGCAATACTCAATTTATAGAATTATGGACTCTGAATCTGCAGAGTCTCAGTGAATGATGGCTGACCCAGCCCTTAGACTTCAAAGCTGGAAGAGGACCTTATAGACTGTTTAAAAGAAACTGAGGCAGGAAAGTGCTCCAGGACCACAAAGTACATAGCAGGCCCAGCAGTCAAACCTGAGCTTGCAGAATCTATTTCCAGTTCTCCTTCCACAAGGCCACAGCCCCTGATATTGCTGGAGTTCCCCAATAAAGCACCCTGCTGGTAAACAGTGTTTGTATTTTCAAGATGTGTTATATACACTGTTCTGGAGAATTTGATTGGCCAGTGTGACTATTTGGGCAACTGGGTGCTTCTGGCTTTGTTATCACTGATTTCCTCAAAGTCAAGCAGTATAGTGGGGTGAAAGTTTAGTCATCAGATGTTCCCAAATTACCTTTTTTTGTTTTTTTAATCTGTAATACTTTCTTCATACTTCAATTTCTTATCGGATTTATTTAGAATTGGTCAGAGGGGAAGAATGGGGGTATAGGGAAGGGCCAGAAATCTGAAATGATCTCCATTTGTGGATTAGAACTGGTAGACCTACACAGAGGTCTTGGATATATGTGGATTTGGATATATAGATTTCTTTCTCTCGTCTTATTTTGTGCTCGGTTTGCTTTGACAATTGCTGAGTCCCTGTAAGACTGGTACACAGTAGGCCCTTCATAACACTTGTTGAATGATTGCCCTGGACATTAGGAAAAGGATTTCCCTTCCAGAAGGACCCTAGAATGATATACAGAGGCAGAGGCAGGGAGGGAGGTGATTGATGGGAGCTGCAGAATTGTGCTGTGATTCATTGTTTCAAACAAGCTTTAGACAGGTAAGGCAGGAGGGGGCTGGGAAGAGTGAATCCTGAATGGGTGGAGCCACTGGGTGGAGACTTGTGCAAAACAATAGAGAGGTTTTGAATTGGACTCAGAGATGGAGAGAATAATGATAATGATGTGTCCTGGGCCTGGATTATGCTAAATGCGTTATATGTATCATCTCCTTTAGTCCTTGCAAGTGCTAGCTACCCACATTGTTATTTTCATTTGGTAGCCTGGGAAACAGCACAGAGGAGTTAAGTAACTTGTCCAAGGGCACAAAGCTGGTGTCAGACTTGCCTCCCTAGGATGATGGGGTGGTCAGACATCTCTACCCATGCTAAGGAGCTAGGCCTTCAGAGCTTTGGGTTCTACTGAAAGAAGAAAGAAGAAGAAAAACTAGAAATTGTAAGTCTGCAGCAGAGTGAGTGAGGCTGGTCATGGAGCTTGCCCACTGCTTCCTCTGCCAGGAGGATTCACCCAATGAGGGCTATAAGGGGATACTTATTTTTCTGGTCCTAATTATTCCCTGGCAGAGTGGTAGTACCAGATCAGGACAATTTTGTACTCTGTAAAGATTAAGGACACCTCTTTTTTCTACTGAAAAAGGTCGCTTTCAACTTAAAAGTTTGGTTGATATAACCTACGGGTAGTGATGGTGGGGAGTTCCTTGGGATCAAATCTAGGGCCTCCTGCATGCTAAACATGTACCCTACCACTGAACTACAGCCCCAGGTCAGTTGGCATATATTTGAAACTGGTGGGAATCATACAGCTATGTCACTGTTGGCCTTGAGGTTTCCAGAAGGTGTTTTGCATGTGTGTCAATCTTACCTTCCTTTTCTAGAATGCTGGCCCAGCCTGTTGCAGACCACAGCAACTACTCATTCACTGACAGTCAGTGATTTACTAGACCCTGTGCTGGTCCCGTCCTCGTGGAGCTTGCAGTCTCGCTGGGAGGCAGACATTAAACTAATAATTACACAAATACTCTTTAATTACAGTTGTTATAAATGCTTCAAAGGAGAAAGTTCAGAGGCAGAGGAACAAATAATCAAGGAGGAGGGGGGGGGAAGGGACTCTTTCCTAAAGAAATGCCATTTATACAGCCACCTGAAGGGCAGGGATGGGGGTGAGGAGGGGGCTTTAAGCAGGTGGTATTGTTCTTGTTAACCGTAATGTAAACCCAGCTGCTTCCTGTGTGGTCCATGGACCAGCAGCATCAGCATTACCTGGGACTTTTAAAAAATGCAGAATCTCAGGCCCCTGAGCAGATTTGCTGAATCTGTATTTTAACAAGATTCCTGTGCAAGATCATCTCTGGGAAACACTGGTAGACTCGAAGTACTGAACTGAGAGTTTCTCAGTTTTGGAGTGAACTAGTCAAATGACCTCAGGCAAGTCACTTCTCAGGCAAGTAATGAGGGAATTAGGTAATCTCACAAGTTTCCTGGCTTTTCTGATCAGTAGCTTTTATTGCTGTTTGCTGTCTCTATGCCCCTTGAGGGCAAGGACCTGGGCTTCCTAGCACCCACACCTGTGTTGCCTTAGTGATCCCTGTTCCGGTCTGACTTTCCTAAGGAGTAAAGGTGAGATGGACCATCAGAGCTTTTGAAAAGGATCCAAATAATTTTCAAAAAGGTATGTGGAGCAGTGTTGCACACAGAGATTATCTTAAGGGGACTCAGGGAGGATTTAGACTGAAGCAAGAGAAAAACTGGCAAGGGTCAAAAGGGCTTTGGGGAAGAGAGGTATAACGTTTCTGCCAAAAGCGGAACCCAAGCAAGGGGAGAGGAACCTGCTCAGTAGTTCCGTGTGAGGGAACGTGATACTTGTAGAATCGCCTCAGAGTTCTGTCCCATGCACTTCTCAAGCCGCTGCAGGGAGGGCTGGAATTAGGGGTCCTTGACCCTCCTGAGTGTGTGTGGGCTTCAGGGGTCAGTGTACCTGAAATTGCAGAGGTTTACTTGTGTGCACTTTTCTGGGAAGAGGATGTATAGTTTTCACTAGCTTCAAAGGGGTCTGTGGCCCCAAGAACTGGAGTCAAATATCTTTCTACACTGACCTCGCCCAGATCTTTTACTCTACAGCAACTCTAAGCATTTTCATACTGTCTGTTAGCTCATTGAGGTTGAATACCTTTCCTGACTTCACCTACTTAGCAACATCAGCGCCAGGATTGGAACCCAGGCAGGCCCCAGGGTCACTGCCCACAAAGCCTCCTGCTCACAAAGCAGGCAGGACAAGGAGTGTGCTCTTTCTGGCAGTATAGAGATTACGATTGCAAAGGCACCTCCTTACAAGTAAGCATCTCCTAGTGTTCATGTCAAAAACAGAAAGGATTTTCCCAAGGAAATAAGTTCTGAGCAGAGTCAGGTTGCCACAGTAGACTGTGAAAACCTGTATTGCTATTGGGCCCATTTTAAGCTTATTTGCAAAGAATTAGAAAACAAGATCGCTGTAGTGCTACGGACTAAATTAAAAATTCTAGAATTGGAAGGAAGGGTGAAGAATTGCACCCTTAAATTAGAGGGGATGAGGTGGTGACAGGAAATTGGGGTAGATTCTGAAAGGGAGGGATTAAAGGATGTTAGTGCCAAAGCAGGGCCAGATGGGTGTTGAATCAGCAGCATCATAAGGCAAAATAACTGGTTTTATTACCTACTAATTAATGTGTGGATCTCCCAGACCTGACCCTTCCCCCATCCCTGGTGCCTTACCCAAAGTACAGAAGCCTTTTGTCTTTTTTCTTTTATTAATTTCTGTGCAACTTGAATTTTTGTCCGAATGTATTTTGTTTTTAATATTTGTATTTGTAAATGAAGCAAAAAGACTATTAGAAGTGGGTTGGCCTCTGAGGAGGTTCTATCCTTGACAACCACTGTTGTGAAGAGTCTCTGATATTAAATATATATGCTCTGTTGTGTGTATGTTTCTGGGAGTATGCAGAGAGTGGTAGGGAACATGAGGATTTTCAGTGCAGTTGGAAACTGAGCATAAGGGATCCTTTTGTGGCCCAACCAGCTTCCCTTTCTTCCTCTCCTACCCTCAGTGTGTAATGTCTATGGACTCATAGTGAGGCTAGAATGATCACTATAAAAAGCAGAAATGTTCACCCTCCAGATTGAAATGGGAAACTATGACTTTTGTACTAACTTTTGGTTATGTGTAAATTATCTTCTGAGTAGTGCCTGGATGCCACTGTGGACCCCAGTCCTTTCTCAATAGGGCAGCAATGTGCTTCCAGGTTGGGAAGGCTGTCCTGCATGTTTTAAAACAGAAGCCAAAATTTAAGGAATGTATTGTGAGTCACATCAGAAGGTCCTCACAAAGATCATAGCCAAGCCAACCCCTGGATAAGCATCAGGTACCCTTTAAAAGCTAGTGATGCTGGTAGGTTAACCCCACTATGTGATTCTGATCCCGGGACCCCGCCCCCAGCCTCATGAGTCCTCAACTTCTGTTAGGGTGCCATCCTCTAGCCGCACACTGCAAGACCAGTTGTAGACTTGCCCTTACCCAGAAGTAGGTCACCTGAAATTCTGGCTTTTTTTTGGGGGGGAGTGGGGGGTACTAGAGATTGAACCCAAGGGTACTTTACTACTGAGATATATCCCCAGCCTTTTTATTTTGTTTTGTTTTTAAAACAGGATCTGGCTAAATTGCTGAGGCTGGCCTAGAACTTTGATCCTCCTGCTTCAAGCCTTCCAAGCCACTGGGATTATAGGCATGTGCCACCACGCCCAAACTCTTCTTGTCCTCCCCCCATATATCCCTCCTTGAGTCAGCCCCACTCACCCCTGACCCAAGCTGGGAACCTGGGCCACTCTCCATGTGGCTACCACCAGCTCCCTCCTATTCCTCTGTGTCCTAACCTGGTTGCCATCAGAGGACAAGGCACCCAGCATCCTGCTAGGCCCTGATTTCCCACCTATGGGTACAAATATACCTGTCTCCCCTCCTTTATCACTTCTCTTCACCCTAGGATTCCTCAAAGAAGAGCCCACCCTTACCATCCCCACTTCTTCTCTCCCTCTCCGCTCTAGCACACAGTAGACTGTCACCCCACACTCTCAGCAGTCTTTCTCAGCCATCTCCTACTCATATTCAGGGGTCGATTTTGTAAATGTACTTACCTGATGCCGAAATCAGATAAGACCCTGGGTCTAGCTTGTCACTCCAGGTCCTGCTGTTTCTGCTATTCCCTCTTCTTGTGCAAGTGAGGTAAGCACGATACCACTGAGCCACATCTGCATCCCATTTTATTTTTATTTTGAGACAGGATCTTCATGAGTGGCTGAGGCTGGCTTGGAACCTGTGACTGTCCTGCCTCAACCTCTAGAGTAACTGGAGTTATAGGTGTGAACCACTGCACCCAGCTTCTCATGTCTCTGTAGACAGCCTAGAGCTGAATTAACTTTTGTTTAATCTAGTTTGGCTAACTAGTGAGTTCAGGCCAATTACATTTGTTATAATTATGAGTGTATTTGGATTTTTTCTACTATCTTATTTTGCACTTGCTGTCTGTTCTTTATCTATTTATTCTTTTAGCCCATCAAGTCCCAAATTTTCAATTCTGTGAATATTTCAATGAAATTCACAGATGCATTAAAATAGTTGGAAATCATAATCTAGACTTATTTATATAATTTTTATCATTAATATTAATAAATATTATCACTAAGCATTCACCTATTATTTTTCTCAAAAGAATAGAACTCTAAAAACAAGTATTTATTTAAAAGTTACCATAGCAGTATATTGTTACTCAAATTTAAGTTTTTTAGGTGTTGCATTAGTGGGACAATGGGACATAATGGGTTAAATTGATTGAAAGTTATGTTTTCACTATTTTTTCCCCCTCATTTCTACTTTGGAACTAACACGCCTTATTTCTGCTCTTTTAATGCAGGCAGACTGCATAAAAGTTTAAAGTTTCTTGAAGTCTCCATTGTTCTTCAAAAAAACAGCAAGAACCTTGTGATGCTTACATAAAGTCACTGCTGTCCCTGCTCAGATGCAATTGTCAGTAGTCTAGCTGCATCTTATTTCTCTCTTGAATCACAGATTGGACTGGGCTTGGGGATATAAGTCAGTTGGTAGAGTGCTTGCTTTACATGCATAAGGCCCTGGGTTCAATCCCCATGTACCACAAAATAAATAAATCACAAATTTGCTGCTATTTTTAATGTATGTGGTCAATAATTGCTTTGATTTTCCATGTTTTTGCCAATTTTATTTATTCAAATTTCTTCTTTCATCTCAGGTATTCTGTTTTTTTTTTTTTTTTTTTTTTTTAACTAGGGATTAAACCCAGAGGTACTTAACCACTGAGCCACATCCTCAGCCCTTTTTATTTATTTTGAGAAAGGATCTTGCTAAGTTCTTTGAGGTCTGGCTAAGTTGCTAAGGCTGGCTTTGAACTTGTGATCCTCCTGTCTCAGCCTCCCAAGCTGCTGGATTACAGGTGTGCGCCACCATTTGCAGCTCATCTCTGGTATTCTTTCTGGGATCATAATTTTATGTGGTGAAGTTTGTTTTTTTTTTTTTTTTTTTTGTCATAAACTTTCAGTTTCCGTTTGGCTGAGATTATATTTCCTTTTTCTAATTAAATAGTTTTACTGGGTATAAAACCATTCTTCATTTGATGGTTATTTTCTTTTAGTATGTATAGGCAGTTTTCCACCATCTTCTGGCTTTCATTGATAGAGAAGCTGGTAGCTCAATTATTGTTCAGTTGGACACATTCCCCCTGTCACCCTCCTCTGTCCCCCCTCTGCCTCCCTCCTCCCCCCTCCCCCTCCCCTCCCTTCCTCCTCCCTTCCTCCTCTTCCTCCTCCTCCTCCTCCTCCTCCCTTCCCTCCCTCCCTCCCTCTCCCCTTCTCTCTCTCTCTCTCTCTCTCTCTCTCTCTCTCTCTCTCTCTCTCTCTCTCTCTCTCTCTCTCTCGTACGCGCACGTGTACACACATTGTGCTTTGCAGTTCACTGTAAGTGTACCAAGGGATGGATTTTATCTCATTTACCTAAGGATTCAGTGGGTTTCCCAAAGGTAAGCATTGATGACTTCCATCAGTTCTAGAACATTTTCAGCCATTATCTCTTTAACTATTGTTTCTCCTTCATTTTCTCTCTCTCTAGTCTCTCTTTTGGAACTCCAACTAGAAGTATATTAATTTTAATTTTATGTATATTAAATCTTATTGTATCCTTTCTTTCTGTCTCCTTATTCCTTTTTTGTTTCCTTTGCTGGGATTAAACTCAGGGCCTTGCACATTCCAGACAAGCCCTCTATCACTGAGCTTTTATTTTGAGACAAGGTCTCACTGAGTGCCCAGGCTGGCCTTGAACTTGCAATTCTCCTGCCCTAGGCTCCTCAGTGGTGGGGAGTACAGGTATGCACCATCGTACCTGGCTTTCTTAACTTCCTTTTCTTTCTAATCTTTTTCTTATTTTGGATGTTTTCTGGGTAATTTCTTATTTTTCTTCTACTTCACTAAGTTTCTTTTTAGTTATCTCTAATCTTCTGTTCAGCCCTTCCATTGATGTATTTTTAGTTTTAGTTTTAACTCACAGATACAATTTATTTGATGTCTTGTTTTGTTTTGCTTTGCTTTGTTTTGAGACAGTGTCTCAGTGTGTTGCCCAGGCTGGCCTCAAACTCCTTGGTTTAAGTAATCCTTTTGCCTCAGCATTCTGAGTATCTAAGAATACAGGTACATGCCACCCTGCCCAGCTCTGTTTGATGTGTTGTAATTCACTACAGTTATTATTTCTGATGTTCATCCAGTCAGTTTTTAATCTGGTTGATCATATTACTTCCATGTTTCTATTTTGTTTTGTTTGCAGTGTTGGGGATGGAATTCAGGGCTCACCTCATTCTAGGCAAGTGCTCTACCACTGAGCCACATTCCTAGCCCCAGTCTTTCTATTTTATTCATTTTCAAATATGTTTGATCTTCTTTTTTTTAATGTTATATTTTGTTTTAAGAACTCTTATTCCATGCTTGTATCTTTAATTCCCCACGTTTATTTCTTCAGTCATATTGAACATCCTTAATATGTATGCAGTATTTGCAGATTGTTGTTAGGTGCTTCTGCTGATTCTCACTCATGAGGGCTTCTTTCCTTTGGTGTTTTGTGATGTTTGATTGTGAGCTTATATTAGTTAGAATTCTCTATCTGTGAGAATTCTTTGAGTTATAAGAGGAGAGCACTTTTTTCCAGGGAAAATATGTTTCCTACCAAATATCTTAAAGTCTATATATGGGTTCATTCATTTATAATTCTTCACTTGCAATTTGGGGACCCAGACCCACATGAGGGCCTGCCAATGATCACAGATTCTCTAAAGGAACCACTTTTTTTCTTCTACCCACTGCTGACATTACACCAGATTATTTCCTTCTCACCGTATATCACCAGATACCCTGCTTTGTCCTATTATTGCCTTATTGCCAAATGCCTTCTCTCAGTTTTTGCTCAAAGTCCTAGTCATGTCAGGCCCAATTAAAAATAGTATCTTCTGGGGCTGGGGATGTGGCTCAAGCAGTAGCGCGCTCACCTGGCATGTGTGCCGCCTGGGTTCGATCCTCAGCACCACATACAAACAAGGATATTGTGTCCGCTGAGAACTAAAAAATAAATATTAAAGTTCTCTCTCTCTCTCTCTCTCTCTCTCTTAAAAAAAAAATATCTTCTGAGTCTTTTCCATGCCATCCTTGCAGAATTAGCTAGACTTTTCACATTTCTAGGCCACTGTCGCCTTACCTGTTGGTCTGTAGGTATGGGTGTTCAGACCCCACACTGGACTTTGAGCCTTTTGAAATATAAGACTAACCAGTCCCGTGATCTTGAGCAAGTCCAGTTCACTGCTTTGGATCTCAGTATCCTTAGCTATAAAATGGAAGAATGCTTCCAAGATCTCTGCTTGCTCTAAAATACTGAGATTCAGTGCATCTTGGACTGTCAGTCACAATATTATGGATTAATTCTTGGCTCATAACTGAGATGAAAGATTGGGAGGGTTATGGAAAGAAAGAGTATAATTATGAGGTAACTGATCATGAATTGGAAGAGAGAAAAGAGGGACTTCAAAGTAAGTTAATTCAAAAAAAGTACATATTTTGTGTTAATTTACTGGTAATGTAATTTGGAGGTAGAGCATTTACTTAGTTAGCATGCATAAGGACCTGTGTTCAATCCCCAGTGCTGGGGGGCAGGGGGAAATTAAGTAAATTAAGTTAATATAAAGATGACACTTTAAACATTTATTCATTTATGGTGCTGGGTATTGAATCCAGGGCATTCTATCGCTAAGCTCCATCCCCAGCACTTTTTATTTATTTCAAGTCAGGCTATCATCAGTTTACCCAGGCTGGTCTCAAACTTGTGATCCTCTTGCCTAGCCTCTTGAAATGGGATTACAAGCATACACCACTGCACCTGGTGAATTTTAAACTTTTGACTTAAGTTGGTATTAATAAATAAACATAATAAAATGAAGTCTTAAAGGTGGTAAATATTTTTTTAAATGAACTTAGGAAACTACTTTCTAAGTATGACTTAAAACCAAGAGTCATAAAAGAAAAAAACTGTATTTATTTGACCCTACATGGATAGAGAATTTTTGTGTGGCTAAATCAAGAGTCTTCAGTTCTCAAAACCAGGAAAACATTTTTGCAACATATGTCATATAGCTCATTTCTTCAGTATATAAAGAGCTTCTGCAAATCAATAAGAAAAGGACTATCATCTCAATTTTTTTTAAGAGAGAGAGAGAGAAAGAGAATTTTTTTTAATTTTTTTTTTTTTTTTAAGTTTTTGGTGGACACAACATCTTTGTTTGTATGTGGTGCTGAGGATCGAACCCGGGCCGCACGCATGCCAGGCGAGTGCGCTACCACTTGAGCCACATCCCCAGCCCCTCAACTCAATTTTTTTTTTTTTTTGGTGCTGGGGTTGAACCCAGGGCCTCGAACATGCTAAGCATGTGCTCTACCACTTAGTTACGCCTCCAGCCCCTTAACCCAATTTTTAAAGTAAGCTAAGATTGTGGACAGCTTACAGAAAAGGAAATACAAATGGTTCTTAACCATGTGAAAACAAGTTCAGCCCACTAGCAACAAAAGAAACAGAAGTTTATTCCAGAGATGTGATAATGGAAAACGGATACCCTCCTAATTGATGATAGACATATAAATCAGTATAATATATAGAGAGACAGTTCTGATAGTAAATATTAAAATTTTAAATGTATAAGTAATTCCACTTCTGGGAATTTCTCTTGTAGATATGAACATACATATGAAATGATAAGATCATTGTATCGGGCTGGGGATGTGGCTCAAGCGGTAGCGCGCTCGCCTGGCATGCATGCGGCCCGGGTTTGATCCTCAGCACCACATACCAACAAAGATGTTGTGTCCGCCGAGAACTAAAAAATAAATATTAAAAAAAAAATTCTCTCTCTCTCTCTCTCTCTCTCTCTCTCTCTCTCTCTCTTTAAAAAAAAAGAGATCATTGTATCAGTACTTGTAAAAGCAGAAAATAAAATGAAAGGAGAAAAACAAAAGTGTCCATCAGTAGAGAAATGGTAAATAAATTATCCTACCACCTTATAGTGCAATTTCATGCAGCTATAGGAAAGAGTATGAAAGCCCTTAATGTACCAGTGTACATTCTGAATGAGCTAAGATTTTTTCTGGTGTGTGTGTGTGTTACTAGAGATTAATCCCAGGGTTTGTACATGCCATGCAATGTACTACCTTTGAGCTATATCCCCAGTCCTTTTTATTTTATTTTGAGGTAGAGCCTTAATTAAGTTGCCCAGGCTGCTGGTCTGGAACTTGAAATCCTTCTGTCTCAACCTCCCAAGTAGCTGGGTTTACAGGGGTGTGCATTTAAAAAATATATATACACACACACACACACACACGTATGTATATATATGGAATTTAAGGTAGGAAGAGGGAGAGAAGGCTCCCAGCCTTGTTCTGCATTTTCACATAAGCTACTTCATTTACTTCCTTCTGCAACCCATGCAGGGTTACCATTTTTATAGGCTAAGAAACCGAAGCTCAGAAATCTGAAATGACTTGCCCAAGTTCATGGAGTCAGCCTTGGAATCTAGCATCAGAGCTAGTCTGACTATAGCCACTGGGCTCCTCTCTCTAGATCAGTGTTTTCATTTTTTCTTTTCCTTTTAACCAGCATTTAACTGGTCAAGGACCATTGGCTGTACACCATGGTTGTACCCCCTTTCCTGGACCTAGCACTCTCGAGGGAGAGAGTATGAACTTCCACTGGGGTCTCCAGCAGCTTGTGCCTACAGGGCAAAGCTCAGGTAGTAGGTGGCAAAGACAAACCCAGAGCCCGGCCTGCTATATCAGAAATGAGGAGGAGGATTAGAGATGGGCTCTGCAGTCCTACCTTTGAAGTTCCTGGCTTTTATCAGAATGTCTGAACTTTAGTATTATTTCAAAAGAGCTTTTATGACTGCCTGTCAGCTGGCCTCAGGTAGGTACCAGCCGCTGCAGGTGCTGAGGGAGCACTTCCTGGTGCCCTCAGCTAGTGCCTTCACTTTGTTTTATGGCAGGGAAGTTTTCAGGACTGAAGGCACTTAGTTCATGGAAGGCTCTAGAAGAATAACTTTGTAAAATATTTTTCTATCCAGAGGTGCAATTGGATGGCATCGCTAATTAAAGGGAGGGAGAGGTGCATATTTTTTTAAAATTTGTTTTACAGAGACACCTGCATCATTTTTCAAAATAGGGTATTGACTACTTCCTTTTAGCTGAAGAGAAATGTTGTATGGAGAACAAAGCTAAAGGTGCTGGACATATATAATATGAGACTATAATTTATAGGATACAGCTTCACCCCAGGGAAGAATCTGATGTCTTTAAGAGATACAAAATCATCCAGCACCAGCTATCCTCGGGTACCGTGTCACATTTATTTTCTAAGTTAGAGTCCTTATTTCTTAAGAAAGAAGCAGGGTCCTTTGGGGCTGAGGAACACTCGCAGAGGGTAGGAAATGCCTGCACTGGTTGCTCAACACCCTGTCATTGTGCTTCTTGGCATCTTGACACGGATGTGCCTAATGGTTCATACTGCCCATTTTTGTTTATTTGGACAGAGAAAGTAGAAGTGTCTTTTGAATGTTGTTGTTACTGGGGGGTTGAACCCAGGGTACTTTACCACTGAGTTACACCCCCCCACACCACCTTTTTTTTTTTTTTTTTTTTTTTAAGACAGAGTCCAGCTAAGTTGCTAGGGCTTGTTTAATTTGCTGAGGCTGGACTTGAACTTGCTGAGTCTCTGGTAAGATAGACATGCGCAACTGTGCCCAGCCGTAGAAATGTCTTGAACATCATAGTGCTGTCCCCATGTAAATTTCGCACCCAGTTATTTGCTGAATACATGAATGGATAGGAGGCACCTAATAAATGTTTCCCAAATGGGTGTATTTTGATATTTGAGACATACTTTAAACCTTTTGGCTCTCGATCATAAAGAACTGGAGGTGCTCAGCCATCTCTCCATTGCTCCTCAGGTTTTCCTGACACTTGAATAATTAAGTCCATACCCTATGGAATTTTCCTTTCTTGGGCTCCAGGGCGTCCCTCTTAGCAAAGGCGAACTCCTGTAAATGGTGTGCTCTAAGTGCTCTGAATGCCCAGTGTTCTGCTCCATTGCCTTCCGTGTCCTGTCATTATCCAGGAAACTTCCCTGTAGTATCAGCAGAGTTCTTTTGCCTCAATTACAGAGCTTAGGGGAATTTCTCTTCCAACTCCTATTTTGGGGCTTTTCTACCTTGATTGTAAAAATTCATTCCCTGCTGCCATTCAGATTAACAAATCTCAGCTCAGAAACTGCCTTCCCTTCCCTAGTCAGATGGGGGTCTGTGTTTCCCAGGCTGCCCATGGCCATTGTGCTTTCCTTAGGCAAGGAGGAAGTGAGCTTGCTGTACTTTTTCCTCCCTCTGTGAGTCTCCCCACTTTACCTATCATTTCTCAAAGGGCCTATACAGAAAAATTGAGTTTTGAGGATTCATGGACATTTCTGAGGATTTGGCTCCATGCTAGTGGCTTACCTTGCTTACACTCACTAGGACCTTCTGGAAGATTCCAATTCATCTTTACTGGAAACTGCCTTTTAGTCCTTGAAAATATTCATAGATGATTTTAAGATGTCTCTGTCCAATTTTTTTTAGTCCTTAGATTTGAATGTTCATTTTCTTTTGTTTTTTAGAAAATAACTATTGATTTTTTTCTTATGACAAGTAGGTTTATGGTTATTGCAAAAATATTAGAAAATATAATCAGACAAAAAATTTAAATCACCTATAATTATTAATATTTAAAGATAGTACATACCCTTTCAACATATTTTTTTTAAAGAGAGAGTAAGAGAAGAGAGAGAGAGAGAGAGAGAGAATTTTTTTTTAAAGAGAGAGTGAGAGAGGAGAGAGAGAGACAGAGAGAATTTTTAATATTTATTTTTTAGTTCTCGGCAGACACAACATCTTTGTTGGTATGTGGTGCTGAGGATCGAACCCGGGTTGCACGCATGCCAGGCGAGCGCGCTACTGCTTGAGCCACATCCCCAGCCCCTCAACATATTTTTTAATTTAAAAAGATGAAGGGCTGGAGTTGTGACTCAGTGGTAGAGTGTTGCCTGGCATGTGTGAGGCCCTGGGTTTGAGTCTCAGCACTGCATATCAATAATTGGATGAATGAATAAATAAATAAAAGATAAAAGATCCATTGACAACTAAAAAATATAAAAAAAAAAAAAAAAGAAAAAGGATGAGCTCAAACCAGGTGCAGTGGCACATGCCTGTTATCCCAGTAACATGGGAGGCTGAGGCAGGAGGACTGTAAATTTAAAGCTAGCCTCAGCAACTTAGCAAGACCCTGTCTCAAAATAAATAGGGCTGGGGTATGGGATATGGTTCCTTTGTTAAGTGACCTAGGAAGTTAATCCCTAATGCCCCCCAAAAAAGAAAAAAGAGATTATATTGTTTGTACAGTCTTGTTCTTTTTTCTTTTAATTAACAATATGAACTAACTTAAAATGTATTATTATTATTATTATTATCATTATCATCATCATCATTATTTTAACTGGGGGATTGAACCCAGGGGCACTTTACCGCCAAGCCACATCCCCAGCAGGATCTCACTGAGTTGTTTACTGCCTTGGCCTTGCTAAATTGCTTAAGCTGGCTTTGAACTCTGTCTCAGCCTCCCAAACTGCTGGGATTACAGATGTGTACCACCATGCCTGGCTAATTAATTTTTTTAATTAAAAACATTCTCTTTTGAATTGTTCTAAAGAATTGTATAGTATTCTTTTTACTTTTTTTTTTTTTTTTTTCAGTCCTGGACATTGAACCCAGGGTCTTGCACATGCTCAGCAAGTACTGAGCTATATCCTCAGTCATTTCCTTAAATTTTAAAAATTTTGAGACAGGCTCTTGCTTAATTGTCCAGACTGGCCTTGAACTTGTGATCCTTCTGCCTCAACTTTCCAAGTATATGGGATTAGAGGTATGGGCCCACATACCTGGCTTATAGTATTTATTTATTTATTTATTTATTTATTGGTACTGGGGATTAAATTCAGGGGTACTCAACCACTGAGCCACATCACTAGCCCTATATTGTATTTTTTAAAAAATATTTATTTATTTATTTATTTATTTATTTTAGTTTTCTGCGGACACAACATCTTTGTTTTGTGGTGCTGAGGATCGAACCCGGGCTACACGCATGCCAGGTGAGCGCGCTACTGCTTGAGCCACATCCCCAGCCCCCCTATATTGTATTTTATTTAGAGACAGGTTCTCACTGAGTTGCTTTGCACCTCACCATTGCTGAAGCTGTCTTTGAACTTATGATCCTCCTGTCTTAGCCTCTGGAGCCACTGGGATTATAGGTGTGTGCCACTGTGCCCAGCTCTGGTTTCTAGTATTCTTTAGAAGGAGGGAAAACGAAAGAAAGAGGCTGAGAAGAGAAGACTACCATTTTGTTAAGCATCCTTCTACATTTACGTTGTTTCTTCTTCTCTCTGGTAAAGAAAGCTATGGTGAACATCCTTGGGTAATTTTGCCCACAACCTTATTTCCTTGGGTTATGTTTCCAGAATGGAATCAGTAGGCCAAAGACACATCTAAAGGCTCCAGAGACCACCTTGATTTAGATGGCTAAATTGCCCTCTAGAAACTTCCTATAGTATTCTGATTACTTGTAGCTGGATACCAAGTCTTATTAAGACATCTCATGACTGGGCACAGAGACTCTGGTTGCCTTCTCTGACCCTAGCCTGTCAAGCAGACCTGTGGCTCCCCAGGGAAACCTCAAGGTGCTCATCTTTAGGGTACTGGGGTAGACAGAGCTGGCTTGGAAGATTCTAGAGTCTTGTCAGGAAACTGAAGCTGGCCTCTCTTTCAGGAAGATGCTCATAAAGCAAACATCCTGCCCTAACTCCAGAGACCACTGAGCAAATACAGGGCTGGTGCTGGGGGGCTCCGTTGCTGTTTGTGGCTGGTGGAGGGAGAACTGAGGACTTCCTGTGCTGCACTGGGTTCAGGCCCAGGGGAATGTCTCTCCTGGACTTTGGCCCCAGCAGCCCGTTCTTCCATCATTGTCTTAGTGGGGGAACAGAGTGAGGTTTGATGGAATTACTGAGGAAGTAACATTCGCAGAGGCTAAATCAGGCCTTCCTGTTCCTGCTCCTGACGGCTCTTCTCCTTTTCTGCTTTCTTCCTCCGCCAAAACAGTGAGTTCTTTATGGTAGTTGGTGGGGCCTCTGATGACCTTCTCTTCTCAGCCTCTTTCTTTCGTTTTCCCTCCTTCTCCTGAACCTAGGCTGGTACCTGCCATCGGATGGTCTATGTCCTTGCGGGTCACCACTCTGTCCCTCTGCCTCTCTGCACCCTGCTTCCTCGCAGAGCTGTCTCAGCTGAGGCCCAGGCTGCCCTCCTGTCTCAGGCCTGCCAGGAAGGTCACAGGCTGGGGAGGCCCGAGCTTCCTCCCCCCAGGAGACACAGCGTGCCAGCTGCCGTCTGTATGGGTTACAAAAAACAAAAACACAAAACCCTGGCCCCTGGAGGAGAGGGAGGTTTATATGAACCTGACGACTCTTGTGACTCTTGCTGGAAATGAGAGGTGCAGGTTGGGAGAGGGAGGGTGGACGTTTCCCCTGGGGTGGGCTTTGTTTAAATTTTAATATGCTCTTCCTTTCTCTCAAAGCATCAGCAACAGCTCCCAGCTCCTTTGTCACTTTATCCCTGTTATCTGTCTGGTGGCTGAGATCCCTTATCTGCCCAGTCCTCCCTCTCTTCCCTGAGTGGCGCATCCCTATCCCACTCTTCCCTCCCCCATCGGTGGCACGACACTACAGATCCCATTCTGTAACCTTAGAGTCAGATGAAACTTGTTACTTTGCTTCTCTAACTAGTTAAGATTTGGAAACAACAGGTCCACTTTTAATGGTGTTGGACCCACTAAAGGCACAAGGACTGGAGACTCAGATGTCCCATTTAGAGGGGTTTGGCACCCCACACTTAGTAATGTGGGAAAAGGTGGGTCCAAGTTGAGTGTCTCTGCTCTGGGTGGCTTGAATTAGAGACCATTGTTTGTTCCAATGTCACTGGAAGAGTGTCATTCTTCCAGCCCTTGGAAGCTGTTACCCATGTCCTTTGCAGTTCAGAAACTGTCTTCAATATAGGAACATAGAGCTGCTTCTCTCCCCTAGGCAGGAATCATCTAAAAAAACCTCATAGACCTAGACTCAGGGGCAAGGGGAAGGCCATCAAGTCCCAGGACTCAGGATCAAAGCAGCCATGGCTTTCAGTCCTGGCTCAACCATCCCACCCCCGACGAACTGCAGCCTCTCTGAGGCTCGGCTGCAATCTGTGAAATGGGTTCATGAGTCCAGTTTTCACAATTGTGCCCTGCATACTTGGGTGATGTGTGGTTGTTGTTATTACCCATGGACCACAGGGCTATGAGTCAGGAGAGGCCTTCACCATCCTGAATCCTCTATGAAAAATCTCCCTTCATCATCTCTTTATTCAACAGCAGACATTTGCCAAGTACCCCTGCCCAATTCTGTAATATAAAGGGGAATGTCACAGTCTCTGTCCCCAGGGAGCCTCCAACCCAGAATCAGGACCAGATATTGGATGTATACACAAAAACATAGGAAATTGGCTTTTGTATGTGCTAACTGAGGATTAAATTCTGGTGTAAACTGGGGGACTTGGGCTAAGTCCTTGTGGGGCAGTCCCCTTGGAAATGTTGACCTAGAGTTGAAGAACCTATCAGAGGAATAAGTGTGGCACTTTTGATTGAATTCTTTCTCATTTTACCTAGACTTTCTGCTCTGTACCAGCTATTCACAGATAATTTATAAAAGTACGTTGTCTATGTTTGATTGTATTTCTTAAAATTCACTGGGAAACAATCTCAAGTGAAATTTTCCCACTGGAGTTTGTTCCTATACAATTAAAAAAAAAAATGTGGTGCTGGAGATCACACCCAGAGCCTTGTGCATGCTAATCAATCATCTACCACTGAACTACACTTCTGCCCCTCTGGGTGTATTCTTACTGCCTAGTTCTCATTTCCAAACCCATTTAAGAATGTAGGAGGTTCTTTTGAAATGTGACAGGAATAAGTGAGAAATTGAGTTTCTGTGCCTACTTTAGAGACAGGGAAACTGAGGTTCATAAAGACCACTCTTCCAAGGCCTTGCACTTTCAAAGGGAGATTTGAACCCAAAATGTGACTGAGTCCAGAGCTAGTTCTTCATCCACTTTCCATACCAGAAAAATAAAACAGGAGATGCACAGATGGGCCAAATGAGCCCCTGGAGAGTTTTTAGCTTCTAGATAAGAATTAGAGCTAAAACTCTTGCTCACTGCCTCCCCTCCTCCACAAGTTCTGCGGGCAGAAGAGCTTCCAATGTGTGTTGGACCCACTAAAGGCACAAGGACTGGGCCACTCGGCTGTGTGCCTTCTCATAGTGACAGCTGCCACCCTTGATTGCATTCTTCTCTGGGGTCTTCAACACACTGTGTAGACACTGCCTGGAGTAGAGGGTGGAAATTTGGTCCTGTGGTCTTCCTGGACATAGGAAGCCATAGGACAGGGAGTGCTATGAGAGGTGTCTTGGTCCTTTCCACTCCTCACCTAAGCACACACAGGCAGTGAGCATTCTCGAGACAAGACCCTCTGCAGGGCACTGGGCACAACCTGACTTCTAGATGGCTCTTACCTTATTTGGTTGGCCATTTAATCCATTCCCTACAGAAAAGGGCAGCTCCTTGGTTAAGTCTCTTCTCCTGACATTCTGGGAATATTTTTCTTCCTGTCACTCCAGTGGACCCAGACTCCCCACCAGACTGGGAAGGGCCCATTGGCTGCCAGTTGAGACAACTGATGACCCATGTCATCCTCTTTCTCCTGGTTGTCTCTCTCAACCTTCTGCCTACCCATCTCCTAGTCCAGAGGACTCAGGGCAGAGAGGATGCAGGGCAGACAGGAGAAAGACCCCAGTGTGAGACACTCCTTGAAATGGCAGTAAGTGTGTGTGTGGCAGGGGCTGGGGGAGCCCAGGTGGCCGGCAGGGCCTGAGCAGTGCATTCGCTGGTCCATGTGTATAAAATGATGAGTTTCTCAGGAACCACCTTCCCCCCCCTCACCACATCCTTCCCACACTTTCTCCCTGTCATTGTTTCTCATTCTTGTTGATGCCCCTCCATTTCTGTCCCTCTTTTCTTCTCAGGGTGGACAGTCACAGAACAGGCTTCCAGATCTCTCTGGAGTTTTTGGCTACTCCTCTCCAGAGCTGCTGGAATTAGGGTGGGTAGAAGAGCAGAGAGAACGTCCAGGGCAAATGGCAGTTCCATTTTCCATTTTCCATTTCCAAGGGCTGACACTGGGAGGTTGGCCTGAGTTCCTCTGAATTCAGTGAGTTTCGGGCAGTTGGCTTGGGATTGAAAAAGCAGGGTTTTTTGCCAAGCATCTATAATCCCAGCAACCCGGGAGGCTGAGACAGGAGGATTGCAAGTTCAAAGCCAGGCTGGGCAACTTAATGATACCCTGGCTCAAAGTAAATAAAAAGGGCTGGAGGAATAGCTCAGTGATAGAGCACCCCTGGATTCAATCCCTGGTATCATGAAAAAAAAAAAAAAGGTGAATTTAACTGATCATTTTTGTATACCTGCGTCTTGCCTTTGAAGGAAAACTCAGCTGAGAGTGGGAACATGGAGGGACAAGTGTGGTTCTCCTGGTGTCCCAGGAATGAATTTCCTCCTCCAGAGGGGATCACCAGAGCCAAAGAGACTGAGTCCCTCACAGGACCACTGTCTCCAGGTGTCACATCTCTTGGGTCCAGATCCAGGTATTCCTCAAGACCGTCTTGGTGGCTTCCTTAACTATGGCCGGGGAGCCCTGCTGAAACCCTGTTTCTATAGCAGAGCATATCTGTTACCAAACCTTAGGCACATAAACATTTACAGGATTGTTATGGAGTCAACCTGAGTGTTATATAGGGAGTGTGTGTGTGTGTGTGTGTGTGTGTGTGTGTGTGTGTGTTTTGTAGATGGACACAATGCCTTCATTTTATTTGTTAATGTGGTGCTAGGGATCAAAGCTAGTGCCCCCACGCATGCTAGGCAAGCACTCTACCACCGAGCACTACCCCAGCCCCAGGGATTTGATAAAAAGACAAAAGTGTGAAGAAAGTAAAAAATTCTCATAATCTTGTAAACTAGAAATTACCAGAAAGGCACCATATAGTCCTTTTGTGAATTCCTCAGTCCTTTTGATGCATATATGCAAATATACTGTATTTTAAACATGCTTACAAGCCCATGGAACCTTCTATCCTTTTCTTTTTCTTTTGACATAACATTATGGCAAGCAAAAACTTTTAAAAGCACTCGGGCTTTGCAAGTGAGCATATGCTTTGCAAACATTTTTGTCAGCTACCAGTAACCAACTGCAAGAACTCACATCCTACCCAAAACAGAAATTGTGCCAGTAGGGGAGTCCTTTGATCACCATGCAGTAAACCTAGCCAAAATATTGTAAATTTAAACAAACTACAGCTGAAACCCAACCACTTGACACAATGTAAAGCACTTTCCTAAATTGCTATTGGGTCAAGAAAGAAATAAAGAATATAATGACAAATGTTTAGAAAGGCATTGAAAACCAGAATGCCACATAACCAAACCTATGGGAGACAGCTGGTGCTATTCTCGTCGCCTTAAATGCCTTTATTATTAAAGAGGGAGAGAGAAAAGGAGAATAAACCAAGTATTCAGCCTGAGATCGCAGGGAAAAAAGAAAGAATAAAAACAGCCCCTAAGGAAACTGGGAGGGAAAAAAATAGTAAAGATAAAGGCAGAAATAAATGAATTAGAAAACAGAAACAGTGAAATTAGCAAATATATCTAAGAGGTGATTCTGTTTTTAAACAAACAATGAAGCAGGCTAACCTCTGGCTAATCTATTTGAGAAATAAGAGGGATAAAGAAAACAATAATAGGAATGAGGAAGAGGGACATTGCCATAGATAGAGAGATTTTAAAATAGAAAATCTATGCACAACAATAGGCTTAAATTTGAAAATCTCAATTAAATGCATGCTTTTCTGAGAATGTATATGTTGCTAATTGAGGGGAAAATTGTGATCCTTATCGAAGCCCTGCCCCCTCTATCCAAAGAGGACACTGGTCCCAAGTGTTTTTGCCAGTTAATTTCAAATTTGATAATACCGATAATGTTAAGCTGTTCCATGGCTTAGCACAAGATGGAGAGCTCTCTCATTCATTCTACAAAGCAAAATAAGACTGATATTAAACACGGCAAAGAAACCATATTAAAGAGTGAAAATGCTGGGTAGGAAATAGAATTCAATAATATATTAAACAAGTCATCTACCATAACCCAGTGGGGCAAGATGGGAAGAATAGTCAATATTAGGAAAGCTTAATATAGTAACTATGTCATGCTAATGAGTTAAAGAAGTAAAACCCTATTAGCTCCAATATGTATAGGGGGAAATTGATTAAATTGAACAACCATTTCTACCTAATCAATATGTGGAAAAAGGAACAGAAGGGTATATTCTAAGCATGATTAAGAATCTCTATTTCAAACTAATAGCCACGGTTATAAATAACTAATAAAACATTAAAGGCATTGCTCATGAAACCAGGATGACAGTAAGGAGGCCTGTGAGCCCCATCACTATTTAACATTGCTTTTAAATTCTAATCAGCACAGTAACACTGAAACAAAAAAATGATATAAAGAAGGAGTAAGAGTAAATACAATTTAATCTATGCCACATCTTGGGCTAGATGTTGATTTCCAAAATTCAGAGCCAATAGAAAAAAATCATCAAAAAAATTCAACAGGCCTGTAATCCCAGCAACTCTGGAGGCTGAGGCAGGAGGATCACAAGATTGAGGCCATCCTCAGCAATTTATCAAGACTCTCAGCAACTTAGACCTTGAGTCAAAATAAAAGGGGCTGAGGATGTAATTCAGTGGTAGAATGCCCCTGGCTTAAATCCCCAACACCAAAAAAAAAAAAGGAAAAAGGAAGGAGGAAAGGGTGGGCAGCAAGCAAAATGGTAAACTCAGTAAGGTCAGGGACTAGGTCAGTTTACTGTGTGACAGATACTCTATTGAGTTAATATTTGTTGACTGTATTGAAATACTATTTACTGAAAATATAAATAAGTAAATGCAAATTTCAAAAGTATGATACCTTCTTTATCTTTTAAATTAGGAAGCGTTTTTCCAAAGTTTTATTATGAAAAAATTTCAAATAATTTAGAAAACTTAAAAGAATATTACTGTAAATATTCATACACATGTGGCCTAGATAAAACAGATATTAACATTGGCCATATTTATCTTCAACTGTATTTTTTTTTTTTTTTTTTTGGTACTGGGAATTGAATCCAGGGATGCATTGCCACTGAGCTATATCCCCAGACCTTTTTACATTTTTGTTTTGAGACAGGGTCTTTGTAAGTTGCTGAGGGTCTTGCTAAGTTGGTCAAGTGGCTATTGTAGGAGGCGTTATGTTCATTTTGTGGGAAGTTGAGGTTCAGAGAGGTTAAGTAACTCGCCTAAATTCACACAGTCTCATTGTTCAACCCAGGCCAGCCTGATAACATCAAATTGCAAGGCATTTGTCTCTCCCCTTCATCTTCTCTGCATGAATGCCTGAAGATGATTGGTTAGGCAACATGGACAAATTGGAAGCAATCTGAATGTCCTTCCATGCAGGAACAGGTTGTCAAATGGTGATCTGTGTGAACATTCTATAGCTACGAACATGCATGATTGACTGTGAACATATAACAGGCAAAATTGCTTGTGGCATCCAGGTAAAGAAAAGTAAGCAGGACACCAGATTATACACACCATAATTAAAACCACATGAAGAAGAGGACCCAGGAGGGCTGGGGATGTGGCTCAAGTGGTATCGCGCTCGCCTCGCATGCGTGTGGCCCGGGTTCGATCCTCAGCACCACATACAAACAAAGATGTTGTGTCCGCCGAAAACTAAAAAATAAATAAATAAATATTAAAATAAAAAGAAAAAGAAGAGGACCCAGGAAGGAACAAAATGGGTGGTTGGGTTGAGTTGAGAAGGAATATTAATTTCTTTCTGTTTCTTCTTCCTCAAACTCTTTAAAATGGGTGATTTTATTAATTTTATAAGAAAAGCTGTTTATACCCACTTTACAGTTTTCTGAGCTCATAGTAGGGAAGGTTCTCCTCTGATTCTTGCTGTTGTTTTATTTACCAATGCCCAGCCTCATGTCTGGCATATTATGGATGCAATTAATGTGAGTGTTGGATGGGTGCCCACTGGGAAACTTCTCAGATGGGTTTGGCTCAGGAATGGGTTTGCAGAGAGCTTCCCCCAGTTGGGTGTTCAGTGATTATGCACAGGGCAGGGAACTTGAAGGGTGTTTAGCTCACCTGGTCAGAAAGATCTCACAGCAAGGTGTAAGGGCCATTTTGGCCATTTATTCAACATCACCAGAAGGCCTGAAGCTGTAGTGCAGTGGTAGACAGCACGTTTAGCATGCATGAGCTCTGGATTCAATCCCCATCCCTACCTCTGCCCAAAAAAAAAAAAAAAAAGGCATACCATCATCAGGGCAAATAGAACCATGGAACTTAGACAGGGACAGGTTTTTATATGTCATTCTTAGACTTTCAACTTGATAACTAGTGATCACAGAAACAGTTTATCGAGTATTCACTAGAGGCCAGGTTATGTGCATTTATAATCATTCCCTCTTTAGTTTTCATAACTATAAGAATTAGCATCTATTCGTAGGGTGTGATGACACATATCTGTAATCCCAGCAATTTAGAAGCTGAAGCAGGAGAATCACAAGTTAGAGGCCAGCCTCAGCAACTTAGCAAGACACTGTCTCAAAAGTTAAAAACTAGAAAGGGCTGGGGATGTGGCTCAGTGGTAGAGCACCCCTGGTTCAAACCGCAGTACAAAAAAAAAAAAAAAGGAAAAGAATTAGCAACTATTATCATCTCCATTTTATAGAGGAAGACAATGAGGCACTTTTCTGTGAGTAAGCTAAATATTAGTTTTGCTGAGAACTTGATTTTCAGCAAATCACAAACCTTTTAGGTTTTGACTTTCTTGGCTGTGAACAACAGCAGACATTAGCTGAGTGCTTACTAAGTAGCTGACCCTGGCTGCACACTCAGAGCACATCCTCCTGGAGTGTGAGCTAACCAATGGGGAGTGGAGGCACAAATCAGACCCAGCTGAGTGGAGGCTGTGAGGCCAAGGGAGAGGAAGAATACACTACCCGGCAGGAAAGGGGTGCGTTCTTCGAAGGCCAAACTGCTGCAAAAAGGATCATTTCAGATTTTTTAAATTACTAAATAGATACTGGTAAAGTGCATTTTTTCTTCTTTTTAAAAATAAGCATTTGAGCTACATGAATGCATACATACCTGAGTTCAAACACCTGTAATCCCAGCAATTTGGGAGGCTGAGTCAGGAAGATCCCAAATTCAAGGCCAGCCTGACAATGTAGTGAGACCCTGTCTCAAAATAAAAAGGGCTGGTGATGGGCTAGACTGTAGCTTAGTGGCAGAGTGCTTGCCTAGCTGGCGTGAGGCACTGGGTTCCATCCTCACCACTTAAAAATAAATAAATAAAATAAAGGCATTCTGTCCTTCCACAGTTACCCAAAAAAAAAAAAAAAAAAAAAAACAGCTGGTGAAGTAGTTCAGTGGTAGAGCGTCCTTGGGTTCATCCCCCAATACTGGGAAAAAAAAGATCAAAAACAAAATAAGCACTTCAGTCAGTGGGTTAAGCTTGTATCATGAAGTTGTGGACCAGTTAGTAGTAATACTTTTGTTCATAAAGTAGAATGGTGGTCATAAATTTAACCTAATACATGGATTGAACTGAACAAGAACACAAAGGCCAAGTGAGTATGGAAACTAATCATAGACTAGGGATTAGAGGGGGTGGGTGGGCAACAACACAGAGCAGGACAGAGTATAGTATCACCTGGGAGCTTTAGAACTGCTGCACTCCAGGCCTGCTAAGCCAGAATCTGCATTTTAACAAGATCCCTGGCGATTCCCCAGCACATTTGAAAAGCAGTGAGTGCTCTCTCTTCCAACCTACTTCTTTTGAGGAAATCAAAAGACCAGAGAGTTTAATGACACATACCTGAGGACCTAAAGAACATTCTTGAAAACAGCCTCTTGATGCCAGGGCTTCTACTCAGTATTTGCCCCAGTGATCTCCTTCCAAGGTACTGGGGGACATCTGTAGTGGCTACCTACTTATTATTCCCTGTTGAGGAACTTGCTAAAATTTAGTTGCTTGGTGTAGCCCAGATCCACTGGTCTGAGAGGGAGTCAAGGGTCTGCATCAGGGGGTTTCTAGGTGCCAGCATTGCTATGGCCAACCATGAACTCTTTCATTCTTTCTTTTTAACGTTATTTATTTTTTATGTGGTGCTGAGGATCGAACTCAGTGCCTCACATGTGCTAGGCAAGCGCTCTACCACTGAGCCACAGCCACAACCCCAAACCATGAACTCTTTAACAGTGGCTTTTTCTTCTGACACAAAACCTTGCAGATGCTTGAGCTATTATAATCCAAAGCCCATTTTTCATCTGGAGGAACCCAGCAGAGCTATGAACATGGTGAATGATTGCAAATTTTATATCATGTATGTGTATTAAGCATTTGTGAATTTCTCATCGACAGAACATTCTCTTTAAACCTCAGTTCCGTGGAGCTCAGCAGGTCACATGTGGTTACATATAAATTCCAAAAACACTTAAGAAACTTAAATGTATTCTTTTCTATTTTTAAGAGAAAGGAGAGGCAGACAACATAACATTGGAAAATTAAACATTTAAAAAGTGACAATTAGGAGCTGGGGATGTGGCTCAAGCGGTAGCGCGCTCGCCTGGCATGCGTGCAGCTCAGGTTCGATCCTCAGCACCACGTACAAACAAAGATGTTGTATCTGCCGAAAACTAAAAAATAAATATTAAAATTCTCTCTCTCTCTTTAAAAAAAAAAAAAAGTGACAGTTAAGGGGCTGGGGCAGTGGCTTAGTGGTAAAGCACCTGACTAGCACATGTGAGGGACTAGGTTCAATCCTCAGCACCTCATAAAAATAAATAAATAAATAAATAAATAAATAAATAAATAAATAAATAAATAAATAAGTTGTGTTCATCTATAATCAAAAAAAAAAAAATGACAATTAAGAAGGTATATTGGGGGCTGGGGCTACAGCTCAATGGCAGAGGGCTCGCTAGCATGTATGAGGCACTAGGTTCAATCCTTAGCACTACATAAAAAATTAAGCAAATAAAGGCATGTTGTCCATCTACAGCTATAAAATTTTTTTTAATTAAAAAAAAAAAAAGAAGGTATGTCGGCTGTGTGCGGTGGTACACACCTGTACATACTAGCTACTTCGGAGATGGAGGCAGGAGAATCACAAGTTCAAGGCCAGCCTCAGCAACTTAGAGAGACCCTGTCTCAAAATAAAAAAGACTGGGGTATAGCTGAGTGGTAGAGTGCTTGCTTAGAATGTGTGGGACCCTGGGTTCAATCCCCACCACCTCCAAAAAAAAAAAAGTCTGCTTGAAATATGAAGAAAGGGAACATTTGAATTTCTATTTTAAAGGGAAAAACAAATCTGCATTTTAAGCCAGGCATGGTGATGCATGCCTGTAATCCCAATGACTCCACAGGCTGAGGCAGGAGGATCCCAAGTTTGAGGCCAGCCTCAACAACTTAGCAGGATCCTGTTTCAAAATTAAAAAATAAAAAGAGCTGGATATATAACTCAGTTGTAGAGCACCCCTAGGTTCAATCGCCAATACCTCCTCCCCCCCACACACACATACACACCACACCACACCCCCCTGCAAAAAAGTGGAAAGAGGGTAAAGAAAGACCGCAGTCTCTTCTTCCACTGGTACTCCAAGTCCCAGCAGGCCCGTCTGCGTAGTCAGGGCTACTAGACCAAATTCGTTGCACCATGTTCAGCCCTGACGCTGTAACACCATTAGACTTCCTTGTCCCTGGTCATGGAGCCTGAAGGAGAGACTTATTAACCCAGGACAGAGGGAGGTGCTTTACAAGATGGCCTCTGACCCCTGACAGGCCTGGGTCTGAAAACTCGGGGCACTGTCTGCCATGTGACCTTCGGCCACTGGCTTTCCTTCTCCTTACCTCAGAGTTTAAAACACAAGGGCAGTCACCCTTTTGTGAGCTCTGAATGAGAAAACACATACAAGAGGTTCCCACCCAGCCCACGCTCAGGAAAGGGGGGATTCTTTGTGCTTTGTCTACATTATTTGAAAAAAGTGGATTGCAGGAAGTTGCCAACTGCCCTCTGTTTCCAAATTCCTCTGAGTGTGTGTGTCCTGTGCTCATGATGGTGGTGGGGGTAGCGGGGTTGTCAGGAAGCAGCATCAGCTTCCTGCTGATTGACTCAGTCCCCAGAGGCCTCCCTGGCAGCCAGGGAAGCCTGGCACTTGGTTGGGCTTCCTCTCCGGCCTCCACCTCACTAGCCTGCTCTCCTCACCCCTACCGCCTGCCTTGCAGGGCCCAGGACAGTCTTTCTGAGCAGCTTTGTTCTGTTCTTGGGTAGAGCACCTGACTCCAGCTGCCTGAGTTTTGCCTACAGGTGCATTTCCTTTGCACACCTGGCACCTGCAAGAGACTGAAGGTCTCTGCCAAGTTACCCTGAGAGATTTGGATCATTTGAGTTATAAGCCTATGGAAATAATGCTGTCAGGTTCCTCTGCCTGCTCAGAGAGGATCTGGTAGCAGGGGCCCCCAGATTTCCCCTGTTGTTGGAAGCAGGGTTCAGGAGGTGTCTGCCTTTGGTCTTCAGATTTTTGGGTTTTGTTGGGGAGGGGTGCTGGGGATAGGGATAGAATCCAGGGCCTTGCACATGCTAGGCAAGCTCTACCACTGAGCCACATTCCCAGCCCCCTGCCTTCTGTCTTCTGAAGGGAGGTTCTGACAGAGGATGAGGTTCCTGGCCTGTATCTTGGCCTTTGAAGGACCAGGCAGAAGAGGGGAGCACTGCTGGGCACAGTGGCATATGTCTGTAATCCCAGCAACTGGAGTGGCCGAGACAGGAGAATTGCAAGTTTAAGACCATTCTCAGCAACTTAGCAAGACCCTGTCTCGAAGTTTTTAAAAAGGGCTAGGGATATAGCTCAGTGGTAAAGCGCCTCTGGTTTCAGTCCCCAGTGCCAAAAAAGAAAGAAAAGAAGAAGGAGGAGGAAGAAGAGAAAGAAAAGGGAACACTTCTGGGGGAGGGGAAAGTCTGGGTTGGGCCCAGGCCCACAGCCATGGCACTTGACTGGATTTGCCCCTCCACTTCACATGGAGACTTGGTGACCACCTCATAGTCCTGGAAATTGGTGTGGAGGCCGAGATGAAGCTGTGGTCTTGGTCTCAAACACCACAGCACTCAGGTTGCAGAGTGCCAGTGATGAGCTGTGGCTTCCTGCCCCAGCTCAGCAGACATCTCTGCTCTGAGCAGACGAGTCCATCAGCTCAGGATGTGGACAGGCGCGCTGCCTCTGCTGTGAGCTAACCATGCAAGGCAGGTCTCCCAGGACGAAGTGGGTGTGAGCAGCCTGGCTTTCGGCCTCAGCACAACCCATGCATCTCATGTGCAGGGGCAGGTCAGGACCATTTTTGCCTAGCATCCAATGGAATTCAGCATCCAATAGAATTCACACACACACACACACACACACACACACACACACGCTCTTTAGGTAACTTGGCAGAAGCAGACCTGGCTCTTCAGCCAGTGTGTGTATGGGGGCGGGGGGCTGCCCTTCTTAGTACCTGGTGGCTGAGTCAACAACATGGGGAGGTGTGTTTGGATAGTAAACAGCAAGCAGCAGCATGGGCCAGCCCACTGCCTTCTTCCTTCCACTTTGCTAGCAAAAAATGTCCTCTGGAGAGGTCAGCCAGGACTTAATTTTCAGGATCAGGTGCAAAATGAAAAGGCAGGCCCTGTGTGTGGAAATTAGTAAGAATTTCAGGACAGCAGAGCATGGGCCAAGCGTGGGCCCTTCTAGGCTTGAGGCCCTGGGCAGCAGCAGTCATGTCCCGGAGGCAGGCCTGACATCGAGGTTTCCCAGCCTTGTGAAGTCGTGGAGCTGCCGTGGAGAGCCAAACTGGGCCTCTCTCTGGTTGAAGAGGGACTTGACATCCAGAGCCGCTGCTGGTTCTCGAGACACCACACCAGCACTTTCCTCAAGGCTAGCATGGCTCCCACTTCCAAGGGAAAAGAACTTTAACCTTCTTTTGTTCTTCTTACCTGGTTTCTCCCATGAGGTTCCTGGCCTGTATCTTTGTAAACTCAGGAAGCTTTGAGACTCCCTCCGGCCTCCCATTCCTCCTTCCTCCCCCTCTGTTTCTCTCTTCCTCTTTCCATTGCTTTTATCTTGAGGAAAACCCCTCACCAGATTGCTGTGAAACATTTCCCACCCATTCATTTGGTGCCATTTGATCCCCCCCGCCCTCCCCCTCCTGTGGTGCTGGGGATTGAACCCAGGGCCTTGTGCATGTGAGGCAAACACTCTACCCACTGAGCCATATCCCCAGCCCCACCATTTGATTTTAATGTTCCTTTGAATGACACCAGGCTAGGGCTCCTTAGGTTTCCAAAGCCCGTCTCTGAAGTGGCTTGAGTGAGTGTCTTCCCTACAAAGGGACATTCCTCCAGTGGCCTCTGACTCTGTCCATATGGCCTCTGCCCACAGACCCCTGGGATGGATGCTCATTGTTACCGTTTGTTACTTACTACCTCCTCCCCACATTGAGCTGTCAGTCCTATAGGCCACAGTGGAAAGAAAGCCTGCTCCATTCTTTGGTGACACTCCATGAGCCCTGGGGACACAACACAACAGACCTAGTCAGGGACATTAGCCTCCATGTAGACTTCAAGCTGGGGGTGGCACAAGGTGTGTTAAAGGGTTAAATAGGTAAGCCTAAGAGATCCCTCTGTCCTCCCTTCACCTTGTCCATGTGGCAACAAGAAGAATCTTTGAAACTCCACGTGACTCCATTGCCTAAGACTTTCTGGTTGGCCTTAGTGAATCTGCCTGCCTCAGTGACCTCATCTCTAACAACACATCAGGAACTCTCTGGATGAGGTGGCTTGGGTTGCTGAAGAGGCACTTGAACCACACCTTGAAGAATGCAGGGTGTTCCAGGAAGATAGAGAGGAGGAGGCAAGAATGCACGGGTAGCTCAAGGGGAAGGCTAAGGTGGGAAGCCAGGAATGGCATGGAAGGGAAGTGGAACGGGTTAAATGCCTGCCTCAGATTGGCAGACCAAGCTCCTTGGGAGAAGAGGTGAGCCTCTCAGCCCTGATGCTCATTCAATTACTTGAAGAGCTTTTAAAATTACTGGTGTCTGGGGGTGGGCCCAGCCTAGGTGTTTGCATTTGCTCTCCAGGGCCACAGATGCCAGGAATCCCCCTTAAGCACTTTGGGAAGGTGGCCAGAGTTGGATGCTGGTCTTGCCCACGGCTGGAATGCCCTGGGACTTCCCTCTACTGATGGGAAGGCAGCCTTGCTCAGTCAGCCCTGGACCCCTGGGCAGAAGAAACTAGGGAAGCACTAAACAGAGATGGGTCTTGATATACAGCCAGAAGGGCCCCTATTCTGAAAGGAAAACTGAAATCTGGTGACCTGCAGGTCACCACCTCTGGGAAGAAAGCGTGGCCTTTGCTACCACCTGGCTAACATGGGATGAAGGCTGAACTGAACTGTTAAAGTGAAATAAGCTCCCACATGTGGTTCATGGCTCCTGCCTTCAAGGAACTCAGGATCTTATGGTGGGAATGGGCCCAGTCACAGGGTTAAAATATGGACTCTAAGCTGCCAAGGCTCTAAGACACAGACCTGAAAGAAAAGAGATGAACTTCCCCAGGGAAGGCTCAGTGAGGAAGCAAAGAGACAGCTGAGGATCTGGGGTCCACCCAACAGACCTGGCTGTCCAGCCAGCATACTGAGCTGAACACCAGAGCCACAAGCTGTGCCCACATGGTGATTTCCCCTCTGCTCGCAGCAGCTGGGCTGGGCGGGCCCAGGGCAGCTCCTGCCCACGGCTGGCCTGAACAGCCTTGCCGTTTGCCCCAGCGGGCAATCCAAACAGTATTTTCTATGTGTACCGTGCAGATTGAGAGCACTGCGGTCAGCCGCCCCTCTTCACAGACATTGCTGACTGCAGTGGGCAGGGTGGGGAAGAGCTAAAGGTTGGCCCAGCAGACTAGGAACAAGTCGCAGCCTGCCCGCATGGTTTGTTTCCTTCTGATGTTTTATTTTGAAATTGTCAAACTTGACAGAAAAATGAAGAACCTTCATCTGGATTCACCCTCGGTTACCATTTGGCCACGTACCCTTTCCCTCACTGTCTGTCGAATGGTTCTGCTGAGTCATTTGAAAGGGTGTTGCAGATGGCCTGATGCTTTACCCTGAGTATTTCAGCAGGTGTCTTCCAGGAGCAAGGATTTCCCCTTATGTAGCCACAGTGTTGTTGTTACACCTAAAAAATTACTGCTGTTCAATGATGTTATCCAATGTATGTCCTATGTAAATTTCCCCAGTTGTCCTCCACATGTCTTTTATGGATTCTTTTCCTGACCCAGCAAGCCTCATACACTACATTTGGTTATGTTGCTTTAGCTTCTTTTAACACAGAACAGTCCCCCAACTTTGGTCTCTGTGACATTGGCTTTGAAGAGCCCATTGAGCTAGCTGTCCATAGAATGCACTCTAGGTTTGTCTGATTGAATACATTCAGGTTAAGTTTGCATAGTTTTGAAACTCTCACCTGAAAATTGCTTTATTGTGTCCAAGAAAGTCCTAAGGCACAAGGTATTTATAGTTGGAGGTGTATGTCCTTTGTTCCCTGCCCCTGTGTGAGTCATGGAATGTCCTGTCCATCTTTAGAAACATTATATTTATAAAATGTCCCAACTGACTATAAAGATTATTTCACTTGATCCACATCAACCCTGACTGGTTGGGCAGGTGATCTCTTCGTTTTATGGGATTCTGGGCTTTTGAGGTGATGCCCAGGCAGAAGTAGACTAGGTCCCAGCCTAGTCCCTGACATACTGTGGGAGCTCTTCAGTAGCAGCTGGGAGATTGGGCAGAGTTGCTCCTGGCCAGGAGATGTTGTAAGGTGGTCTCACTGCACCTCAGCCCAGGATCCATTGCGCTCCCAAGCCTAAAGATACTGAATATAATGTAATAAAGTGTAACCCCTCTTTCATTACCCAGGGCATGGTCATGAGCTTTGGGTACTGAACCAAGGCACCATAGTGGCGGTGCTCTCTGTTCTACCCTGAATGGCCCCAGACTGCCATTCAGTCATTTTTCATCTGTATACCCTGCAAAGGCCACCAACTGTCATGCCTCTTTCACCTCCCTGCCCCTCCCTCTGATTTGTAACTTGCATCTGCTGAGGTCCAGGAAGCCAGTCAGCCACCCTTGTTAGAACTGATTCCCAAGGCTCCAAGCCATGGCTGTGTCCCATGAAAGGGAAAGTGCATGGGATATTGAAGGGCCTTATCAAGGCCCCCACATGTGAGAACTAATCTGAGCTTCCTGGGTTTTTTGGTATGTTCTGCAGTTCTTTTTGGAGGATTTAGGGGGAGTTAACTGGGGATTGAATCTAACCACATTCTACCACTGAGCTATATCCCCAGTACTTTTTATTTTTTTTTATTTTGAGATAGGGTCTTTCTGGGTTGCCCAGGCTAGTCTCAAACTTGTGATCCTCCCACCTCAGCCTCCTGAGTAGCTGGAATTAGAGTCAAACACCACCACACCAGGCCCTCTGCAGTTCTCATTCTTTTGAGGGAATTTGGGGTTTCCAGAAGGAAAACTGCATATATAGCAGAAGTGGCTAATGAGCAAAACAGTGTGTGTGTGTGTGTGTGTGTGTGTGTATGAATGCAAGTGCCAGAGCACCAGGGCATTTTGTGCATGGTGGTCACAATGCTGAGTGACCATGCCAGGTTGGGGCTGCTGAGGAGGCTCAGACCTCAGGCCTGTGCACTGTGACCACCGGCCTCCCCTATGAGTAGATCAGCATGCAGAAGTCAGCTGTGTTATTAATACCCACGCCTCAGTATTCCTGAGGATCTAGCCACCTGAATGAGAGCCAGTGGCAAGGACCACTGGTCTTTGGGTGTCCCAGTCTTCCAGGAAAGTGTCCTTAGTGCTATCATCTTGTTATAGCCACTTACCTAGAGAGCCATAAGTTCAAGGCCAGCCTGGGCAACTCAGGAAGACCCTGTCTGAAAACAAAAAAATATTTTTTAAAGGGCTGGGGTGTCATTCAATGGTAGAGTGAATGACATCAAACACCAGTGAGCCCCTGGGTTCAGTCCCCAGCACTGCAAAACAAACGAAATACCTGCAGGCTTCTCCCGTGGGTGCTATCCTCCCTAGTCTAGCCTGCCTAGTTGTGTTACCTTGGGCAGAAGCTTCCTGCATTCTATCCTTTGTTGAAGAAAGTTCTGTTCTCATAAATTCATAAGCCTGGTACCCTTCTTGTCTCTCAGTTCAGTACCCCAGGGAGTTCAGAGTGATCTTGATTTGACTTAACAGTGACTCCTTTACAAACCTTTTTTTGAATTCTTGTTTGCTTGCTTTTTTTCCTTTCTTATCAAAGTAATACATGTGCATCTTTTTTTTACATCACACAACGCTGATGGGTTTATAGTGACAAAGCAGCAGGCCGCACCCTACCTTGCTTCCCTGTCACCAGCCCTCCAGACTAGTTAATCTTTTTCAATTCCTTTAGTTCCTTCTTTCTGTCATTCATCTCCACATTTTGAAAGAATTATGTTTCTCCTACTACTTGATTTACCAACTTTGGACATTATCTGTTGCTTCCATGTTCTCTTAGGTGGGAATTTCTCTCTCCGCCACCCTATCATTTCCCCTCTCTTACTAATATCATTAAATCACAATTTTGGGTTTAAGTCCGCAGTATAAATACTGTTCACTGCTGAGGCTAGCACTGAGCTATGATTACTTCTATAAAAAAAAGAGTTAATTATTGTCTCTCCTGTTCTCACCAGATTACTTTGCTCTGTGCCTATCTCTGATTGCTCCCAGTACACTAACGGGTTGGGAAAACATCTATCAGTTGTTCTATATATATATCACTACATCAGTTCCATTTTTTCCTAGGTACTGGGATATCTTGCTAGCAAACTTTTAAAAATCTTTTTCAAAATGAATTTTGGGGGGATTGAAGCTGAGAGGCTCTACCACTGAGCTTCACCCTCATCCCTTTTTATTTTTTATTTATTTTTATACTTTATTTTATTTATTTATTTTTATATGGTGCTGAGGATTGAACCCAGTGCCTCAGACGTGCAAGGCAAGTGCTCTGCCACTGAGCCACAATCCCAGTTCCTTATTTTTTATTTTGAGTCAGAGTCTAGTAAGTTGCTGAGGGTCTTGTGAAGTTACTGAGGCTAACCTTGAAGTTGGAATTCTCCTGCTGCAGCCTGCCAAGTCTCTGAAATTACAGGCATGTGTCATCATGTCCAGCAAGTTCTCTGTAATATTATTATTATATTATTATTATTATTATTATTATTTTGTTTTGGCGGTGTTGAGGATTGAATCCAGGGCCTGATGCATGCTAGGCAAGTTCTATACCACTAGGCCACAGCTTTTTAAATAACTTTTAAAATAACTCCACACAACTTCCTCTGAAAATGCTTCCCTGACACCCTGCCTCCCCTAAACTGCCCCTGCTTTGGGCTCCTACAGTCCCTTCCTGTTCTGACACAGCCCTTCTCACACTGAATTGTAATTGCTTGCTTTCTTGCCTATTGCTTTTCCTATGCCATAAGTTTTGGGGGTCAGGGTTGTGTCATGTTACTACTATCACCCTAGGAATACATAGGAGCTGCCTGGCATGGAGTAGGTACTCAATAAATATTTGCTGGTATTTGCATATGTCATATTGAAATGCAAGAGTGATCGTAGGTTCAGTGCTGCGCACAGTGGCACACATCCACAGCAATTCAGGAGACTGAGGCAGGAAGAGCACTCTTGGCAACTTAGTGAGACCCTGTCTCAAATAAAAAATTAAAAGGGCTGGGGATATAGCTCAGTGGTAAAGCACCTCTGGGTCCAATCTCTAGTACTAAAGGGGGAAAGTATGATTATAGGCTTGTGGTGGTTCCTCTAAGTTTCTGTCCCCATGCTTCTCTATCTACCACATGCCCCTTCTCTCAAGCTTCCTCATCGAGTTTTGAGGCCCTTTGGGGACCAGTTCCAACTTAGTAACAGTCTTTTCTCATGATGATAGCAATGGCAGGGCCTTCTTTCCCTGATCCAGTTTGCCCCCTGCCCACTGGAGTGGTCTCAAGCACCTCTGGGCCCCATTGGTCCTCCTCACTTGGTAATCCCAGCCCCGCCACTGAGCACAGCACAGACTGAGTGCTCAATAGACGAGGAAGGCTCAGACTCGCTCAATCAATCCATCAATAAACCAATCAGTCTTCCTCCCGCAGCCTCTCTGCTCCCAGGCATTTCTCATTATCCAGCATTTGGATGATCAGAAGGAAAAAGCAACCTCTGCGTAAAGGTGACCCTATTTCAGGTTTTGTCATGACTCACTGGATCCTGAAAGACAAGAGGAGCAAGACAAAGAAAGGAGGGGCACCAGGGACGTTCCCTCAGCATCTCAGAGGGATATTGGGAGAAATTTGGTCATTGGACTGAGGGCTGTGTTACCCCGGAGCTTAGTACCAGCCAGGCAGCATCCTGTGTGTAACAATGCCCTGCTGCAGGAAGGAGAGGCAGTCCAAATCCAGGGCTGGGCCACCTGTATTTCTTGCAGTTTTGGGGTCTTGGGTTACAGAAAAGTGCTGGTCTAGAATCATCCATGATGTGAAAACAAGCCTCAGTGTCCACAAAGGCCCTTCCTTCTGAGAACAGTGACCTGACATTTGGCAGCCAGCAGAAAGAACTAAGCCACCCTCTCACCCTCCTGGAACCAGGCAGCCAGACTCCTGGAGTAGCTCCCTCAAATGGACGCTGATCCCAGGGCTGATTCAGGATGTCTTTCATTCTACACATTTTCACCTGGGACCCTTCATCTCCCTGAGAATCCTGTAGCAGGTGACCAGGCAGACACGGCCCAGGTGGAGTGAGTCTCTGAGACTTCCTCCTGTAGCCAGAACCGCTGTCCAGCTCAGGCCCTCCTCCCATGAGCTCCTCCCAGGACTCTCAGACACTCAGAGGGCAAAGCTGTCCCTGAGACCAGGGCTCTCTCAACCTCACTCACCAGGGACCTGATGTGAGGTGGCCACAGCCAGGTGGCTGGGCCTAGGGCAGTGGCTGCTGACCCTGAAATAAAGCTGATGGCCGCCTGGCCTGAGCTGCCCCTGGGGAGGGAGCTCTTCTCTTGGGGGGCGTCATGAGTTTCGGGGAAGCCTTTACAGGAGCTCTTTGATGTTTCGCCAGTGGAATCGAATTTATTTATTTATTTTGGGGGGTACTTTTAGAAATTAACTTGCAGTTCTCAGCCTTCCCCTCCCCAGAAAGGAGAGAAGTAGAAAAGAAGAAAGGCTTTGCATTGTCACCATGATTGGCACCTTGTGTGAATGAGGGGTCACCGCGTCGGGCTGCTCCTTTTCAAGCGCGCTTCTCTCCCCTGCACGCTGCATTCACACCGGAACATTCTTTCTTTCAAAGCTTCTGTCTTTCTCTCCCCACCCTTTGTGTCTCTGCTCTCCTTTCCTTCATTCTGAGCTCTTGCCACCTCCCTCGGGGATCGCTCTCTTCTCGCTCTCTTTTTTCCTCCCTTTTCTTCTTCTTCTTCTATTCAGTTCTTTTTTTTTTTTTAATTCCTTTCTTCTTTTTCCTTTTGAATAGTGCTTCTGTTTTCAAGGGAAGGGACGAATGGAGAAGTCGGTTTATTTGAGGAAGGGAGAATGTGAGTGTGTTTTCTCTGTTGCTTGGTGCTCTAAGCATGCAAAACCTCCCAGTACAGGATGCTGTTTTCCTTTTGCCCCTGCTTTGAGGGGACATGGTGTTGGGAAAGAGTCTCACACCAGACAGGAGGCACCTGTTAATCACAGATGAGGAGCCCTGAATCACTGAGCCAGGAGAGTTGGCTGCAGGAGACAGATGTGGTCCTGGGATGACTCCATTTCTACCTGACCTGAGATGGGGTTGATATTGAGATGCTGGTCAGAGATGGACACAGATCCCGAAAACCTCCCTCTGTGGAACCTGGGGGCCTTGGAAGAGGTGGTGAGAGTATCATGCAGGGGCTGAGTGTGAGGAAGAGGGCAATTGACACAGGCATGGCAGTTATCAGGGGTGTCCCCTGCCCCCTGGCCCCGCATTGGATGGATGCCTAAGCTAGGTGGCCCTTGCCAAATAAATGACCTGCCACCTCTGGGTTGGCAAGCTGTGTTGACACATCCTTTGTGAGAAGGATATAAATGTCCCACGCATTAGTTTTTAAATGTCACCTGGGAGCTACAGAGTGCATTCACTTAGGTTTTCCTAAATTATCAAAACAGATCAGTTTGGTTTGTTCCTTGTGGGCCTCTTTATTTTTCTGTAAGCCTGTAGGGGTGAACCTCCTCTGAGAGCTGACGAGCTTGTCGATCAGCCGTGCGCCTGTGCCTGCTGAGCACATTTACTTTTTCTCTCAAGCACTGGCTCTGCTCCTGGGTGCAGGGTCGGTAGAGAGGACCACAGGCAGGACCACCACCTGTACAACCCCAGGAGCCACCTCTTGCTGTGGTCTGAGTGGTCCATGTGGCCCTGACTGCTTTCAGAATTTGGGTTCGTTTCTTTGTTTTACAGTAATGGGGATTGAACCCAGGTGCCATACCACTGAGCTACATCTCCAGCCCTTTTTATTTTTTATTTGGAGACGGGTCTCATTAAGTTGTTGAGGGCCTCACTAAGTTGCTCAGGCTGACCTCCAGCCTGTGATCCTCCTCAGTCTCCTGAGTCACTAGAATTACAGGCATACACTATTGTGCCTGGCCCTAGCCCTTTTTATTTTTTATTTTCAGACGGAGTTCTGAGTTGTCCAGGCTGGCCTCGAACTTGCAATCTTCCTGCCTCAGCTGAGGATCCTGCTAAGTAGCTGGTATTATAAGCATGTGCCACTTCCCCCAGCTTCAGGGTGTGTTGAAGCCCCTGTGCTTCATCACATCTCCATACTTTTCCGTTGTTCTTCTCTTGTTAGTTTACCTGCTGAATTCCTCCACAACCTACAAAACCCTGCTCTGGCAACACTTCCCCCTTTGACTCCCCATGTAGAATTAATCACACCTCCCTTTGTACCCCTTCTGAAATTTACACTGTAGCCACCAACTTGCTCTGGTAATCACCCGTTTACTGTAGCACCAAGGATTATGTTGTCATCTCTCTGAATTCCTACGAGAATGATGCCATCCTGGTTTGCCAGGCAGAATACCATTGCCTAGAGGCAAGGTCTGAGCCCCAGGCCACAGGGATGCAGGGGGCCAAAAGGACCAAGGGAAGGGGTGATGCAGAGTAGTCTGTGAGCAGAGGGAGGGGCAGCAAAGCTGCTGCCAGGTTAGGAGGAGGCCTGACTCAAAGCCTCCGTGTTTGGCAAAGGGTAGCAACCTTCCAGAGGACAGCTTAGCTCTGGGGGAGGGGGCAGATGTCATAAAGCAGGGGTCAAGGAGGCGATGGAAGATGCGGGGCTTGAGCCCCTATTCAGAGGCTGGAGAGAAGGCCTCCAGAAGACACCTGAGAGGGAAGAGGTGTGAGTGGAACAGTTAACTGAGACTAGGACAGGGAAGCGGTCCTGGAGGAGGGACAGGCCTGGACTCTCCAGGAGGAGCCTGCCTGTTTCAGAGCATAGAAGAAAGCACCCAGGCTGCACGCTTTGGGTCCCCCAGGTTCACAGGGGGGAAAGTGAGTGGGACCTTAACTGAGATTGCCAGGGTCCCCAAAAAGGGGATCTCTGCTGGAGTAAGGAGCCCTGGGATACAAGTAGCCTGTGATGTCAAGTGAGGGCTCTACACCAGAGTGTCAGGCCACAGCCTAAAAGGGACCATCCCATGAGTCCTTCCTCTTCCACATCCAGCACATGCCTGGCCCATAGTAGGTACTTTGTGAGTGTGTATTGAGGTGTGAATGGAATTTGTCTTTAACACATGTAGAACAGAGTCAGTGCAGTGCACAGTGAAGTGCTGTGTGGATTTTTTTTTTTAAGAGAGAATTTTTTTTAATATTTATTTTTTTAGATTTCGTCGGACACAATATCTTTGTTTGTATGTGGTGCTGAGGATCGAACCCGGGTCGCACGCATGCCAGGCGAGCGCACTACTGCTTGAGCCACATCCCCAGCCCCATGCTATGTGGATTTTAATGCCTCATATAAAGAAGGGCCCTGTTCTGCCCCCCAGTCATCCAGGGAAGTGGGCCATATCCTCCCCATGGAAGACAGGCACAGTGACCACGCCAGATAGCAGAGAGGACAAATGGGCAGCCAGTCCATGGAGACTAGGCCTGCATGAAGGAAGAATGTCAGCCAAATGCTGAAGACGGATCTGAACTCCTGGAGGGCTCATCAGGAGACTGTGTGGCATACCTACTATGTGCAAGTTCCAAAGAGGAAGGCCTGGGTCTCAAACACTAGGAAGAAGGCTGTGAGCTCTTTGGGTCTAGGTAACTGAGATAAAGTGAGCCATGGGTAAAGATAGCCAAGTGTGTCTGTAGGGACATTGGGGATCTGTGTTCCAGGGAAAAATGGAGGTGGCTGGAGGCAGGCACCACCCCGCTGCAGTGTATCCTCAGGTGGACCTCAGGGTAAGAGACCTGGTAGGAGGACACCACTGCTCTCCCTGGCTCTGCCTGCTTCTCAGGACACCTGCTGGCAGACCTAGAACCTGCCAGGGCTGACCTGGCTGCTTTCAGGTTATTCCGGTTTGGGCAAGAACATTTCCTGACACCCCATGACAGGTACCCACCCAGCAGCACCCTGGCCTGGAGATGAAAGGAGAGCAGGGCAACCAAGAGCTGCATTTATAAACAGGCTTTGGAGACAGTTGTGTTTCTGAGGCCCCAGTTTCCCCAGTGACGGAGGGGGGGGGGCGGCACTAGACGTCAATTCCCCTTTAAGAACTGGCATCAAGGAATTGGCTTCTCCAGGATCTGGCTGGGTGGCCCCAGGCGAGTTACCAATGCTAATAATAGTAGCAAACACTGGCGCCAGGTTCTGCGCTCAGCACTTTACGTATTTTGACTGGTAAGACAGGTGCTCTTGGTGCTGCCCCCACTTTAGTAAGGAGAACTAGCCATGGGGTGAGGTGCACTTAGCCTTCGGACTCCAGAATCTGGACTCTAAACCAGAGCTCGGCAACCTGTTTTTTTAAGTTATTATTATAGTCATCTCTTGGTATCTGCTAGGATTGGTTCCAGGACCCACACCCATGGATATCAAAATCTGCAGATGCTCAAGTCCCTTATGCAAAGTGACATCTTTGCATTTACCCTATGCACGGTCTCCCATGTATTAGATTACTTATAATACCAAATATAGTATTAATGCTATGTAAACAGTTGTGAAACTGAATTGTTTAGGGGACAATGACAAAAAAGGGTACATATTCACTACAGATGTAGCCATCAAGGACTAACTACATAGTCCACATTAGTGGCAATGTGACATTTTTTCTGTCCTGAATATTTTTAGTCTGTGGTTGGATGTGGAACCTTTGGTCCAAATGTATCTCTCAGCCTCACAGACATACTGTATCAGCCCGGCTCTGGCTAACAGCATTGTCAAAGGGCTCTTTAAGATTCTAAAGCGGGGCACGGTGGTCTGTGCCTATGATCCCAGCTACCGAGTAGGGGAGGCTGAGGCAGGAGGATCACTTGAGCCAGGAGTTTGAGACCAGCTCAAAAAAAAAAAAAAAAAAAAAAGATTTTTAAAGGCGGCCCTCATTTCTGGAAGCAGTCACCAAGCACTCAAGAACCCTGCTTAGATGGAGGGATGTTCTTAAAGCAGCTCTTAACCTTTCCACGCCCCAGTTTGCACATTTGTAAAACAGGATGATGTTGCTAATACCAACCACAGAACACCGTCTAGATTGAGAGAATGCACTTAGAGCTGGCCCAGGCTGGCACTGTAACTCAGGGCAGCCAGCCAGCCAGCTGCCACTAGCATCAGGATTTTGCCATCAGGGATAAGCACCCACACAGGGCTGGGCATGGTGGCACACAACTGTAATCCCAGCGGCTCAGGAGGCTGAGGCAGGAGGGTCACAAGTTCAAAGCCTGCCTCAGCAACTTGGAGAGGCCCGGAACAACTTAGCAAGACCGTGTCTCAAAATATAAAGGGCTACAGATGTGGCTCATGGTTAATTGCCCCTGGGTTCAATCGCCAGTACCGAAAAAAATTAAAAATAAAAAGAACCACTGAGCACAGTGGCATACTCCTACAATCCTAGCAGCCTGGGAGGCTGAGGCAGGAGGATCATGACTTCAAACCAGCCTCAGAAACTTGGAAAGGCGCTGAGCAACTTAGCAAGACCCTGTCTCTAAATAAAATATTTAATAAAGGGGACTTGGGGATATGGCTCAGCAGTTAAGCACCCCTGGGTTCAATCCCAGATACCAAAAAGAAAAAGAAAAAAAAAGAGCCCACCTATGCTTTGCTCATTTGTAGGGGCTGGTGCAGAACCTGATAGGGAGAATTCAGTGACATCATGTCTGGGAATGGCTTTGTAAACTGTAGAGGGCGGTGCCTGGGTGAGTAGGTGTGCTTATTCCCCTGCTTGACCTGGCTGTCAGTTCCAGAAGAACTTGAGTTTCCTCCTGCAGTTTGGCATCCAGAGCTGGGGATCCTGGGAGGAGGAAGTCCACCAACCGAACCAGAGCCAGAGCCAGGGCTCTGAGTGCTTTTACACAGGACACTGCCCAGCCTGTCCTTGCTGCAGTGCAAGGACAAGGGTGGCCCTTGCCTCCTGCCTGTTTACACGTTGAGTGTGGGTGATTTTTCACACAAGAAACTTCCTGGGCTTTTTGTTTTCCAGAGTCAGGGCCAGCACAGGGGTGTGGGTCTCTTCTTGGACCCTGCCCTTTGTCCTGTGACCTGTCTGGGCTGTGTTTGCAGAGGGGCAGGTGATCCTAGCTGGCAGTAAGACTGAGAAAGTACCCAGTGATCCCGGAAAGACATCCACTCTGGTGAGGAAAGTTGTATTTCATAATTCATGTAGGAATGTGGTCTTTTGAGCTTTGAGCCTGGAAGAGTTGTGAAATTTCAGAAAAGAGACAGCACCTGTGCCTTCCCATCTTTCCCAGGGGGCAAAGGGGTCTCATAGGCACTAGTTAGGGGACCATCAGTCCCTGGCAACCTCCCTTGTGGGCCCAGAACTGGAGCTTGAACCTTTTGTGAGCTGGAGTTTGTTTCTACCATCTCTGTCCTTCCTTGTATTTGGTTTGGTTATTTTTCCCACATGTTTATCCTCTTACCATGAAATTTAGATCTTTTCAGTGATCATATGAGTATGCCAAAGCCAGTCATGGTGGCACCCACCTTGAATCCCACGGACTTGTGAGGCTGAGGCAGAAGGATGGCAGGTTTGAAGCCAGCCTCAGCAACTTAGCAAGACCCTGTCTCAAATGAAAAACAAAAAAGGGGGCTGGGGATGTGGCTCAAGCGGTAGTGAGCTCGCCTGGCATGCATGTGGCCCGGGTTCGATCCTCAGCACCACATACAAATGAAGATGTTGTGTCCACTGAGAAATAAGAAAAAATAAATAAATATTAAAATTCTCTCTCTCTCTCTCTCTCTCTCTCTCTCTGTCCCCCTCTCTCTCTCACTCTCTCTTTAAAAAAAAAAGAAAAAGAAAAAGAAAAAGGGCTGGAGGTGTGGTTCTAAGGGTAGAGCTCCCTTGGGTTCAATCCCCAGTATGATTGGGGGTGGGGGATAAGAATATGCCAATATTTGGGTCCCTAGGTGATTCATATTGTATGTTGTACATATATTGTGATGGTAAAAGCTAGGAGTGGCCATTTCTCAAACGCCAACTCGAAGGCCATTCATTTGCATTATCTTATTTAATCTTCCCACCATCCTGTGGGAGAAGTGGCTGCTCTCTCTATTTTATGGTTGAGAAAATGAAGGCTCTGAGAGATGAAGCATTTTGCCCAAGATTGCACAGCCAGGAAGCGCCAAGCTGATTCTAGAGCCTCCAGTTGCCCTGCAGCAGCAGCAGGAACTTCCACCCCATATCCCATGGGTTGCCCTGAAGACGCTGCACCCCCACAACAGGGAAAGCCACAAGGAAACCTTCACACCCAGCGTAGGGAAGGCCAGACATTTGTTTGGTACTAGTCACCTCTGCTAAAATCATTTTGGCATTTAGGACATGGTTGCACATTTGAATTTCAGCATCTGGTGACAGCACATGGCCCATTACCCATCATCCTGCACCACCCTCGTGCTCCTAAGCGTCATCCTTTGTGATCCAGATTGAGGAAGAAACCAGTTCCCACTCTGGAATGAGCTGGCCACCTTGGGCACTTCCCCTCTGAGGTACACAGACCTGCCCTTCAGGGATCTGCTAGAGTCCTTCCCAGGCACCCCTGCCCGACTCTCCTCCAGCCCCCGGAAGACAGGCTCCCTTTGCCGCCTCCTTTTTTCGCTCCTGGTAAGGTGCAGACCCAGCAGCACCTGGCAAGGATGCCCCTTAATATGGCTCCACGTCCCTTCTCCTCCTGACTTCCATGAACCTCTTCTCTCATGCACACATGTTCCCTCCCCAGCTAGATTTCAGGGTCAAGTGCAGGTACATGTGCTTCCACCCCTTGCATGGGTCCTAACCCCTCTGCTTACTGCATGAAAGTGCCGTCTTCTAGGTGACCAAGGAAGGAATGTCTTTGCGAGTTGCTCCTACCAGCCACTGATTATAGCTTGTGTGGATGGCCGCGTGTGGCTGACGTCTGCATGTGTACACTATCAGCCACAGTGTTGCACCAGCTGTCCCTCCCCCCCCTCCCTGGAGATCCATGGAGGCATTACGTGAATGAGAAAGACATTCTTTACTCCTCTCTTGGCATAAATCCGGACTCAAGTTGGGTGTGTGGGTGACTGCAAAATAAATGTTGATTACAGCACAGGCTTAGGAAGACAGCGCTGTCAGGGGCTCTGTGGGGATGGAGCCCCAGGATGAGTCACGCTGGTAGCTGGGAGAAAAGAGAGGGCTGTGTGCCAGGCCACACTCCTTGCCTTCTCCTCCATCCTCAGCACCTTCTCCGCCCACTGCTCTTCTGCCTTTTGTGTATGTGTGTGTGTGTTTGTGTGTGTGTGTGTGTGTGTGTGTGGTACTGGAGATTGAATCCAGGGGTGTTCTGCCATGGAACTAGACTTCAGCCCTTCTAAATTTTTATTTGAGACAGGGTCTTGTAATGTTGCTGATGCTGGCCTCAAACTTGTAATCCTCCTGCCTCAAGCTCCCCAGGTATGCACCGCCTCATGGCCGCTCTTCTTCCTCTTTACCTTCCCTTCTCTATCCCTTGCCTCCTGGACTGGTCCTCGTCACTGCTGGATCTGTTGGGGAGTGCGCGCTTCCTAACCTTCTGTTGCTAGGCCTCCTAAAGTCCTTCTGTCCGATCTTCATGGAATGGGCACCACAGAGCATTCTTAATTTGCTAATGGGCTCAGTTCAACCTCCCAACAGGTCTGGAACTGGGTACCATTATCCCATGCCTCAGATAAGGTGACTTGAGGCCCACACTAACCAGCATGGGGTAAATGGGGCCAGACCGCAGTCTCATTCTGCAGCCTGTGCTCAGCCTCTGTTACCTCTCAAAGTGCTAGGTTTTTTTCATGGATGAACATTCCTAATTCCTTAAGTTTAAAAAAAAAAAAAAGTTATTTTGTCCTTTCATGATTATTTCCTCTCTGATATTTTGCACTACTGTTTTGGGTTCTTTTTTTGTTTGGGAAGCCAGGGATTGAACCCAGAGTTGCTTAACCACTGAACACATCCCTAACCCTTTTTATTTTTTATTTTGAGACTGAGTCTCACTAAGTTGCTTAGGATCTCACTAAGTTGCTGAGGCTGGCTTTGAACTTGCAATTCCCCTGCCTCAGTCTCCCAAATTGCTTGGATTGTAGGTGTGAGCCACCATGCTTAGCTGTTTTATGGGTCTTAACCTTGTCTCTAAACAAATTGTAAAGTCCCTGAGACTGGCAATCTTTGTGCCCCACCAACACACAGCACCTGCCTGGCTCTGAGAATGGACAATGATATGAATAATAGTATTAATAATAGCAGCAGCAGCAATAGCTCCCATTAACTTAGACCTTACTCTAGGCCAGCCTTGTTTACAAACCCATTATTTCACTTAATTCCTTTATTATAAAAGCACAGGCATTGGAGTTAGACCTGCCTCCACTTATTCTCCAACCTATCTGTTGGTCTCATGCAAGTCATTCTCCTCTGTGCCTCAGTTTCCTCCTCTGTAAAATGTTGTCAAGATGCCATGCTCTGTCTATATACACGACATCCTCAGATGTACACCTGGTCTAAAGGCCAGGCTCAATATGTGGTAGACCCTTTTCCTACTATTGTCCCCCTTTACAAACAAGGAAACCAAAGCCCAGGGAGGTTGAGGAACTTACCCAAGGATGCACAGCTCAGAGTGACAGCAGCTGGCAGGGAGGACAGGCAGGCCTGCTGGGCTGAGAGCCATCCTTTCCCTGTGTTCATATGCAGATTGAGGAGCAGTCCTTCCTGGCTTCCTGCCCTATCACCTTCCCTTGGCTGCTTCCTGTCTTTCTCACTGAGCACTGACCCTGTGGTCCCTGAGGTGCTGGGCCAGCCTTTTAGGGGAACAATGGAGGTATGTCATTGGCACCTCTATGGGTTCTGGACCCTGCTGCATCCTGGGGCAGAGCCTTGCCAGCTACACCGATGGGACAGGCTGGGCCACTACTCCAGCTGGGCCCTTGGAGTCCAGGACTTAGGGACCACGGATACCATGGCCTCCTCCCTGGCACAGTGACATTTCCAGCCACAACTGGATGCTCACACAGCCCATGGGGCTCCTGAAGATCCAGGGCCCTTTCTTCTTCTCCATGTGACTTACGTTTCCTAGGGGACTTGATACCATTTTCCACCAGCCCATCTATTCTCTCTGTCACTTCGAGATGCTGAGGCCACAGCCATAATCGGCTGGCTTTATTTTCTGCAGTAAATCTGTTCCCAGACCTTTGTTTCTCCTGTCATTTCTGATCAGTCCAGATAAAACAGAGCAACGGAGAAGCCAGCGGGACCCTGGGCAAGGGGTTGATGTGACCTGACTCCTCCCAGGGAAATGGGGGGGAAATGGCATCAACCAGGAAGAACATGATGGTCATAGGCTCAGATCTCACCTGTCTCTCTTATGACTTAGACAAATAATAACTTCAGCAAGCCTCAGTTTGCTCATCTGTAAAATGAAAATAAAAATGTCCATTTTCTCGAGACAGCCTATATCATGTGCCTGGTCCATAGCTGGAGCTCAGTAAATGAAGGCTGAAAATAACTATAAAGAGCCGGCAACCCTTAATGCTGCCTTAAGCTAAGGAGGCACAGAGAGGTGGCTAGCAGAGCTTATGAGAGCGTGAGCACTTCCTTTTTTCGGAGGCAATTGAGGACCATTTTTTAAACCTCCCACTTCTGGGGATTAAATCCAGGATTCACACGTGCTAGGCAAGTGCTCTACCACTGAGCTACATCCCCAACCCTAAAGAGAGGTTTCTGTTGTTGTTTGGTACCAGGGATTGAACCCAGGGGTACTTAACCACTGAGCCACACGCCCAGCCCCCTTCTTTAAAAAAAAAAAAAAGATTAGAGACAGTGTCTCACTGAGTTGCTTAGGGCCTCGCTGTTGCTAGGGCTGGCTTTGAACTTTCAATCCTCCTGCCTCAGCCTCCCAAGCTGCTGGAATTACAGGCAGGCACCACCATGCGCGGCCTGAAGAGTGGATTTTGAAGAATTGATGATTCCCACCACTCTGGGAACTGGGGGGACTCTGAGGATTTGCTGTGAGCCTTGCCTGGGGCCATGCCTTGTGTCTCAGTCCCACAAAGCAAGGTGGGCCTGAAAGAGGTGCCATGACACAGTTGTGTAGTTGGGGTTTCCCTGGATGGCAATGAGTTCCTGCCTCAGGCAGCATCATGGGAGCTTCCAGGACTGGCTTACACCATGCTGCAGGTTCTGTCCTTGCTCTGTCCTGAGAGGGGGCTGGCTTCTGCCCTCACCCCATCTCTAGGAAGCAGAGCCACTCCCAAGGGTGCCTCCCCAGTGAGCCTTCCCCTGCCCAGCCTCCTGCCCGCATGCTCTCTGCCTTCACAGCTGAGGTCAATAAGGAGCCCTCATTGAGGCAGGCAGGGGGTCCCTTCTGCGCTCCTTCCTCTCTGCAACGGTGGAAACTCTGACCCTTAGAGAAGACTCAAGAGAAAGGAGACCGGGACTGAAGTGGGGGAGCCAGGGCTGATGGAATGGGGTTTCTTTACCCTTCTTTTCTTTTTTCATTTTTTTTTAAGAGATAAATAAATGTCGCCCTGAGACGACAAGAGAACATTGAAGGAGATAAAAGGAGAGTAAAAGGCAGCTAGAGGCCAAAAGCAAAGGACACAGGGTGATTTGGACTCTGCACCACGAAGAGGGGAGAGATGAAAGAGGAAAGAAAGAGATGAGATGGGAACGCAGGACCGAGTGGCAGAGCGGAGGATGGGGTTGCCACGGAAACGGAAGAGGGGAGGAATGGAGGGAGAGGAAGACAGGATGGAGAAGGCGGAGGGCTCAGCGAGGGAGGGACCCGCGATGAGCTTGGTGAGGAGGAAGGGAAGTCATGGAGATCTCCTGGGTCTGTACTGAGCTTGACAGAGGAGGAAGACGTGACCCAGAAAGTCCATGCCCACCAAGAGCTGGTGCAGGGGAGAGCGCTGGGCCTTGGCCCCGGGGAGACCCAGTGGGGGCCCTGCCCACCCTGCTTCTGGGGACTGCGTCAGGTTCCAAGTCTGTAAGATGGCAGTGATGCTTCCCACCCCCAAGAGACGGCTCAGAAGACTAGAAATATCATGTGCTCCTCAAAGGGCCTGAAGCAGGCCCCAAAGACGTTCATGTTGTTCCTTCGTTTGTGATTCTTATCTCTGTCCCTTGAACTTGTGAACCAAAGTTTTGTTCATTTTTTCCCTGTTGCATTTTTAAGCTGGTGATTCTTGGGTCCAGGAGAGCATCCTCGTTTGGAAGACAGACATGCTTTTTGCTTCTGGAATTGGAGAAGGGGCTAGAAGACTTGCAGAAACACAAGGCCTGCTGTCCCTCCCCCTGGAAACAGGAACCCAGCCTGAAGCTCAGGGAAAGGAAGTCCAGACCGGATGATTTCCATCTGGCTGCTTTCCAAAGCTGGGCCCAGCAAGGGGCCTCTTTTTTTTTTTTTCCTTTGCCCTTGAGTATGGGTATTCTCAAAAGGGCAGCATTTCAGTCTCTATGTGTACCCTGCTAGGGATGCAGAGATGAGCAAAATAGACAGGGCTTCTACCCTTGGGGAGCCATCCTCTCACTGAGATGCCAGATATTAAGCAAGTAGTTGTACAAACAAATCAGTAAACCAATCATTACACAATTATGACATCCAAGAAAAGAAAATATTAAACATGAAGCTACCGAGAACTTGGGGGACCTGTTGTGATACCTGAGTTGAAAGCACAAGGACGAGGAAGGAGGAAGAGCATTCCAAGCACAGGGAACAGCATATGCAAAGGCCCCAGGCAGGCAAGGAATGTTAAAGGAAATGAACGAAGCATGGTTGGAGCATGAAGGGCAGGGGGCAAGCAGCTCGCAGTGGAGTGGCCACGAAGGCGGGGATCAGCCAAGCGAGTTTGCATAGGTCCTTGGTGGGGTGTTTAGCCTTGACTGCAGGCCTGATGGAAAGTGGCGGTGGCATCAGGGACAGGGTGGGATGGTGCTTTCTCCCTCCTCTCTCCCTGAGGACTGCTTTAGCAAGTAGGGGCAAGGCGCAGCTATGCGGTGAAACTCCTGAGAGCCCAAGATACTTCCTCCAGGAGGGCTGAATGGTGGGGACCCTCACTCCCCACCTGCCACCAGGCCCCGCTCAGAGCCCCCAGATCACAGAATGTGAACACCCTGGCCGGGGAGGCCGAGTGGGACAGGGCCGCCATGTTTGGCACAGATGGAATAAAATGTGCTAGGGTCAAGAGTTCCTATGCTGGGACTGTGGCTTTGGGGCCCTTGTTTCCATGTCTTTAAAACGACGGCATTGGACAAGAGGGTCCCCAAAGCTCCTTCCAGCCGTGTGGTGGAGATTCCAAGACCAGCCTTGAGGGTACACTGCCAAGGAGCTAGGCAAAGGGTCTTCAGTGAGACCACTGTCCTGCCATGGAAGAGCCAGGGGTCCCTCCTTTACAGTAAAGAAAATGACATGTCTACTCGGGTGCATGGACTGTCAGGTGGGAGGATCCAGGGCCCCTGGCTTCTGAAGAGACTTCAGACCAGAGGCAGCACATCACTTGGCGTGGAGGGGGCCCTCTCGGTCTCATTCATTCATTCACTCTTGGTCCTTTGGTGACTGACAGCTTCCTCCTTCCCTTTCCTCTTCCCCACTCTGGTTTCTTTCTCTCAGGCCTTCCCTTGCTAGACCTTCTCTGCGCCCCTGTGGTCACTGGGCACTGTCTGAAATGTGGAGAGGACCTGTGAACAGATATGATTTTGAATCAACATGATTGTACCAGTCAGCACTCTCCAGAGAAATAGAGCCAGTAGTGTGTGAGAGTGTGTATACAGAAAAATTTATTTTAAGAACTTGGCTCATGCAATTGTGGGGGCTGGCAAGTCCAAAATCTGTGGAGCAGGCCAGCAGGCTGGAAACTCAGGCAGTATTTGTATGTTAGTCTTGAGGCAGAAATACTTCTCTGGGAAACAGCATTTTTTTTTTTTTATCCTAAGGCCTTCCCTTCAACTGATTGGATGAGGCCCACCCACATTATGGGAGGTTACTGCTTTACTTTATAAAGTAGATGTTAATCACATCTACAAAATACTTTTACAACATCTACCTGGTCTTTTTTTTTTTTTTTTTTTTTCCCTTCTAGTGCTGAGGATGGAATCCAGGGCCTTGCCCATGCTAGGCAAGCATTCTACCACTGTGCTACACCCCTACCGTTATGGCAACATCTAGATGAGTTTGACCAAACAACTGAGCACCACAGCTTAGCCACACAGAATTAACCATTACAGGCTGGGGATGTAGCTAAGCGGTAGAGTTCTTGCCCAATATGTGAAAGGCCCTGGATTCCATTCCCAGTAGCAAAAAATATTTTAACTTTCATAGTCATGTTCTCAGTCTGGGGAAGAGGGCCCTGACTTGCCCCCACTTCCTGGAGAGGCAGTGCCTGCGCTAAACCCCAAAGGGTTAGGAAAATTCACCCAGAGCAAGGGAAGAAGTGTCATCCTGGCCAAGGAGTCAGCCCGTGCAGAAGCCCGCAGCAGGGAGTATCAGTGTGTGAGGTGCAGAGAGACCACAGAGCCTGACTGGGGACAGCCTGGGGTAGCAGGCTGAGGCATGGGAACTTGGTCTTGCCAGCCGCAGGGCTGAGGGGCGCTTCTGGGCCAGAGCCCTTCCTTCCAGGCCTTGCCTCACCACCATCCCACTGTGGACCTCGGAGCAGCCTCTTCCCCAGCCTGGGCCTGTTTTCTTATCTTTTAAAAAGCATGGGGCTGAGCTAGGCATGGTGGTAAGTGCCTGTAAACCCAGTGGCTCAGGAGACTGAGGCAGGAGGATCGTAAGTTCAAGGGCAGCCTCAGCAACTTAGCAAAGCCCTATCTCAAAAAATAGAAAGGGCTGGGGCTCAGGCTCACTGGTTGAGCACCCCTGGGCTCAATACCCAGAACCAAAAAAAAAAAAAAAAGCGTGGGGCGAGGTGGTGGACGCCTGTATCCCAGCTACTCAGGAGGCTGAGGCAAGAGGATCACTCGGGCCTAGGAGTTTTGCGGCCAGCCTGGGCAACATAGCAAAACCTTGTCTCAAAAAAAAAAATAAATAAAATTAAAAATAAAGAAGAAGAAGAAGAAGAAGGGGTTAGACACAGTGGTGAGCATCAGACCCTGTGTGGTTGGGGGTTAGTGGCCCAGCCACTCTGACTCCTGGTGTCAGGCGTCAGCAAATCTGTCCACAAAGAAAAGCAGAAGCTGAGACAGAGAGAGAATCCAATAAGGAAGAGACTCACGCACTTCCCCTGGTCCCACTCCCCGCACCCTGTCCTGCCGCCCTAGCCCCCCTGGGCCTCTCACTGCTGAGTCGGGTCTTGTGCACCCGGGCAGAAGTGAGGCTGTTGCAAGGAGCCCTGGGGTTTGCACAAGCCTCCCAGCTTTCTTTCAGCTTTCACTTCCTCTTCCTTTCTGGGGTTGTGCGCAGAGCTTACCTTTAAGTCTACAGTGAGGACAGCAAAGGAAACCAAGAGGGGGGTTTCATGACCAGATGGAGTCCCAGGAGCGCTTTTACATCTTCTACACCCTGGAACTTCCGCTTCCCTTTCCTGGCCGCTCACTCTGGGTTCCCCTCTCTAATCCCAGGGGTCTGGGTTCCCAGGGGTACAAGGCCCAGAGCCACTCCACCCCTAGTAGTACAACTAATGACAGAAGCCAGAAAGGGAAGCCAGGGCCACATCCCCAGGGATGGAGCGCAGAGTGGTGAGAGCCCCCCACCCCCCACCCCTCCCCCAGATCTGCTGCCGCACTGTTGGCTGAGCTCACTCCTGGTCAGTCCTGGAGGTTGAGAGCTTTGTTTTGCTCCCTACTGTATACATGACCCGGTACCTGGTAGATGTTCAATAAATGCGTGTTCAGGCAGTGGTTCTGATGTGGGAGTGGAGACTGCAGCTTCTTCTTTTTTTTTTTTAATTTATTTTTTAGTTGGACACCATATCTTTATTTCTTTATTTATTTTATGTAGTGCTGAGGATCGAACCCAGGGCCTCGCATGTGTTAGGCGAGCACTCTACCACTGAGCTACAACCCCAGCCCCAAGACTCAGCTTCTGAGCGACCTGGCGATTCAAGGTCCAGGTGAAGGGGACCAGAGGAAAAACCTGGCCTCCTAGCTTAAGCCTTGCTCACTGCTGAGGTTGCATCTGGAAACAGGCACCCACTAGGCCCCCAGGAAATATTCATCAGCTTAAATCCATCACTGTCTATCCTCATAGAAGCCCCAGAGCACCCCTGTGTCTTCAGATGGTTTTTGAAATTTCCCTGGAGGTGAGAATTACAAATATCCAAATGTTCACCCAGTCCTGTTGGCTTGTCCTTCAAAATGGCTTTTGTTCTCCCAACCCTAAGTCAGACCAAGGTCTTAGGTGCCTGCCACCATATGTGTCCTTGATCCTGCCCAAACCTCCCTGCTCTCAGGAAAGGTGTGTGAACACGAGGAAGTGTGAGATGAGCGCTGTCACATCTTGAGGAGAGGACCCTACGTGACAGGCAGCTAGGCCGGGGTGGACACACCCTCCAGGTTCTAAGAAGGCTCTGTGCTCTTTTCATAGATGAGGAAACTGAGACTCTGAGGGGTCAGAGTCTTGCCTGGGGCTTGCCCGGGGTCACAGGATTTTTATCGGTGTTTACAGGAACCATAGTACAAGGAGAAAGGGCAAAGCAATAGATGAAGTCACAGTGAGACACTGGGACCTCGGTCCCTATTGGGGTTGGAGAAGGTCTTCTGCTAGGACTCAGGAGGAGACTTCATTCCCTCCCCAAGAGCTGGCCTGGCCCTCTGGCTCCAGGGGGTGAGGCTGAGCCCTGGGAAATAGGGCAGCCTGGGCTTCCTGGGTCACCGCCGGCCCCTCCCCCTCCCTGCCTTTGTTTCTTTGCCTCCTTGGCCTCTTTCTCTCTCTCCCTCCTCCTCACTCAGGCTCCTCCGCTGCCCCCCTTTCCTGTCTCTTCATTTCTTCTCCCTCCCTCCCTCCCACCCTCCCTCCTTTCCTCTTCCTCCTCCCTCCCTCTCCCTCTTATGGCTTCCCTTCCCCCACTCCCAGCACATCTACACTCAGGCAGCTACTGTATTTCTCCATCTCTCCGCCTTTAACATTTACTTTCTCCACACCCTGGGGACCCAGGCTGAGCCGGGTCGGCTAATGGACACCCCCATCTCACTAGCCCGGGCTGTGGGAGAGCCCAGGCCTTCCCAGCTTCATTCTCTTGGACATGATCAGGAGCTTTTGTTCTGAGTCCTCCCCACAAGTGGAGAGAGGCATTGCCCCCAGAAGGGAGGTGCCACCAGGAGGCCCTGGGCAGATGACACTGGCCTGTGGCTGAGTGGGACAGCAGTAGCTCACAGGTAGCATGGCATCTAGCAGGCTCTCCTACCCTGGGCAGCCCTGGACCAGGACAGAGGCCTGTGAGAAGGAACTAGCGGGAGTGGGAAGAAGCCAACCAAAAGGCTGCCCAGGGGAGCAGGGGAGAAGGACAGTTTCTGCTGTTTCTGTGTGTGAGAAACATGCATGCAAAACGCAGGTCAATTAGATTCCCCATCTTACTTCACTTAGCCTCTGCCTCTACAGAGCCTATTCTGCATGCACACACACACACACACACAGGCGTACAGCCTACATGGCAGGAGACTGGGCAGCATGGACACATCCACTAAATCGGCACTTGCAGGGTAATGTGTGTCTGCTCAGGCGAGTGTCTGTCTAGTGTAAAAGAAGGATTGCTGGCCAGGTGGGCAGTAGCTCAACCAACTGGTAGACCTGGAGATCTGAGGAGGGGCTCATGTTGCAAGTTTTCAAGTCTCACTCATGTGCTCCTGCTGGTTCTTAGTGACCCAGGGCAGCTCCTGAGAGCAAAGGAGGCCAAGCTCAGAGCCATGATGTGACCTCCCATGTTGCACAACTGTGGCATTAGAGATGGAGACCTGAGCCCATTAAGGCCAGCAGGGGGCCAGAGAGACCTGGGAACAGACTCTGCTCTGTCCTCACTGATGAGATATTCGTGGTGGCATGAGCCATAATCCCAACAGCTCTGGAGGCTGACAGGAGGATCATGAGTTCAAAGCCAGCAAAAGCAAGGCGCTAACCAACTCAGTGATTCCCTGTCTCTAAATAAAATAAAAATAGGGCTGGGGATGTGACTCAGTGGGCAAGTGCCAGGTTTCCCGAGCAAGCTGGGGGCACTGATGCCTCCTGTCACAGTGACCTGTCTCTGAGTTTAATCCCTGGTACCAAAACAACAACAACAAAAGCACACATGTCAGGCTTAGTTTATATCCGAAGTCCTGGGGCCAAAGAAGGGCCCCACTTTGAATGGTCATTTACATGATTCACAGTAGGAATCCCGAGCAGACCTGTACTCCACGTCCCTCAGGCAGGTACTGATTAACTCTGATGCTCTCTCATCAACCTCTAGAGTAAAAAAAGTGCTGGGGATGTAGCTCAGTGGTAGAGCACCCCTGGGTTCAATCCCCAGTGCAAAGGAAGAAAGGAAGGGAGGGGTCAGGACTTGCCCAAGGTAAACCTAGGCTTCATTATTTTTTTAATTTTATTTTGAGACAGGGTCTCACTAGGTTGCTCAGGGCCTCTCCAAGTTGCTGAGGCTGGCTTTGAACCTGTGATCCTTGTGCCTCACTCTCCCAGGCCACTAGGATTACAGACATGTACCACTGCACCCAGTTAGGCTTTCCTATTGATGATCAGTTCATCCTCTGCTGGCCCTGACTTTGGGGAAGTCTTAAAACAAACAAAAAATGCTGAGTGCATTGTTTGCTTGAAGTCACAGCAGATGTGAAGGCTGCTGCTGGGTAATGCCTCAGAGACGGGTCACTGTGACAGGAGGCATCAGTGCCCCCAGCTTGCTCAGGAAATCTGGCACTGGTGGGTGCCAGGTGTGGCAGTGGTGGAGACAGGAACCCTGCCTCATTCATCTTGTTCTCTCCAAGCATAAGCCTGACTCATAGCAGGAATTTACCAAATATTTGTTGCATAAATGAGTTCACAAGTTCTTAGTTCCTAGTGGTTGTCCTTAGAGTCACCAAAAATTTGCTGAGTTGGGGGCCTGAGATTGAGAGTATTTCTCAGCTCTGTGGCTTCTTTCAGGAAAGGCTTCCTCCAGAGATCTGAGCAGACAGAAAAATAGTGATTCTTTACATTGGGTTATAGCTTTGCAATTAACTAAGTCCCTTCCCCAAGGTTATGACCTTCAGACTCTCACACCTTTCTACCTTACTTTTTTTATTTTGGGGGGGGCAGTACTAGGGATTGAACCCAGGAGTGCTCTACCACTAAGTCAGCCCCCTGCCCTTTTTATTTGGGGACAGGGTCTTGCTAAACTGCCCAGGCTGGCTTCTAAATTGTGATCCTTCTGCCTCAGTCTCCCAGCTCACTGGGATTTCAGGTGTGCACCTTTGTGCTCAGCTTCACGCTATTTTTTAGGCAGGGAAACTGAGGTGCAGAAGTGGCTTTGCATAGTCACATGTAAGCAATAGAGACAGAACTTGATTCCTAGAAGAGTGATCCTTCTCTTCTAGGAGAGTTAGGCTCCCCAGACTGTTCCAGATGGACCCTGAGACCCCTACTTAAGATTTCTTCTGTCAGATCCCTTCCTTGATAGCTACGCTTAATAGTTGAATCTTTAGTGACTGCTTCAAGAAGGCTAAATTCCTGTCTGGGGTATTTTTAGCCACAGGAAGGGGAAGCTCCACTGGGCCTGGGGGAAGGGCAGCACCAGGCCTGGGGCTAGTTTCCTGAGGAAGGGCTGTCCCTGGCAGGAGTGCTGCTCCCCTTCCTTTGGTGGCTGTGCCAGGTGTGAGCCAGGGCAGGGAACAGGGACATGAGTATCCAAGGTCCAGGAGGAGGTGCTGCACAGCCGCAGGCATGCTGCTTGGTGCACCATGGTTCTGGGGAAGCCTAGTGTGGGCAGAGGGCTGGGAGGGCCCCAGGTGCATCCTGAGGGACCCCTAGGAGGCTGCTGCAGCTCAGTGGGTTGGGGAAATGGAGCCCCCCTGTGGGGAACTAGTGTGCAAAGGTTGGGCTGCTGGGGAGCAGGTATATAGTGAGGCAGCTGGAGCCTGCGGAAGGAAGGAAGCCCTGGCTTGGGTTTGTACCTGCGCTGGTGGGCACTTTGGCATTGTTTACAAGAACCTATTAGATCAGAGACCATCAACGTGACCCTGGAAGCAAGTTTAACATTCAAGTCAGACAGTGGGCTCAAGCATGTTCACCATCAGGGAGCCCTTCTTTCATCAGATCTAACATGCAACTCCAATGTATAAATCAGACAAAAGCTCTGTTTTCATCAGTATAAATTTAGATATTTAAATGTATCACATTTGGCTAATCAAGAAAAACAATGACCTGTGTGGTAGACACAGGCATTCAGCGCCAGGGTGGCTGTCAATCATTGAGACCAACCTCCGCACCCCATTTATTTTTATATGTTGTCTTGTTTTTGCCCTATGTGTACTAAAAAAATTCTCATTTATACAGCCAAGCCATCACAAATGGTGACAGTTGTTTAACACCTCATAGTACAGTCTCAAGGTCTGTGCAAAATTAATTATCTTGGCAGCATGGCCAGTGGGGCTGTTGAGTGTGTTGGGATGTGGTACACACTGAATTTGAGTAGGTGGATTTTAAAATACCAGGATCATTATTTTTAAAGTAGCAGAATAATAATAATAATAATAATAATAATTATTATTATTATTATTATAGCATTTAAAAATCAGATTTCTGAGAACTTTTTTTTTTTTTTAGTACTGGGGATTGAACCCAAGAGCATTTTACCACTTAGTTATAACCTGTCCTTTATACTTATTTATTTTTATTTTAAGATAGGGTCTCTTGCTAAGTTACTTAGGCTAGCCTTCAATTTGTGATCCTCCTGCCTCCAGAGTGGCTGGGATTATAGGTATGCACCACCATACCCAGCTTTTGAGAATTTACTGAAGGACCTGCAGGGCAGTTAGGGAGGTTTGTTTTACAGTTGGGAAGACCAAGGTCAATGAGACAGAGGGTATCACCTTTCCCCATAATTACAAGTGTGTCCTCTTCCCAAGACATGAGTAGAAAGACGTCAGGGCCAGACACACCCAAATCAACCAAGCCCTTGTCCATTCTGAGTCTGTCTGTGAAGCACTGAACCAGGGTACTAACACACCCCTCTCTTCCCACAGCGATGCCCTCCTAGCCAGCTGCCGGGGATGGAGGGCTTCATGGACTCAGGGACACAGACGGATGCCGTGGTGGTGCTGTCCTTGGCTCAGGCTGCTGTACTGGGCCTGGTCTCAGAAAATGAGCTCTTTGGAGCCACCATAAGCGCCGAGGCCTTCTACCCGGACCTGGGACCAGATCTGTCTGGGGCGGCTATAGGGGAGCCTGGGCCACCAGGACCCGATGTCTACCAGCTGGCCTGCAACGGCAGGGCCCTGGAAGAGCCGGCAGAGGAGGAGGTGCTGGAGGTGGAGGCAGCCTTTGAGAAGCACACACGTCGGAAGACACGGCCCCCTGTGCGGCTGGTGCCCAAGGTCAAGTTTGAGAAGGTGGAGGAGGAAGAGGAGCAGGAGGTCTATGAGGTTTCCGTGCCTGGTGACGACAAGGATGCAGGCCCAGCAGAGGCCCCTGCTGAGGTGGCCGGTGGCGGCTGCGAAGCCCTGGTGCAGAGCAGCGCCGTCAAGATGATCGACCTCAGCGCTTTCAGCCGCAAGCCCCGGACGCTCCGGCACCTGCCGCGAACTCCGAGGCCGGAGCTGGATGTGACCCCGTACAACCCTCACTTCCCCGACCCGGCCCGAGACGGCTTCCCCGAGCCCAGCATGGCGCTGCCTGGGCCAGAGGCCTTGCCCGCCGAGTGTGGGTTCGAGCCGCCCCACCTGGCCCCCCTGAGCGACCCCGAAGCCCCCTCCATGGCATCCCCGGAGCCTGTCAAGCCAGAGCAGGGCTTCGTGTGGCAGGAGGCCGGCGAGTTTGAGGCCGACGCGGCAGGCTCAACAGTGGAGCGCCACAAGAAGGCCCAGCTGGATCGGCTGGACATCAACGTGCAGATCGACGACTCCTACCTGGTGGAGGCAGGCGACCGCCAGAAGCGCTGGCAGTGCCGCATGTGCGAGAAGTCCTACACGTCCAAGTACAACCTGGTGACGCACATCCTGGGCCACAACGGCATCAAGCCGCACTCGTGCCCGCACTGCAGCAAGCTCTTCAAGCAGCCCAGCCACCTGCAGACGCACCTGCTGACGCACCAGGGCACGCGGCCGCACAAGTGCCAGGTGTGCCACAAGGCCTTCACGCAGACCAGCCACCTCAAGCGCCACATGCTGCTGCACTCCGAGGTCAAGCCCTACAGCTGCCACTTCTGCGGCCGTGGCTTTGCCTACCCCAGCGAGCTCAAGGCCCACGAAGTGAAACATGAGAGCGGCCGCTGCCACGTCTGCGTGGAATGCGGCCTGGACTTCTCCACCCTGACCCAGCTCAAGCGCCACCTGGCCTCCCACCAGGGCCCCACCCTCTACCAGTGCCTCGAGTGTGACAAGTCCTTCCACTACCGCAGCCAGCTGCAGAATCACATGCTGAAGCACCAGAACGTGCGGCCCTTTGTGTGCACCGAGTGCGGCATGGAGTTCAGCCAGATCCACCACCTCAAGCAGCACTCGCTCACCCACAAGGTGAGCCTGCTGTCCCACTTGGCCCTCCGCCTGTTTTTTATTTGTTTATTTATTTGTCTATCTATCTGTGATTTATTTATTTATTTATTTGGTTCTAGAGATTGAACCCAGGGGCACTTTACCACTGAGCTACATCCCCAGTCCTTTCTATTTTTTATTTTGAGACAGGGCCTCCCTAAATTACCCAAACTGGCCTTAAACTTGTGAACCTCTTGCCTCAGCCTCCCAAGTCACTCAGATTGTAGGCATGCACCACGGTGCCTGACACTCCTATCATTTATTCATTCAGGACTTCTCAATGTTCTGGTTGAGACAATTTAGGTGCAACTCAGGTGAACATTTCTTATTTTTGTATTTATAAATTTCTCTTGATAGGGTTGGGGATGTAGCTCAGTGATAGAGAGCATTTGCCTAACATGTATGAAACTCTGGGCCATGAAAGGGAAAAAAGGAAGGAAAGAAGGAAGGAAGGAAGGAAGGGAGGGAGGAAGGAAGGAAGGAAGGAAGGAAGGAAGGAAGGAAGGAAGGAGGGAAGGAGAAAGGGAGAGAGGGAGAGAGGTGGGGAAAGAAAAGGAAGGAAGGAAAGAAAGAAAGATTTATCTTGATGGGTATTAAAGAAAAATACAATTGAAATTAGTTTTTAGTTTAGTGTTTTGTTTTGTTTTGTTTTTTCAGTGCTAGGAATTGAATCCAGGGCCTCGTACATGCTAGGCAAATGCTCTACCACTGAGCTATATCCCTGGTCCTGAAATTATTTTTTTAAATAATAAAACTTGGCCAGGAGTGGTGGTGTGCCTCTGTAATCCCAGCAACTTGGGAGGCTGAAGCAGGAGGATCAAAAGTTCAAGGCCAGCCTGGACAATGTAGCAAAACCCTGTTTCAAATTAAAAAAAAAAAAAAAAAAAAGTGCTGAAGGTATAGTTTAGTGGTGCAGGGCCCTGGGTTTGATCCTAATATCTTGGGGGCGTAAAAAAGGAAAACTTAGTTTTTCAAAAAAAAGTGGAGGATTGGAAAAAAAAGTTTAGAGAACACCAGCAGAACCCAAAGAACACAGTGTGGGAATCACAAAAGTAGCCTAACCTTCCTGACTTCTAATGGGAGAACTAAGGCCTGAAAGAGGCCAGGACATCACAGGGAGACTGGCACAACAGCATCCTCTGCTGCTTGTTGTTTGTTACAAAAGTATGTCAAAACCCATGATTTCCTTTTAGGAATAGGCCAGATAGACTTGATTATAAACGGAGAATAGAAGTAAAGGAAACTTTTATTATGGAAAAGTACAGGTGGTTCTAGAATATATCTACACTAGGCAAAGTGGTTTGAGAAGGTGGAAGACTGAGCAGCCCTGTTCTGACTTACCATGTCTCTAGACCCCAACCTTGACCTGCCCTCCGTTTTCCTGCCTTCAGGCCACCAGCACCCCTACCTTTCAACCCCATCATTTTCACCAAGAGGCCTCATATCCAGACAAATGGAATGAAGCCTCTCTCTCAGGTCCCACGGTCCTGCTGTAGTATTTGGCTGACCTGTGGTTTCCACCAAAATCCAGCAATTTAACCCTCTGAAGCTGAATGTGTATGGAGCTTATTCTTCTCCCTAAATAGCGGCTTGTAGTGATAATCCAGGTCAAACTTGGGACCTTCCCTGTCAGTGGACAGTGAGTGGGAGGAAAAAATAGCCTGCCAGGCTAAGAATCCAGGCTTCTCCAACCCTGGGAAATTTCTCTGCTAGTGCAGGCTATGTTCTGTTACTGGGGCTCCTCCAGCCAGTTGGTAGTAACTACCTGAAGTGTAATGTAAAAGAGTCTGAAACTAAATCTGGGCTTGAAGATAAAATCATGATTGATTGTTAATGTCTGCAAGGGAGAGAGTGGAAGGTGATGGTATATATGCTGTATTTGCCATCTTTCTCATCTAGTGGAGGACTTCAAAATCCCTACAAATCCTCAAAGTTAAAAAAAATAATAATACTATGAAGAAAAGCTGAAAGAAAAACTGAAAGCCTGATTCAAAACATCCCTATTGCCTGAATTTTTGTTCAATGTGCACAATATGTGCTTACAAACTCCTGAGTGGCAGGGCCCCCTGGTGGTCACACACACCTATAGTTTCTCAAAAGGGACACAGCCATACCCCTCCCTGGCTGTAAGAAAACAAGATGAAGGGCCATTATTATTTTTTTTCTTCCTGATACTGGGGATTAAACCTAGAGGTGTTCTACCACTGAGCTATACCCCGCCCCCAAGCTCTTTTTATCTTTTGAGACGGAGTCTCATTATGTTGCCCCAGCTGGCCTAGAACTTATGATCCTCCTGCCTCAGCCTCATGAGTAGCTGGGTTTACAGGTATGCACAACCAGACCATTAAATTGTAATACATGCCCTGGGTCAGATCCCCAGCACACACACAAAAAAAATTATAGTACAAAACTTCATAACAGATAAATAGTTGGAATGGCAGCTGTGACATTGAGTTCCCCCTAAATTACCTACTCAGCAAAGACAGAACAGCTCTAAACATTCAACCTAACATTCCTCCACACACCATAGATCATAGCCCCCGTGTGCCCAGCACCCTCCCTGCTCTGAGAGTCACCCTCTGGGGAAGCATGACTGATAGTCCAAATAAAACGGTTCTCCCTAGAGTCTATGAATCCTAGAGCTGAGTGTCCCAAGACCCATCAGTGATAAATCACCTGGGGACTTGACAAGAATAAAATATCCTGTGGGTGTGGAGGCCCACACGTATATTCCCAGTGACTCAGGAGGCTGAGACAGGAGGACCAAAAAAAAGTTCAAGGCCAGCCTCAGCAATTTAGCAAGGCCCTGAGCAATTTAATGAAACCCTGTTCCAAAATAAAAAAGGACTGGAGTTGTGGCTCAATGGTTAAGTGCCCCTGGGTTCAATCCCTAGCACCAAAAATAAATAAATAAATAAATAAAAATAAATAAATAAATAAATAAAAATTCCTGGGCTACCCCAATCCCAAGATTAGATTCTCCAGGCAGGGAAGGGCTCAGGAGGCTGGAAATTGGTGGCTTTTTTCTCCAGAAAGGTCTAGAAAAAACAGTCAAGTGTCAGTGGATGACCTCTGAGGTTTTTAGAACTGAAAATTCTATGCAAACCTGAGTGCTTATCGTTTTTCCAGGGAGCGCATAGCTTTAATCATTTTCTCAAAGGGGTCTGTGAACCAAAAAGACCACCAGGAGAGCACTGAGCAGCACAGTCCATGACACCAGGCCACATCCTCTTGACCACTGATGTCTAGTGGCATACTGCCTCCAGGTGCCTGGGAAACAATCCCTGAGTGAGTGAGTGAATGAACACACATTTGCCTCCACACACTGGTACAGACGTAGCTATGCACCTGCTATGGGCAGGAGGCTGCAGGAGTGTGGATAAGGAGCAGGGCACAGCCTATTTCTGCCTTTTACTGGAAGGTTTCCTGGAGGAAGTGGCTCTGCCCTGTCATTCTTCTCATGATTTCAAGCAAAAGGTACCTGTTCAGAATACCTCCCAGAAAGAGCCGTTTCCCAGAACCCATGCCTATGTAATGCTGTGGCCCTGAAACCTATCCCCATACCCAGGATCGCTTCTAGAAACCATACCTGACCCCATCGCTCCTACCCCCTCGCAGGGCGTGAAGGAGTTCAAGTGCGAGGTGTGTGGCCGGGAGTTCACACTGCAGGCGAACATGAAGCGGCACATGCTGATCCACACCAGCGTCCGGCCCTACCAGTGCCACATCTGCTTCAAGACCTTTGTGCAGAAGCAGACCCTCAAGACCCACATGATTGTACACTCACCCGTGAAGCCATTCAAGTGCAAGGTACTGGGACCTTCCACAGTGGCCGGGGTCCACTGGCTACAGCACTGTGGCCCACGTGCAGCCAGCCCGGCCAGCGCAAGCAAGGGGAGCCCCAGCTGGGGAAAGCCTTGCCCGGGCTCTGGAGGCTGGGGTGGGCACTGGGGGTCAGATGCCGCTCAGGTTGTATATCTAGAGAGCGGGGGAGAGGGGGAAGGTCATGGTGCAGCCACGGAAAGGGCCCAGATCTGGGACTCTGTGCAGCGCAGATCTAACCCTTCAGCTTAGAAAGAGTGGTCCCCACAGGAACAGGGACCAGCAGGAGTGACATTTCTCTGCCTCTTAGGCCTCCGTAGCCACATGGGAAAGGACCGATGGAGCTCTGGCTGTAGCGAATAGGGAACTCCCTCAGCTGTGGACGAGGAGTGGGCTGTGGGTCCGGGCAGGTGGGCTCCCTGCAGGCTGACGGCACCAGCATGGTGTTTTCCAGGTGTGCGGGAAGTCCTTCAACCGCATGTACAACCTGCTGGGCCACATGCACCTGCACGCTGGCAGCAAGCCCTTCAAGTGCCCCTACTGCTCCAGCAAGTTCAACCTCAAGGGCAACCTGAGCCGGCACATGAAGGTCAAGCATGGCGTCATGGACATCGGCCTGGACAGCCAAGGTGGGTGGGCTGTGCGCAATGGACAGAGCAGGAATGACACCAGCATGGCGCACTCGGGAGCCTCCTGTCCAGTTAGGGGAGCAGGGAGGCTGACCAAGGCTGAGGCCTCAGTGGGGTGGGCTCAGGTCTGGAGGGGGGCGGACCCTGGAGGGCCATCATGGCGATAATGATGGGATATTTATGTCTTCTTCCAAGGACTTAAATGGGCTCAAAACAATAATAATAATAAAAATAATCACTTACATTGATTGATTGCTGTGTAACTCGTGATCCTCGAAGAGAGGCTGACTCTGTTATTATCCCCGTTATAAAGATGCAGAAGCAGAAGGGCAGAGAAGTTAAGGAACTCCCTCCCGCAAGACCACAACACCACAGGGGTGGGAGATGCTCTATCTCATTACCATGAGATGACATCTAAAATAAGTGGTGGGGCTGCATGTGATAGCGGTGCACTCCTGTGATCCCATCAGCTCAGGAGGCCGAGGCAAGAGGATCACAAGTTCAGGATCAGCCTGAGCAATTTAGCGAGACTACTTTGAGAATAAAGTAAAAAGAGGTAGGAATATAGCTTACTAGTAGAGTGTGTCCTGGGTTCAAATCCCAGAACTGAAAACAATAATGATATAAGTGGATGTGAAAGAAATAACAAAGGGGAGAAAACGGTTAACTAAAAAAATAAGGGAGCCGGGCATGGGGGCACACTTCAGTAATCCCAGTGATACAGGAGGCTGAGGCAGGAGGATCACAATTTCCAGACAGCCTCAAGAGACTTAGTGAGACCCTTAGCAACTTAGCAAGACCCTGTCTCAAAATAGAAAGGGTTGGGATGTGCCTTAGTAGTTAAGCACCTCAGGACTCAACCCTTGGTACCAGTAAATAAATAAATAATAAGGAAGGGCACAGTGAGGTCACAACTTTAAGTGCACCATGGGAGATCTTATAGGCATTCAGAGAGAAGTTTCCAGAGAGGAGCCTACATTTCAGCAGTTGCCAGAAGATTCAGAAACTGTTATGAAACACCCTCAAGTGTTAACAACAGCCTCTCCCTTGAGCACTGGTTAGTAGTAAAAACACTTCTGTGAGGCCACAGTGCTCTCTGGGTTCACTGTGGGTAGGGTGGCTTCAAAAATTCAGAATGAAGAAGCCTAAGGCACTTCATGAAGACTCTTCCTACAGTTTGAGCTTTCCCTGGGGCTCCTGCTGAGGCAAACTAGCCAGCATGTGCCTGGGCAGTAGCCAGGTGAGTTGACTTACCCTGAGGGGTTATTCACCTAGAAATGGCTGCAGTAACTCTGACCTTGGTGTGTGAACCACTGACCAGTGAATGACCTGGGATTTCTGGCAGAAACAGGTGACTCCCTGGGATTGTTTTTCAGTAGTCCAGTAAGAATGCTTCCACCAGGTGATAATGAAACCTTTGGCTATTGGTTTTGTGGTGCTCTGGGGAAGCATGACTGAAAAGCAAAGCTTTCCACATGCTAGGCGAGAGCTCTGTCACTGAGTCCTGTCCCCAGCCCATTGCTGCATAAGTCTGCTCGCTGTAGCCCCTCGCTACTCAGAAAGTCAGCATCAGCATTGCTCAGGATCTCAGTGGAAATGTAGACCCTTGGCCCCACCCCAGACCTGCACAGTCAGAATCTGCCTTTCAAAAAGGCCTCTAGGTGATTTGTTGCACAGCGGAAGTTGAGAAGCACTTAAGTCATGTAATACTTCCGAATCTTCCCCAGAGCATGTTGAAACAAATTGCTGGGCCCCACCCCCACAGTGTGTGATTAGGGAGGTCTTGGGTGGCAGTCAGAAAATGTGCCTTTCCAACAAGTTTCCAGGTCTTACTGAAGCTGCTGGTTAGGAATCTCATTTTGAGAACCTTTGATCTAGACCCTACAGAAATGGTTCTGAAATGGGCTGTTCACTAGAAGTCACCTGAGGAGCTTTAAAAATGCAAATGCCTGAATCTAGACCCTACAGATTCTGGACTGTGGCTTATGATCAGGGTGTTTTGTTGTTGTTGGGCACTGGAGATTGAACTCCCCCCCCCCATTACTCTACCACAGAGCCACATCCCCAGCCCTTTATATTTTTCATTTTGAGACAGGGTCTCACTAAGTTGCTTAAAGCCTTGTTAAATTGCTAAGGTTGGCCTGAAGTTTGTAATCCTCCTGCTTCAGCCTCCAGTCTCTGGGATTATAGGTGTCCACTACTACACCCAGCATGATCAGAATATTTTAAAACACTTTGGGTGGCTCCTTAGCCAGTACACTTTGAGCTCCTGTAGTGGAACTCCCACAAGAAGGGCCCAGAGCCAACTTTGCCCTTATAGAAATAACTGGGGCCAGCCAGGTGGGGTGGTGGACACCTATAATCCCACTCAGGATCCTGAAGCAAGAGGATCACAAGTTCAAGGCCAGGCTCAGCAATTCAGCAAGCCCTAAGCCATTTAGCAAGACTCTGTCTCAAAATGAAAACTAAAAAGTGCTGGGGATGTAGCTGTGTGGTAGAGCACATCTGGGTTCAACCCCCAATACTGGGAAGAAACAGAGAACAAACTGGGCCATGAAAAGACTATCCCTGCCCACAGCAGGGTGGTTAAGGGGCAAGCTCCTGTGCGGTCAGTAGCTAGGGAGGCTTTGGCCGCTTGCTTCTCACATACAGCCTGGGTCTGAGAAGCCCAGACTTGATGCTGCATAGAAGGCAGCCTGTGTTTTAGGTGGGATCACCCATAAACTACATGGATGTTATTTGGGTGGTGGAATAATGTCCTTGTTAAAATGCTGGACTGTATGCCAGGGGCAGTGTGGTCCATGACAATAATCCCCACAGTTCAGGAGACTGAGGCAGGAGGACTGCAAGTTTGAGGCCAGCCTCAACACCTTAGCAAGGCCCTAAATGAAAAGTAGCTCTGGATTGAATCCCCAGTACCCATAACACCCACACACCAAAAAAAAAAAAAAGAAAAAGAAAAAGCTAAACTATTCCCTGGGACCAGATAGGAACAAGAGACTCCATAAAGTAGGTATGTTATATAGTTTCCCAGGATGCTTTATTGTATGAGGATGTGGTGCTGGAGGAGGAAACAGCCTAGAACCTGTTAAGAGTTGTGACCCTTCACATTATTTTATAAGGTCAGGAAGATTCACAGTGTTTCTGATGCTCTGGGAACAAATAACAGATGCCCACGCAGACTAACTTAAACAAGAAGGGGGTAATCAAGAAACAAAGTCTAGGCCATCTTCATAGATGGGAGATTCTTTTTTTTTTTTTAATACTTATTTATTAGTTTTCAGCGGACACAACATCTTTGTATGTGGTGCTGAGGATTGAACCCAGGCCGCACGCATGCCAGGCGAGCACACTACCGCTTGAGCCACATCCCAGCCCCGATGGGAGATTCTTAACAGTGACATTGGGGATAGACTCTTATCATCTGTCCACAGTATTACCTGTGATTTTTTTCCTCATGGTTACAAGATGGCTGCCAGTGGCCATGAAAGAATTGATCTTCCTTGCTCTCATCCAGTGGAAGAATGAGCACCTGCTCCCCTTAGCTCTTTGAAACCAGTGTGAATATTCTAAGGACTTACTAGCAGATATTTCCTCATGACCCACTGACCAGAATTAGCTCACATGCCAATTCTTGAGCCATTCATTAGCAGGGGGTGGGATTACTCTTAGACTAGTGGTTCTCAATTGGGGGTGAATTTGCCTCCCAGGTAATATTTGGCCCCTGGAGAAATTTGGGTTGTCACACTGGCACCACATCACTGGCATTTAGAGGGCAGAGGCCATCCTGCAATGCCCTAGGCAGCTCCACAAAACAAAGAACTATGGCCCACAATGTCAATGGTGCCAAGGTGACGACTCCTGCCTTGGCCTAGTCAGAGCTGTCCCCCACAAGCTGAAGCTGACCCCCCAACACAAACCACATCTCCCCAATGGATAGGGCAGAATACACTTAGGGGTTAAGCCATAGTCCTTCCAGCCAGGCTCTGGGGCCACCTGATCACACCTTGGGCCACCCTCTGTGGAGTAATCTGTCTGGCTTTTGTTAGAACAGAAAGAGCTTTATAAGATTCCAATTTGATAAAATCACGAGGCCTCTCAGCATTTCTGTCTCCCACAAAGCCTTGTTAACCTACCTTGGGTGTGTCTTTGTCCTTGGAGAGCCAGTCTCAAGGATACCACCGGGTACAACTGGTTTAAAGCACTAATGCTGGCAAGAGGTCAGAGGACAAACTGCTCTCTCCTGTGATTTGAGGCAGAACAGCATAGCAGTTCAAAACAACAGTACTTGCTGGGTGACCTCTGGCAAGCTGATTAACCTCTCTGAACCTCAGCCTTTGGATCTGCCAGCTGAGGTTGCTGTGATCATTGGATGAGATGTGTGAAGTGCCTGGTGTGCAGTAGGTGCTAAATGAGTGGCATTGCAGAGACATGATAAACTATAGCAGGTTTTCTTGCAGCAAAGTGACCAAGGAGAAACACTGAGGATTGAGAAGGACTTGAAGACTTAGAAAGGGCAATGGAAGCATGAAGAAGTTCAAGGCCAGGCCTGGGTCTCTGCCTGAGCCACTTCACTGTTAGCATCCACCCCTGTATACACAGCATTAGGGACCCGAGGAACCTGGGGCTCCCCAGGGTGGGAGGGCCAAGAGGTAGCTGGGAACCCATGGAAGCAGTCACCAGGAAATGGGGTGACCAGCTCCCCCCACAAGGACCCCCAGGCCTAACTGCACCCCTCTCTTGCAGACCCCATGATGGAGCTGGCAGGCACTGACCCCTCTGAGCTCGATAGCCAGCAGGAGATGGAGGACTTCGAGGAGAGCGCCTACACTTACGCCGGTGTGGACAGCAGTGCCGAGGCCAGCGCCCTCACCGAGCAGGCCATGAAGGAGATGGCCTACTACAACGTGCTATAGCGGGAGCCGGGCCACCCAGCACAGGAGAGGAGGCCTCGGGGAGTGGGGGTGAGACCCGGGTGCTGCAGGCCACGCCTCCTGCAGCCAGAAACAAGCTACTGCCCCACTGTCCCCAGTCCTCCCTCCCCGTCATTTGCACCACTAGGGACCTTTACAGACCAAATGGAGACTGTACTACTGGTCTTGCTGGGAGCCAGGTGCGGGCCCAGGCATCCCTGCAAGGAAAGAGTAACCAGGAGGCCTCCTCCGCGTCTCTGGCCTGCTGCTGTGGGCAGGAGGGAGAAAGGCTCAGGCTGGCAGGGTGTCTCAGGCCACCTCGGGCCCAGCAGAACTCTCCACAGGTCCAGGACTGCAGGAAGAGATCCCGTGAGCCAGGCCTGTTTCTTTCCTGGACCAACTCCTGCCTCTAGGGATGCCTGAGCTCCTCCCCCACTGGTCAGCGCTGCCCACCCCACCTGCCCAGGCCAGAAGTCCCCTTCCCCGTCTTGTCACCAGACAGCCAGGCAGGGCACTCTGCCTTCTACCTCCTTGGCGTGCGTGGGGCCCTGGCCTGCAGGAAAGCCGGAGGAGCCCAGCCTCCCAGATGGCCCCCAGAAGACCCCCTGTCCTACAGCCCTGTTTGGAAGTGAGTGCCCCTGAAGTGAATCGTGACAAATATCATCCATTCTGTCCTGGACTAGGGTACCACATCAGGGTCCCCCACCAAACAAAATGTAGACACACCTGTGTTAGGCACACTCTAACAAAGACACAGAGGATGGGCAGGGTGAAGACTTCACTGGGGACCAAGAGGGACTGTCCTCAAGGGAGGCCAAGGGCCACCTGTGGGAGAAGGAGACTAAAGTAGTTTCTTATGAACAGGTGTGCATTTTGAAGGTGGGGTTAGCCAAGAGTCCTCAGGCTCCTAGGAAAGAGTAACATATTTAAAAAGGAAAATGAAGACCATAGAGGGAGATTTTTTTTTTTTTTTTTTTTTTTACTAAATGGGGGTATTTTGAAGGTAATTTATTATTTTTTTTCTTTCCAACTCTGTGTCACCTGTTCTTTTTTCAAGGAGAAGCATTCTTTTTCCAAATGTAAGCTTTGCGTGCTGTGCGTGCTTCATGCCTCCCCAACCCAGAGCAGCCCGGCTGGGCTGGACCTGGGCTCAGTGGGGACTGATGCTCTGGCCCAGAAGGTGCAGCTGCTGGCAGGGAGCCTCAGCAGGCCAGGTGGGAGACAGGGCAGGCAGAGGCCGGGCAGCCCTCCAACCTGCCCAACCCCTCCTGCTGGCGACAGCTTTAGGCCATGCACAGTGGCCAGGGCTGCTGACTCTGCTTAGCCAGCAGCCCCCTCCCTAACCCACCTGCTTTCATCCCCCATGCCCACACCAGCTCCTGTCCCCAAACAGAAGCCCACAGACCCAGGGTGGTGAAATAGCACATTCAGGAACTCTAGGGCACCCAGATTCCCGCCCACTCACTTCCTGAGCCTCAGGTAGGGAGGGACAGGCAGGGCTGTCCCTGAAGGCACAGGTGAAGCCAGGAGGGGGGACAGCTGGACTGGGGAGACCAGTTGAAATGCAGCTACCCCCAAGGCTGTTTCCCTACATGAAGGACCAAGCCAGGCCTCAGGGTGACTGAGATCAGGTGGGGTTGGAGGTGGACACACAGTGGCCCCAGTGTGGCTCCCCAGGCCCCCAGCCTCCCAGGTGCCCACCATGATGACCCTCAGGTGGCAGTGACTGTGGTGTCACTGTACAAGACATTTTCTCCTGCTGAGCAGAAGGTATCGCCCCTGCAAACTACCTCTTCCCACAATGTCTTTCTCCCCTGGTACCAAAAAGAACCCTGTACCTCCTCCTCCCTCCCGCCAGCGCAGCGCCCTTGGTCTTGGAAACCGAAGGGAGAAGGTCTGGCCTGGTGTGGGGGCTCTGCGCTCTCCCCGGCCGATGTCAGCACTGGCCCTCCACGAGGTCCCATACTTGAACGCCCCTGCCCTGTGCCTTGTACCTGGGCAAAGTGAAGAGGAGCGGAGCACAACTCGGTGGAGCTGGGGTGGCCTTGCAAGGCTCCTGTCCTCACCCCTCCCCAACCTTCTCAGAAGGGGCCTGCAGCCTCCCGGTGACTCAAACTCCCAGACAAATTCCATTCTAACTTATTTTGAACGTGTATACAAACCAACCGTTTAGAGAGTCCACTTGTGCAAAGCCCTACTGTGATTTTATGTTCCTGTTTAAAGAGAGGTTTACTTAGCAATAATTATAAATAAACAAATATTCTTTAGCAAGGTGATATAAGTGCCTCTTTCCACAGATTTTGGGGATGTCCCACATAGCAGAGCAAGCATCACTCTCCAGGGGCTGCAGGGGGCCGGAACTGTCCTCTATACTAGAATGGCCACCTGCAGTGTCAGGTGCCTGCATCGAACTGCACCAAGAGCAAAAGAAAGGGGGGCAGGCCAGGGCCCCAGAAGTCCCACCACTTGCAGAGAAAAGCTGTCCCACCTCCCTGTGCACCCCTCACACCCCGGGACAGAAGCCAGTTCATGATGCCAGGCTGGACTTCAGAAGCTGCCTTCTTGGGAAATGCCAGCCCTTGGCTGAAGACAGGCAAGAGGTCAGAAGCCTTGGGCTTTCTCTTGAGTCGTGCCTGCCAGAGCCAGCACTGCAGCTTCTCTTCCTATAAGACTAGGGATCTGAGGTGACTGGTGAGGAAGAAGAGGGGTGCATAGAGCCACTGAGGCATCAAGAGCAATGGTTCACAGCCATGGGGAGTCAGAGGCCCCACCAATACTCAGGAAGTGGAATTTGGCATCTCTGGGGGATTGGTTCCAGGGTCCCTGACTCCTGTGGATGCCAAAATCCAAAGAGTCTCAGGTCCCTTACGTAACAGAATCTATTCACCTCCTCTCATATACTTTTAATGTTTCAGTACCGGGGATTGAACCCAGAGGTGTTAAACCACTGAGCCAGATCCCCAACACTCTTTGTTTGGTTTTTTGTTTGTTTTTATTTTGAGACAAGATCTCACTAGAATTGCTTAAGTCATCACTAAGTTTCTGCGGCTGGCTTGAACTCAAAATCCTCCTGTCTCAGCCTCCCAAGAGGCTGGGATTACAAGTGTGGGCTACCACTCCCGGCATCCTCTCACATACTTTACATCATCTCTAGATTTCTTGTAATACCTAAAACAATGTATTTAAGAATTGTCATAAACCAGGTGCGTAGTAGGCCTGTAATCCCAGCTACTAAGGAGGCTGAGGCAAGAGGATCAAGTTCAAGGGCAACTTAGGCAACTAAGCAGGACCCTGCCTCAATAAAATTAAAAGGGCTGGGGGCTTAGCTCAGTGGTAGAATATTTGCCTAGCATTTGTAAAGCACTGGGGTCAGTCCCCAGTGCCAGAAAAAGAGAGTTGTCATATTATATCATTTAGGGAATAATGACAAGGTGGGAAAGTCCTACACATGTTCAGAACATATGCAATTATTTTTCCCAAATATTTTTAATCCAAGAGTGGTTAAATCCACAGATGCAGAACCTCTTGATACAGAGGGCTGGCTATGTTTATTTTATCAAATAAATATTATTCAACTCTCCCCCAGGACATTTTAACACCAAAGACTAAAAATATAATCATTGCACAGAGGATAATGCTTTAAATCAAAGACAGGTAGCAGTGCTGGGGATGGAACCCAGGGCCTCACACATACCAGGCAAGGTGTTCTACCACCAAGCCACACCCTCAGCCCTGGGGCAACTTTGTATCACCTTCATGTCTAGTTTTGCCAAAATGTGGTGGAAATGTACCCAAGTCTCAGAACCACTGGTCTAGTCTACAGGAGGTCCCCTTTCAACAGGCCCTGCAAAACCCAGGCAGCCCTGCAAAGCAGGCACTGGGTAGTTTTCAGTATAAAGAGAAGGATAAACAAAGGTCTGGAGATGTTTAGAAGGTTAAAACCAACCAACAACCACAAAAATCATTATTATTATTAATAAGCGGTCTATCAGAAAGCGACAGAAACTCAAAATGGAGACCCAGATACAATGGCTCATCCTAGGGAATTCTAGGAAACCCACAGGCCTGTGTCCACAGAGTCCCAGAAGCTCCTCTAGCAGCTCCTACCTACCCTGTGCTGGCCCAAGATGCTCTGGCCTGTCCCTGGTGGAACCCACCAGCTCTAAGAGGGCCTCTGCCTCTGGCCCCGGCTGCCTCCTTCCCCTCAGGGACAAACACAGCAGACAGTTTTGTGAAGAGCTTTTTAGTTGCTAAATATGGCACCATGTGTACCGAGGGCAATATAAATTACAGTATGCCAAACATACTGACTGGCTGAGGTAAAGCACACTGTTCCTGCCTCACATCACCATGAGGGGAAACATACTTTTAAAAACATACTTTTAAAAACATCTTGTTTATAAAAATATTTCCCCTAGAAAGGCCTCCAGAGAGGGGCTGTGAAGCTCACCCTCTACCTCATGTTGGAAGGACCAGCTGCCGGCTCTGCTCCGGCCTGCCCGCCGCCACCCCCAGGCAGCGCCTCCCCTACTGCTTGCCCAGAGCTCTGTCCAAGTTGGTCTTGATGGTGTCCAGGAAGTCTGTGGTGTTTAGGAAGTGTTCATTCAGCTTCACACTGCCAAGAAAACACCATTCGCATTAGGGGGCAGCTCCAGGCCTCTCCAAGGCCATCAGCAGGGAACTTCCAGGGCACAGCCTGAACCTGGGCATCAGAATGGCCTGATCATGCCACCCAGGCTTGCGCCAAAAGTTACCTGCAGCCCACTGCCAAAGAGCTACAGCAAATTCATCAAAAACCTAATAGGGTCTTTTTGTTTCCCCCCCTAGGCGGCAGGTAACTGGGCACAAGCTCTCCTGAAAGAAAGTGGGAGACAGATGGTTCGGGAACAGGTGGAGCAGCCAGCCAGTAGGGACCAGCTCACTGGGCCTGGTCTAGGGTGGCTCAACCTGAATCATTCCTCAGGGCTATGGACTTGTCCTGCCCCAGGCCCCTGGCTGGGCTGACTCATGAGAGGGACTCATTAGAGGATCCCCTGGCTTCCTCCCACCTGGCTCTGAGGTCTCAAAAGGACACCCCTGCCCTCTGCCCAGGCCACGCACTTGCTAAGGCCATGGATGCAGCCAGCCAGGTCCTTGGTCATGGCGCCACTCTCCACGGTCTCCACGCACACCTTCTCCAGAGTCTGTGCGAACCTGCAGGGGTCGGGGCAGAGGGAGAGCCCAGCTGTGCAAGGCCAGGACCCGGACTCTGCCCTGGGCCAGATCGGCCCCTCCCTCATCACTTACCTGATGAGATCCTGGGTCCCATCCAACTTTCCCCGGTGTTCCAGGCCCCGCGTCCAGGCAAAGATGCTGGCGATAGGGTTGGTACTGGTCGGCCGGCCCTGGGGATAGGGCCGCAGGGATCAAGCGCTGAGTCGGCGCTTGAGAAGCTCCTGAGATGTAACTGCCCACTTCTAGACTGATGGACCAGGCCCACCCGCTAGCCATCACGGCCGGTAGGCTGTGGCCTCTGGGGTGAATTGCCATCATGCAGCCACATGTCCCACACTCACTTTCTGGTGCTCCCGATAATGACGGGTGACTGTCCCATGAGCAGCTTCAGCCTCAATGGTCTTCCCATCGGGGCAAACAAGCACGGACGTCATCAGGCCAAGGGAGCCGAAGCCTGAAGGGTGGGAAGACCCTCGTCAGTGCTGGCACCTTAGGTCACACACCGAAGGTGGAGTCCCACCTACCCCCTTCACCTGCTGTTGTAATTGCTCCCGGATATTAGACCCTCACCCACCCCAACTGAAACCAGGACAGGGACTACAGGGCGCATGTCCACCCTTGCTGTGGGGCTACAGGGTACCCAGAGGGCAGGAAGCCCTCAAAGTGACTAGCACCAGAACACTAACACGAATCTATGTCCCCACCTCCAGGCACTACAGAGTTTGACACCCAGCACCTAAGACCCCACAGAGTCCTGAGCCTCCCAGGAAGCTGCATCAAGCAGAAAAAATAAAGCAGCTGGCGGCTATTTCACAGTGACCACATTCTGCTTCTCTGAGGCCACTTTCAAGCTTTGGGATTTATTTATTCAAATCCAGATGTCAGCTCAAATGACCTTTTCCGTTACCATGGCTCTAGAGTTTCAAAACTACCTCCGACCACCAAAGTAAGGATTGTGAAGGTCCAAGAAGAAGTGAGACTTCTATAGCAAAATGATTTGTCAAGACTGGGATGTGGCTCAGGGATAGAGCACTTGCCTAGCATGTGCAAGGGCCCGAATTCAAACCCCAGGCCCCCTCAAAAAAGAAAGAAAAGAAAATGCTTTATGTCTGATTTATTTATTTGTTTGTTTGTTTATTTATTTATTTATTTGTTCATTCATTCATTCATTCTTCCTGGAATTAGGGATAACACTCAGGGAATTTACTACTGAGCTACATCACCAGCCCTTTTTACTTTATTTATTTATTTGTACTGGGGATTGAACCCCGGGGTATTTAACCACTGAGCTATATCCCCAACCCATTTTATTTTTTTATTTAGAGATGGGGGTCTCAATAAGTTGCTGAGGCTGGCTTTGAACTCATGATCCTCCTGCCTCAGCCTCCTGAGTCCTGAGTCACTGGGATTACAGGTGTGTGCCACCACACCAGCACAGCCCTTTTTATTTTGAGATAAAAGTCTCACTGCGTTGCTGAAGCCGGCCTCCTTTGCCATTTTTACCTAGACCTTTGTGCTCACCAATTCTTTATATACTTAATGTTAATTTTCACACTTTTCTTGTTTGCTTTGGATTTGTTTTTCTTTCTTTTGACTGGTGACAACCCAGGGTATGCTAAGCACACACTCTACCTCTAAGCTACACCCCTGGTCCCTGCTGTGACTTTTCATCTTTCCATCTGGATGGGAGTTGCTCTGATGAGAGGATCAGCAGTAAACTTTTGGAAATAAAACCAAAGGTTTGTAGAAAACAAGACCTTTTCATTGCACCCTGTCATGTGCTTCCATGTCCCTGTCATCAGGAGCTGCACCTCATGGACCTCATTGTCACCTTCTCTTTCCTTTTCATCTTTCACCTGCCCCCACCACCTTTCTTACTCGTTTCCCACAAAATTGGGCTATTCTCACTGTTCTCTAATGACATCACCGGTGCTTTCAGCTGCAGTCCAGGCTGGGGTTTACCATCTCCCCCTGTATTCTCATACTTCCCTGAGGTTCACCATACAAAATGCACTCCTGTCATTTAGGAAGCATCCACCTGTAATCCCAGCAACCCAGGAGGCTGAGACAGGAGGATGGTAAGTTTGAGACCAATGTGGGCAACTTAGTGAGACCCTGTCTCAAAAAATAAAAATACAGGAGTGAGGATATGGGGTGGTAGAGCCTCCCAGTGCTCCCTATTTTCCTACTGTTGCCAAATAAGTCAAGTAGCCCCAGAATGAGTTCCTGTTCCCTTTCCTCTGAGGCCAGCCTTAGTAATACACTAGTCCAAATCCAGTTTGTGGGTCTCCTTCACTTACTGCCTGAGAGTCTGCAATAAATCCTGCCATAACCCTTGAGTTTTCTATCCAAAGGACCTGAAAATTTCCCAGCCAGAAGACCAACAGCCCCTCCCTGCAGGGAGTGGTCCTCCCAGCTTACCCTGGGCCAGGATGTCCGACTGCACGTCTCCATCATAGTTCTTGCAGGCCCACACAAAGCCACCTGAAGACTTGAGGACCTGGGCCACCATGTCGTCGATGAGCCGGTGCTCATACCAGATCTTATTCTTGTCAAAATCAGTCTTATAGTGCCTGGCAGTAAAAGGGCTTATTGTAGGGAGAGGACAGGAGGCTGGCAGTTTGGGGACCCCTCCCTGAGCCTCAGAGCCCCAGGTAGGACAGAACTGCACACAGGAGCTGGGAAGCGGAAGAGTTCTCAGAAAACAAGAAAAGAATAGGCTGTTACTTGTCAAAGATCTCCTGGAAGATGTCCTTGAAACGCCCATCATAGGCCTTCAGGATGGTGTTCTTGGTGCTCATGTACAACGGCCATTTCTTCTGGATTGCATACTGAAAGCAGCTGTGCGCAAAACCCGAGATGGACTGCAAGGAGAGAGAGGGCCCCAGCATGGTCCCCAAGCCTGGGGACTTCTAACTCTCCCAGTATCCCAAGGCCAGGCCCAGCTCTCTAGAAACCACATCCCCAGTCTCCAACAACCACTAGCCCTAGCCGCTATGGAGTGGGCATCTGCTGTTTCTCATATCCCTTCAAATTTGGAAAAGCAAGCAGCCCTCCAATTTTACCTTGGAAAACCATCTCACCCTCTCCAATTCTTAGGCCATGTGGCTCAGGTAAGGCAAATTCCAAGCAGGCAAGGGATAACCCTGGAGCTACTAGTGGCCATCTCTGCCTCTCGCTGGCCTGAGAATGAGGCCAACACAGAAAAAGAGAAAGCCACAGACAGAGGGTTGGACAGGCTGGGGAAGGAGAGCGCTCGGGCCTCACCTCATCGGTATTGTACATGCCCATGCCTACGCCACCCGCAGGGAAATTGTACACCTCCCACTCCTTGGCTCCACTGCCATCCTTTGGAGTGAAGACCATCTTGAACGTGCCAGCTCGGTCTACCACGAAGTCTGTGGCCTTGTACTGCAGAGACAAGAAGATGGCTCAGGCCAAGGCTCCCATGGTGGGCCTAGGTCCACAGACTCAGTCTCCAGCTGGCCTACCTGGTCACCATGAGCATGCCTGCCAATGGTGATGGGCTTGGTCCAGCCAGGGACAAGGCGGGGGATATTTTTGCAAATGATGGGCTCTCGGAAGACAGTCCCCCCTAGGATATTCCGGATGGTTCCATTGGGACTCTTCCACATCTTCTTCAGCTTGAACTCTGTGAGAAGAGATACGAAGTAGGTCCACGGCAGCCACTCCTTCCAGTCAGAACTTGAACCCCAAGCAACAACACAGCCAGACGGGAGCCTGAAAGTCATCCTGAGGGAGGTTATAGGGTCTAGAATATAAACATGTGGGCTCTGGAATCCACTTTCATAAGTGACTTAGTTATAAAACAAGATTACTGATAAAATACCTAGCCTGCTGGGTTGTGAGGACAGAATGAGCTTGTGTATAAAGTGCCCGGATCAGTGGCTGGCCCATAGCAAGTGCTCTGTCCACCTTAGTTCCACATCCTGCATGGGGGTAGTGCAGCCTGAGGGAAAGACCTTGCCTGATGGATCTGATAACCCACTGCCTCACTCCCAAGGCTCTGGGACTGGCCCCAACACTGGCCAGTTTACCAAAACCATGACCCTCTATTTCCTTGTCCATAATAATGGGGATATATAAATCCCAGGATTTGGAAGAACTAAAAAAAAAAAAAAAAAAAAAAGAGCTCAATATTAAAGTGACTCCAATACTCTATGGCCAGGTCTGATCTAGAAAACAGGAGGTGGCCTGCAGAGTTCGCAGATGTACCCTGAATGCTTCTTTCTCACTCCTTCATAGTGCAAGAATTAAGAAGAGTTCAGAGAACTCCTCAATTATCTTTTATTTATTTATTGTGCTGAAGATTAGACCAGGGGCACTTTATCACTAAGCCCTTTAAATTTTTTTTTTTTTGGTACAAGGGATTAAACTCAGGGGCACTCAACCATTATGCCACATCCCCAGCCCTATTTTTGTATTTTACTTAGAGACAGGCTCTCAGAGTTGCCTAGCACCTCACCATTGCTGAGGCTGGCTTTGAACTAGTGATCCTCCTGCCTCAATCTCCCAAGCCACTGGGATTACAGGTGTGCGACACTGCGCCCAGCAATTTTTTTTTTTTTTTAAGTACAGGGAATTAAAGCCAGGGGTGCTTAAGCACTGAGCCATATCCTTTTTATATTTTGAGACATGGTCTCACCAGGCTTCATGGCACACGCCTGTGATCCCAGCAGCTTGTGAAGAGAATTGAAAGTTCAAAGCCAGATTCAGCAATTTAGCAAGGCCCTAAGCAACTTAGCAAGACTCAGTCTCAAAATAAAATTTAAAAAAATTAAAAGGGCTGGAAATGTGGCTCAGTGGTTGAGCACCCCTGGGTTCACTCCCCAGTACCAAAAAAAAAAAAAAAAAAGAGAGAGAGAGAGAGAGAAAGACATGGTCTCACTAAGTTGCTGAGTATGGGCTTGAACTTGTGATCCTCCTGCCTCGGCATTCTGAGTCACTGGGATTACAGGCATGTGACACCACACCTGGCTCAACCATCCTTCTTAAAATATTGAAATCTGGCCCCTTTCTCCACGCTCTGGTATCATTTCACAGAACCTTGAGAAAGGCCCCCGGAACTCAAGGACAATAACCAGGCCAGGTTTGGAGGGGCACTACTCAGAGATCCACACATGATCTCCAGGGCACTGCAATGCCATGAGAGTGTCAGGAGGGCACTAGTGACGCTTCCCAAGGACCTCGGAGACTCCCAACACACAGCCTTCCTCTCCGTCCACCAGCCTACAAAACAGGTCAGGTCAGAGGGATGAGCTGCCCAAAGTCCAGCTCTCTGGATGGACTCCCAGGTCCAAAATCAACAACATGGCCAACCACCCTCACCCAGCTCGAGAGGCTGGCCAGGGGAGCCCATGACCCTCCCCTATCCAACCCCCTCCACACCCTCACACCTTCCACACGGGCCTCATCGGGGGTGATGGTGGCACACTTGACAGCCACACTATATTTCTGGGTGGCCAACGCGGAGTCAATGGTGACCTGGTCATCAGTCTGGTCACGATTTGGAAGCCCGAGGTCAAAATACTTGAGCTGGACGTCCACATGAGGCAGGATAAGCTAGGGAAGATGGCCAGAGCAAGGCATCAGCCCAACAGCTATGACTTGGGGACAGGACAACAGGGATGCGAAAACCCTGTGGGCCACGGCAGGGGATACCCAGTCAGTGTGGGGACGAGGGAAGAAGGCCAGTGGAGGAGGCCAGCAGAAGGTCGGGGTCAGTTATTCCTCAGCAGGGCCTAGCGAGGGCTGGCAGGAGGCTGGGACTCTGGAGAGAGGCCAGCAGGTCAGGCTGCTGTCCTTTGAGATGGACTTCCCCATGTGCCTGTACCATGGCCATCAAGTCAGCTGAACCCCAAGTTCAAGTTCATCTAGATTCCTCTATACAGTGAGGTCCTCCTTTGCCTCCAAGGGCTTTGAGACCTTCACAATCAGAAGTGGCAGTCTCAACCTTTCTCCCATGGACATTCACTCAATACGGGACCTTCATGTGGACCACAGACCACGGCAACTTCAGAAAAGCCAAGTCATCACCCTGAGAACCGTTAGCTGGGACACTGTCCTGCACATAGCCCTGCTCTCCTTTCAACTCCTTCGCAAAGAAGTGCAGCAAAAATGTGCAAGATTAAGACAGAAATGACATGGGGTCAGCCTTAAAGACGTTCCAAGTTTGAAAGTCACGCAGGCTTCAGCACCAACGTGAGACAGATAGGCCCTCTCTCTGCTTAATGGCTAAGAACCATTAATGGCCCATGCATGTAAGCAGGATGATCAGAAGATGAGACACAGGACTGCTGTTGTCCACCTGGACACCCGAGACTTTGTGGGACTGAAAGCTGCCTGGCCAGTTCACCTGGAGAGCCATCCACTTTAGGAAGGGGCCCTACCTTCTCCTTAATGAACTGCCAGATGATGCGAGTCATCTCATCACCATCCATCTCCACCACCGGTTTCGCCACCTTGATCCTCTTGTCTGCATCTAGAACCAGGCACATGCAACACATCACACCTTTGGAGAGGTTAGTGGGAAACCCCTCTTCTCCCATCCAGGCCTGCCTTTCACCAAAGAAGGAGCACTGGACAACCAGGCCTCCAGCTGCCCAGTGTCCACTCCCCATTTTGCAGAAGTTGCTCCCTGTTTGGGGGACCTGGGTCCCCCACTAAATATGCCAGGTGAGATTAGCCAGAGAGATGCCCATTCTACCCCTGGTCAAGGGAGTAAGATCAGCAGGGCCAGTCAGATCCCCTCTCCCTGGAATCTCAAGTCAGAGGACCCAGCAGGGATGACTGCCAGCTAGGCCACCTTATCCAGCATCAAATCAAGGAAAGGTTGTCCATGAGCTCCTGCTACCCAGTTCCTCAGGATGGCAGACATCCCCCTTGTCCAAGATTCAGTTCTTTTTGGTTTTCTCTATACTTCTATGAGGTACCTTGTGTCCTTCCAATAACATCCTCTAAGCTATCCAGTCACTAATTCCATTGTTTACAATATGAGAGTCCCTGGCTAACTTGCAGTAGGGAGGGAATGGTACAGAAATGTGTTGTGTGCCTACAATGTGCCCATAGTGTAACACCCCTTTACACTCCGATTCCATTTAACAGCAAAAATAGCCCCAAGGGAGGTATCGTTAACTCCACTTTATCTTTTATTTTTTATTTTTTATGTTTTAATACTGGAGATTGAACCCAGAGTCACTTAACCACATCTCCAGCCCTTTATTATATTTTGATACAGGGTCTCTCTAAGTTGCTTAGGGCCTTGCTAAGTTGCTGAGGCTGGCTTTGAACTCATGATCCTCCTACCTCAGCCTCCAGAGCCGCTGGGATTACAGGTGTGCAATCCCAGTTGGCTCCACTTTAAATGTGGAGAAATGGGCTGTGGATGTAGCTCATAGTGTAGTGCTTCTCTAACATGAGCAAAGCACTTCAATCCCCAGCACCACAAAAGGAAAAAAAAAAGTGGGGAAACTGAGGCTCAGAATTCAGAAACAGCAGAGCCACGATTTGAACCTTATTCATCTTTGTTTGTATGTGGTGCTGAGAATCGAACCCGGGCCGCACACATGCCAGGCGAGCGCGCTACCGCTTGAGCCACATCCCCAGCCCTGAACCTTATTCAATAAGAAGGACAGACTCATGGCACCTGCAAACAGAACTCAGAATCCTTGATCCAAGTTGGCTCAGATATGTCAGTCCTTTCAGAGAAGCATCAAAGACACAGCAAGTGGCTAATGAGAAGCCCAGGGAGGTGGTACAGAGGCAAAGAGGAGCCAGGCTCTTCTAGCAAAGTCTGACTTCCAAGAAAAACCAGCAGTTTGAGAAGTGAATTCCAAAGAAAACTCGAGAAAATGGCCCATTTAATTAATAGGTGCATGCTATCGTGGACAAGACTTCCTGAATCCTACCTAGCCTGCGGCAGACAGAGGCACCAACATGTCTCACTGCCCACAATCCTAAAAGAAGCCACTCCTGGGGAGTAAGACAAGAGCTACATAAAACTTCAATCATCCCCAAAGGAGCACTCTGGAGCCTCACTTGTGGTCCACTTACTGTTAGGTTACACACAGTGTTTACAGATGTTGTGTGTCTTCCAACCTCAAGAAAGATTACACGCAGCAAATCAGACGAAAGAAAAAAGACACTGAACTGAGGGTTATAGCTCAGCAATGGAGCACTTGCCTAGCACACATAAGGCCCTAGGTTTCATCCTCATTACACACAGAAGGTATGGCCACCTGGGCACATTTAAAACAAGTGACCAGCCGGGCGTGGCGGCACACTCCTGTAATCCCAGCGGCTTGGGAGGCAGGAAGATAGTGGGTTCAAAAGCCAGCTTCAGCAATGGCGAGGCACTAAGCAACTCAGTGAGACTTTGTCTCTAAATAAAATACAAAATAGGGCTGGGGATGTGGCTCAGTGAACAAGTGCCTCTGACTTCAATCCTCAGTGCCACACACACACACAAAAAAAAACAAAGATCAAAGCCTAATAGACCTCAAACATATCACTGTCATACAATACACACCTCGGCTGGACTCATGATGACACCCATAAACGACGGCTAACATAATCCTTAAATTATATCCTTTCCTTTTTCCCTGTTTTTTTTTTTTCTTTTAACTGGGATGGAACCCAAGGCCTCATGCATGCTAGGCGAACACTCTTCCACTTAGCTACATTCCCAGACCTAAGAAAAACATTAAATAATACACAAAAAACAATTAATTCACTTTCCAAAGAAATGCAAACAGTTTTTTGGTTTGTTTGTATGTTTATAAAAAAGCATCTTAAAGATCATTTAAGGAGAAAAAGAGAGGCCCAGGTAATGTGGTTTGTGTCAGAGGCAGGACTGAACCAAGTCCTTGGTTCAAGTGCAGTTTTTGGAAGTCCTAGTGGGTCAGATGTGGAAAGGCAGAAAGAAAACACAGATGCAAAATACTACATTCCCTAGAGAACAAAAGCCATGCACACTGGGCCCCACTGCCCTTCTCAGGATGCAGTGGAAATTTTGGACCCACACTACCTTCACTTTGATCTGAAGCTTGAGTGGGAAGAGGTTTGGGGCTGTAGAAAGTCCGATGTTTGTTACTGGGTTTTCTTTTTTCTTTCTTTTTATTCTTGGGGTGGGGGGACGGGGGACGGGGAACCTAGGGTCACTTTCCCTTTAAGCTACATCCCCAGCCCTTTTTATTTTGAGACAGGGTCTCACTAAGTTGCTGCAATCCTCCTACCTTTGCCTCTTGAGTCATGTATAACACCACGCCTGGCTAAACTAGTTTAGTTTTTTGGTTTTTTTTTTTTTTTTTTGTACCAGGGATTGAACTCAGGCGCATTCGACCACTGAGCCACATCCCCAGCCCTATTTTGTGTTTTATTTTCAATGACAGGGTCTCAATGAGTTGTTGCTGAGGCTGGCTTTGAACTGGCCTAGCTGGAGATCCTCCTGCCTCAGCCTCCCAAGTGGCTGGGATTATATAGGCGTGCACCACTGTTCCCAGCCACTAGTTTTTTTTTTTTTCTTTCTTTCTTTATTTATTTATATGTGGTGCTGAGGATCGAACCCAGGGCCTCACATGCGCTAGGCAAGCACTCTACCACTGAGCCACAACCCTAGCCCTTGTTTAGTTTTTATAAGCATCTTCTATGAGTGAATTTGAAGACAGCTAAGAGTTGTTAAAACTGAACCTACCTGGGCATGGTGGCACACACCTATAATCCCAACAGCCTGAGGCTGGAGGAGGAACATAAATTTGAGGCCAGCAACTTAGTGAGACCCTGTCTCAAAATTTAAAAAAATAAAAATAAAGAGAGCTAGAGATATAGCTCAAAGGTAGAGCACCTGTGGGTTCCATCCCCAGTACAGAAAGAAACAATTAAATAGAGAACTGAAACTATATCAAAATCGGGACCACTAACGAGAAACTCACCTGAGGGCCAATTCTAAAGATTTCAGCCACTGAATTAGGGCTCCACTGAATTGGGCTTCAGGCAGGTAGGCTGAGGAACACACACACACACACACACACACACACACACACACACCACAGCCGGGGTAGGTCAGGATCATGGTGCTGGGTCTGGAGACTTAGCTCAGTTGATAGAGTGGCTTGCCTTGCATGTCCAAGGCCATAGGTTCAATCCCCAGCACCACCAACAACAAAAAAGATGATGGTCCTGGGTTGGGGATGTGGCTCAGTGGTAGAGCGCTTGCCTAGCATGTGCGAGGACTGGGTTCGATCTTCAGCACCAGATAAATGTAAAATAAAGATATTGTGTCCACCTAAAACTAAAAAAAAAAGTAGATATTTAAAGGAAAAGAAAAAAAAAAGATAATGGCCCTGATGTGCATACAGGTGTTGAACTTACAAAAACACACAGTGTACTTATTTATTCAGCAATCGTGTGCCAACTAAGAATCTCTTCCATTGGGATACTGAAATGCCTAAAACATAACAGCACCAGTTTTCAGGGAGTAAGTGTAGAAGGAGAAAAAAAACTAGAGATAACAGAGGTAACTGAGAGAGCAAGCTGTGCTGTTATCAAAGTCAAGGGTGCCAGGGCCTCCCTGAAAGCACACTCTCCAGAGAAAGGACTTAATGTGAATTGAAGTCACATTATGTTAATTCACATTAATGTGAATTAGGCCCAGGTAGTGGATTTCCTAAGATGTTCATTGGTGACCCAGGTTTAAAAATCAGGAGATTGCAACAAAAAGCAAATTTTATATATATATATTTTTTAATTTTTAATATTTATTTTTTTTTTTTTTTTTAGTTTCCGGTGGACACAACATCTTTGTTTGTATGTGGTGCTGAGGATCGAACCTGGGCCACACGCATGCCAGGCGAGCGCGCTACCACTTGAGCCACATTCCCAGCCCCATATATATATTATTTTTAGTTGTCAATGGACCTTTATTTTATTTATTTATTCGCAGTGCTGAGAATCAAACCCAGTACCTTACACTTGTTAGACAAGTGTTCTATCACTGAGCCACAACCACAGCCCAGCAAATAATAATTTTAATAAAAAGGCAAAGACTTGAACAGACATTTCTCCAAAAATAATATATACTTTTGTATATCATTCACACCTGGAAAATACTTAACATCACTGATCACTAGGGAAATGCAAATCAAAACCATAATGAGCCGGTTTTATCACGCCTGTAATCCCAGCAATGTGGGAGGCTAAAACAGGAAGACTGAAAATTCAAGGCCAGCCTGGACAACTCAGTGAGACTTTATTTTGAGACCCTGTCTCAAAATAAAAAGAGACAGGGATGCAGCTTAGTGATAAAGGGCCCCTGGGCTAAGTTACCTGCATGGGTAACTTAGGAGGCAAAGTCTCAAAATAAAATTTAAAAAGGGCTCTGGGGCCAGGTGCAGTGGCCCATGCCTGTAATCACATTGGCTCAGGAAGCTGAGGCAGGAGGATTGCAAGTTCCAGGCCAACCTCAGCAACTTAGCAAGGCCCTAAGCAACTTAGTGAGACCCTGTCTCTAAATAAAAAATTTTTTAAAAAGGACTTGGGGGGGGGGATGTGGCTCAAGCGGTAGCGCGCTAGCCTGGCATGCGTGTGGCCCGGGTTCGATCCTCAGCACCACATACCAACAAAGATGTTGTGTCTGCCGAGAACTAAAAAATAAATATTAAAAATTCTCGCTCTCTCTCTCTCTCTCTCTCTCCTCTCTCACTCTTTAAAAAAAAAAAAAAAGGACTCGGGGGCTGGGATTGTGGCTCGTGTTAGAGCGCTCTCCTAGCATATATGAGGCACTGGATTTGATCCTCAGCACCACATCAAAATAAAGAACTAAAAAAAAAAAAAGCCTGGGGAGCCTGGGTTTGTGGCTCAGTGGTAGAGCGCTCACCTAGCATGTACAAGGCACTGGGTTCGATACTCAGCACCACATAAATGTAAAATAAAGATATTGTGTCCACCAAAAACTAAAAAATAAACAAAAACTAAACGTGTATGTTTTTTAAAAAGGACTGGGGATATAGTTCAGTGATTAAGTGCCCCTGGGTTCAATCCCCAATACAATGAATGAATGAATGAATGAATAAATAAATAAATAAATAAATAAATAAATAAACAAACAAACATAAAAATAGGAAGAAAATTTGGTCACCAAGCTACAATACGGATGAAACTTGTGGGCATTATAAATGAAATAAGTGGGGCTCGGGATGTTGCTCAAGTGGTAGCGCACTCGCCTGGCATGCGTGTGGCCCGGGTTCGATCCTCAGCACCACATACAAACAAAGATGTTGTGTCCGCTGAAAACTAAAAAATAAATATTAAAAAATTCTCTCTTTCTCTCTCTCGTTAAAAAAAAAAGGAGAGGTGGAGAGACATTAAAAAAAATAAATGAAATAAGTTACAAAAGATCATTTTTTAAGAATTAGTACATTGTTTTTCTTATTTATTTATTTTTTAATGTGGTGTTGAGGATCAAGCCCAGTGCCTCACGCATGCTAGGCGAACGCTCTACCACTGAGCTACAACCCCAGCTCCACAAAAGATAAATTCTATATGATTCTACTTATATAAAGTGAGAGTCAAATTCACAGAAACAGAAAGTAGAATGGTGGTTGCCAGAGACTAGGTGGAGGAGGAGGAGGCAAAGGGGAATTAGGGTTTAGTGGATATAAAATTTCAGTGTTGCAAGATGAAAAAGTTCTGGAGATGGCTGGTGGTGATGGTTATTCAGCACTACTGAACTGTACACTTTAACAAAAAAACAAAAAACAAAAAAACAGTTAATTTGGTAAATATTAAGTTACATTTTTGCCAAAAAGCAAAAATAGTAATTTAAACCAGCCCTCCCTATTTAAAAAAAAAAAAAAAACCACAGGAGATTTTACATAAAAATGTAACTACACAGGTGCTAAGCACAAGGACCTTCTCCACTTCCTACCATGCAGCTCTGACCAAGAGGCTGCATGTCCCAGAAAAGGATCAGAATGTGGGGGAAGCCCCCAATTCCGGGGAAGCCACTCAAGTATCTTCCTAATTTCACTCCTCCCTTTCTCTTACATCCACATACAAAGTATCAACAAACCCTACTGGCTTTCTTCAGTATACATCCAGAATCCAGCCAGTTTCTCCCCACAGCTCCACCACCCAGGTCCAACCAACCAGGATCTCCTCTGGCCAGGGTATGACTATCACCTCCTACCAGGTCCCTAAAACCAGGGTGTCCCTGTTAAGACCTAAGTCAGATCAAAGCACTCTCCTCAAAACCCTGCAAAGCCTCCTTTTTCTCTCAGCATAAAGGCCAAAGTCCTCAAAAATGTCTTAGAAGCTAGGGGTGTGGCTCAGGAGCAGAGTGCTTGCCTAGCTTGTGCAAGGCCCTCAGTTTGATCCCCAGCACCACTAAATAAATAAATAGATAGATGAAAGAAAGAAAGAAAGAAAGAAAGAAAGAAAGAAAGAAAGAAAGAAAGAAAGAAAGAAAGAAAGAAAGAAAGAAAGAAAGAAAGAAAGAAAGAAAGAAAGAAAGAAAGAAAGAAAGCCTAGAAGCTGGGCGTGGTGGTGCACATCTGTAATCCCAGCGGCTCCAGAGGCTGAGGCCAGCCTCAGCAACTTACCAAGTCCCTAAGCAACTCAGTACGACCCTGTCACGAAATAAAATATTTTAAAAAGAGCTGGAGATGTGGCTCAGTGATAAAGTGCCCCTGGGTTCAATTCTTGGTACCAAATATATACATACCTAAAGCCCTTCACTGATCTTCCTGCTAAACCTTACTCATCTCCTGTCATTCAACACAGTGCTCCTCTTCAGCTCCTCCATGGAATTCTTGACACTTGCAGGTCCTCTTTCCCTGATACCTAAATGGCCTGCTTCCTCCCCTTCTCAGCACTTAATTCTCAGAGGTCTTCTCTTCTCCTCAACTCTTGTGCCCATACGGCACACTACATGACTTTGATCTTGCTTATTATCTGTCCCCTTCCACATTAGAATTAATGCTCCATAACAGCAAGAATCTTTCCTGGACTTAATCCCAGTTCTTACCCCAGCCAGCTTCTTGCATGGTATTTAGCACATGAAAGGAACATATTTGTTGAAGACATTAATGAATGTCAAGTCAAGGTTAAACCAGTCTGTGATCAGGGCTGCCTTGCCCTCCCCTCTCATCCTCCTGGGGTACATTTTATTTATTATTATTTAATACGGAGGATTGAACTCAGGGGCACTCGACCACTGAGCCACATCCCCGGGCCTATTTTGTATTTTATTTAGAGACAGGGTCTCACTGAGTTGCTTAACACTTTGCTTTTGCTGAGCCTGGCTTTGAACTCTTATCCTCCTGCCTTAGCCTCCCAAGCCACTGGAATTACAGGCATAAGCTATCACACACAGGTTTCGACTGGGTACATTGCCACACAGAGGCCAGAGAGTTTGAGCCAGCTGGCTACACCAGAGGTACACAGGCGGCTCTGCCAAGCAATGGGCTTCTGCCCCAGACAACCTCACAACCTAGGGTATACTAATATTTGCAGTCTGGGCTGGAGGTGCAGCTCAGTACTTGAGTGCTTGCCTAACATGCATAAGTTCCCAGGTTCTAACCCCAGCACCAAGGGAAAAAAAAATGCAGTCTGCTGGCACTTTTAACATGGGTTTACACAGTATAAAGCCCAGGGCAGGTGATGGACCCTTGCTTCCTGGAATCAGAAAGCAATTTCCAGACCTCTACCCTGAATGGAATCAGCCCAAGAGGACTCAACCTTAGGTAGATTTGGGGACAGGACCCAGGCTTCTCAAGTTGTGTGGTTTGGTTTTGTTGGTTTTTGTAGTGCTGGGAATTGATCCCAGGCCTCCTTCATGCTTCCAAGTGCTCTACCACTGAGCTACATCTCCAGCACAGGCCCCAAGCTTTCCAGAGACATTTTCCCTTAATACCTACTGGATGAAAACATAAGCACCCAAACCAGCTCTGGGGAGAGGGAATTCAGCAGGAGAGGAGAGTGGGGGTGGTGACTGATGGTAACAAGACTCCACAGGGGAACAGATAAAGAACTCTACTGGTGGGTCTTTAATCATTAAATAATTTGTCCTGGAATGGAAGAGTGCAGGTAAGACACCAATCACATCTAAATGGGAGCACGGTGAAAGTTTCTGGCTAGAAATAGAATAAAGGAAGGCTAGGTAACTAATTTTCCCACGGAGTAGTTCCGAGTGGCCCTCACTTCCCTGAGCTCTAACTTATCAGAACCACCAGCAGCAGTCGCTGAAGGCTGCGAAGTTTGAAAGAGACCCGTGTGGGAACTGCAAGGCAGCAAAGACACAGAGCCGTTTTAGCCAAAAATTATTCTTTCTTTGTCATCAAAGGGAATGCCAAGTATTTTGTCTCCAGCAATGTTGCCAGGTAACAAGCTGGCAGAACTGTCAACTGTAGAGACGGATGTCCAATTCAAAGTACAGGCATTTTCTCTGTTATAACTACCCCACCCAGGGACTTCTAGAACAATTCGCAACTGACCACTTTTTTAAAGTGTATCCAAACCCAGGCCCTAAAGGGGCTTCATTTTGTTAGTGTAATTGTTGCTTTTGTTTTGGTTTCTTTTTCACCAACAAGGCAGAAAAAAAAGGGGGGGTGGAGAATTGGAAAATGTATCTAACTTTTACCATTTTGTGAAGGTGGTGCCATATGTAAATCTTAGGGGCCTGGGGCACCTGAAATCTTAAATTTCAGGGTGGACCCTTAGAGACAGATCCCAGAAGTACAAAAGCAAACATATCCTTTTCTCCTTAGAGGGGACTGGGGCCCACGTCCTTTTCCCGCCTCCCAGCCACCAGTTCTGGTCAGTTATTCCCACTCCGTTAAAGATTACCCAATCTGGAGGCTGGATTTGTGACTCCCTGATAGAAGACTCGCCCAGCATGCATAAGGCACTGGGTTCAATACTCAGTACCATGTAAACGTAAAATAAAGATATTGTGTCTACCTAAAACTAAAAAATAATGAAAAAAAAAGATTACCCACTTTGGCCAAGCCAAGCAGTGAGCCCCACTCCCTCATTCTCCCGGCCCACCCCAAAGAACTTCAAGGCAGGTCTGATGCCTACTGGCTAGGAGTTTCTGTGCCAGTAGGCATCAGAAAATGCCAAGAGACCGTTCCCTGTCTTCTATAACAGAGATTTGAGTACACAGGGTAAGAGGCAGACCGATGCTCACATGCCAGGCTGGGCAGCAGTAAGGGTAACCGCTTTTTTTGACTTTTCTCTCCTTAGCAGAGTTAAAAGTATCCCAGACGCCGCGAGAACGACTCCAGAGAAAGTGACATTTTGCGCACGCTGCCAAGTCTCCGAGGCGGGTAAACCAGGCAGGGCCAACAATGGAGTAGAGCATGGGCCGGTAGGCAAGAAAAGGCAAGTCAAGCCAAGGAGAGGCCCCAGGATGGGGCCTCAAGTGCAACGACCAAGAAGAAGCGGTGGGGGGGGACGTGGGGAAGGGGGGGCAGTCTAACAAAAGGGGAAAACTGAAAGGACACTCCTCCAGCTGTCGAGTAATGGCTCCAAAAATAGCTGACGTGGGCCTGATGGTGAGGAGGGATTAGAGGGCGCCCGGCTGTAAAGGAAGGGGAAGTGGATGCCTCCCCCCTCTCCGCCTTTGTCTGAGCAGGGGCCGTGCTGCGACCCTCCCTCTCGCCAGAGAAACGGTAGGGTGCCCCCCTCGGTTCCTTGTCTCCCTCCAGGGGCGCAGGCGGGCAACACATCTATCAGATCCCGGACTCCCCCAGGACTCCCCCCCGGAATACCTGGGGGCGTACGGGCAGCCCCGAGCCCAGCCCTCGCAAGACAGCAATCTCCCGGGCCACCAGTTGCCACCGTCCCTCAAGTCCCCACCATTGCGCCTCACGCGGCCCGGAAGCGCCAGACAGGGTAGTGCAGAGCGAGGCCGCCCCCCCAGCCTTTTGTGTGCCAGATCCCGCCGCTCCCGGGCCGCAGGCGTCGCGAGTCGCGCTCCCCGGCCCCCGCCCGGGAAGTCGCCACGTCGCGGCACCGGCGCGCGCCCGCCCGGACCCTCCGTGCGGCACTCACAGTGGCGCCGTGGCTGCTCTTGCAGGCTGGAGGTGTTCAGGGCCGTCGGCACCCAGGCCGGCCCGGAGCCCGAGGCTCTACAAAGCGAGCGTACGACCCGCAGGTAGCCGGCCATCCCGAGCAGGGGAGCGAACGAGCGGGCAGCTAGAACCCAGTGCGCCGCTCCACACGGCTGCCTGCAGCGGGGCCGGGTTGGCGCTGGCAGCCAGGACACAACCGGGGCGGGACTGCTAGGGCCCGCCGCCCCATTGGGCCTCGCCGGGAGGGGGCGGGGCCAGGGCCCGGCCCCGTCCGACCCTTCTTAGGGCCTTTCCAGAGCCAGCGGGCCAGACTGCTGAGCCCGCGCATCTTGGGCGCTGCGGCTTACCCAGCTCCGCGGGATCCAGAGGTTGAGAGACTCACTTGAACCGGCGAGGGGCTGACTGCTCCAGGATGCCCCACTGAACCTGAGTGTCAACTGCCCAAACATCGCCTTAACCCCTGTGTCCTTTGCATTTGAAGGGCTGAACCCCGATGGGCATTAACCAAGTGCGGGTTCCGCATTAGTGACCCAAGACTAAAACCTCGAGTTTCTCAGATTCAACTGGTTGCGCAGATTATCTGGGATCGAGAGTTGAAATCCCTCTTCTCCTCACTAGGTCAGACTCCAGTCCCCCAAGTCCCTTAACATAGCCAGTCTGTTTTCCCCTGTGCTTAACGGGATATAATAATAACAAGGCTGCCAGAAGACGTGGGTGAAATTATGTAGTAAAAAGCTTGGGGCGCTCCCCTGAGCTCAACAACTACTACCGATGTTTATCTTATTCCATAGCTCTGCAGCCCCAGGCAGAATTAAACCCAGGGCCTCAAGCAGGCTAGACAAGAGCTCCACCTCTGAGCTACATCCAACCCGACAGTTTGATTTTACCCTGTATGCATGTGATGGATTCTGCCACAGGCAACCAAACCCTCTCTCTTCACCCATTTTCTTGAAATGAGACTAAAACTAAGGACTGAGTTTTATTTAGAAAAATGTCATACCAGCCCCCTTTCCCAGTCACATCAGTTTACTCCAAAAAGGAGCGACCTTTCTGCCCTCTGTTCAGGGTTCTCTCCACAGCCTCTCAACATTGCCAGATGGAACTGGCCCAGGAAGGTGACCTTGAACTCCATTTCAAAGCTTTCCTCACCTAGTCCCAGCCTGGCAGGCTACTGCTTTGGCCCTAGTCCAATAGACTGGGCCCAAGTGGAGGCTGTTTTGGGGCCCCCCAAAGTCTAAGACTACAGTCAAAGGCCTGATCTTGGACCAGGGTGTCCCAAAACAACATATTATCCCTTTCACTCTGTTCTCAATTCTCTTGCTCAAAACACTAGTATAAGCCAGCTTGGCAACACGTGTCTGTAATTGCAGTGACTCAGGAGGTTGAGGCAAAAGGATCACAAGTTTGAGGCCAGCCTCAGCAATTTAGTGAGACCCTATCTCTAAATAAAAAAGGGCTAAGAATATGGCTTAATGGTAGAGCACTCCTGGCTTTAATATCTAACACTGAAAATGAATTTAAAACATACACATACATACACACACACACAAGCCAGGCATGGTGGTGGACACCTGTAATCCCAGTTGCTCTGGAGGCTGAGGCAGGAGGACGTGAGTTCAAAGGCAGCCTCAGCAACTTAGAGAGGCCCTGTCTCAAAATAAAATATAAAAAAGAGCTGAGGATGTGGCTCAGTGGTTAAGTGCCCTTGGTTCAATTCCTGCTACCAAAAAAAAAAAGAAAGAAAGAAAGAAAGAAAGAAAACACACACATATACACACACATACTAGAAGATACCAAGACAGCATTTGGCTTTCTTACCAAACTGGTATTATCAGGTACCCAGATCTCAGTGACTGCATCTATGAGGTTGGAGAATGGACCCCTCTGAGGAGCCTTCTGATCCAAACAGTCTGAGAAACTGATGTGACTCCATTTTTGAAAACAAATAACAGCAGCTTCTACCTCGAGGCCTGTCCTAAGGAAGGGGGCGTGACCCTTGTCCTTGGAAAAAACCCACAGAGCACTCCTAGGCACATACCCACCCTGCTGAGTTGTTTATCTGCAAATAACAGGAGAGATCTGCAGTGCCAGGTGTCCCTGACTCAGTTAGGCTAGATGAGGACCCATAGCAACCCCCTAGCAACCACCAATCAGCATGAGACAGGGACAATACCTGGGATGCCAGATGACCCCCCAGTAGTTTATAACATGTTGGAAAACCATGTAGTTTAGCACATACACCCCTCATGGCTTAAACCAATCAGTTCAAAGGAATCCCTCTCTTATACAACCAATCACCTCTACCCAACTTGTTCCTGCCAGTGAATGTGTTAATCGATGTTAAGAGTTGTTTGATTTTCCCTCGGTATGGAATGGTTTGCTGTGTGATGTTGTGACGCATAAAGTATCCCCCAAAAACCTATAAAGTATCACTAGACAAAAGACTGGGACTCACTCCCTGGGACTGCTGCGTAGGGAACCGTTGTGAGTCCAGGCTCGAGCTTGCAATAAAGACTCTTATGTGATTGCATCGGAGTCTGCTCCTGGAGGTCTATTGGGGTCCCACGAATCTGGCATTACAAGTCAAATTCAGTTATCAATAACCCATACTGACACCACTGAAAGGGTGGTAAAGAAATTGCTTCCCACACACAGGAGCCTGTCTCTTCCTCCATGTGGTGGGCTGTGATCTCAGAGGCCTGGAAAGCCTCAGTGTGTTCCTGTCTGTTCTCTATCTGCTTAGGGATCAGGGTGGGAGCTCTTGTGTCCTTCAAAACATAGCAGTAGCTGGGGGCATTTGAGACAATCTTTTAATTTTTACTTATTTATTCAGTGGTGCTATGGATTGAACCCATGATTTTACACTGTACCACTGAGCTGCACCCCCAGCCAAAGAGCCAAAATCTTTTAAACTGCCCCTCCCAGCCTTCCTCCTAGCTCTCCAGCTCTGGGCCAGCTTTCCCCTTATAGTGCCTGTTTGGTAAGGCAGCTGGTGTCAGCTCCACTGAATCAGAAAGTCTGGTCACTTGGTTAAAATCACACAGCTGGGATGTAGCTGAATTCTGATTCAAACCATGGTCCTGGCTCATAGTCTATTACTCTTAAGGACAAAAAGAGAGAGACCAAAATCTCATTTATTGTGCTCGTGTGGTAACTACTGGCCCTGAAAAACAGTAAAACACTAAAGAGAAAGATGGTATTTAAAGAAAAGGGGCTTAGATCCTATAGTCTGAGGTCAGACTATATTTCTAGATTTTTAATCATACTGTATTTCATTATTAAGTCTACGTCATATACAAGTTCCCTGTAGAAGCACAAAAATGCCTATCACTCAGTCCCAGCCCTTTCAGAGTCAGACAAACATATATGCAATCACGAGAAGTCCAGGGAGAGGAAGAAGCTGTTCCAAGGGGAGTTCATATGTCATGTTTGGCATCTGCAAGACAGCATTAGTTCTGCTGGGACAGATGGTGGAAAGTGTATGGGGCAGGGAGGGGGCATTTATCAAGCTGGCTCTTCCAGGATATCTGGGAAGAGGCTGGATGGGTAGGCTGGCAGAGCGACCCAAACTTCATCCAGTCCTCACTCCAGGGCATTAGTTTGGGGAGGGGGCGGTACTTGGTAAGCAGAGGGTCACCCCTGTCAACAGTAGTGAAGGAATGTTGGGAGGTAGAGATCAGGCCTGGGGAAGGGGAACCAGAGTCCCTTAGCTAGTCCTGTAGCCTGACACAGCACCCTGGCAGGACCTGTAGGGGAAAAGCTGCAGTGGTGTGTGGAGGAGACGAAATGGGCAGGAACTGCAGCTGCTTGGAAGCGGGCATGGCAGGGGGAGGACTCAGAGTGACTCAGACTTCCATCCCAGGGGCTGGAAGAACGGCAAAGCCATTATTAGAAATTGGAAAATAGGAGGAGGAGGAGGAGGAGGAGGAGGAGAGGGTTGTGGGGGAGGTGTTGATAGCAGAGCTATTTATGGTCATCTCTATGCTGATTCCCTGCCAGCAGCCTGTGCCCTCTCCCCCACCCAGTCTGCCAGAGCACTGCTTCCAGCACCTTTGTGCGTAAGCCCTGAGCAGTCAAATGCCTGCAGCTCAAATGCCTGCAGTAGCTTCCCACTGACTAGTATGATGAACCTGGATAGCTTAGGCCATTCATGGCCTCCACCTCTTGCCACTCTTCTCTTCTGCTCTTTCCTCTGCCCAAGAACCCTAACCCTACCCTTTTCCCAAACAGGTCCTGCCCCTGTCCCTTTGCACTATCCATTCCTTCCACCAAGTGAACTGTTTCCCCTCCCACAAAAACTGCCAACACACACAATTCACAAGAAGTACCCAGATCTCCAAGATGTTGATATGTATGTATGTATTTGGTACTGAGGATTGAACCCAGGGATGCTTAACCACCAAGTCATATCCTCAGCCCCTTTTTGTATTTCATTTAGAGACAGAGTCTCACTGAGTTGCTTAGGCCCTCCCTAGATTGCAGAGGCTGGCTTTGAACTTGCAATCCTCCTGCCTCAGCCTCCCAAGCCACTGAGATTACAGGCATGCACCTCTGCACCCAGAATATGATAGTATTTAGAGACAGTGTCTTTGGAGGGTAGAACCCTCATGAATGAGACTAAGTGCCCTTGTAAGAAGAGACATGAGCCAGTGGATCCCTCTCATGTAAGGTTATAACTAAGGAGAGTATCCTCATCAGGATGGACTCCTGCTGCATCTTTAACTTGGATTTCTCAGATTTCAGAAGGGAGTAGGGGACAGAGAAGAAAAGATTCTGTTAAACCATTGGGTTATGATATTTTTGTTCTAGCAGCCATTACTGACTAACACAGTGAACAAATCCTAGCCTACCTTCTCAAGTATGCACTGGGGGTGAGAGGTAGGGAGGTGACACAGCATTTATTTACCTGAGTTATCCTATAAGGTATCTGACCCCCCACCCCAGGCCCTCAGTAAAAGTACAAAACACTACAGTGATGTGGGTGTGTGTGTGTGGGGGGGGTGTCACACCCACACACCCCCACACAGAGAGAGAGAGAGAGAGAGAGAGAAAGAGATGCTGAGGATTGAACCCAGGCCCCAGCACATGTTAGGCCAGTGCTCTCCACCACTGAGCTATCTCCCCAGCCCACTACCTTGATTTATTTTGTGAAATGGATGATAATATGCTCCAAAACATATTTGGAAGATTTTGTATTTTGTGGTAGTGTGTCCACCTATAACGATATTTATATAGATATATAGATATAGATATATATAAAGATATATATACACATATACACACAATACCTTTATTTTACTTTAATGTGGTGCTGAGGATTGAACCCAGTGCCTCGTGGATGTCAGGCGAGCGCTTTACTATTTAATTTGGTAAATTAAATAGTATGTCAACCCTAGCCCTTGACATACTATTTAATTTACCAAAATTTTCTCTCTGTTGCATCTATAATCCTAAAAAGTCCTGATAAAACAGAGAGCCAGGGCTGGGGTTGTAGCTCAGTGGCAGAGCACTTGCCTAGCATGTGTGAGGCACTATGTTCTATCCTCAGCACCACATAATAATAAACAAATAAAATAAAGGCATTCTGTCTATCTACAATTACAAAACAATTAAAAACAAAAACAAAAACAGAGAGCCAGAATCTGGACAAGGGGAAATAATTGAAAGCCATTAAAAAGATACAGATGTGGGACTGAAGATATAGCTCAATGGTAGAGTGCTTGCCTGTCATGTGTGAGACTTTGGGTTCAAGTCCCCAGCACTGCAAAGAAAAGGAAAGAAAAGAAAAAGAATCATATGTGATATTATTATGTTGTAGCAGACTCCTAGACCATAAAGTTTTCTCCCAATTTGCAGGAGTAATTTGTATGATTAAGGGTCTCATTGCCTGACTATCACCTAACCTCTCTGAGCCTCAATTTCCTCATCTGGAAAATGAGAATAATAACAGCACCTAACGCAAATAAAGAATAACCAGGTGGACACAGTGGCACATGCCTGTAATCCTAGAGGCTCCAGAGGCAGAGGCAGGAGGATTGCAAATTCAAATCCTCAGCAAAGGCAAGGCACTAAGCAACTCAGTGAGACCCTGTGTCTAAATAAAATACAAAATAGGGCTGGGGATGTGGCTCAGTGGTCAAGTACCCCTGAGTTCAATCCCCAGTACCGATAGATAGATAGATAGATAGAAGGATGTTCTGTGATATATTAAATGAAAATAGAAAATTGCTTGCTTGCTTGCTTCATCGTATTTATTATTATAGCACCAGGGATTGAATCCTTTTTTATTTTTATTTTGAGACAAGATCTCACTAAATTGCCAAGGCTGTCCTCCAACTTGCCATCCTCCTGTCTCAGCCTCCAGAGTAGCTGGGATTACAGGCTTGGGCCACCACACCTGACAAAACAAATTTCTTTCAAAAATAAATGGGGTGGTACAGGCCTATAATCTCAGCCACTCTGGAGGCTGAGACAGGAGGATCATGAGTGCAAGCCAGCCTCAGCAACTCAGAAAGACCCTAAGCAACTTAACCAGACCCTATTTCAAAATAAAAAATAAAAAGAGCTGAGAATGTGGCTCAGTGACCAAGTGCTCCTGGGTTTAATCTCTGGTTAAAAAAATAAAATAAAATAAAAAAGGACACTAACTATGGTGCTGTACAGAGTGCTCAGCACAATTCACTCTGCTGTTCATTTATTTATTTATGTATTTGGTACTGGGGCTTGAACCCGGGGCACTCTACCACTGAACCACATCCCAGCCCTTTTATTTTTATTTTGAGACAGGGTCTGGCTAAGTGGCTGAGGGTATCCAAATCCCTGAGGCTGTCCTCAAACAGTCTCCTGACTCAAACTCCTGAATGGCTGGAATGACAGGCGCATGCCACTGAGCCTGGCTGGCAACGTCTTTTAGTTAAGGTTTTACCTTGGCGTTTTGTCCATCCCTGGGAGAAGGAAAGAGTTAAAGGCGTTGGGGGAGGGGAAGAGGAAGTGAGGTAGGGGAAAGGAGGGTGAGGGGCCCTGCCACTGGGCAATTGCCACCAGAAAACAAAAACCCGGCTGCTGCCTGAGACTGGCCACGCCCACAGCTGGGGCTGCTGCGGCTACAGAAAGCCACTTCTCACACAGGGGAACCAGAGGGACCCAGAGAATGAAAGATAACAAAATACAAATTAGATGGAGATTAGGACGAGGTCCTGCAACCCAGAGCAACGGTTCTCAATGCACGGCCCTGAGACCCTTGGTATCCAACTAATGAGACTGCCTTCATAATAATGCTAAGACATCACTTTACTTTTTCATTGTGTTCACGTTTGTAAAGATGGTGCAAAAGCAAAGGCGGGAAAACTGATGCCTTAACAGGAATCATGCAGAGGCACCAAACTATGTTAGTAGGATTTCATTGCTCATCACCGTGCACTCCCAGTTTGTTTTAAACCCTATTTTAGGTAAAATATCTTTAATAAAATATCTTTAATAAAGCAATAGCAATTAATAATCTTATTAAGTTTTGCAAGATACAGTGACACATGCCACGTGGAAGGCTGAGGCGGGAGGATCACAAGTTCAAGGCCAGCTTAAGCAATTTAGCGAGGCCCTAAGCAACTTAGACCCTGTCTCAAAAAATAAAAAGGACTGTCGATTGACTCAGCGGTAAAGCGCTCCTGGGTTCAATCCCCAGTATCAAAAAATAAAGAAAACTTATAAATAAAATATTATTTTCTTGCGCTCTTGTGTTAAAGTATATGTTTTATTTGTACAGAATTCTTATTCAAATACAGCTGTATTTAAAAATTCACTTAATCCAGGCACACATGATGTGGCACCCCTGTAATCCCAGCAGCTTGAGAGGCTGAGGCAGGAAGATCACAAGTTCAAAGCCAGCCTCAGCAGAAAAGTTCTAAGGCTCAGGGAGACTCTTTCTTTAAATAAAGTGTAAAAAAGGCCTGGGGATGTAGTTCTGTGGTTAAATACCCATGTGTTCAACCCCTGGCACACACACACACACCTACACACCCAATCCAGGCACAGTGGTATATTCAGGTATCCCATTGGCTTGGGAGGCTGAGGTAGAAAGATTGCAAATTTGAGGCCAGATGCAGAAATTTCATGAGGCCCTAAGCAACTTAGTGATGTCAACTTTATTTAATCTCAAAATAAATTTTTTAAAAAAATTTTTGAGGAAGAACCCTCCACAAATAAAAAATTAAAAGAAAAACAAAAACAAAATAGAAATCTTGTGCTACATACCACAGTAAGAAAGATGATTGTGTGGGCTGGGGATGTGGCTCAAGCGGTAGCACACTCGCCTGGCACGCGTGCGGCCCAGGTTTGATCCTCAGCACCACATACAAACAAAGATGTTGTGTTCGCCGAAAACTAAAAAATAAATATTAAAAAAAAAATTCTCTCTTTCTCTCTAAAAAAAAAAAAAGAAAAGAAAAGAAAAAAGAAAGATGATTGTGCCCTGGAAATGCACTTGGGCTGACTGGAGTCGAGAGTTTTTTTCATAAAATACCATTTTAACTTGAAAAAATAACTGATAGAGAAACCATAGTTATTCTGACTTGATATTTGCCAGATACGGTCATCTCTCCGTATCTATTGGGGTATTGGTTCCAGGACCCCACCTTCACCAACACCCAGGATATTAAAATTCATGAATGCTTAAATCCTTTATATAAATGGATCAATGTTTGCATATAGTCTGCACATAACCTCCCATATACTTTAAATCATTCATAATACTCAATAAAATATAAATGGCATATAAATTGTTGTTATACAATATTCTTTAAGGAATAATCACAAGAAAAAAGCCTATACCTGTTCAGTACAGATACAATTTTAAATTTATTTTTGTTCAGTACTGAAGATGGAACCCAGGGGTGTTCAATCACTGAGCTACATCGTCAGCATCTTTTATGTTTTATTTTGAGGTCTTGCTAAGTTGTCCGGACTAGCCTGGAAATTAAGATCCTCCTGCCTCAGCCTCCAGAGTCAATGGGATCACAGATCTTGCACCATCATGCCTACCCAACCCAATATTTGAATCTGAATTGATCTTCAAAAATGCATATATTAAAGGTTTGGTTGCCTGTGGCACATTGGAAGGTAGAGGAGCCTTCAAGAGATGGAACCCAGTGAAGGAAGTTAGCCCGTTGAGGGCATGGCCTTGAAGAGGAAATTCCCCCTTCCTCTCTCTTTCACTTCTTGGCCATCCTGAGGTGGAAGACCTCCTCCAACCTGGGCTCCCACCATGACATACTGTGCTGCCACAGGCCCACAGCAATGTGGCCCATGGACTGAAACCTATGAAACCATGAGCCAAAACAAACCTTTCCTCCTTTTAAGTTGTTTATCTCAGGTATTTGTCATAGCAACAGAAAGATGACTAACACACCTACTCACTGGCTTGGAAAGTATGCATTCTATTTGTATATATTTAGAAATTAAATTTGTAATATCACCTTACAAAGCTTAAAATGCATTTTCCCCTCAGTGCTGGGAATCTAACCCAGGGTTTTGAACATGCTAGGCAAAGGCACTTTACTACCAAGTTACATCCCCAGCAAACTGATTATTTTATTCATCCTTCTTAAAAATACAAAAATTAGTCAGGGGCTGGGGATGTGGCTCAAGCGGTAGTGAGCTCGCCTGGCATGCACGGCACTGGGTTCGATCCTCAGAACCACATACAAATAAAATAAAGATGTTGTGTCCACGGGATACTAAACAATAAATATTTAAAAAGTTCTCTCTCTCTCTAAAATAAGAAAAAAAAAGACTCTTAAAAAAATTAGTCAGTTATGATGGTGCACACCTGTAATCCCAGCTACTCTGGAGGCTGAGGCAAGAGGATCACAAGTTTGAGGCCAGCCTCAGCAACTTAGTGAGACCCTTTTTCAAAATACAAAGGGCTGGAAATGTAACTCAGTGGCACAGTGCCCCCAGGTCCAATACTGAGTACTCAAAAAACAGACAGAAAATTAGATGATTTTTCCCCAGTTCTCCTCCCTTACCTCCATGTTATTATCCCATAGTATTTTAGTTTCCTGGGATTTTGAAGCTTCCCTCCTTTTTTTTTTTTTCCCTACTACTACATTCATAGACATTTTTGCTAGTTTCTTTCTTTTTTTAAAATGTTGAGACAGGAACTTGTTAAGTTGCTTAGGGCCTTGCTAAATTGCTGAGGCTTGTCTCAAACTTGTGATCCTCCTGCCTCAGCCTCCCGGGTTGCTGTGATTACAGACATTCGACCCCACTCTTGGTTGCAATTTATTTATTCAGCATCGTGTCTTGAATTCCACTCCTACCTCCTGGACTCAGTTTCCTAATAACTGAACAGGTCTTTCAACAAAAGTCTGTATTTAAGTTTTTCTCTCAAAATATTTTACCCTTGCTGCTATGATTGAAATGTCCCCCAAAATTCATATATTGAAGCTTAATCACCAACATGACAGTCTTAAGAGGCAATTAAGTCATAAAGGGTTGAGCTCTCACCTCTAGGATTAGTGCCCTTATGAAAGGGCTTGAAGGGCTGAGAGTGTGGCTCAGGGGAAGAGCACTTGCTAAGCAAGTGCTCTTCCCCTGAGGCCATGGATTCAATGACAAAACCAAACAACAAAAGCCACTTTTATGAAACAGCCATGATTTATTTCTACTATGGATTGAACATCCCTAATAGAAAATCTGAGGTCTGAAATTCATCCAAAATCTGAAACTTTTTGAGCACTGACATGAGGCTGCAAGTGGAAAGTCCCACACCTGGCCTCCTGTGATAAGTCATGGTCAAAGTAGTATTTAAAACTGCCAGTCTTCAGCTAGTACTAATAATGTTTCTGTGAATATTCTTGCATAGAGGTATGAAGTTCTGTTTCTATTAGTTAGGAGTAAATTACTTGGTCATAGGTACATATATAAGTGTTAAGTGTTTTGTTTCAGTACTGGGGGTTGAACCCAGGTCACTCTTTCACTGAGCTACATCTCCAGCCCTATTGATGCCTTATTTTGAGTCAGGGTCTTGCTAAATAGTCCAGGCTGGCTTCAAACCTGTGATTCTCCTGCCTCAGCTTCCCCAATAGGGCATTACAGGCTGCACCACGGTGCCCAGCAGCTGTTCTGCTTTAATAGAAACTGCCAAAATTTTTCCAAAGTGGTAATTTATATTCTACCAGCAATGCATGAGAGTTTCGATTTTTCTACTTCTTGGCCAACAGTTGGCATTGTCATTCTTTTAGATTTTAGTCATTCTGGTGGGGACAGTGGCGTCTCATTGTGATTTTTAATTGCATTTCCTTGGAAACTAATGAAATTGAGACTCTTTTCATACGCTTATTAGCCATTTGGATATTCTCTTTTGTGAAGTGCCCATTTCAAGTCTTACCATGGCCTGTTTGTGATTTTTTTTAAGAGTTTGATAAGCATTCTGATATAATTCCACCTTTTGGATATGTGTATTTCTTTTTTTTTTTTCTCCCTCACCCTATCCCCCACTGGGGATGGAACCTAGGAATATTCCAACGCAGAGCCACAACCCCAGCTTTATTTATTTATTTATGTTTTTTTTGGGGGGGTACCCGGGATTGAACTAAGGGGCACTCAACCACTGAGCCACATCCCCAGTCCTATTTTGTATTTTATTTAGAGACAGGGTCTCACTGAGTTGCTCAGGGCCTCACTAAATTGCTAAGACTGGCTTTGAACTGTCATCTTCCTGCTTCAGCCTCCCTAGCCACTGGGATTTATAGGCGAGTGCCACCGTGCATGGCTCTATTTTTTATTTTGAGACAGAATTTCTCTAAAGTGCTGAGGCTGCCCCAGTCTCCAGAGTCACTGGGATTACAGGCATGTGCCACCAGGCCCGGCTGGATAGATGTATTTCGAATATCTTCTCCTACTCAGTGGCTTGACTGCTCTCATTCTCTTAAGATGTCTTTTGATGTATGATGTATAAAAACTATGTGGTGTGTGTGTGTGTGTGTGTGTGTGTGTGTGTGTGAGAGAGAGAGAGAGAGAGAGAGAGAGAGAGAGAGAGAGAAAGAGAAACATACGAGATTGAACCCAGGATCTCACATATGCTAGGCAAGAGTTCTACCACTGAGCTACATCCCCAGTCCACAAAAGCTCTTAGTTTTATTTTATTTATATATATATATTTATTTATTTACTATTTTTCTGCAGTGTTAAGGATTGCACCCAGGAGTACTCTACTGATGAGCTATGTTCCCCCTCCATTTTTTTTTTTTTTTTAGAGAGTGAGAGAGGAGAGAGAGAGAATTTTTTTAATATTTATTTTTCAGTTCTCGGCGGACACAACATCTTTGTTGGTATGTGGTGCTGAGGATCGAACCCGGGTCGCACGCATGCCAGACGAGCGCGCTACCGCTTGAGCCACATCCCCAGCCCTCCCCCTCCATTTTATTCTTTTTTTTTTTTTTGGTGCTGGGGAATGAACCAGAGATGCTTACCAGTCAGTCATAGCTCCAGCCTTTTTTTTTAATTTTTAATTTTGAGACAAGGTTTGGCTAAATTGCTAAGGCTGGCCTCAATCCCTCCTGCCTCAGCCTCCTGGACCACTGGGATTTCAGGTATGTGCCACAATACCTGGCTAAAACCTCTTAACTTTAATATAAAGTTGAATTCACTGACCTTTTTTTTTTTTTTTTTTTTTTTTAATGTGGTACCAGAGATTGAACCCAGGGACAGTGAACCACTGAGCTACATCCCCAACCCTTTTTAATTTTTTTTTTTTAATTTAGAGACAGGGTCTTCCTAAGTTGCTTAAATCTTCATTAAGTTGCTGAGGATGGCTTTGAACTCAAGATCCTCCTACCTCAGTTTACCAAGTTGCTGGGATTACTGGCATCCACCACCATGGCAGGCTACAGTTATTTTTTTCTTAATACCTATAGGCATTTTTATCTGCCATTAAATATTCTACAAGATGCCTATCTGTATTTTTATTTTCAAATTGTCAATTTTAAAATTATAGTTACATGTATTTATGGGATCCAGAGTGATGTTATGATTTATGAATACAAAGTCAAATACTTAATCAAACTAATTAACATATCCATCATCTCTAATTCTTAGTTGTTATTGTTGTTTTTTGTAGTGAAAACTTACTCTGTAAGCAATTTTGAAACTTATTATTTACTGTGTTCCCCATGATGTGCAAATCTATCTCAAAGGAAAGAAAGCTTCCTCCTATTAATTGAGGCTTTATTCCTTTGACTATCTTATTCTCATCATCCTTCCAAGATGTCTTTTTTTTTTTTTTTTTTTTTTTTTTTAGATATTGGGTAGCTCATAGACTTTCTTTCTTTTTTTTTTTTTAAAGACAGAGTGAGAGAATTTTTTTAATATTTATTTTTTTAGTTATCGGCAGACACAACATCTTTGTATGTGGTGCTGAGGATCGAACCCGGGCCGCACGCATGCCAGGCGAGCGCGCTACCACTTGAGCCACATCCCCAGCCCAAGATGTCTTTTTTTTTAAAAGCTGCCTAATAGCACATCCTATGTATTGCCTCTCCCTGGAGCAGGGCCTCTGGAATCAAGCAAACCTGGATAATATCTTGTCTCCCGCCCCTCTTCTTTTGGTACTAGGGATTGAACCCAGGGACACTTAATCAATGAACCACATCCCCAACCATTTTTATTTATTACTTTGAGAAAGGGTCTCACTAAGTTACTTAGGACCCTGATACATTGCTAGGGCTGACTTTGAACTTATGATCCTCCTACTGCGCCTAGCCTGTCTTCCCCTCTTAACAAGCTACGTAACTTTGGCAAGTAATTTAAACTCTCTAGATTTTAGCTTTCATGGGAGGTGGCCAGGTTTTGAACTGAGTTTATCTTACATAGCTGGATCTCAATTCCTAATTAACAATTGATTGGTTTATAAGCGCTGCATCAACTGAAACAGTGAGTCATGAACTCTAGAACACTCTTAGTAATTTGTTAAGATGTCCTAAAGACCTAGGAAAGGGAGATCACATTTTATGACTTCTCAGTTTTATTGTATGTGACTAAGAACAATAAACCATTTCTAACAATGCCCTATGTGGGCAGAGGGTATATAGCTCAGTGATACAGCACTTTCCTAACATGTGGAAGGCCCTGGGTACAATCCCTAGTATTGCAAAAAATAAAAAATAAAAAAAGTCAAACCAAGCCCTGTGATCATTGAAAGCTCATAGGGTGTAAGAGTTGGCTGCATAAAGGAGCAGCAACTGAACCACTTAATTCTCTGATCAAATAATCAGATTCTTCTTCTGAGGCTGTCCTTGAACTTAGGATCTTTGTACCTCAGCCTGCCAAACCACCGGGATTACAAGTATGCACCACTGTGTCCAGTTTCAATGGACCTTTACTCTATTTATTTATATATATGCGGTGCTGAGAATAGAACCTAGTGCCTCACACATGCTAGGCACTGCACTGAACCACAACCCCAGCTCCACTTTCAGATTATTCTTTTTTTTTTTTTTTTTAGAGAGAGAGAGAGAGAGAGAGAATTTCAATATTTATTTTTCAGTTTTTGGCGTACACAACATCTTTGTTTGTATGTGGTGCTGAGGATCAAACTCGGGCTGCATGCATGCCAGGCGAGCACGCTACCACTTGAGCCACATCCCCAGCCCTCAGATTATTCTTTATCAGAGATTTTTCACCTTGCCCCAGCTGGTTGTCTTGAAGGAAAGTGGATAAATTTCTCTGTGGGGCTTACTCTATGATCTGTAAAATGGGTAGAGTAGAGTAATAGTCCAGTGCCAGCCTCATGATAATGTGAGGACTTAATAAGAACTTCACTGAGAAAGGACTTGACAAGTGATAAGTGATCCATAATGGCCGCCCGCCATTGTTCTCACCTCTGGTATGGGGAAGGGCCAGTGGGATCTGGACATTTGAGGCAGCTCATGTGGACACTGGAGTGGGGACTAGGGAATACTGAAACTCATGAGGAATGGCTAAAGACATTGTCCAATGAGGTGCTAATGAACATTTCAGGACCAGCTTTGGTGGGGTTGTGTGTGTGTGTGTGTGTGTGTGTGTGTGCACGTGCATGCACACATGCACTGCTTTGTAGTGTTTGTTGATTTCTATGGCAAAAATACTTTTACCCTGGCCAACTTCAAACTACTAACATCCGTCCCGGTGTGGTGGCGTGTTCCTGTAATCCCAGTGGTTTGGGAGACTAAGACAGGAGAATTGAGAGTTCAAAGCCAGCCTCAGCAACTGCAAGACACTAAGAAACTCAGTGAGATGTGGCTCATTGAGATGTGAGATGTGGGGATGTGACTCAGTGGTAGAGTACCCTTGAGTTCAATCCCTGATCCCCGGTACCAAAAAAAAAAAAAAACAAAAACCAACATCACTGAACACAGAATAGTATAGTACTTCCACCATATGCATAAGGAAGATACAAATATCCTCAGGTGAATGGATACTATAAAATGTTAGAAAATAATTATTGAAGATAGGAGATGCTTTACCTTTGAGCCACATCCCTAGCCCTTTTTATGTTTTATTTTGAGTCAGGGTCTCTGTAGGCTTCTTAGGGACTTGCTAAATAGCCCAGGCTGGCCTCAAATTTGTAATACTCCTGCCTCAGCCTCCCAAATCACTGGAATTACAGGCGTGCACCACTGTGCCCAATACACCTATAATTTAATTTTGGGGGGTGGGGGATTGGGGATTGAACTCAGGGGCACTCAAACACTGAGCCACATCTCCAGCCCTATTTTTTTTTTTTGTATTTTATTTGGAGACAGGGTCTCACTGAGTTGCTAGTGCCTTGCAGTTGCTGAGGCTGGCTTTGAACTCGAAATCTTCCTGCCTCAGCCTCCTGAGCTGGGATTACAGGTGTGTGTGACCATGCCTGGCTTAAATTTTATTATTTTTATTTAATTTATTTATTTATTTATGGTCCTGGGATTGAACCCAGGACCTTGTGCATGGGAGGCAAGCACTCTACCAACTGAGCTATATCCCAAGCCCTGGCTTAATTTTTATAACAACTGTTGTTTTAGTCCAGTTTTTGTTGCTATAACAAAATTCATGAGGCCTGATAATTTATAAAGAGAGAAGGTTTAGCCAGATGCAGTAGCACATGCCTATAATCCCAGGAATTTAGGAGGCGGAGACAGGAGGATCTCAAATTCAAAGACAGCCTGGGCAATTAGGCAAAACCCTATCAGAATTAAAAAGGACTGGGATTGTAGCTCAGTGGTAGAGTACCCTTGAATTCAATTCCCAGTATGGGGGGAAAAAAGAAGAAGAAGAAGAAGTTTCATTCTGTTAATGGTTCTGGAAGTTGAGAGAGATCTAAGGTCAAGGGGCCAGGTCTAGTAAGGGCCTTCTACCTGGTGGGGACTCTGTAGATCACAAGGCACCACACAGTGAGAAGGGAGTATCCAACAGAGTCAAAGTGGCTTTGTTTTATTTTTTGCGGTACTGGGCTTTGAAGCCAGTACTTGCTAGGTAAGTCAGTGTTCCATCACTGAGCTACAGTTCCAACCCTTTTAATTTTCAGACAGGATCTCACTAAATTACTAAGGCTGGCCTCGAACTTGTGATCTTCCTGCTTCAGCCTCCTGAGTCACTGGGATTACAGGTGTTTATCACCATGCCTGGCCCAGTCACCTCTGAAAGGTCCATGTGGTCTCATCGCTTAATACCTTCCAGTTGGAATTAAATGTCAACTCGAATTTTGATTGGGTACATTTGAACCCCAGCAGCTGTGTTTAATAATTGCCTTTAGAAATTCTTGAAAATGTAGCTGGGCATGGTGGCACACACCTGTAATCCCAGCAGCTCAGGAGGCTGAGGCAGGAGGATGGAGAGTTCAAAGCCAGACTCAGCAATTTAGGCCTTAAGCAACTTAGTGAAACCCTGTCTTAAAATAAAACATAAAAAGGGTTGGGGATGTGGCTCGGTGGTTGAGTGCCCCTGGGTTCAATCCCCCATACCATCTACCCCCTGCCAAAAAAAAAAAAAAAAATCCTAAAAACTTAATAATTGACTCTCATGAACTGGACAAGCTGGCTCCAGCCACCCCAGATACTTTTAGGACCTGTAATCATAGACAAACAGCAGCTGTGCGTAGTTCAGGACCTGGCAACTGGACAAGTGTGAAGGGCAAGCTCAACGTATTTCTTAAGGACGGGGCTTGTTTCTCCAGTGATTGTGTCTGTCTCCCCTCCCCCACCACACACACACACACAAATACATGGTACAAAAGGTGGACTTCTCCCCTGGCTTCAAGCTGTTTAACATTCTAATCCACCAGCACCCCCACCCCCTCCACTGCAGGGCAGACTGTCTCAGGAATGCCAGGGACAGGCATGCATGGAGGGCACTGTGGCCAACCACGTGTTTGCTGAACTCACCCTGTCAGGTGTTTGCAAGGTCATCCACATGGGCAGAAGGAGGGCAGCCGCCTGGGAACCGGCTGCCTACTCCTGCCCTCCGCCCTGAGACCTCTGCGTTCTGGGTTAGCAGATAAACTCCACCAGCCCACTGCCCCATGCGTTTCAAGTCCCAGGAACAAATGACCATTTCCTGGTTCATTTCGCTTCTCTCCACGGCCTCCCTGAAAATAATAAGAGCCAGTAATAATGCTGAGAACTGGCTGCTTGCTCTAGAAACATCCCACTTAATCCTCATAACAACCCTATGAAGTAGGAACTATTCTTATCACGGTTCTGTGGATGAGAGATCCAGGACTTAGGTAGGGTGCTAACTTGCCCATAGTCACATGAAGGACCCAGGACTTGACTTCTGTGGAACCCAAACACATCATTATCGGGTTTTTTTCTTCTTCTCTCAACCATCTTCCATCATGGGGTCTCCTCAGCTTGCAATTATTTGGCGTTCTTTGGCATGCTGCCCGCCACTCAACAGTCTCTGCATAGGGACAGTGGTAGAAGCTGTGGGTCTGAGAAGCTTGCTCAAAGAGCGAGTGTGTATGAAGAGGAATCATTGCTGGGGGTCCTGCACACAGCCGCACCGAAGGAACCTCAAGAGGAAGAGAAGGACGACTGAGATGGAAGCTACAGAGTAGATTCATTGTCCATGGATGTGCAGTCAAGAGACGATGGACGGCCAGACACTGTGTCTCACGTCTGTGATCCTAGTTTCTCGGGAGGCTGAGGTGGGTGGATCCCAAGTTCCAGCCCTGCCTGGACAACTTAGTGAGACCCTGTCTCAAAACAAAAAATAAAAAAGGGTCAGGGGCAAGTGCAATGGTACTTGCCTGTAATCCCAGTGGCCCTGGAGGCTGAAGCAGGAGGATCAAGAGTTCAAAGCCAGCCTCAGCAAAAGTGAGGCACTAAGCAACTCAGTGAGACCCTGTCTCTAAATAAAATACAAAATAGGGCTGGGGATGTGGCTCACTGGTCAAGTGCCCCTGAGTTCAATCCCTAGTACTTCCCCACCGCCAAAATAGAAGGGCCAGGGATGTGGCTTAGTGCTAGAGCACCTCTGGCTTCAGTCCCCAATACCAATAATAATAATAATAATAATAATAATAATAATTGCTGACCTTTGCCAGTTCATGGAGGCTGGAGCAGGAGGTTGAAGTCAGGAGCCCAGCCACATTGGGCATGGCCAGGGTAGACATCTCTTCTAGGAAAGAGAAGATGGGAAATACTAGAGACCTGGGGACCTTTGGGGATTCAAGTCTCAGTTTTGTTTTGTCTTAAACTGTCCTTAGCAAATTAGTATGCTGTGGAAAGGAGCTGGCGGAGGGTGGCTGAGCATGCCAATGAAAGAACCGTGATGGGGCTGGCTCCGCAGCCCGGTGACTTGGGAAGCTGAAGCAGGAGGATCACAAGTTTGAGGACAACCTCAGCAATTCAGCAAGACCCCAAAATTTTAAAAGGGGGAGGATAGAGGATGTGGTTTAGTGACAAAGCCCCCCCTGGGTTTGATCCCTAGAGAGAGGAAGGAAGGGAGGGAGGGAGAGAGAAAGAACAGTGATGGTAAGAGGTGGCTGGTGTCATGGGTGACAAAGGGATCCCAGCTTCACACCTGAAAACTCACCCCTCCCCACCTGGAGAGGTGGGAGCTGAGAAGCTTCTGCTCTGATGGCCTCTATTTTCTCAACTAGGAGGCCACAAGTGAGGGGGGACTGACTGGGGTGACGGAGGTGTGGGACAGCCAGTTGCAGTAGACAGAGGGCGCCACAGAAGCAACTGAAGTAGGAAGCATTGCAGGTGCAGTGGGACAGTGCCCGCAGCTGTCAAGGCCCCAGCAGCCGCTTCCTTCCACTTCTGGGTGGATGCTGGTTTCATGTCATCTGTGGGCCGGGTTACCCCTTCCTTACTTGCTGCTTCTGCCACCAGGGGGCAACACTCTCCCTCTGGGTTCTGGAGACAACTCCCCATGCCCCGCCCACAGGAAGCACACAAGGGCATCCTGGATTTCTTTCTTCCCTTGCTTGTGCACGGCCTTCCTCATGCTCTCCTTCCTAACACATGACACGCAGAACGACTCACCTGCAGAATGAGGAAGTCAGGCTGTTGTTGTGCTCGGAGCACAGCAGAACTTGCAGTAAGTTTTCCATGTCATGGGATGCACCCCAAGATCTCTTGAAGCTTTGGAGCTGGGGTCATGGCTCAGTGGTACAGCACTTGCCTAGCATATGTGAGGCACTGGGTTCCATCCTCAGCACCATAAGAAAATAAATAAATAAAATAAAGGTATTACAACTAAAAAAATATATATCTTGAGGCCTCCCTGTACTTAGTCAAACAAAAAATATGTCCTTCCAGAAAAGAAAGAACCCTTGGAATTGGCTTTGCCCTATTCAGCGTAGATGTAGGAATTCATTGCAACATTGGCCCTTTTCTTTTGAACCAGATTTGCCTGTTCCATAATTCAGACCTGAGGGCTCGGGGTGTAGCTCAGTGGGGCAGCACTTGCCTAGCATGGAGGAGCCTCTGGGTTAGATCCCCAGCACAAGAAAGGAAGAGAAGAAGAGAAGGAGGGAGAGGGAGGGAAGGAAAGAGAGAGAAGGGAGGAGGAGGAAAGGGAGAGAGAAAGGAACAGGAAGGGGGAGAGAGAAAGGAAGAGAGGGAGAGGAAGAGAAAGAAAGAAAAGAAGGAAGGAAGAGAGAGAGGAGGCAAGGGAAGGAGAGGGGAGGGGAGGACAGAACAGAGAAGAGGGAAAGAGAAGGTTTATGTCTGTTTGTTGGAGTCAGGAGGGGGTATCCAGAAAAGAAAAAGCAGCTCTTGGAGTTTAGACACACCCTCCCCCAAATCCAGGGCACAGCAAGCAGAGCAGTTGCCAAAAATCTCAGGCACAGCTGCCTCTTGGCACGCAGACCTGCAGAGGTGGGGGGCCAAGGGCCTGTGGAAATGGTCTGGGAGGAGGAATGCTGAGTTAGCCCTCCTGCCAGAGGCAGGCACAGGGTGTACCAAACGCAGCCTGCTCCTTCACTCTAGGCACAAATGGATTGTGATCCTGTGCAGACTGAAGCTTACCCAGTTGGATTGTCAGGGCTGGGGAGTCCTTTCTACAGGATCTGACTCTTGTCTATACAAATATAGAAGCTTACGCTTCAGAAAGGGCTATCTGTAAAGAAGAAAATAAAAGAGGGTGAGGGGACAGAGCAGAAAGGAAAGGCTCTTCTACACTGAGTGGCAGGGGGAGGGAGTCAGGGAAGACCTTGTGAGCTTTTTGGTCTGTTTGTAGTATTGAACGTAGGACCTCATGCATACTAGTCACACTTTCTACCCCTGATCTATATTCCCAGCCTATGAACAGACTTTTGAGCTGCAAAACAAATAAGAAGGAATTGGCTATGGGGCTATTGTGTGAAGAACATTCTGGGCAGAAAGGAACAGTATGTGCAAAGGCTCTGAGGTTGAACCAACCCTGTGGTTAGAGGTTAGAACTTTCAATCCCCCTACACCCTAGAGGGACTAAAGGTTGGGTTGGGCACCAACAGCCAATAATGTAATCAATCATGCCTATGTAATGAATCCGCTATAAAACCCCAAAAGGACAGGATCCAGAGAGTTTCTGGGTTGGTAAACAAGAACAAATCCCTGGGCACTGGAATTCCTGCACTCAGGACCCTTCTGAACCTTGCCCTTTGTATCGCCAGGTAGACAGTGTAGGACACCTATAGCTAGTGTCTGCTGGGGAATCGCTTGGCATATGAGGGGTTAATTTTTGCTAAGAATTCCCAACACATCCCCCCACTATTATTCTCTCCTCTGAGATAGGTTTACTGGGATCCCCATAACCAGTTCCTCAGGTTTATCAAGGTCTTTGTCTCACTCCCCTCCTTTTTTTTTTTTTTTTTTGGTACCAAGGATTGAACCCAGAGGTGGTTAACTGCTGAGCCACATCCCCTTTTTTATATTTTATTTCAAGACAAGTTCTCCCTAAATTCCTTAGGGCCTCGCTAAGTTGCTGAGGCTGGCATTGAACTCGTGATCCCCTGTACCCAGCTGTTTCCCTCCCTTTCTACAGATTATTGATGCACTCTCAATCTCTTTCTCTCCCTCTTTCCCCCTGAACTGCAGGCAAACATTTTGCTGCCTTGCCTCCCAAAAATCACTCTGGCCAGGCCAAAAGTCCATTGTTTAGGCTCCAACTCAGTCCTCTCCACCAACAGACACCCCTTAGAGACCCAACTCCACCCTTCAAATCTTCTCACTCTTAAATCCCAAACAGGGAAGGGCACTGGGGCTACCATGTTGATTGGCGTCTTGCCTTAAGCTCCAAGGTGCACCTTGGTGTAGTTGCGCACACCTGTAATTCTAGCAGCTCCAGAGCCTGAGACAGGAGGATGAGGAGTTCAAAGCCAGCCTCAGCAATGGCAAGACGATAAGCAACTCAGTAAGATCCTGTCTCTAAATAAATAAAAATACAATATAGGGCTGGGGATGTGGCTCAGTGGCCAAGTGCTTCTGGATTCAATCCCCAATACCAAAATAAAATAAAATAAAATAAAAATAAACCACAAAAAACTCCAGGGTGCTATAAAGTATGTCCTGGCCTTGTCCAGGGAGCTCTTGGTCCTCCCGGGGTGGGAAGAGGAGGCTAGTGGGGTCGTCATGGCACATATTCCTCTAGACAGTGGACACTGGTAACGCTCACCCTGCTCCTGCTGCCCTACATCCTCCACCCTCTTCCTTGGCTTGAAGATCCTCTGACCACTTCATGTTTCCTTTCTGAAAAGTTCCTTTCCCCCTCCATGGAGCAAACTCGCTCATCAGCCCTCCTCAGCAACCTTCCTCCTTTCTTCAGTTCCCTTCTGGTGACACATTCTTCCCACTGGAGGTTGTAGGATCTCAAAGATTCCCAGGGAGAACAGTGTAGTGGCATCCATCTGAAATCCCAGCTATTTGGAGTCTGAGGCAGGAGGATTGCAAATTTGAGGCCATCCTTGGCTACCTAGTGAGATTCTGTCTCAAAGTAAAAAATAAAAAGAGCTGGGCATGTAGCTCAGGGGTAAAGCACCCCTGGATTCAATCCCTAGTAACAACACACACACACACACACACACACACACCACACACACACACACCACACACACACACACACACACACACAACACACACACACACACACACACACACACACACACACACACACGGGAGGGGATGGGGGGATGAGTAGGAACTCTGACACCTTTATCTCCATGATAATAACAGTGCACTGTGAGGCCCTGCCCCCAACCAACTGAAAAATTAAGCAATGGAAGCTATCTTTGGGGAGTTGTAACAGTGACCGTTGTGATAAGCCTTAAGTGGAAGGACACCAAAGATAGTTTCAGCTTTATTGTTTATAACTGACATATCAAATTAGATATACTTAAGGTATACAGTGGGAGCTAGGCGGTAGCTCAGTGGTAGAGTACTTGCCTAGCACGTTCTCCACAGGCAAAAATATATTAACAAACAAAGCTAATTATTAACTATTATTTTTCCCCCTGTAGTGCTGGTGATAGAACCCAGGACTTTAAACATGCTCCAAGTAAGTGCTCTACCACTAAGCCACATCCTCAGCCTTTCTTTCTTTCTTTATTTCCTTCTTTTTCTCCTGGTATTAGGGATTGAACCTGGGGCGCAATCTGAGCTATATCACCAGTTCCCCCCTTTTTTTTCTTTATCTTGTTTATTCATTTTTATGTGGTGCTGAGGATTGAACTCAGTGCCTTACATGTGTGAAGCAAGCACTCTGCCCCTGAGCCACAACCCCAGCCCCAGCCCCAGCCCTTTTTTAATTTTTAATTTGAGACAGGATCTTGCTAAATTGCTGACAGTGGCCTCCAAGTTGTGATACTCCTACCTTAGATTCCTCAGTTGCTGGATTGCAGCTGTGCACCACTGAACCCTGTGCAGGAAGGCTATTAAAGAAGAGCAAGGGGGCCAGGCACAGTAGAGCACATCTGTAATCCCAGTGACTCAGGAGGCTGAGGCAGGAGGATCACAAGTCTGAGGGAGCTGCAGCAATTTAGCAAGACCCTGTCTCAAAATAAAAATTTAAAAAAGGGCTGGGGATGTAAAGTGAAGAAGAGAAGGCGGGTAAGGGAGGAAAATTGGGCTCGATTTGATCAAAGTATATTTTTTGCATGTATGACTGTGCCACAGTGAAACCCACTATTCTCTATCATTAAAATGCACCAATCAAAAAATTCATGATGTACAAAATATTTTTTAAAAATCTGTGGAATTAAAAAAACTAGGATCACTCAGACAGATGCAAGCAACCTGTCTGGGACCCCCAGGAAGACAGCATTTTAAGTAGATAAAGAAAACCTCATTAAGTGGTCAGTAGAAAGCATGTCTTGGTGGGTGGGGGCAGTCAGCTGACAAAGCCAGAAGGTGGCAGTGTCTACTCAGAGAGGGCAGGGCCCTGGCTGGGCCACATCTTTCACCCTTCCACAACCAGAGCTGCCCAAGTAGAAAGCCCTACATTGCCCCTGGGCAAGATTCAGGCCTGTCAGGCCTTCCCTCCAGGCCTGGTCCTCGTGTTGGTCGGCTATGAGGTCAGACCAGGAAGGGACAAAGTATTAAAGGACAGCTGCCTAGGCTTAGCCCAGTTGCATGGCTGAGTGGCCCTAGACTTTATTTCTTTATTTCATTTTATTTTGGGGGGCACTCAGCCACTGAGCCACATCCCCAACCCTATTTTTTTTATTTTATTTAGAGACAGGGTCTCAACAGGTGCTGCTAAGCACCTCCTGTTGCTGAGGCTGGCTTTGAACTCTCAATTCTCCTGTCTCAGCCTCCTGAGTTGCTAGGATTTCAGGCGTGAGCCACGACCCCCAGATAAACTTTAATAAGATCTCCTCCCATGCCAATCCCAGCCCCTTCCTCCCACTCCCTGGTGGGTCCATCTCTTGAGCCGGTGCTAGACTCAGTCAACCTCTTTTCTTTACCTTCTCCTCACATGAGATGAGGTTTTGCTGAAAGATTTGGCAGTAGACAGCTATACCTAACAGGAAGACAAGCCATTTCCAATGGAGTGTTATACAACCTGACCTTAAAAGTTCTAGGGCATCAAAAATCCCAACAGTGGGGCTGGGGATGTGGCTCAAGCGGTAGCGCGCTCGCCTGGCATGCTTGCGGCCCAGGTTCCATCCTCAGCACCACATACAAACAAAGATGTTGTGTCTGCCAAAAACTAAAAAATAAATATTAAAAATTCTCTCTCTCTCTCTCTCTCTCCTCTCTCTCACTTTCTCTTTAAAAAAAAAAAAAATCCCAACAGTATTTTGGACAAAAAAAGAAAAATCCATTGTAAAACATCACATGGAACGCCTGTCATAGGACCACAGCCTTGAGATGCCAGATGAATTTTATTCATATGCATAGCCAAAATAATCTTGGGAAAGAAGAAAACGATTGAAGGACTTCCACTTCCTTGAAGTCCTCAAAGCTTACTACAAAGTGACAGTAATTAAAACAGCATGGGATCAGCACAAACACAGACACAAGAGAACAATGGAATAGAATAGAGAGCTCAAAAATAGGTCCTGACACATTTGGTTAAGCCATTTTGGCAAGGTTACAAAAAACATCCAATGATGTGTTAGTAAAATGGAATACCCACATGCAAAAGTATGAAGATGGGCCGAACACCACATATAAAAATTAATTCAAATATTCATACAATTAAGTTAACATTGTATTTTGTGTAGTGCTCTCAGACTACGGCCTCCAGAACTGTAAGATAATTTTTCCGGGGGTGGGTTCCCACAGATTGAACCCAGAGGCATTCTACCACTGATCCACATCCCAGCCTCTTCTTATTTTTTAATTTTGAGACCATGTATTGCTAAGTTGCTTTGGGCCTTGCTAATTTGCTGAGGCTGTCTTTGAACTTGTGATACTCCTGCCTCAGCCCCCCAGCCTCTGGGATTGCAGGCGTATGCCATGGTGCCCTGCTTCTTTTGTTGTTTTAAACTACTAAAAATAAAATAACAATAACAAAAGGGATCAAAGACCTAAATATAAAAGCTAGAAAACTATAAAATTCTTCAACAAAACATAGGAGACAGGCTTCATGACATTGCATTTGGCAATGGTTTCTTAAATACAATTCCAAAGGCAAAGGTAACAAGAGCAAAAACAGAGCCAGGATCAGTGACTATAATCCCAGCTGCCATAATCCCAGCAACTAGAGAGACTGAGGCAAGAGGATTGCAATTTAGCAAGGCTCTAAGCAATTTAGCGAGAACCTATCTCAAAGTAAAAAAAATAAAATTAAAAAGGCTAGCGGGGCTGGGGTTGTGGTTCAGCAGTAAAGTGCTCACCTAGCACATGTGAGGCCCTGGGTTTGATCCTCAGCACCACATATAAATAAATAAAATAAAGGTATACAAAAAAGGGCTGGGATGGGCTAGGGTTGTGGCTCAGTGGTGGAGCACTCGCCTAGCACATGTGAAGGCCTGGGTTCCATCCTCAGTACCACGTAAAAATAAATAAAATAAAGTTATTGTGTCCATCTACAATTTATATATATATATATATATATTTAAAAAGGGGTAGGACTGGGGATGTGGCTCTGTGGCTCAGTGGTAAAGCATCTTTATATTAAGCTGCAAAAAAAAAAAGAAAAAGAAAATCAGACAAAAGTGAATACTTTAACAAAACTACATCAGTATATAAATTGTACTATATCAATCTCAATTAAACATTTGTGTGCATTGAGGAAATGAAGAGAGTAAAAAAAAGCAACTCACAGAAGAAAATATTCACATATCTTTGCAAAGCGTATGTCTGATAAGGGATAAGGGATTAATACTCTGTTGTTATTGTTTTGGGGGGGATTATCAGGTATTGAACTCAGGGGTACTTGGCCACTGAGCCACATCTCCAGCCCTATTTTGTATTTTTATTTAGAGACAGGATCTCACTAAGTTGCTTAGCACCTCCTTTTTGCTGAGGTTGGCTTTGAACCTGCAATCCTCCTGCCTCAGCCTCATGAGCCACTAGGATTATAGGCATGTGCCTGGCTGTTTTTTGTTTTGTTTTGTTTTTGCCTCTTTTGGTACCAGGGATTGAACCCAGAGGTTCTTAACCACTGAGCCACATCAGCAGCTCTTTTTGTATTTTATTAGAGACAGGGTCTCGCTAAGTTGCTTAGGGCCTTGCTGAACTGCTGAGGCTGGCTTTGAATTTGTGATCCTCTTGCCTCAGACTCCAGAGCTTCTGGGATTACAGGCGTGCTCCACCAGACCCAGCTAATAGTCTGACTTATATTCAGAGTATTTAAAGAACAACTCAGTAACAATACAATCAATTAAAACATGGAGGGCCAGGCTGGAGATGTAGCTTAATTTAGAGAAGCCCTGGGTTCCATATCCCCAGGACCACACACATGCATAAAGAGGATAAGGAGGAGGAGGAGGAGGAGGAGGAAGAGGAGAAAGCCAAACCAGGGTGGGGAAGCATGATATCTTTTATATGTAGAATCTTTTAGAGAGAGAGGGGGAAAAAACAGTTGAATACACAGAAAAAGAGATTAGAAAAAGAGATGGTAATAAAATGGGGAGATGTGGTCAAAGAATACAAAATTGCAGTTACACAAGATGATTAAGTGAAAGATATCAAATATATAGCTGAGGACTATGGTCAGTGATACTGTATTATAGGGCTGGGAATGTGGCACAGAGATAGGGCAAAGCACTGGGTTCAATCCCCAGCATTGCAAAAGAACAAAATTAAATCACCAATAGCATACCACTATTTTTTTTTTTTTTTTGATACTGGTGATGGAACCCAGGGGCACTTTATCCCTGAGCTACATCCCCAGCCCTTTTTATTTTGAGATAGGTCTTGCTAAGCTAAGTTGCTAAGTCTAGCCTCAAAGTTGTGAACCTCCTGCCTCAGCCTTCCAAATCACAGGATTGCAGGTGTGTACCACTGCACCTGGCATTGTATTTTAACACAATTTTTTTAAAGTCCTCTGGTGTCCCTGCTACTAGGAATTTCTCACTGAGCACATGCATCCCAGGTTCTGGCCCTCTGCCATTTTGTTCTGCCCCTGCCTAATTTCCCTGAATTTCTCCTCCATCTTCACTTTTGGGGATCTCTCAAGTCCCAGTTATTGTTCTCTGTAAAGCTGTTTTCGTTCCTCATGTGTTTAGCCATCTCTCTTCATCCATGTCCTTGGCACCTCCCCTTCCTCAGCCAAAGTGGCTGATCAAGATATTTTCCAAAACAAGATCTGTTCTCACCCTGCTAAATGCATCGAAAATTTACCATCTGGCCTATATTTGGGTCTCCTGAGATATGGATTAATCTGAGGCACAGCTGAGACACGAATCGCCTCTCCACCAGCTGCCAGGTTGAGATATACCAAAGGCCCCAGGGGTGAATTTGTCAGGAGAAAGGCCACGTTGGGCAGTCTCTTGGCAGCATGCCAGTAGCCCCTTCTGGCAACATCCCAATTCTCTGAGCATCCTAGATCAAGCCTTAGCAGTGTGCGGACTAAGGGAAAAACTGAAAAAGACGGTGGGCAGAGTAATCACCAAGTCCAGTAAGGGGGGACTCAGCCTGGTGCTTGGAAGCCCAGAGGCTGCAGGACCTGGTGGGGGTTGGGGTGGGGGTGATGGAATACTAGACAGAAGGAAAGTCCTACCTGTACAGAAATCTAGGGCTGGAGACAGGTCACCCCTGGAGGGGTGTGTGGGGGTGGGAAAGTTAAAAGGGAAGAACAAAAGCTTTCCCTGTGGTGAAAACTGCAAGCCAAGCCTGGAGGGGAAATAGACAAGCCCTTCTGGGCACAGATCTTCAAAGCAGAAGCAAGAGAGAGAGAGAGCGAGAAGTCTTTAGAAAAAAAACTACTCTTTGATAACTGTTTGCTTTTCCACTTGGCGGTCATTGAGTGCTGATAGTGTAACTGGGACTGAGAGAGGATTCCTTTGCTAAAAGCAGCAACTCTCTTAGATCTGCAGATACCCTGTGGGATAAATCTTGGCACCTCTGCTAGGGGAGCAGTGGTGTACACCTGCAATCCCAGCAACTTGGTAGTCTGAGGTAGGAGGATCGCAAGTTTGAGGCCAGCCATAGCAATTTAGCAAGACTGAGCAATTCGTGAGACCTTGTCTCAAAATGAGTAATAAAAAGGTGTAACTTAGTAGCTCACTGGGCTTAATGAACATTGTCATATGTTTTCCAATAATCCAATGTACAAGCAAAAAATTTCAGTTATCCACTATTATGCTCAGAGTGTAAGAGTGAGCCCAGCTGACTTCCCAAGCCTTACTAATCATCATGGTACACTAGAGTCTCTGAACTTGGGCACTGGTATAGGGATGGGGATAGGGCTCAGTGGTAGAGCATTTACCTAGCATGTGCAAAGCCCTGAATTCAATCACCATCATGGCTGATAATAATAATAATAATAATAAGGCTTTGTGCAGTGGAACATGCCTGTAATCTGAGGGCTTGGGAGGCTAAGGCAGGAGGATCACAATTTCAAAGCCAGCCTCAGCAATTTAGTGAGGCCCTAAGCAACTTAGTAGGACTTCTTAAAATAAAAAGTAAAAAGGTCTGGAGATGTGGCACAGTAGTTAAGTGCCTCTGGGTTCAATTCCTGGTTTAAAAAACAAAAACAAACAAACAAAAAAGGCAATGATATATGAAACCTATGAAAATAGTTTCCATGAGGCACTGAAGTGTTAACCATGCTTGAGTTTAGGTAATGGGGTGGCAAGTTGTTTTCCTTCCTTTATCTTCTCACATAACTGTTTTTTTCCTATCTTTTCTTGCATGAGCTTATGTTTCTTTTGAATGGAAGAAATAAACAACTGGCATAGAATACTGCCAGGGAGGACAATTAAAGGGAACTTGGGGGTTGTTCAGAACAAGAAGATGCAGGAATGGGCAAGCCTGCTGCTAGGAGCTGGGGTGGGGGGACGATATTTGCAGAAGCCAAAGGGCAGGTGGGACCCATTGGGCCTGACTTTCAGACGTGATAGGAGTGGGCATGTGAGCATAACCAGGGAGGAACTGTGCTTAGCTCGTCCAAAATGGATTGAAGAGTTGATAAACAAGCAAAATAAGTTTGTGTCCCTTGGCCTGGACTAATTATACACTAATCTACAGAGAAATGGGTCTTTGAAAAATGACAAAGATGAGGTAGAAGGCTGGACAAAAAGCCATTCCCTTTTGTTGTGGTATGGATATGAGGTGTCCTCCAAAAGCTTATGGGTGAGACAATACAAGAAAGTTTAGAAGTGAAATTGTTGGGTTCTGAGAACTGTAACCCAATCAGTGACTTAATGCACTTGAATGGATTAACTGGGTGGTAATTTAGGCAGGTAGGGTGTGGCTGGAGGAGGTGGGTCACTGGGGGCATAACTTTGGATATATGTCTTGTCCCTGGTGAGCAGAGCTCTCCCTGCTTCATGTTTCCATGTTCTGAGCTGCTTTTCTTCCTCTAAAATTGTTCTTGTCTCGTCTTTTAGTCACAGGGGTGAAAAAGTAACTAAATCACTATTTAAGAAGAGAAGATAATGGCCTAAGAAATATTGGGTCAAGCCAGGTGCCAGGGCACATGCCTGTAATCCCAGTGGCTCAGGAGGCCGAGGCAGGAGGATTGTGAGTTCAAAGCCAGCCTCAGCAACTGCGAGTCAGTAAGCAACTCAGTAAGACCCTGTCTCTAAATAAAATACAAAATAGGGCTGGGGGTGTGGATCAGTGGTTGAGTGCCCCTGAATTTAATCCCTGGTACTCCAAAAAGAAAGAAAGAAATATTGGGCCAAAGGATGAGCAAGATTAAAGGAGCAATAAAAAGTTTCTTACAATAAATAGGGAGTAAGAGGAGATTGGGAGCTTGAGGCAGGAGAATCACAAGTTTGAGGCCAGCTTGGGCAACTTAGTAAGACTCTTTCTCAAAATAAAAAATAAGAAGAGTTGGGGGTGTAGCTCAGGTGTAGGACACCCCCCACCCTGGGTTTAATCCCCAGTATCACAAAAAAATAAAATAAAATGGAGAAGGGACTAGGACAACCTGGGTCAAGTGGTAGCAGGTGAATTATAATGACCCTCAAGTCAGTGAATTGAAGTCAAAATGAAGGAAGTTCTCCAAGTCTCTGTTGAAAGGCTCTGTCCCGTTCAATATTTTAAATCAATTACTAAGAATACAGCAGAAAACAAGAAAGGCATGTCCCTGCCTTCATGGAATTCACAAACTGGTGTAATCTATTGTTACTGGGGAAAGTTGATTTTGTTTTAAAGAATCACAACTGCTTCTTTTACCTCATGGAGTGAGGGATAGCTAGTGGAACTGAGTGTCAGTTAATTATTTCAATGACCTTGCTGCCTTCCAGGTGGAGTATGTTGCCAATCTCCACATAGGTGGAGCCCAGCAGTGCCCCCGGCAGCAGTAGTGACTGGGTAACCAGTACATGAAGGAGACGCACACGTGGCTGCCCAGCCCCCATTCTGAGCTGAAAGCCAGTCCCTCACTGTGGGAGATCCTGCTGGCTGCCCACTCAGAAGCCATTCCTCAGTTCTTCCAGTCTAAAAGTGCCACAGATTTTTCCTCCACTCTCTACCCTGGGGGTTGAGCTCAAGCCTTATGCATGTTAAGCAAGGGCTCTGCCACTGACCTATATCCCAACTCCCACCTCTCTTTCTGGCAGCCATATGCCTCAGGGGGAGTTGACCTTCACACACCAGGAGTGATCCTAATTGGCCTAAGAATAATTTTTTCTTCTTGACAGTGATTGGTCCTGGAAAGGGCATTGATCCAATCTGACTGGTATCCTGAGGAAATGTCTGGGGAGGCAAAAAGGTTATTTTGGAGAAAAATATTCTCCTTCTTAATTTTTTTTTTTTTTAAATAAGGAGTCCCACAGCTTTTATTGTCACCTGGCAATAAGATAAGGGTAATTAAAACAATGCAAACAGGGCTGGGGATGTGGCTCAAGTGCTAGCGCGCTCGCCTGGTGTGCATGCGGCCAGGGTTCGATCCTCAGCACCACATACCAACAAAGATGTTGTGTCCACCGAGAACTAAAAATAAATATTAAAAATTAAAAAAAAAAAAAAAAAATACAAACAAATGTTTTAGAACTATGATCCTAGCAAAGGACACCTAAGAAAAACATTTTTGAGCTTTCTCTGTAATTTCTCACTTCATTGATCATTTCTAAGTATCAGCGTAATATTATCTCTTCTGCATCATCTAATACAAGGTCCCTGTAATCATCAAAGCCAATTAAACATCCCCTCTATCAGCATATTCACTTGTTCATAGAGCCACACCTGAATCCAGGATCTCTTTGTTTTCTGAAGGACAGAACTGTGTCAAATGGCCACTCCTAGCTGCAAGGCAGGCTGGGAAAGTGTGTTTTGGGCTCTCCTCTCTAGAAAGAAAGAGAAAACGGGACTAGGAACTTGAACCAGGTTAGCTACAATAGGAATTTATAGACACTCCTAATTTCTGGACACCTCAGTATGTGTAACTACTGCCGCCATCTTGATTCTAGCCTAAACAGGAAGCAAGAGCTGAAAAGGCCAGAGCAGAGAGGTGGAAATAATCTACACCCAAGACTAACAGCCCAAATGGAAAGTGGACAAAGGAAGTGAAAGCAAAATTCATAGAGAAAGAAAAACATGTATCCCTTAAGCATGAATAAATGTTCCACTCCACCTCACTCAGAATGAGAAATTAAAATTGAGGGGTTGGGGTTGTGGCTCAGTGGTAGAGCGCTTGCCTAGCACATGTGAGGCACTGGGTTCGATCTTCAGCACCACATAAAAATAAATAAAAGATATTGTGTCTGAAGGGAAAGCCAGGAACAAGAGACCGGTAAGTGTGAAATGGAAGACGGAGACCAGGCAGAGATACACAGGAGAGTTTGTCAGCTCTGACAAATAAAGGCCATCTCTCATAGCAGAGAGTGGGGGCAAAACAGGCTTGGGTTCTGGGACTTCCATGGGGCAGGCTCAGGAATCAGAGCCCTGCGGGTCCTGATGCCAGTGGTTAGGGGTTGGGTTAGTATGAGGGAGTGGTGAGCCTTTCTCAGAAAGGCCCTTGGGCAGAAAAGTGAATCTTCCGTAAAATGGCTGCTGTCACTTAAGATGGCCATCCAGATGCTAAGCAATGACTTTATGGTGTCTATCTACAACTAAAAAATATTAAAAAAAAAAAAAACTGAAATAACAATGTGATATCACTCTTCACCTATTAGCCTGGCAAAAATACAACTGTTTGACAACACACTCTCAGGCAAGAATTTTAAAATGACACAAATCCCTATGAAGGGGAAAGAGGACACATGAACAATGGGTCCTCATTGAGTTGCTGTAGCAATTGACCTGGAGCCCACTTCCTACTAAATGACACAATAAATGTCCTGGCTAATTAAGCCAGTTGGAATAGAGTTTTTGTTACTGAGAGCCCAAAACAGCCAAATCATGCCTGCCCCATACCCTGAGCCCATGAGCAAAGTGGTTCTGTCCAGAAGACAGATTTCTAGGTCTAAATGGGTCATCCAGTGACTAGCCAAACCCAAACAGGTACAAGTCCAAAGGCTGAGATCATCGCTGACAACAGAATCCCTCCCAGAGAATGGGCCCAGAGCCAATTCAAGAGTTGTGGGTGGGCTGCTGCCTAGGGTTAAATCCATTCCATGTGGTCATAGGAGGGGGTGGTGGTATCCTGAGCGGTTAAATGTTCTGGGGGAATCCACTGGCAGAGATGGTTCCAAGGAGATAAAACCTAGAGTTAGGGAACACAGCTACCTTGTTTTTTTTTTTTTTTGGTAGTACTGTAACAGTGGTCTACTTTATACTTTGAATATAGCCCTTGCTGCTCGGCCATTGCAACTTTTTTTTTTGGGGGGGGCGGGTACTAGGGATTAAACTCAAGGGCACTTGTCCACTGAGCCACATCTCCAGCCCTATTTTTTATTTTATTTAGAAACAGGTTCTCACTGAATTGCTTAGCACCTTGCTGTTGCTGAGGCTGGCTTTGAACTCGCCATCCTCCTCCCTCAGCCTCTTGAGCTGCTGGGATTACAGGTGTGAGCCACTGCGTCCTGCTACTGCAATTGATTTTTAAAATAGACATGTTTTGCCCGGCATGGTGGCAAATGCCTGTAATCCCAGTATCTTGGGATCCTGAGGCAGGAGGATCTTGAGTTCAAAGCCAGCCTCAACAAGTGGCAAGGCGCTAAGCAACTCAATGAGACCCTGTCTCTAAATAAAATACAGAATAGGGCTGGGGATGTTGCTCTGTGGTTGAGCGCCTCTGAGTTCAATCCCTGGCATGCCCTCCCCACCAAATAGACATATTTCTTTCTTTATCTCTCTCCCTGCTCCTCCTTAATCTTTCTCCCTCCCTAATCTCAGGAGAAGCAGGATTACCTTTCTTCCCCATCCCAGGAAGAGTTATCTGTCCTTGGGTACACACCCACCATAGGAAGGACATAATCCAGACTTTGGGGATATTATCAGAAGATCTCAGAAGTGACTGTCTCCCAAATTAACAAGTGATTTCCAACTCCAACAGAGAACTCTGTGTAATGCAGCCTTTGAGTCACCTCTGAAAGCCCCATGTTCCTGCTGATGGGAGAATCACAGCCTCTGGAAAGGAGTCCCCTGTGTTTCTCTTTGCAAACAAAGCAATAAACCTTCTTTATCCTTTTTCTCAAAACGGTGTCCTAGGGATGGGGCTGGGGCTCCATGGTAGAGCGCTTGCCTAGCATGTGTGAGGGGCTGGGTTCGATCCAAAATAAAGGTATTGTGTCCACCTACAACTATAAAGTAAATATTTTTAAAAAGGAAAAACACTGGGTTTTTTAAACATTATTGGGTGGGCATGGGGACAAGGATCAAGCTTTCAGCAACAGTACAGAGGGTTGAACCCAGGGGGCTCCACCACTGAGTTTTATTCTCAGCCCTTTTCATTTTGAGACAGGGTCTCACTAATTTGGTTAGGGTCTTGCTAAATTCTCGAGCCTGGCCTTGAGCCTGTGATCCTCCTGCCTCAGTCTCCCAAGTTGCTGGGATCATAGGTGTGTGCCAACATACCCAGCTCCCTCAGGCTGCTTTGTCCTGGTGTCTTTTGGTATTTGATCCATCCTATTGTATTTAGTTGTTTGTTTTTGTTTTTTCATTTCGTTTTGTTTTTGGTGCTGGGGGTGGAACCCAGAGTCTTGTGCATGCTAAGCATGCAGTCTACCACTGAGCAACACTGGCCCTTTCAGTTGAGTTTCTCATTCACTGAACAACTTCCTAGTTGCCGAGTATTCCAAATGGTGTGGTATTCCAAATGGTGTGGCAATCTCATACCCCAGTGTAAGTGAATAATTTGGCATTCTGTTTGTCTTTTGAAAAATTACTGATGAACTGAGTTCAGGTTAGTGGAATCCCTCCATCCTCCGCAGGCAACATTCCTCACTAACAACCTTCCTGGTCTGACACGTGGTTAAAAACAATTGGTTCCTGCCCTCAAGCTACACTGCTTTAGGTAACTGAATTTCATAATCCCTGCCTTCTCTACTGAGACCCGTGACTGGGACAAACTTCCAGGGCAGTCCTAATCAGAGTGGAGTGCTGCTACCTGTAGTTTGCTGCAGACGCATGCGTGGAGCTGCAGCACCCCCCACCCAGGTGATGATCTCTTCAAAGAATGAGCACATCTGACTTTGGGGGGGGGTGGAGCTCTGGGAATCCAAAGGACTGAGTTTGCACCCTTCAGTGAGGTTGTCCTGACAAGAAGTATTCTGATGCCCCTGGTGCAGCCTGAAGTATACTGGGGGCGGGGAGAGGCGCAGGAGTGGGCCAGACAGACCTGGCAGTGGTTCATATTGAGCTTGGGTGGCAGTCATTCAGGGGGAGCAAGAACGTTGTGGGGTCTTGGCATGGACAGACTCTGGAGAGTAGATGGCAGGTGAACCATGGTGCTTTAGTGGGCATAATGGTTTTATCTCTAGAAGATGTGTTGATTGTTAGGTCTGTGGAGGTAGTTGAGGAACAAAGCACTAAGCAACCCACACCCAAAAGAACCACCAATCAGGCACTGAGGGAACCACCTGTCAATCAGTGGGGTCTCCTGGCTAACCTGGGATCTTAGCCAGCTCCCCAGATCAATCCCAGTAGGACAAGGGACACTGAAAACCCCCTTTTTCTGTCCCAAGCCCTCCCTTCCTGCCCTAAACCCAATAAAAATTCCAATCCAGTCCAGCCCCATGTGCTTCTCCAGGGACCCACCCTGTTGGTCTGGAGGGTCTCTCCCAGGAGTGAAATCTCAATAAAGCCTCATTTAGCAGCCTTTTAAAATCTGCCTCCTTTTGGTCCCACTGCATGACCTTACAGTGATGTTGGCCTCTCCTTGACATCTACCCACACCCCATAAGACCCCAGTATATGGGCATAGTGTTCTTGTTTGTTTATTTGTTGCAGTACTGGGGAATTGAACCCAGCTACCTCCCCATCCCTTTTGATTTAATTTGGGGACAGGGTCTCATTAAGTCCTCCAGGCTGGCCTTGAAACTTGGGATCCTCCTGCTTAAGCTTTCTGAGTCACTGGGATTACAGACATGAACACCACATGCAGCTTGGGCATGGTATTCTTCCAGATTCCTCTTAAACCATGTTTCCTAGCCTGGCATGGTGTCTCACCCAGGCAATTAGTCAGACTGTCTCAAAAAACTAAATAAATAAATAGAGTTGGGGAGGTAGCTCAGTGGTAGAACACTTGGATAGCAGGCTCAAGGCCTGGGTTCAATTCCAAGTATTACAAAAACAAAACACGCACTCAAAAATACATTTCTTGTCATTGGCCTTGCTTCCCCTCTAATGACTGCTCTCAACACACACGTGTTTAGTAACCGTCCACCGTTGTATTGTAGTGGTTTGCAGGTTGTGTGTGTTGTGGCTAAGGTGGACAGAGAGGCCTCTGGGATCAGAATCTGTCTTCTGTTTTTTTGAGTTGTCTTTCTTCCCTACCACCCCCACCCCCAGTAACAGCTAACATTAATCCAGGCATTACATAACATAGACAAAAATGCCTGTAAATAAGTCAACATCACATACACTCAGAGGTTTGCCTCTATTGCAAATTCACACAACATAAGAGAAAGGCTTAGTTTTCAAAGCTAAAAAATATGGAGAGAGGAGGGGTTTTTGTTGGGTGTTTTTTTTGTTTGTTTGTTTTCTTTTCTTTTCTTTTTTGTACCAGAGATAAGACCCAGAGGGGCTTAATGACCGAGACACATCACCAGCTCTTTTTTTTAAATTTTATTTTAAGACAGGGTATCATTAAGTTGCTTAGGGCCTCGCTAAATTGCTAAGGCTGGCTTTGAACTCACCATCCTCCTGCCTCAGCTTCCAGAGCCCCTGGGATTATAGGCATGTGCCACTGTGCCCAGCGAGAGAGGAGCTCTTTACCTCTGCAGTTCATTTCACAGACTAGGTACCTGTTTGCCCTGACAGAGTTGTTGGAATCATAACAGAAGGGGAAGTTCCATAACCTCATGGAACATGTTTACCTAGAGCTGGCACAAAGGAGGCAAATAACTAAGACAACAATTTTCAGACATCACATTCTTCTGTCTGAGTAGTTAAGTTTTAAAATAAATTAGAGTCAGAAAATTTGCTTTGGCTTCATGAAAATCTAAAAATCCTTTTTTCAAAAGTGTTTACTTTGCATGGTGCAGTGATGCAAGCATCATTATAATCCTCACAGAGTCTGAGGCAGGAGGACAGCAAGTTGGAGGCTAAGTATCAGCAATCCAGGGCAGGGGGTGTAGCTCAGTGGTAGAGCTCCTGCGTGCAATCTACAGTACCTTAAAAAACGTTTTAAAAAAATTTTTTTAAGAGTTTACTTTGAGATTCCTTAAGAGATCAACTTGTATAATTTTCATTCTTTTTGGTACTGGAGATTGAATCCAGGGTACTCTACCACTGAGCTACATTCCTAGAGGCTCTTTCTATTTTTTCATTTAGAGACCTGGTCTGGCTAAGTTGCTCAGGCAGGCTCTGAACTTGCCATCTTCCTGCCTCAGCCTCCCAAGTCACTGGAATTACAGGCATGCACCATGAAATGTAGCCAGAATGTATTTTATTTAAAATACAAAACACACCTGGGTGTGCTGGTGCATGCCTGTAATCCCAGTGACTCAGGAGGCTGAGGCAGGAGGATTGCAAATTCAAAGACAGCCTCAGCAAAAAAAAAAAAAAAAAAAAAAAAAGCAAGGCCCTAAGCATCTTAGTGAGACCCTGTTTATAAATAAAGTACAAAATAAGGCTTGGGTAGCTCAGTGGTCGAGTGCCCCTGAATTCAAACCCTAGTACCCCTCCCCCCCAAAAAAATAAATAAAATAAAATACAAAACACATACAAAGGTGCAAATTCTTCCTCTCCCTGAGGGTCAAGGTGCTGAGCATCTCCCAGCCACAAGGAGGCGTGGTCTTCTCAGTTCCAAACTAAGGAAACAATTATGGTGACTCCAGCTGTGCCAGCCTCAGCCAGCAGAACTAGGAGGGATGAAGCCAAGGTCCAGGGGTTCCATTAGACTCCAGACTTCTTCCCTTATTTCAGCAGCTCCAGCAGGGGAGTGAGTGTACGCCTGGGCTGCAGAGTCCACGGGCTGTCATGCTGGGGCGGAGGTCATATTTAAATTATAGACTGGGCAGGAGTGCTGTGCTGGCAGCCTCACCCAGGAGCCAGCAGGGCGGGCCGTGTCTGGGGCATGACCTCTGGGAGGCTATGGTGTGGGTTAGGGTGCTGGGTGGAGCCTGGCTGACAAGGCCGAGAGAGTGTGGGTGTGACAACCACAACAGAGATGGAACCCCACGCAGCGCCTGGCCAGCTGCTGCTCCCAGGCCAGCCAGAGTCGAGACTGTAGTGTGGTCAAGGCAAAGTCCAATTTGGGGTGCAGCCCTCTGAAGTCTGGCTTCACTCTCCCTTCCCAGCATCACCTTCTTTAAAGTAGCTCTTCTCCTGCTCAGCTGAATGACCAGCTCTTCCCCAAATGACTTCATTATTCACTCACTTTTTCATACTTATTGAGTGCCTACTGAGTCAGGCACTGTGGAGATCTGAGGCACTGCTGGGCCTCCATATCTTTATTTCTATTTGCTTACCAATTATTGGGGGTGCTTTACCACTGAGCTACATCCCCAGGCCTTTTTAATTTTTTATTTTGAGACAGGGTCTCTCTAAATTGTCGAGGCTGGCCTCAAACTTGTGATCCTCCTGCCTCAGGCTCATGCCTATATCTTTTTTCCCTTTGTGGAATATTCTGTCTTTCTCTCTCTGCCTGGCTGGATGTGACCATCATTTAGTGGCCTCTTCAAACTCCACCAGCTCTAGGAAGTCCCTTCTGATTATTCCAAAATGAGAAAAGGGGTCTTGTCTTTATTTGTTATGGTCATACCCTGAGTGTCAAGTACTGTACCTGGCACAGACAGGGGCTCAGTCAGTATTTGTTGACTGAATAAATAAGGTTGACTGGTCCACCTCTGACTTCATCGCTTAGACTGCCCAACTTTCACTTGGCAAACCATTCAGTTTGCCCGTGACATCTCTCCTACTGAACTGTTGTGTTCATTACCACTCAAGGTGGGGTGGTTTGGTTGGGCAGGACTTTAGAGTTGCCAGGGACAGGAAGGAATTTATTGCCTCAATCAACTACACAGGGAAGGCAGAAGGGAAGACAGGGACCTGGGACTATAATGCCAGGACACCATCCCTCTCATGGCTTCTCTCTTTGATGTCTTCATCTCCCCTCTGCTTTTTCAAAGGTGCTTTCTCTACCCAGAGAATGGCTTTTGGCTGATCTAGTTTCACATCCTTCCAGCTCAGCAATCCAAGAAGAATAGAATTTCCCTCTCCAGCTTCTAATTTAAAATTCAGGTAAAGACACTGGCAGGTCTAGCTTTTCTAGATTACTCAACCTTCTCTTGGACCAATCACTGTGGCCAGGGACTAATTTTTGTTTTTGTTTTTTTTTTTTTGCTACTGGGAATTGAACTCAGGAAAGCTCAACCAGGCCTATTTTTTTTTTTTTTTTAAATTTAGAGACAGGGTCTCACTGAGTTATTTAGTGCCCTGTAAATAGCTGAGGCTGGTTTTGAACTCATGATCCTCCTGCCTTAGCCTTCTGAGCTGCTGGGATTATAGGCGTGCACCACCGCAAGGATCCCAGCTCCTACTTGGATGGCAGAGCCAGACTAGAAAAAGAGCTGTTGATTGAGAGGAAGGGATTGGGGTCATTGGGAAGAGCTGGGACAACCCTCTGATGGATGTGTATGTGTGAGTGAGATATATATTTGGTATGTATATATATTTCGAACTGATGATTGAAACCATAGGTGCTTTACCGTGTGTGTGTGTGTGTGTGTGTGTGTGTGTGTGTGTGTGTTGCTGGGATTGAACTCAGGGCCTTGTGCATTCGAGGCAAGCACTCTATCAACTGAGCTATATCCTTAGCCTGGTGCTTTACCTTTGAGCTACATGCCCCCCACCCCCACCCCCTTTTATTTTATTTTTTTAATTTGAGACAGGGGTCTCCTAAATTGCTGAGGCTGGCCTTCAGCTTTCAATCCTCCTGCCTCAGCCTCCTGAGTTGCTGGCATTACAGATGTGTACCACTGTGCTTGACATATGTTTTTAAGTTTATTCCCTGTTATTGGGCTCGGAGACAGACATACCAATGGTGTTTTTGCTGATAACAAGAACCTGATAAATATTGTCTAATTTATAGAAGAAGTGTTTTTGTTTGTTTTTGCTAGGCTGAAATCTTCAGTGGATCTTCCCTAGACTCTACCTCAGCTTACAACAGTCTGTCTGGGCATCTTGCTATTGCTACTGTGGTGGGGTCATTTGTCTTAGAGTGGAACAAGAGAGAATCCTAGTAACCAGGTGATGACTTGAGTTGTCACTTCTGATTTTCCTTCTGAGAAAATCCTCTGAACCCAGGTGAGTAATACTGGCTTTTGGGAATGGGAATGGTAAAGACTGGCTTTTCTATTTGTGGTTGTTGATTTTGGTAGAAAGCAAGAAGGGAAATTTTGTAAAAGAACATCTTTTAGAATGATCTCAAAGGAAGAGGCACTGGCCGAATGCAGTAGCACATGCCTGTAATCCCAGTGACTCGGGAGGCTAAGACAGGAGGATTGTCAGTTCAAAGCCAGCTTCAGCAACAGTGAGGCACTAAGCAACTCAGTGAGACCCTGTCTCTAAATAAAATACAAAATAGGGCTGGGGATGTGCCTCAGTGGTTGAGTGCCCTTGAGTTCGATCCCTGGTACCCCCCCGAAAAAAAAAAAAAGAAGAGGCACTGGCCAGGTGTCCTGGTGCACACCTGTAATCCCAGCAACTCGGGAGGCTGACAAGAGAATCGAAAATTTGAGACCAACCCAGCAACTTAGTGAGACACTGTTTCAAAGTAAAAAATAAAAATTGAGGTTGGCATTGTGGCTCAACGGTAGTGCACTTGCCTGGCATGTGTGAGGCTCTGGGTTTGATTCTCAGCACTGCATGTAAATAAATAAAATAAAGGTCTATTAACAACAACAAAATATTAAAAAAAAAAAAAGTGGTGCATTCCTGTAATCCCAGAGGCTTGGGAGGCTGAAGCAGGAGGATTGTATGTTCAAAGCCAGCCTCAGCAAAAGCTGAGCTAAGCAACTCAGTGAGATCCTGTCTCTAAATAAAAAATACATAATAGGGCTGGGGATGTGGTTCAGTGGTGCCCCTGAGTTCAATCCTGGGTACCAAAAAAAAAAAAAAAAAGATTTGTGATGTAGCTTAGTGGTAAAACTTCTCTGTGTTAGATCTCTGCTACTAAAAAAAAAAAAGAAAGAAAGAAAGAAAGAAAAGAAAAAGCACTGGAAGAGCTTTCCACTTTCAACAACCTTATCAGGTAATTTTTATTATGCCTATTTGCTTGATGAGGAAACTGAGGTTTGGCATTAGTTATGTGCCCAAGGTCACAGAGAAGTGGAGAGGAAGACAGCAAGACGTGTGTGGATCAAGGTTGTCCTTACGTCAGATCATTTAATGTGTGTGTCTCTGGTGCTGGGGATCGATCAAGCCTAGGCCTTGCACATGCTGAACACTGAGATAGGCCCCACCCCAGCCTAAATAATTTGAATCTTCCTAACAGTCTTCTGTGGTCAGATTCAGATGACCTTGTTCAAGATCACAGAGGCAAGCAGGGCTGGGATTTGTTGACGGTAAAGCCTAAGGAATTTGCACTTCCTTACACTGTGTGACCTGCACCTTACCTGTTTATGCATCAATCTCCTAATCTGTAAAATGGGGATGATAATGGTTTGTGCCTCTCCAGTTTGTGGTGAAGGTTAAATGAAATGAGCAGCTGGTCTGTAGTAAGAGCTCCACAAGTGGACAGCTATTGTTGTTCTTGTTGTAATTATATCACAAGACCTCCCTCAGGGTCACAAGGTGACCACTCCCTGTTGCAGGAGAACTAGATCCCGTGGGAGCCCCTGGCTGGCCCAGGTGCTCCTGAGGCCTAGTGCAGGTGCCTGGGAAAGTTTGCAACAGGAATAAAGGGAACAAAGGCTCCAGGTGCTGGGTTGGTGGATGGCTTTGGCTGGCTGGAGGCCAGTTTCCTGCTTGATCAGGTTGCTCTTGGCTAGCTGGGCTCAGGGAACTGACCCCTCTTCCCTGCTGCTGCCAGCTCCGGGATCAGGCCTGGGCCTAGTGACGCAGGACAGAACCTACCGGGGCAATGCTCTTCCTTCTGGAGCACAGTGCGGGGTCTCAAGGGCTGAATCAGGAATCCCGGGGGCAGCAGGAGGGACCCTTCCAGGCCCTCCTTCCTGTTCTGTGTCTTTCTGAACCTTTTCCAATCACCCTGGAGGGAATTGGCTTTGAGGGTGGACTGGGACAGGGATCTGGGACCCGGGCTCCAATGCCAGCAGGAGAATGAAGCAGTGGGGTGTCCTCAGGCAAGTGGCTCCCGCTCAGGGCCCAGTTTTCCTGCTCTGGAGGTTCAGGTTCACAGTCAATGCCCTTGCAAGTTCTTTAAATTCCCTGGTGCTTCCACCACAGCTTGCAGGAGGTAAAACTTCAATCCTAGAGGAAGATGATCTTTGTAGGACACAAACTAGATCGTGTCTGGCCTTTCCTTCAAACCTGCTGCAAGCCTCAGCATGCTCCCTTCACACCCTCTCCAGCCTGGGCTCTCAGCCACCACCAGCCTTCTTCGTGTCCTTCAGCAGGAGTTTGTTCCCGCCTCAGGGCTTTTGCACTTACATCCCCTTGTGCTGGAACACTCGGTGCCCCAGGTCCTCACATGGCTTTCTTTGTCACTCAGCTCTTGTTCTCAGGTGTCACCTCTTGCAAGAAACCTCCTTCTCCTCCTCCTCCTCCTCCTCCTCCTCCTCCTCCTCCTCCTCCTCCTCCCTCCTCCTCCTCCTCCTTCTTCTTCTTCTTCTTCTTTTTTTCTTTCTTTTTTTGGTACTGGGGTTTGAACCCAGGGCACTTTACCACTGAGCCACATCCCCAGCCCTTTTTTGTTTTTTACTTTAAGATGGGGTCTCGGGGTTGGGGTTGGAGTTCAGTGGTAGAGCTCTTGCCTGGCATGTGTGAGGCCCTGGGTTCCATTCTCAGCACTTCATATAAATAAATAAACAAAATTTAAAAACAGAAGGGGTCTCACAGCTGGGTGGTGCCATATGCCTGTGATCTCAGTGGCTCAGGAAGCTGAGGCAGGAGGATCGGAAGTTCAAAGCCAGCCTCAGCAACTTAGTGAGGCCCTGAGTAAGACCTGTTTCAGGGCTTAGTGAGACCCTGTTTCAAAATAAAAAAAAAAAAAAAAAAAAAGGCTGGAGATGTGGCTCAATGATTAAGTGCCCCTGGGATCAATTACCAGTACAGAAGGAATGAAGGAAGGAAGAAAGAAAATTCATATTTGGGTTAGAATGTTTTAAAAATAAAAATAAAAAGATGGAGCCTCACTAAGTTGCTAAGGCTGGCCTTGAACTTGTGATCCTCCTGCCTCAGCCTTCTGAGTCTCTGGAATTTCAGGTGAACAACACCACACTGGCAAGAGAAACCTTCTTTGGTGGTCCCTTAAGTCGCTCCTGTCTTGTCTTCTCTCTCTTTTCCCCCAGCGTTGGGGATGGAACCCAGGGCTTTGTGCCTGCTAGGTAAGCGCCCTACCACTGAGTTCACTCTCAGCCCTGCCCTGTCCTTCTCTACTATCTTTACTGACCTTGCTCAGTTTCATTCTGTTGGGAATTCAGAGCACACCTCTCTAAGTTTCTGTTTCCATATGTTATTTCTCTCTGTCTCTCTCTGGCAGCCTCAAGCATCCTAGGCCAATGCTCTGCCACTGTGCTATGCCCCTAGCCCTATTTATCTTCCTCTTTATTGTCTGCTCCCCCCACCATGAGGACAGTGACCACATCTGTCCTCCCCAGTCTCAGGCACCTGAGCAAGCCTGGCACTGTGGACGCGCTGGGGCTCTCTGTAGGTCTCCCACCAGCACCACCACCTTGGAACAGTCTCATTGTGTGACCCTCATCACCTCTATCCTGGACAGGGGGGCAGAGCTTCCAAGACACAGCTTGGCAGGTGCCAAGCGTACATTTTCAAACCACTTTCATATGTGGTGCCTCATTTTCACTTCACAATAATTTTGTGAGACAGGTAGGGCAGGATCATAAACCTCAATTTATAGATGACAAAAACTGAGGTGCCCAGAGGTTTAAGGAACTTGCCTAAAGCCATATGCCTCATTAGGTGAAGAACCAGAAGTAGAACTTGGGTTTTAAAGAGTGCTTCCCAGGGGGCTGGGGTTGTGGCTCAGTGGTGGAGCGCTTGCCTAGCATGTGTGAGGCACTGGGTTCGATCCTCAGTTCAATCCTCACATAAAAATAAATAAACAAAATTAATGTATTGTGTCAATCTAAAACTTAAAAGAAAAAAGTATGTTTAAAAAGAAAAAAAAAAAGTGCTTTTCCAGGACCTTGAGCCAGATATGACAATGCCTTAAAAGAGGAAATCCACATGTCAAACCCATTTTTCCATTACGTCATGTTATAGGTGTAAATATATTTAGAAATACTGTGTGAAGGGGTAGCAGAATGATCTCTGAGCCTCTTTTCTGCTCTACATTTTTTCAGGGCTCTAGGATACCAGCATCCTTCAGTATCCAAGGAGGGATTGGTTCCAGGACTTCCCCCCACCAATACCAAAATCCACAGATGCTCAAGTCTCTTATATAAAATGGCACATAGCATTTGCACATAACCTACACACATACTCCCATATAATTTTTAAAATTATATCTAGATGACTTATAATATCTAATACAATGGAAATGTCATGTAAATAATTGTTAAACTATATTGTTTAGGGAATAATGACAAGAAAAAAAGGCTATACATGTTCAGTACAGACATAGCAATCATAGGCCTAACACTTTTTTGATTGGCAGTTGGTTGAATCTGGATATGGAACCCATAGGTATGGAGGCCTTACTGTATGTATGCTGCATCCAGGAAAATTCTAAAGCTTTTACCCTCTTCCTGGACTGAACAAACCCAATTTCTTTCCTATTCTTTTTTTATTTATTTTTTTATTTAGTTGTAGATGGACACAATACCTTTACTTTATTTATTTACTTTTATGTGGTGCTAAGGACCGAACCCAGTACCTCACACATGCCAGACAAGCACTCTACCCATGAGCCACAACTCCAGCCCAATTCTTTTGCCATGGAATCATAGCAATGCCTCTGTGTAGCTGGGTACATACATGTAGTTCTTGGCACTCTGATGCACCACACTTAGTTTTACATACATTCAACTGCAGAGGAAGTTTAGAATGAGGAAGGGACTCACCCACACAAGAAAAAAGGCAAAGACAAGTCTAGAGCTCAGCCACTCTGACCTCAAGTGGGGTGTTCTTCCCACCACGCTTAATTCACCAAACTGCATGGAAGAGGGAGTTCTTCATGGCTAAATAGTTAAATTCATAACGCCATCTTTATATGCCTCTATTAAGCTCATTTAAGGCTTATTAAGGCCTTGCTGTAGCCTTCTGCAAGATTTTGCAGCAGGAAAGGAGGGAGACAAGGAAGATCCTGGTTACACCCACATGGCGGAATACAGGGCAGCTTGATCTCAGCATATTGATGACTTTGTAATACGTGCCTGTATTATGTGCCGGCATACATAGAGAAAGTCAGGAAGGATGTACTCCAAAGTGTCAATGCTGTCATCTCTTGGGACACTCTTGTACATGATTTTCTTTTGGAGGGAGTACTGGGAAATGCCCTCAGGGGCACTTGGCTACTCAGCCATGTTCCCAGACCTATTTTTTTTTTTTTGGGGGGGGTACCAGGAATTGAATTCAGGGGTACTAGACCACTGAGCCACATCCTCAGTCCGTTTTTGTATTTTATTTAGAGACAGGGACTCACTGAGTTGCTTAGAGTCTCACAGTTGCTGAGGCTGGCTTTGAACTAGTGATCCTCCTGCCTCAGCTGCCCAAGCCCCTGAGATTACAGACGTGCACGCCCAGCTATCCTCAGCCCTTTGAGACAGAATCTGGCTAAATTGCCCAGACTGGCTCTGAAGTTTCAATCCTTCTGCTTCTGCCTCCCAAATTGTGGGATTATAGACTTTTGCCAAATGTCTGACCAGAAATTGTTTATTTTTAATAATAAATAATAATAATAAAGCTATTTCACTTTGAAAAGGAATTGAAAAAGTCATCGAATTAGAAAGAAAAAAAGAGCGGGAAAAGATCTTTATATAAAATGTTTAATGCTTTCATTCAAATTGCTTCAAGATGTATGCAGGTAGAATTTTTCCATGATCAATGGACTCTCTGCTTGAGGGCCATTCAAAATAGTAAGGTAATAAGGACTAAGCACACATCTTCCAGTGGATGAGGAGGAAAACTGATCTTCCTGATGTCTTTTTGAACAACTCTTTAACTTGGGATCCAAATGGCTAATGTCACCAAAAGACTGTGTGGTGGCTCTGGAAGAAACCCAAGAAGTGAAATGACTTGTTTATGGATAATTGTCGTGAGTCAGAACTCATTCAGAGCTCTGGAGTTTCCAGGCCGTTAACTTATCTGCCTGAACCTGTGAGTCAGAGTCAGTGGGCCTGGGGTTTGTGCACATACTTCCCTGTCCTGCTCTGCCAGCCTGGCTTCTGGGCTTCATGCATGCACACACAGAAGCACTCATAGACTTCCTCATGCGTACATCCTGGGAAGGGTGCGGGCATGCTTGCGTTATTTATCCATCCACAGGAGATACGCACAGGATCTTAGTACCCTCCTGAGTAATAAGATTGGACCCTAAAAATCATTTACTTTCCCTTTAAGTATTCCTGTGAAGAGGGTGGATATGCTTCTGAATCTCATTGGGTTACGTCCCAGTACATGTAATAAACTATTATTATTCCTTTTTCCCCATTAATCTATCTTCAGATTGTCAAATTTAATTGTCAAACCTTAAACACTTTTTAAAAATATTTATTTCTTAAGTTTTTTTTTTTTTAAGGTGGAACAATATTTTTATTTTACATTTATGTGGTGCTGAGGATCAAACCCAGTGCTTTGTGCATGCTAGGTGAGCACTCTACCGCTGAGCCACAACCCCAGGCCCTAAACACTTTTTTTTTTAAATTAATTTTTATTTATTTTTTGTTATCAGGGATTGAAGCTAGGGTGCTTAACCACTGAGCCACATCCCCAGTCCCTTTTTTGTATTTTATTTAGAGATAGGGTCTAACTGAGTTGTTTAGGGCCTTGCTAAATTGCTGAGACTGGCTTGAAATTTGGGATCCTTCTGCCTCAGCCTCTAGAGCTGCTGAGATTACAGACATGGGCCACCGTGCCCAACTCTTAAACACTGTGTCTGTAAGGATGACCTTATGGGGCTGGGGATGTGGCTCAAGCGGTAGCGCACTCACCTGGCATGCGTGCGGCCCAGGTTCGATCCTCAGCACCACATACAAAAACAAAAGATGTTATGTCCGCAGAGAAATATTAAAAAAACTCTCTCTCTCTCTCTCTCTCTCTCTCTCTCTCTCTCTCTCTCTCTTTCTCTCTCTCTAAAAAGAAAAAAAAATTCTTAAAAAAAAAAAGGAAGGCCTTAGCCTAAGCAACTCCACTTTAAAACTCCAGTTTGAAACCTGCAGTCTCACCAGACACACATACGGAGCCCTCTAGCAGGCACAAAGGAGTCACTTCTCCCCACCCCACAAACTCAGAGTGAAGTCATGCCTTGGTTCCTGATCTGATCATCATGGTCTGAGTGAGTTTGCATCTGCTGGACTTAGAGCCTAAGGCTTGAGGTTTTTGATCTGACACTTGAGCTTAGCATGCAGAGGGAATGTCTGCCTGTCATGATTAAGTGTGTTTTGCTGTGCTTAGAATTAATCTAGAATTGTTTGCTGTGAATTGATTATGTCTATTGCAGTGCCTAGCATTAAGGATTGTCATCTTCTTGATTAAGAACCTATAGAGTGAAATTGTGTTGAGTGATTTGACTGAATAAAACATTGAAAAGGGCAGAAGTGTGTGGACATACTTTATTTCTCCCCAACAGCATAAGTTGCACTTTTTGCCCATCTCGACAGTGTCCCAGCAATGTGAGGGTATAACCCGCCCACAGACTCAGAAAGAGAAAAGACCTGGAAATATCAGTGAGCTTTGTAACATCCAACTAGCCTCCCTTCCAAATCACTCTCTAACAGGTACCCTTCTGGGTGTTTTTTGTTCACATTGATATACAGAGTAATTTTACAATTACATATTAATTAATTCATTATCTTTTTGTGGTGCTGGGATCAAAGCCAGGGTCTCACAGGTGGTAGGCAAACACCCTACTGCTGAGTTACACTCCCAGCCCTACAAACTTAAAAACACACGGTATATGTTTGTTAGTCCCCCTAGGTTTGAATCCCTAAGAGGTTACTTACCACTTGTGTCCCCTTAGACAAGCCCCTTGATCTTTTGAAGACTCAGTTTCCCATCTGTGTGGCAGTCCCCCCTTATCTACCTTTCCACATTCCTCAGTTTCATTTACCCATGGTCAATTGTAGTCTAAAAATATTAAATGGAAAATTTCAGAAGTAATTCATAAATTGGGTTTCTTTTGTTTTTCTTCATTTTCCTGTGGTTTTAACCCACTGGGAATTTAACCCAGGGCACTCTATCATTGAGGTATATCCCCAGCCCTTTTTTATTTACTAATTCTTTTGAGACAAATTCTCCCTAAGTTATTGAAGCTGCCCTCCAAATTGCAATCCAATTGCTCCAGTCTCCTGGGTACCTGGGATATAGTTATATGCCACCACAATCAGCTAATTCATAAGTTTTTAAATTTTTATTTATTTATTTATTGGTTCTGGGGATTGAACCCAGGGGCGCTTTACCACTGAGCCACAATCCTAGCTGGAGACAGGACCTCACTAAATTGCTGAGGCTGGCTTTGAATTCCTGATCCTCCTGCCTCAGCCTCTCAAAGCTGCTGGTATTACAGTCATGCACTACTGAGCCTTGAGTTGTTTTTGTTTTTGTATTTTTGTACTGAAGTTTGAACCCGGAGGTGATTAACAAAGCGAGCCATATCCCCAGAACTTTTTATTTTTTTTATTTTGAGACAGGGTCTTGCTAAGTTGGCCTCCCTAAGTTGCTGAGGCTGGCCTCAAACTTGTGATCCTCCTGCCTCTGTCTCCTGAGCCACTGAGAATACAGGTGTGTGCTACCACACCAGCTAACAACTTTTATTATGGTATATTATTATGATTGCTGTGTTTTGTTTTTTTTTTAAAAGAGAGAGAGAGAGAGAGAGAGAGAATTTTTAAAATATTTATTCTTTTAGTTCTCGGCGGACACAACATCTTTGTTTGTATGTGGTACTGAGGATCGAACCCGGTCTGCACGCATGCCAGGTGAGCGAGCTACGGCTTGAGCCACATCCCCAGCCCAGATTGCTGTGTTTCATTATTAGTTATTATTGTTAAGGTCTCACTGTGCCTAGTTTATTGTAGGTGTTTATGCATAAGAAAAAATAATGTCGGGCTGGGGATGTGGCTCAAATGGTAGTGCGCTCGCCTGGCATGTGAAGGGCGCTGGGTTCAATCCTCAGCACCACATAAAAATAAAATAAAGATGTTGTGTTCACTGAAAACTAAAAAATAAATATAAAAAAAGACAAAAAGAATATCATTGGCATTATTCAGGCATCCACTGGGTTCTTAGACCATATTGGATATGGAGGAGCTACTCTATTTGCATCCTGGAAACGTGCAGATTAAATGTAATGGTGTAAATTAAGCTCTTAGTAAACAGCTGCTTAGTAAAGTCATAATAGTAATGTGGACCTAGGAAATGGAGTGTTTGAGGGTGATTGTTTAGAAACTATAAATAAATATGCAAAAAAAAAGATTATCTCCATCCATAGATGGAAGTTTTCTTTTATCCTCCCCCTCCTCCCCCTCCTCCTCCCCCTCCTCCTCCTCCTCCTCCCCCTCCTCCTCCTCCTCCTCCCCTTCCTCCTCCTCCTCCTCCTCCTTCTTCGTGGATTGAACTCAGGGGCACTTAACCACTGAGCCATATCCCCAGCCCTATTTTGTATTTTGTTTAGAGTCAAGGTCTCATTGAGTTGCTTAGTGCCTCACTTTTGCTGAGGCTGGCTTTAAACTCATGATCCTCCTGCCTCAGCCTCCTGACTTGTTAGAATTATAGGCGTGTGCCAATACACCTGGCTAGATGGAAGTTTTCTAGGTTGATATCTGGACCAGTTTCTCTGGTATCACATAACCCTGGTGGGGAGGAGGAGATCGGATTTTTTAATGGCCAGGTCTTCCTTATCTTTTTTTTTTTTTTTTTTTTGTACTAAGGACTAAATCCACGGGCACTCTACCACTGAGCCACATCCCCAACCCTTTTTATTGTTATTATTATTTATTTATTTTTAAATTTTTTTAGTTGGAGTTGGACACAATACCTTGTTTTATTTATTTATTTCTATGAGGTGCTGAGGATCGAACCCGGGGCCTTGCTCTGGCTAGGCGAGCACTCTACCGCTGAGCCACAACCCTAACCCCTACTGTTATTATTTTTATATTGAGACAGGGTTTCACAAAGTTGTGGAAGCTAGCTTCAAACTTGTGATCCTCCTGCTTCCATCTCCCAGATTGCTAGGATTACAGGCATGTGCCTGGCTGGGTCCAGATTTTCCATACTACATTACTGAGCCTCATCTCTAAAATGATAGGGTCAGACTCCAGCCCCTTTCAGCTGAAAATATTCAATTGCACATCATTCCTGACACATCAGTAGGCCCAGACAGGTGGTGTGCATGTCCTGCTTGTTGGGTACCAGCCTCCGCTGCATAACACCAGACTGGCTGCACAACACCAAATTGAGGTTTGGAGAACTACAGCCTGTCCCTGGTCCTCAAGAGGGTGAAGTGGGGGTGCTCTGTGGCCAGGCATTTGGCTGGGTGCCTACAGAATCAGGCAAGGGCTGCCCATGAGGGCTGGCTGAGTGCCGGGAACTTCTTGTCTTTCCATTGAAACAGACACTGGCTGTCTGTTGAAATTCTGGAAACATCTGACCTTTTGCGAGCATCTTTAGAGCTGTGTGTGTGTGTGTGTGTGTGTGTGTGTGTGTGTGTGTGTGTGTGTGTGTAGGTTCCTGCTTTCTGTAAGTTGTTTAACCCTTTCCATGCAACCCTTGATTGGGGCGGGGCGGGGGGGCGCGGAAATCAGTTTCCAAAGAACTCCAAAGATTTGCTTGGCTCATCTTGTCAGGTAGGGAGGTAGATGGTGCTTGGGGACAAAGAGACACTTAGCCACAACTTCTACACTGAGGTCAGGTTCAGACACCCTCCCTTTACTTTATATACCAAATAGAGTCTTATGTTTTTCCTACTTGCTTTGAGGTACCTGGGCTACTTTCATGAAAAGGGTGGTGGTCTTGGGACAGATGATGTGTGGATAGATAGCACATTACAAAAAAAATGCAGTTATTTAAAATGATTTGCTTTTGGATGGGGGGTACTGGGGATTGAACCTAGGGCCTTGCGCATGCTATGCCTGTGCTCTGCCAGGGCCTCTCCCATGAGATGTGGAGATGTGTTAAACATTAGATAAATGCAAATTAAAACAATGTACAGTACTTTTGGTTTTGGTACTAGGGATTGAACCCAGGGGAGCTCTACTACTTAAGTACATCCCCAGTGCCCCCCCCCCGCCTTTTTTTAAAATTTTGAGTTGTTTAGATCCTTGCTAAATTGTTGAGGCTGTCCTTGAACTGGAGATCATCTTGTTTTAGCCTCTGCCTTAGCATCCGAGTTTCTGGATTTACAACAGGTGTGTGTGGATAGCAGTTTATTAATAGTAGCTTCAACCTCCCCAAACTGGAAATGACCCTTATCAGTAGGTGAAAAAAAAATGATGGTAAATACAATAAATGATTATTTAACCATAAAGAGAAACCAGGCACAGTGGTGCTCTCATCTGTAATCCCAGAGACTCAGGAGGCTGAGGCAGGAAGATAGCAAGTTTAAGGCCGGCCTGGGCAATTTAGTAAGACTCTGTCTCAAAATAAAATTAAAAAGTGTGTGTGGGGAGGATAAACTATTGATACTTACATCCTTACAACTCTAGAAAACATCATACTGTAGAAAGAAGTCAGGCTCAAAGGGTACATACTGTAAAGATTCTCTTTGTAATGAAGTTCTAGAACAGGCGAACTAATTTGTAACCATGGAAATAAGATCAATGGTTGTTGGGGGACAAAGGATATGATTGATGGCAAAGGACACAGGGAACATTTTGGTGTCTTGGAAATGTTTTATACCTTGACTGTGATTGTGCTTACAATTATGTACATTTTCAAAATTCATAAAAAATGTGCACATAAAGTAGGGCACGGTGGCACATGCATGTAATCCCACAAAGTTGGGAGGTTGAGGCAGGAGAATCATAAGTTCAGGGCCAGCCTCAGCAACTCAGTGAGGCCCTAAGCAATTTAGGGAGAATTGTCTCAAAAATGTAAGCAGAAAATTTGTTAATATTATTATATATAAGTTTTATCTTGATAGAGTTGATTAAGAATTATGTCATTTAAGAGAAAAAAAATGAAAAGAAAAATATATAATTTAGATTAGAAAAATTAGCCAGATAATGCCAGAAATTAGCAGGGTACAAAATTCCTACTAATGGGTACATGGGTGGCCTGTGATCTAGCAATTCATTTCCCACAAATAACCTCAAAAGACAGTCTCAAATGGGTTCATAAGGTACAGAGGCAAGAAGACATTCACTGCAAAGTTACTTCGGGATTGGAGTTTGTTTTCATTCCTTGGGGCATAGATGCATAAAATGTAGTAGATGTGCACTTGGATTACTGTGTGGCAGAAACAGTGGATTAGATGTACCCAGAGTAGCATGCATGGGTCTGCAGAATAAAAAACTAAGAAAATAAGGCATGTGCATGTGTTGTTGGGTGTAGTGGTGTCCACCTGTAATCCAAACTACCTGGGAGGCTGAGGCACAAGGATCACAAGTTCCAGGCCAGTGTTAGGAACTTAGTGAGACCCTATCTTAACTTAAAAAAAAAAAAATGGCTAGGGAGACAGTATAGTGGTAAAGCACTACTGGGTTCAGTCCCCAGTACCACAAAAAGAGAGAGAAAAGAAAGAAAGAGAGAGAGAGAGAGAGAGAGAGAGAGAGAGAGAGAGAGAGAGAGAGAGAGAGAAGAAAGAAAGAAAGAAAGAAAGAAAGAAAGAAAGAAAGAAAGAAAGAAAGAAAGAAAGAAAGAAAGAAGAAAAATGTGGAAAAACTAGATCTTTGGTACATCCCTGGTGGGAATGTAAAATGGAACAGCCATTCTAGAAAATAGTGTGGCAGTTTCTTACAAAACTAACATGCACTTACCTTAAGACCAGTAATTATACTCTTGAGGCATATGTTCCAGAGAAATGAAAATTCATATTCACATAAAAACCTGTACATGAATATTCATAATAGCTTTATTTGTAATAGCCCCAAACCAGGAACAACCCAAATATTCTTCAGTTCAACATGTGACTGGCTAAACTCTGGCACAAACACACTATGGGATACTAATAAGTGAGAAAAAAGAAAGAACTAGCCGGCATGGTGGCACATGACTATGGTCCCAGCACTTGGGAGATAGAGGTGACAGGGCACTTGAGCCCAGGGATTTGACACCAGCTTGGCCAACATAATAAGACTCTGTCTAGGAAGGAAGGGAAAGAGGGAGGAAGAAAGGAAAGAAGGAAGGAAGGAGGGAAGAAGTGAAGGAGGGAAGGAAAGGTAGGCAGGCAGGGGAATTCACACAAAAAGAAACATAAATATACCTCAAAGTCATTCAGGTTGTGTGTGTGTGTGTGTGGGGGGGTGCTTATCTTGAAAAGTGATTCCATTTATTTACATAATAGTCCCCTGTTGTTTTGTTTAAAAGAAAAAACAGGGATTGAATCCAGGGATGCTCTACCATGGGACACATCCCCAGCGCCCCCCACTTTTAAATTAAATTATTAATTCTAATTTGTTATACACAATGGCAGAATGCAATTCATTTCATATTACACATATAGAGCACAATTTTTCAAGTCACTGATTGTATACAAAGTATTTTCACACCATTCATATCTTCATACATGTACTTAGGGTAATGATGTCTAACTCATTCCACCTTCATTCCTAACCCCTTCCCCCCTCCCTTACCCTCTCTCCCCTTTGCCCTATTCCTCCATTCCTCGCCTCCCATCACCATTATGAATCAGCATCCTCATATCAAACAAAACATTCCACCTTTGGGTTTTCGAGATTGGCTAACTTCACTTAGCAGTATATTCTCCGACTGAAAATGCCATGATTTTATTGTCTTTTAATGCTGAGTAATGTTCCATTGTGTATATATACCAAAGTTTCCCTATCCATTCATCTACTGAAGGGCATATGGATTGGTTCCACAATTTAGCTATTGTGAATTATGCTGCTATAAACATTGATATAGCTGTATTCCTGCAGTATGCTGTTTTTAAGTCCTTTGGGTATAAGCCGAGGCATGGGATAGCTGGGTCAAATGGTGGTTCCATTTCAAGTTTTCCATACTGCTTCCCATATTGGCTGCACCAATTTGCAGTCCCACCAGCAGTGTATGAGTGTACCTTTTTCCCCCACATCCTCATCAACACTTATTGTTGTTTGTCCTCTTAATAGCTGCCATTCTGACTGGAATGAGATGAAATCTTAGAGTAGTTTTGATTTGAATTTCTCTAATTGCTAGAGATGTTGAACATTTTTTTCATATGTTTGTTGATTGATTGTCTATCATCTTCTGAGAAGTGTCTGTTCAGTTCCTTGGCCCATTTATTGATTGGGTTATTATTATTATTATTATTATTATTATTATTTTGGTGTTAAGGTTTCTGAGTGCTTTATATATCCTAGAGTTTAGTGTTCTATCTTATGTGCTTGTGCTAGAGATTTGCTCCTATTCTGTAGGCTCTCTATCTACTTCACTGATGGTTTCTTTTGCTGAGAAGAAGCTTTTTAGTTTGAATCTATCCCATTTATTGATTCTTGGTTTTAATTCTTGAGCTACAGGAGTCTTATTAAAGAAGCTGAATCCCCAGCCTTTTTTACTTTTTGTTTTGAGACAGGATCTTGCTAAATTTATCATCTGGCCTCAACCTTGTGATCCTCCTACCTCAGTCTCCCGAGTCACTGGAATTGAGACCTGTGTAACAGCACCCCTTTTACTTAACTATTATTATTTTTTCCTTAGGTACCAGAGATTGAACCAAAGGGCACATAATCACTGAGCTACATCCCCAGCCCTTTTAAAATATTTTATTTAGATATGGGGCCTCACTAAATTTCTGAGGCTGGCTTTGAACTTATGATCCTCCTGCCTCAGCCTCCTGAGTTGCTGGGATTATAGGTGTGTAGCAGCTACATAATATTTTTGAAATAAGATAAAGAGATTAGTTTTTGCCAGGGACAAGATAGAAGTGAGTGGGCAGGACTGTGACTATAAAGGGGTACTATGAGGGAGTTCCCTTGTGGCAGTGTTACTGAAAGTTTCGTCCTTGTCCCTGGTTCCAATCCAATAATGAGGATGTGTTTTGAGAAAAAGGAAAAAGAACTTTTATTGCTTTGCTAGCAATGGAGAAGCACAGTGGACTCCTGTCCCAGAGGCTGTGATTCCAAAAGCTACATTCCAAGTCTCTTGAGCTGTAATTCACTTGTTAATTTGGGAGACAGTCATTTCTGAGATTTTATGGTGCCAACACCAAAGTCTAAATTACTTCATTCCTATGATGGGTGTGTGCTCCCACCTAGACAGATAACTCTGCCTAGGCTGGAGAAGAATGGTAATCCTATTTTCTCCAGAGTAGGAGAGATTAGGGAGATGGAAGGAGAAAGAGAAAGAAGCATGTCCCTTCCAAAAATAAGTTGCAGTGGCAGAGGAGCAAGGGCTATATTCAAAGCATAAGGAGGACCACTGTTACAGTTTTGGAGCAGTTCTGTATCTTGACTGTGGGGGGTACAAAGATTGATTCCTGGGATCAACTTGCACAGATTTATACACATATATACAGCATGAGCACGCGTGCGCGCACACGCATACACACATACACACACACACACAAAGTGCATGTCACCATGGGAGAAAAATTAATGGAAAGATCTGTAGTCTATTTCACAGCATCATAACAATGTCAGTTTCTTGGTTTTGCTATTTTTCTGTGGCTATATAATGTCATCATTGGGGGAAGCTTGAGAAAGTTTCATGGGACATTAATTTTGTGACTTTTTGTGAGTCTATAATTATTTCAGACTAAAAGGATAAAAAGAACAACAACCATATGTACAATTCTTCAATACGCACTACACAAGAATGGCTAAGAACAAAATCATGTTTATCAAACACCTTAGAATGGTAGTCTAGGGGGTGAGGGAGTGGAGGAGGAATGAGGATAAAAGGATAAAAACAGCAACATTAATCAAGGTCCTCTATGATGATAATGTGCTGTACACTGAAAAGATATTAACTTCACCTTCTCTGCTCCTGAGGTCCTGCAGATAAGGAAGGGTGTTTGTTGACCATAGGGAGTTGTAGGGGAGGTGGATCCATAAGAGTAAAGATGGGGCCTTTTCCCAGTGACATTAAATGTTTCTTCCTTTACTCAATAGAAAATTGGAGGAAGGTTGGGCTGGGATTGTTGTGGCTCAGTGGTTGGGTGCTTGCCTTGCATGTGTGAAGCACTGAGTTTGATCCTCAGCACAAATAAATAAATAAAATTGTGTCCATCCACAACTAAAAAAATATTTTAAAAACCCCTCACACATCAGATAGAGCAGTAATCTCTAGGGTATATAAAAAACTCAAGAAGCTAAGCACCAAAAAAACACAAATAACCCAATCAACAAATGGGCCAAGGACCTGAAAAGACACTTCTCAGAAGAGGATACACAATCAATCAACAAATATATAAAAAATGTTCAACATCTCTAGCAATTAGAGAAACGCAAATCAAAACTACTCTAAGATTTCATCTCACTCCAGTCAGAATGACAGCTATTGTGAAGACAAACAACAATAGTGTTGGTGAGGATGTGAAGAAAAAAGGTACACTCATACATTGCTGTATGAGTGTACAAATTGGTGCAGCCAATATGGAAAGCAGTATGGAGATTTCTTGGAAATCTGGGAATAGAACCAGCATTTGACCCAGCTATTCCTCTCCTTGGACTATACCCAAAGGAATTAAAAACAACATACTACAGAGACATAGCCATATCAATGTTTATAGCAGCACAATTCACAATAGCTAAACTGTGGAGCCAACCTAGATGCCCTTCAGTGGATGAATGGATTTTAAAAAAAGGTGGCATATGTACACAATGGAATTTTACTCAGCATTAAAAAAGAACAACAGCATGACATTTGCAGGTAAATGGATGGCATTGGAGAAGATAATGCTAAGTGAAGTTAGCCAATCCCCAAAAAACAAATGCCAAATGTTTCTCTGATATAAGGAGGCTGACTCATAGTGGGTATTGAGGGAGAGCATGGGAGGATTAGATGAATTCTAGATAGGGAAGGGAGATGGGAGGGAAAGGGAGGGGCCAGGGAATTAGCAAGAATGATGGATGTGATAGACATCATTATACAAAGTACATGTATGAAGACTTGAATTGGGTGTCAACATACTTTATATACAAAGATATGAAAAATTGTGGTATATATGTGTAATAATAATTGTAATGCATTCCACTGCTGTCGTGTACTTAAAAAAATAAAATCAATGAAAGATTAAAAAAAAAAGAAATTTGGAGGAAGGTTGAAGGGGGAAGAGGAAGAAAAGGTTATGGGAAGGGATGGATGTGGTGTTGGTGTATGTGTGTCTGTCTAGAGTATTCTTCTGGGGGTTCTGGGTTGGTCTAGGGATTACATGGGTCACAGTGACCAAAGCCTTCTAGAGCTCAGAGGTCCTAATGAAGAAGGCCAGAATTTTAGGCACTCTTGTGAGCAGCTGGTGCTCACAGGATGCTATATGTGCTGGAAACTTGGAAGTTTTTGCATGGCCTCCTGGATCTAATGACCTTAGGCAAGACCTCTAATTTACCTGTGTTCCCACTATTCTTTGCAGTGCCCCCACAATACTGTTTAGAAGGCAGAGCTAATAAAAAGATAAAAAGATTGATAGGACTTTTTTTTTTTTTTTTGGTACTGAGGATTGAAATCAGGGATGCTCAACTACTGAGCCACAACCCCAGCCCTTTTTTAATATTTTATTTTGAGAGAGGGTCTTGCTGAGTTGCCAAGTGCCTTACTAAGTTGCTGAGACTGGTTTTGAACTTGTCACCCTCTTGCCTCAGCCTCCCAAGTTGCTGGGATTACAGGTGTGTATCACTGTGCCCAGCATTATTTAAGATAATGAGTGATGCTGGGCACAGTGGTGTATTTCCAGCTGCTTGGGAGGCTGGAGCAGGAAAATTGAAAGTTCAAGGTCAGTCTGGGCAATTTAAATCTGTCTCAAAATAAAATAAAAAAGGCTGGGAATATAGCTAAATGGAGGAGTACCCTGGGGTTCAATCCCTAGTACAAAAAAAAAATGCTTAGAAATAATTTAATGTTCAATAGTAGAGTCTTGGTTAAATGTACATTGTGTTTTGAATAAATAGAACACATTAGTTGGGCAGTGGGCGGGGAGGCTGAGGCAGGAGGATAGAGAGTTCAAAGCCAGCCTCAGCAAAAGTGAGGCACTAAGCAACTCAGTAAGACCCTAAATAAATAATATAAAATAGGGCTGGAGATGTGGTTCACTGGTGGAGTACCCTTGAGTTCAAATACACTATTGCTCCACCCCCCCCACCCCCTCCACCCCCGCAAAAAAAAAAAAAAAAAAAAAGGAAAAAGACCAGTGGATAGTCACCAAAATTGTAATGCCAGTGGACTTAAGATTTGTGCACTTGGTGGCTGGAATTGTAGCTCAGCCATAGAGTGCTTTCCTCTTAGGTGTGAGGCACTTCGTTCGATTTCCAGCACCACATATAAATAAGCAAAAAAAGGTCCACCAACAAAGTAAATAAATAAATAAATAAAAATTTGTGCACTTTACCAAATGTAAATTAGGTTTAAATTTTTGAAAAGTTTTAGCTTTCCTTTTTCTTTGGTACTAGGGATTAAAACCCAGGGCCTCGGGCACGCTAAATAAGTGCTCTATCACTAAGTTATACTATCAACCAAAAAGTTTTTAAAAATATAATACTGGTGAGATGAAATTATGGGCAACAATATTTTTCATTATTATTCAATCTTCCTGTGGTAAATATGTGCTACCTTTTGTAGGCAGGTAATAAAATAACCACTTTGTTCCTTTTCTAATGGAGTCTAGCAGCTCTGCCTGAAAAGAGGGCATAGGGACAGTGTGCTCTTAGGCCTACTTTGGCCCAGGAAGAGGCTGGCACTTGGCCTCTTGTTTTCTCCAGCCTCTTGACCAGCCAGCTCTGGCCAGCTCAGCCATTTACACGCCCAGAACCGGTTGTTTCAGGAACCGCCCAGAAATCAGCTGTTGCTTTCCTGGAAGATAGGAGAACCAGGACATGAAGGTCTAAAGAGGGACCGGCAAGGTCACTTGATAAATGTGAGATATTTATAACCATATCTCTCCCCTCCTGCAGATCTCTTCCTTTACTCTCTCAGGGCGGTCTCCCATTGGACGCTAAGGAAGGCATTTATCATGGGTGGAGATCTGGGTGGATTCACAGAGGGTGGCTTGCTCCCCTCTCTCATTGCCTCCTACTATAAACAATACTACCATTATAGCGAATTGACCACGTGTCAGGTGTTTCTCCACCACTGCATTTCACACCACAACCCTGTGAGGTCCCTACTGGTCTGATGCCCACTTTATAGGTGAAGAACTCAAGGATCAGAGAGGTTAAGGAACTCGCCTAAGCTAACAGTAGTGAATTCCAACCCGGGCCAAGCCAGGGCTCCAGCTAGTGAGACCGCCCCGCTTAGGGACAGGACCAGCGAGCCTTCCAAGGTCAAGAAGGACGCAGCCCCGTGGACCCCGCGGCCTATTTGGGCATGCAGCCACGGTTGGGGACAAGACCCGACGCGGGGTGGGAAGACAGCCTGGAGTCCCGAGTAAATGCCCGGGGTCGGCCGGAGTAGTGGCCGGGCCGGGGCGGGTGGGGAGAGGGACCGCGCGGCTGCGGAGCCCAGAAGCCAGAAGTGCTGCTGGGGACCTTCCCGTAAACGCTGGCAGGGCGGGGCGGGGCGGGGCGGGGCGGAGCTTGGCCTCGGCCCAGCATTTCCGGGGACACCGCGCTGGACAGAGGGCGTTCGCTGGACCCTCCGGGCCCCCAGGGACTGCGTCGGGCAGTCCTGGCAGCGGGAGGGAGCCTGCAGAACCTCGGGCCGCGCTGTGGCTCAGAGGTGGCTACGCCGGGGGTGGTGACTCACTCCAGGTAGGCGCGCGTGGCGGGGGGGGTCGCCAGGCGGCATGGGACCTGCGGCCCCAGGGTAACAGACGAGGCCCAGGCAGCTGGACCTCGGTCCCCCACTCTCCGAACTACCACCTCCCGCCAAGCCCCTCTCCCAAGAGGGCGCCACCTGCACGCTCTGATGGGCACCCGCGCCCGCCACTGGGGGAGCCTGTTGCCATGGCAGCGCAGGAGGCTGGCCCACGTTCCCATGGCCACCGGGGGCCTCCGCTTCGAATCCTTTAACTGCGTCTTAAAACACTCTGCTTATGCCACCCCTTACTCCCAAACCGGGAATTCTGACCCGGGAGGGAAGAGTAGTCACTTGGAATTTGAAAAGGCTTGGGCCCTTCCTCATGGTGGTCTTTTTATACCCTCCAAATTAGGCCCTTTGTTACGGCTTTTTTTCTTCTCTACAGCAACCAGGTGGATTTAGGGGATAGGAGGGGAGGAACATGAGGGTCTTGGGAAAGAGATCCTGTTGTGGCCTCTCCAGAGCCATTATGATTTAGCACAAAAGTGCAGGAACCTAGGGTCATCTTGGGAAGGTCATCAAACTTCTGCTTATATTTCGTCACAGGGGTTGTAGCTCAGTGGTAAAGCGCTTGCCCCCCATGTGTGAGGGAGGCTCTGGGTTTGATTCTCAGCACTGCATATACGTAAAGAATCAAATAAAGCCCATCAACAATTAAAAATGCATATAAAAGTTTTCAAAAATCACAGGATTCTTGTGAGGGTTGAATGCCATAAGAGCATAGAAGCATATAATTAAAAAAAAATATTTCCCCATAGATGCTTTACAACTGGAAGAGATTTAGAAATCACTTAGTCCTGTGCTGCCTCATTTTCATGGGGGAAACTTGACTCGCAGATTCAATTACTTCCTAAATGATACAGTGAGTTGGTGGGAAGGCCAGAGTTTTAACTCAGTTGCCTGAGTCCCAGGCTGTGGCTGTTTTCCTTTGTGAATATTCTTTCCTCAGAGAAATAAGGTATATCACCCGCTATTGGCTGAAGATAATTTAAAGATGGAGATGGGAATGGGCATGGTGGCTCATGCCTGTAATCCCAGTGACTGGGGAGGCAAGGCAGGAGAATCTCAAATATGAGACCAGCTTCAGCAATTTAGTGAGACCCTAAGCACTTTAGGGAGGCCTATCTCAAAAAGAAATTTTTTTTTTTTTAAAGGGCTGGGGGAGGGACTGGGGTTGTGGCTCAGAGGTAGAGCGCTTCCCTAGCATGTGTGAGGCACTGGGTTCAAATCTTAGCACCACATATAAATAAATAAATCACCCCTGGATTCAATTCCCGGTATCAAAAAAAAAAAAAAAAAAAGAGAGAGAGAGAATGGGACTGGCAGTGTGGCTCCGTGGTACAACATGTGTTTAGCATGCTTTGAGGCCCTAGGCTCTATCCCCAGCTTCAAATAAATAAAATTAAAGACGGAGACATTGACAATAGGTAAACTAAAGATGGGAAATTGAGGCTTTTGCTTTAGGGAGAACTGAAAGATTCTCTCTCCCTGGCACATGGGTCTTATATGCCCAGAACTTTTACTTTAATGCTGTTATCTAATAGGAGCGAGAGAATTCAGCTACTCTCCAACATACTATCTCTTCTAAAGCCAACAAAGCTGAGACTAGAGATATATGAGTAAGAAAACCCTTTGCCCTAAAGCCAGGAAATGAGGCTCTAGCCCTTCCTGCATGGTGTGGTACCTTTTCCTTTGAACAGGATAGAGGAAGGTGGGAAAGAAAATCCAGGAGGAGCACTTGAATTAATCGTTTGGAAATGATTTGAGACAGGCAGCTAGAGCAGAAAACTCATTTATTCATTTAGTAAATATTTACTGTGTGCCTGCTATTTACAAGTTCTGCCCTGGGGCTGGAGATTTAAAAACCCGAGTTAGGCAGGTCTGGTTCTTGCACCAAGCAGCTTGTAGAAGAGAAGGGAAGAGAGGGATGGGATGTGCAAATGAGTGTTTTACTACAGCATAATGAGTGCCTTAATGGAAATCTGAGCTGAGTGCAGAGGGAACCCAGAGAAGCAACTCCGGAAATCGGCAAAAACAACAGGATTCTAGCCTCTACTGCCTGGGAGCACTGCTGGAGCTCTGCCAGGTTGGCCCTGGCCACTACCTTTTGGGAACAAAGAAATGAGTAATGGACATGTCTAAAGAAATGTGGGTGAGGATGGGTTTTCCCTGGAAAGAAGAGCTTAAAGGATCCTGATGAACTGTAAATGTAAGGCAGATACCATTTCCTTCACATTATCAACAATGCTTAGAAGGCAGCAAGTGCCCCAGAAACATTTGTGGGAAGAAGGAGTGAAGAAAGGAAGGATGGAGAAGGAAGGAAAAGAGGAAGAGATGAGAGAGAGAGGAATTGGAAGGCAGGAAGGACAACAGCCCATATTATCTGAAGAGGAGATGGCTTTAGAAACCTGGTTGAGATTCTGACTATAGGTAGAGTGCCCATGTGGGCCCTGGAGTAGAAGATCTGGGTCTGGTCCTAGACCTGACTTAGCACTTGTGTGACTTGAGCAAGTTCCCGAGCCTCTCTGTGCTCCAGTTTCTTGTCTGTGTAGTGGGAGTAAACTGTAACTTATGTCTCCCTCTGTTGTGAGGATTAAATAAATGATTAAATGTAAAAAGGTCAGCACAGTGTTAAATGTCAACTTTGATTTAGGTGAAAAGAGTTTGCCAAATATTTCACATCACAGTTATATAACTGTTCCAAAGTAAGGTATGATTTCTTTTTACCTGAAGAAGGCTAATTTTTTGTTTGTTTGTTTGGTACTGGGGATTGAACAGAAGAGTGCTCTGCCACTAAGTTACATCCCTAGACTTTGTATGTTTTATTTTGAGACAGAGCCTCATTAAGTTGCTGAGGGCTTTCTAAGTTTCTGAGACTGGACTTCAACTTGTGATCCTCCTGCCTCAGCCTCCAGAGTTTTGAGGATTATAGGCATATGTCAGAGTGCCTGGCTTGATCAAGGCTAATTTTGAAAGTTCCCTGTATCTGCAGATGAATGTAACTTAAAGAAATAGTTCCTCATTTTTTGGGGAGGGGAGTTTTTTTTTTTTAAATATTTATTTTTTTAGGTGTAGATGGACACAACACAATGCCTTTATTTTTATGTGGTGCTTGAGGATCGAACCCGGGTCCCGCCTGTGCTAGGCAAGCGCTCTACCACTGAGCCACAATGCGGGAGTTTTTTATTTTGTTTTGTTTTGTTAGTTACTGGGGATTAAACGTAGGGGTACTGTAACACTGAGCTACATCCTTAGTCCTTCCTATTTTTTATTTTGAGATAGGTCTTATTAAATTGTCAGGCTGGCCTCTGACTTTTGATCCTCTTGCTTCAGCCTCCTAAATCACTGGAATTACAGGCATGAGCCACCTAACTTATGTGTCCCTCTGTTGTGAGGGAGTTGACAAGGATCCTTTTGAAATCAGATGAAAGCTCTGATCCCCTTTCTCCAGAAATAGCATGTCATTCTTGGGGTTCACAATTTCCTGACGCCTACCCTGGGGTTAAGGGGCTCCCTGCTCTGCTCCACATCCCACAGGCTGCAGTGAAAAGGCCTAAGGCAGCATTCATTGAAGAGGCTCTAGGAGGTGCAAACAGGGTCTGCTCTTTCAAGGGGGTATGGAAACCACAAGATAGGAGATTTGGAACTAATCCCATGTCTGGGTGGGTCTGGCTCCTTAGAGCTCCCTCCCCTGTTGGGACCAGGCTAGGGCCACTCGGAACCTCAAGTGCTGCAGAGTTCCTGGTGTGGCAACCTCTAGCCTGATGCTCACTTTACATTTATAAATGGTGCTGTTAGCAAGTCCCAGGGAGTCATGGGCCTGGGTAGTTAGTGTATAAGCTCCCTCAGAAAAGTCTTTGTTGCCCTTTCTGCGAGTGTTGTCTCCTAATGCCATTGCTTTAGGGTGGCAAGTGGGCATACCACTATGGGTTGGGTATTTCTTAGAACCTTCATTCTGGCAAAGCAGGGTGGAAGTACCATCCTTGCAGCCACAGAAAAAATAGCAACCTATATGTCCATTCCCACCACCCTTGTAGGCATACCAACCTGCCTACCCTCTGGATTCAGCATCACAGTCAAGAGAAAGGCTCTATCTGGGAGCAAGAGTGGCAGCCACCAGGTAATCTAAAGTGATCGAGACCTACCAGGTGGCCTAAAATGCCCATCCTCTCTGGGACAAAAGAGGCTAAGTGGAGAACCTTGGGCCTGGGAAGGAAGTTTTATTCTCTTGGGTAATGGCAGGGCCCTGGCCTTCATAGAGCCTGGGGCTCAGAGTGGATTTACGTAGGAAAGAACTCAGTGGCAAATGGAGAGATAAGTTTCTTACTTCTTAAGATCTTGGGAACTGAGTCTTATAATAAGCTGAACTGGAACCCGAGACTCTTTCTCCCCCAGGCCTGAATCCTTCTTGCCCCATCCTTACCTGGCCTAGAACACTTACCTTCTACCTGTGAGAGGCTGCAGTGGTTTGAGAGCAGGGCAGAGTTGCTGGGCAGTCACTGTGCACCTTCAGGGTTATAGGTGCTAAGTAACTGTCAGGCCAATTACCCTATGCTCTCTAGTCCCCCCAGTGAGCAGGCCTAAAGGCACAATATCTCCTGAGCTAGTGTTGGGGGTGCAAAGGAGTGACAGTGGCAACTTCATGTTCTACCCTGCCTGCGCAGGGACAGGTTGAGCCCTGCAGGTTGCACAATACCCCTGTAGGGCGGGGAGAGGGGGGGATCCCCTCCCAGGGAGTGGCCAAATCAGGCCCCAACAGGCCCAGTGGGGGTGGTGCTGGGTGGAAGGCTGCTCACCATAGCGGGCACACCCAGGTTTGGGCTGGGTAGGCTGGTTTCTTCTCCCTGTGAGAGTTGCAACCTCAGCACTGGATTTGTAGAAGGCAGCCTAACCAAGAAAAGAGCCTAGAAGGGGTGGGGTGATCCTTAGCATGGGCATCTAACATGGTTAAAAGTTGTTGAGGCTTTGGACAACTTTTAGATGGAGTGATACCATAGCCTGGAACATGGAGCATTCACTACATTCCAGTGTTGCCAATTGCTTTATAGGTATTATCTCTTCATTTCTTTTAACTGCTCTAAAGTACTGTTAGTATTCCCATTGCAGATGAGAAAATGGAGGTCCAGAGGGATGCATGGCTTTCTTTCCCATTTTTTTTTTAAACAAGTACTTTACCATTGAGCTACACCCCCAATCTAAACGACTTTCTTAAAGCCCACAAAAATAACAGGTAATGTTGATTTCTTCTGATAGAAGAACCTATGTGCTCAGTCACTGGATTCTTGCACTTACAGGATCAAGAAAAAAACAAAGGACCAGTGGACAGGAACCTGGTTTGGGGAATAGAGATGAGGCCATTTATTTACATTCATTGCCAGACCTTGGTTGAAAGCTGCCTGAGATTTGAAGGTAGTATTAGTACTAACCCTGGGTGGATGCCCTCTTCTGCAGAGGGCACTGCCCCAAGGAAGCACCCAGCCCCCAGGACCTGGCAGCTATTGGCTGATTTAAAAGCACACACAGGATGTGCCAGCTGGTGTCACTTGCTCATCAAAATGTATCCATGCTGCAGCTGAGCTACTTACCGAGCCCTAGAGAAGAGACAGAAGCAGCGTGCCCAGCCAGGGCAGGGTGGGGAGCTGCAGCTGCAGTTTGGTATAAGAGAAGGACTTGGGGCTACGAGGGGATAGTGGCAGGGGGCCAGGACCTGAGGAGCTGGGCCACAGCCAGTTTGTGTCTGCAAGGCCTTGCTTGGGCAGGCTGCCAGTCAGCACCAAGAGCAGGGAGGAGTCTGGAGACTACCCTAGGAGGGAAAGTGGGACCTCTGGGTTCAAGCTCCACTGGACTTGGCAGGAGGCCCCTCCCCCAAGGGCAGCAAACAAAGCAATGACTCCCGAGTAGAATTGTGGGAGCCAGGGAGCCAGGCTCCCTGGGTGGGAATCAGAGCTGGCAGGCTTGGCTAGGGGCTGCCTGGCAGGGGTCATTCATGGGCAAGGATGTCTTGTTTGCACCTGAGCAGAAGTGGTACCTCAGGTGATTAATCAGTATTGATGGGTTTAGGAGACTGAATGTGGCCTGCTGAAGGTTCTATGGCTAATGCTTGCCTGGTGCCTATTCCCAGCCTTCCTGGAGAGAAGGAACAGGAGAGAGGCAGCAGATAGATGTGTTCATTTGATTCACATTTCTTCTTCTTCTTCTTCTTCTTTTTTTTTTTTCTTTCTTTTTTTTTTTTTACAGGGATTGAACCCAGGGGTGCTTAATCACTGAGCCACATCCTCAGATCTTTTTTATTTAGAGACAGGATCTTGCTGAGGGACTCAGCCTCTCTAGCCACTGGGATTATAGGCGTGTGCCTCCACACCTGGTTTACAGTTTTCTTCTTGTTTTTTTAATTTTCTCTTTCTCAGTAGCCTTTCTTATTTCTCATCATTCTCTTTCCTTCTTCTGTAGTTCCTCTCTTTTTTTAAAATTTTACCACCTTATCCCCTTTTTGTTCCCTCTCTCTCTCTCTCTCTCTCTCTCTCTTTTTGGTCCTAGAGATTGAATTTAGAGGTGTTCTTCCACTGAGCTACATTTCTAGCCGCCCCCCCACCCCATTTAACTTTGAGATAAGGTCTCACTAAGTTGCTGCAGCTACCCTAAAACTTTCCATCCTCCTGCCCCTCCTGCCCCAGCCTCCCAAGTAGCTAGGATTACAGGTGTGGCCACCATGCCCAGCCAGTCTCTCTTTTTTTCCCTATGATAATAGATAGAAAGTATAAGTTTACATACAGTAAAATGCATGGATCTTAAGTATACAGCTTGACATTTTAACATTTGTACACACTTGGAAAACCAATACCAGATCTAGATATAGAATGTTTCTATCATCCCTCAAGTTTCCTCCTCTCCTTCCTACAAGTCATGTACTCACTAGTCTGACATCTCTCACCGCAGAGAAGTTTTGTCTCAACTTTGTTATAATGTCTTCCAATGCACATTTTACCTCTTATTCTTTATTTTGTGTGTGTGCTACTGGGATTTGAACCCAGACACTTAACCATTGAGCCACATCCCCAGCCCTGTTTTATATTTTATCTAGAGACAGGGTCTCCACTGAGTTGCTTAGGAACTTGCTAAGTTGCTGAGGCTGGCTTTGAACTCGAAATCCTTATGCCTCAGCCTCCCAAGCCTCCTCAGTCTCCCAAGGGATTACAGGCATGCATGCGTGTGCCACCGAGCTTCCCCACATTACCTCTCATTCTTGTGCCTTTGTCCTTATGTGTGCATAAGACAGACCCTCAGAGAAGGCAGGAGGGTCAGAATGGAAGGATGAGTTAGGACCAGTGAGCACGGGTGGAGATGGAGATGGAGGGCCACACTTTATGATGACTTCATCCTGCTGGCTCCGGGCACAGAGGAAGTGTTGCTTTTCTCTCTGCCCCCCCCCCCCCCCCGCCCCACCACCACTCTGTACTCCCTTTCCAAGCTGCCCCCTGAGCTCTTTATAAACACTGACAATTCTAGCCAAGAAAGACTTGCCTCCATCCAAGAGAAGCAGAGGGGAAGAAGAGACATGTCATTGGCTTGGGAACCACTCTTCAGCCCATAGGAAGTCTGTTCAAAGGAGATTTTTCTCTGTCGGTTGTCCTTCTGTTTCTTCCAGTCTGGGGAGAACACATTAGCACACTCACAGAAGACGGTGGAGCCCATGAGGACTGAGGTTGCCAGGCTGGGGATGCGGGTTAGAGGGCTCTTCTCCAGGCCAACATTGGGCCCCTCCTATTGTCAGCCCTGTGGAGCTCGTACTGGAGTGCCATGAGAGGCAATGGGGGTTTAGAAGACTGAAGACCTGTCACTGCCCTCAAGGGGCTTGCTGCCCAGTTGGCACAAGACATACTTTTGAAGCATTTGAGCAGCCGTGAGCAGGATATAATTAACCACCAAGTGAGGCTGCAGCAGCCCCTGCCTCCTCTCCCCAGAGATGAGTATAGCCTTGTGTTGCCAAGACACGGGCAGACCAATCTTTCTGCCACCTTAGGAACTATCTGATGTTGAGATTCAGGTTCTCAACAAAGACTAATTGAGCAGGTGGCCACAGATCAAGTGCTGCTCTAAGTAAGGGCAATAAGCAGAAAACAAGAGAAGGAAATGCTGTAACCATTATCTTCATTTCGACAAAATTTCTTGAGGTTTTTCCCATAATAGTCTTGAGGATAATATGGAGAAATGTGGGCTGAATAGTGGAGTTAGGAGGGCACAGAGATAATTGCTCAACCTATTAGGGCTATTGGTCTATTTTACTATTGAGGGGATCCTATGACATGCCACGGGGCTCTGTTTTCGGTTGTCTTACTTATTTTTCCCAAATGAAGAGCTAAAGGATCGGTACAAAAATATCCATAACTTTACCTTTATTGACAAACTGTTTTTTTTTTTTTGAAAGTTTTTTTTTTTTAAAGAGAGAGGGAGAGAGAGAGAGAATTTTAATATTTTATTTTTTAGTTATCGGCGGACACAAATCTTTGTTTGTATGTGGGCCGCACGCATGCCAGGTGAGCGTGCTACTGCTGAGCCACATCCCCAGCCCGACAAATTGTTAAAGTTTTACCGTAGTCATGTTCTTACTCTTTCTTACACACACACACACACACACACACACACACACACACACACACAATTTTTTTTTTGCTGAGTATTTGAAAATAAGTTGTAGTATCATGACACCTCTAAAAACCTCAATAGGCATTTCCAAAAAACAAGGACTTTATCATACATAAGAAATACCATTATCATACCTAAGAAAATGAGCAATATTGAGCATGCCTGTAATCCCAGCTGAAGTAGAACTATTGTAAGTTCAGGGTAACTTAGTAAGACCCTATCTCAAAAAAATTGGGTTCAGTCCCCATACAAAAACAAAAAAACCTAGAAAATAAACAATAAAGTCAATAAATACCAGCTGGGCATGGTATTTATTACACACCTGTAATCCCAGTGATTTTGGAGCCTAAGGCAGGAGGATCACAAATTTGAAGTCAGCCTCAGTAACTTAGATCCTGTCTGAAAAAGGAAAATAAAAGGGCTGGGGATGTAGCTTAGTGGTAAAGCATTCCTAGGTTCAATCTCCAATACCAAAAAAATTTTTTTAAAACCCAGTAAATATCATCTTACACAGTCTATATTAAAATTTTCCCAATTGCTCCATGGCATTTTTTCTCTCCAAGATTCAATCAAGGTTCATTTATTACCTTTGGTCATTATGCCTTTTTAGTCTCTGAACCTAAAATGGTCCCATCTTTTTTGCCTGTTACTAGATTGACCTTTTGGAAGAATTCAGGCTAGTTGTTTTATAGAATGTTCCCACATACTGGATATGTCTGATTGCATCCTTGTTATTAGATCTGGATTAAACACTTTCGGCAAGAATGCCACAAGATTGTTGTATACTTCTTTTTTTAAAAAAAATATTTTTTAGTTGTAGATGGACACAATATCTTTATTTCTTTTTATGTGGTGCTGAGGATCAAACCCAGTGCCCCATACGTGCAAGGCAGGCACTCTACTACTGAGCTACAGCCCCAGCCCTGTTGTATACTTCTTATTGCATCAATTTCAGGAGGTAAATTATGTCACACAGTTCTATAACCAGTGATGATACTTTTGGCCTTTTGGTTAAGATGGTAGCTACCAGATCTCTCTCTCAAAGATAATTCTTCCCTTTGGTAATTAGTAAAGTCATTTGTGGGACAGACTTTAAGACCTTGCTAATCATACTTTCCTAATAATTTGCCATCCAATTGTTTCACATTCATTGATGATTCTTGTTTGAGTCTACATTTTTAGTCAGCATTTTTCTGTAAAGAAAATCTTCCTTTACAGAAGATTTTCTTTACAGAAATTAATGGATTATATTTTAATTTCATGCATTAGAAGCCATTATGCTATTTGATGCAAAAAGTGGTCATCAAGCTGGCTCCTAAGTCCCTTCCCGCCCTGCAAAATTTGCTCAGTAACAGAATAAGGCACCTCCTAGGTCTCCTTTTGACATGACCCCATAAGTCTTTGATTACTCTTTGCTTTCTGGGCCAACAAACTGTCCTGTGTTTACTTCGTACTTTTCCTTTCATTTTCCAAGGAGTCTTTATTCCTTTTATAGGAAACTGGTTTATAGAAACCAAGATCTGGGTGTTAGGTCTGCTCATCCATTATCTTTATCAATGACTTGTATAAAGGCATAGGAATACTTAGCTAAATTTACAGATTACTCAAAAGTGGGAGGGGAATATTGCAGCAATATTCAAAATGACTTCAGGAGGATGAAACCTGGGCCAGAATCAATAGATTTACAAGAGATACAAAGTCCTGTGTTGAACTGAAAAAGCTAATTGCCTAATTTCAGATTTGGGGGAGGTCTTTACTGGATCAAAGCGTATAAAAACCTAGTTCTATAGCTGGCCATGGTAGCGCATGCCTGTAATCCCAGCGGCTTGGGAGGCTGAGGCAGGAGGATCACAATTTAAAGCCAGTCTCAGCAATTTAGTGAGTCCCTAAGCAACTTGACAAGACCCTGTCTCAAAAAAAAAAAAAAAAAAAAAAAAAGAAAAAAGAAAGAAAGAAAAGAAAAAATAAATGGTGTCTGTGTGGGAGTAGTGGGGACATGGCTCAGTGGGTAAGCACCCTGTGTTTAATCCCTCGTACCAAAAAAAAAAAAGTTCTATTGTTAGTTAAAATGAGCCTGTAGTATTTTGTGACTCTTAGGTTACACTCATTCATTCATTCAACCAATATTTATTGGGGCCTGCCACCATATATCAGTACTGTTCTAAATGCTTAGGACAGGTTAACAAACCAACCAAACACAATTCTTGCCCTTTGATTTTCACCATTGAGCAGAGGAGAGGGGTGACTTGATTTTCTTTGATACTGGGGATAGAACCCAGGGGCACTTTACCATTGAGCTCTATCCCCAGATCTTTTTATTTTTATTTTGAGATAAGGTCTCACTAAAATTGTTGAGGCTGGACTGCCTAAGGATCCAGGGATTATAGGTATGGGCCACTGTGCCCAGCCTGATTTTCATTTTTCTTTCTTTTTTGATCATAGTCTTTTTATTTTTTTATTTTAGAGACAGGGTCTTGCTGAGTTGTTTAGGGCTTCACTAAGTTGCTGAAGCTGGCTTTGAACTTGGGACCCTCCTGCCTCGGACTCCCCAGTCACTAGGACTACAGGCAAATGACACCACCAGCCCCTGTGGAATTCTGTATCCAATGCTAGGAGCCCCTTTAAAAGGGATGCCTAGCTTGCACCATGTGCACACAAGGATGTCAGGATGGTGGAGGTGCAGATATCATGTAACAAGAATAAATTTGGCTTGAAGAGAGGAGACCTGGGCCACTTGGAGTGCTGTGCTCACCCTCTGCCTGCTGTGGGAGAGGATATGGCAGCAGGGAGGCAGGGCAAAAGGATGTGACTCTGAGGACACTGATTTTGGCTGCGGGGTGAAAAAGAGTTGTCTTGCAATTGCAGCAAATTCCTGGAGACTTGGTTCCCAGGGCACGGAACTGAATAGCAGAGGCTTTCAAATTCCTTTGTTATTGTAGTTAAATAAGGACTTACATTTTACTGTAATCCTGTGCACACTTAGGAAAAACTGAAACAGGTTTCCCAAAACATCCATTCTGTGATCAATGAACTCTGCTTTTTCTAGGTTGGTTTTTCACCAAATTGATTTCAGAATTCAATAAGGGGTTCAGGCTACTACTGAAAACCCCTGGTCTCAGCATTGCTGAACTCCACCCATAGGGATGTTGGGAGAATTGTGGAATACCACTCCAGCATTAGTGGGTCCTTTCCTCTGCCAGGTCAAGTGCATATTGTGAAGAAGATCTCATTTTCTTGGCAGTGTAGTGCATTAAATTCTCTTAGCCCACTTAAGCTAATTTTGCCCCGCCTCCCGGGCTTAGGGTGGACAGAATTCTAAGCATGGTCAAACCCCCCGCAGGGTACCTAGACTAAGTGCTGAGCATGTAGTGAACGGCCAGCTAAGACCTGCAGTGGATTGACTCGTGCGGAAATTAGATTCGCAAGCAACCAGCCCCCCTGTCTGCATGAGCTCTGCGGAGTTCATTTGTTCACAGACAAGTGGGTGCCAGGAAGGGGGGATAGGGGGAGCCGCACATAAAGGAAAGAGACCGAGGCCTGACCTTCCCAAGGCGCACAATTCTCAATTTGAGGTCTCGGAGGAGCCAGAAGGGGGCCCTACCCCGCGCTGGTGGGCGGGTCTGAGAGGTAGGGCGGGGATCTGGGGGTCTTCTGTGGTTCGTGGTCCAGGGCTCCAGCTGCGTCGGTGGCTACTTGATTTCGCGGCTTGGCCGCTCCTAGCGAGCCCAGAGGGGGTGCACTAAGCCTGCGCCCCTTATGCTTCCAGCACCCAGGAAAAAGGAAGAGGGAAGGGGAGGGTTGGACAGGAGCGGAGCCCAGAGAGGCAGGACTAACCGCCCAACTTCCTCCTTGCCCTCCTCTCCCTCCCTCCCTTCGAGCGACACTCGCTGGGGAGCTTGGTCTGAACCCACTGGCAGGACGTGCGCCCGGCGGGAGGATCGCGGTGCCGGGGGCTCCTGGCCAGCGTTGCGGCTACCCACGTGACTCGTTCCCCGTCCGCGTCCCCTACCCCCAGGTCTGCAAGGGGAGGCCGGAGGAGTGACTCGGGGGCCGGACTGCGGGGCGGGGCTGCTGCCTGCGATTCCAGTTAGCAACCTGAGCCCGAGCTCGAGGACGCCGTCTCTCGCCGCGGTCCGAAGTCGAAGCGCCGCGATGGGCCGGGCAAGCTGGCCAGCCACCCCGCTGCTGCCGCTGCTGCTCCTCTCTCTGCTCCTGTTGCCGCCGCCTCCGACGCGAGCTCTCAGCCCCAGGATCAGCCTGCCGCTGGGTGAGTGCTGCTGCGACCCGCGGGGTGCAAGGAGGGGAGGGCTGCTTGGAGAGGTGCCTTGTGCAGAAGTGACCGTGACAAAGGAGGGAGGAGGGGGCCTATGGGAGGTTTGGGATCCGTTAGGATACCTCTTTCGAAAGTGCTGAGGGGAGGGAGGGAAAGGAGAGGGGAGCTGTGGGGCCGAGGGCCTCTTTCTTCCGTTTTCTTTCTGGGCATGGAGGGGGTTTCACTCACTGTCGCCGCCGCTCATCCCCTAAGAGGATACATTTTCCGTTGTGTCTGGGGGCCTCCGGGTGCTGACCACCTGGCCTACACTCGGTGGCCACCCTGTCCATCTCCTTGTCTTTGATGCTGGCCAGAACCGGCAGCGGTGCCGCCCCTGGTGCCGCCCCCGAGCACGGCTCTGGGTGGAGGGAGTCTGGTGCTTGCTGTACTGTAAACACTGGGGTTCTGGTATTCCTAGCAAGTTACTGCAACTCCAGGAGAGGTGGCTGGCTGGCGAGCGCCTGATCTTTCTTCCCTGCCCCTCTGTCCTTGACTGGAGGGAACCCCCATCTCCACCGCCCCACGTCCTGAGAGCTAGCCCTCTTTAGAGTGACCTGGAATGCCATCCTTTTGGGCCACCTTCCTCTGGTCGCCTCCCTTTCCAGTTTCTGCTCTTGCCTCTTTACTCCCAGCTCCTCTTGGCCATTCAGGCTTTGGAATCAGAGGGACCTGAGTCCCCAGCCCAGTAAGTACCTTCTGCTCCCCAGTTTCCTTATTTGGGAAGAGGACTCAGTCCTAGGTATCTTGTAGAGCTATCTTGGGGATTTGATAAAACTAGGTGCAGTATATGGGCATAGGCTTATAGGTGCTCAACAAATGTTTCTCCAAGCCCTTTAACTGGTTGTCACCTTGTATAAATTAGAATAAAGCAAATTAGAGGTTACAGACTGAAACAGTCCAGGCTTCCTCTCCTCACAGCATCCCCACCCCTAAAAACATCCTATTTACAAAAGGAAAGAGCAGAATCAGCACTTAAATTAAGGCAGGGCTCCAGTGACCTGAGTAGCCCTATGTTAACATCTATCTGAAGCATTGCAGACGGCCTGGGTTCAGATCCTACCTCAGCCACTTAGTATTTAGTATCCCTGTGACCTGGAGCAAGCTAATTCTGTGGACCTTGGTTTCCTTATTTATAAAATGGGGATAATAATTGCACCTAACTCAAGTTTCTCAGTATTAAATCATCACATGTTTGAAAAGTCCTTAAGGCAGGGCTCAATAGGTGTTAGCTATCATTCTTGATATACATTGACCTTGGACCACTCTTACACATCCTGCACAGAGCTAGGGCAGTTTTTCCTGAGGAGGGGATGGTGCTGGGGGTGACTGCAGCCCCTTGGATGCTCCAGCTTGTGAAGTGAGGATGAACAGGTGTGTTTAGCCTCAGGCTGACTGCCTTGCTATTTCTGCCGTGACCTTGACTTATTTTTGGCCTTCAGACCCTCTTAGTTTGGGAAGTGAGGTGAAGTGGAGACAGATCCTCTGATGGACTTCACTTATACCTTGGGGAAACTGGACTGGCTCACAGGGCCATGATAGATGCAATAAGTGTCCCACTCAGAAAATGCAGTAAGTGTTGTGTCCAACTCAGAAAAGGGTGACTGGAAAGCAGAATTGGGGAACTGTGAAGGGGGAAAATAAGAGGACCTGCTTCCTGAAAACAGCTGAACTCTTAGTTATTAACTGCACAGTCCTAGCACCTGGCTCATTTCCACAGTTAGGCTCTAGTGGGGACTTTTGTCACACACCAAACCCCCTGTACAGGTCACACCAGTTTATTTGTCAGGACTGTCACAGATTGTACAAGGGTGTCTAGGTGAGAGATTCAGAGGGCCTGAAATACAGTCCATAGTATTCATCAGACTGGAAGTCCTAAAGAAAAGACCCCTTCCACTGTGCTCTTGGGGCCAGGTCTTCCCAGATGGAACCCCTTTTCCAGTCCTACCAAATCCCTAGAATAGTTCAGCAATACCCCCACCTACTGAACTATGGAACACATATCCACACTTGATTGAGCTACCACACCTGGCATACTTCCCCTCCCTGAGCTTCTGCCTGGCCCTTGATACCTGTCTCTACCTCCTATCTATACACAGATCCTTTGCCTGTCTGGGAGTTCCAAAGGGGAATGCTCAATAGTAACTGAACAGGCTCATCCTCAGTGTGGCTTGAGGCAGTTTCCTCCCTCATCCCTGGGGGCTCGTTAGATGTTCCTGGCAGCCTGCCCATCTTGGGCAGGCTTATGGTGACCAAGGGATGCTTGGCCCAGGGCCTTTGGGTCCTTCCTTCACATGCCTCTCAGGAAGAGAAGCATGGGACCGGAGACCACACCCCCTCTTCCTGCCACCTACCTTCCCCTACTGAATTCTCACCTAAACCTCCCAAGGGCCAGGATGCCTAAGACAGTGGGCTATGTCCACAGCTTAAAACAAATCCATTGAAATGGATGGAGCATCTAGTTGCTCTGCATCTGGGGTCCCTCATGGAAAACCCCCACCATCAGTGTTGATGAATAGCACATTCTTGGGGCCTTTAGGTGGTGAGGGCATTTGTGGCCTTACCCAGTATCCAGCAGGAAAAGGACGACTAGGGGTAGGCAATGGGGACTCCAGAGTTATCTGGAAGTCTCTGTGAAAGGAATATATGAGAGAAGAGTATGGAACTTGAGTTCTTTTGCACTGAAAACTGAAAAGTTCTAGGACCAGAGCATTGTCAGTGGCAGGAGTGATATTGACTATAGGGTCCAGTGCCTCCCAGCCTGGCCATGTGAGAAGAAATAAAACAAATCTGTTCCCTGTTTCACCAAAATCTTATGTAATTCCCTTATTTAGGCAATTTAAGGGAGTTATAATGTCCCCCTGCCCAAGAAGTGCATTTCTGGAAAGCTTGGACACAGTGTGTCTGAACTAGATTGAAAATAAATCTATAGGCCTGCAAACTTCAGTCAAGAAAACCCCACTGAGCAGAGAGCAGGGACCTTGGCATGAATCAGATGCTAATCCTCTGATCCTGGGTCAGGCACCCAGGGTGAAGACTGCCTTGAGAGGTCCCCTGTGCTGCTTGCTTGTTTAGTCTTATCCCACCCTCCTTGTTGCGGCCTCAGCTCGGAATGAGTCTTTGTCTTCAGCTCTGTCCCATCCGCTGGCCTTTTCATGGTTCTTCAGGGCCAAATGGACAGGGCTGTAACTGAATGCTAAGAACCTAGTTGGGAAAACTAGCTGTCCTCCCTCACTAACTACATATCCCAGAGCAAGCTTCCGGCCTTCTCCAAGCCTGCTCTCATGTTGGAAAGACTGGAATAATAATAGCAGGACCTGTCGCCCAGACTCCTGAGAGGATTACATTAAATAATGCAAGTAAAGTGTTTGGCATGATGCCTGGCACGTGCTGCGAGTGTCCCCAGTAAAAGATAGTAGCTTCTGCTCTGCTGTGCTAGAAAGTCCCTCCAGCCTCACTGTGTGAGTCTTTTTGCACCAACATGGTGGACATCGTGTGAGTGCTGGCTGTATACAGCCCTCTGTAGAGGATAGGGAAGATCAGAGTTGGAGAGGGACAGGGAGGGAGAAGATGTCCAGTCCCAAGCAGATGAGATTCTTGGGGCAAAGGGGAACTTTGATTTTTTTTTTTTTTTTTTTGAGGGGAAAGTACTGGAAATTAAACCCAGGGGTACTTCACCACTGAGCTATATCGCCAGTCCTTTTTAGTTTTTATTTTGAGACAAGTTCTCACCAAGTTACTCTGGGCCTCACTAAGTTGCTGAGGTTTTTAGGTGATATAGTTGGTGTTCTAGCATTTGGAGCTTAGAAGAAGGTAGAAGGTGAGGTAATGGGGATAGAGCTATTGTGAGCACCAGGCTTTCATGGTCTGGACTTATAGGTAAGATTGCTCAGGATCACAGGGGGAAGGATTTTGTCCAGGTCATAGAGTTCTGCCTCCGAAGCCTGTGATCTGACCTATTCTCCATTGGGACCCCTGAGCTCTGCACTCATGGGTCCATCTCGAAGCCCATCTTCTATATTAGAGGGCTCTAGCGGGGTGGGGCCTTCAGTGAGGGACTTTCAGTGGGGATGTAAATGGGAGACAGAAGCTCTCATTCCACCCTACTCTTCAAGAGGGTCCAAATTAACCAACTTCCCTCCCCATTTTTGGCCTCTTGTTGTACATCCTTCAGAAGAGGCCCTTCCTCTGGAACAGGAAGGAAAACTGCCGTTGTGGAGTGCCCACTGTGCCAGGTGTGTTGTCTTATCTTGTGCAAAAGAGAAAGTCAAGCTTAAAGACTCCAACTCATGTTGTCAGGGTTGTGCAGCTAGAAAGATAAGGGTCCAAGACTGGACCACAGTCCTCTGACTCAGGAACCACATTTCCTCATGAGAACAACTGCTTCTTGCTTCACCTGTGAGTTGGACAAAAGCAGCAAAATGACCCCAGCTCACCTTTTGGGTAATTGATAAGTTATGTGATTCCATCTGTAAAGAAATCTATTGAGGCCACTCTTGGATAGGACAAGGAAGCCAGCTGAAGCACCTGAGGACATAGCCCCGTTTGGAAATGTGGCAGAGCCCAGCTGACCTGACCAGGATTGCAGAGCACAGGAGACAGGGGACAGATGTCTTAGAGGTTTGCAAATTCTGGGGTAGTAAGCAAGAGCCAACCTGAAGATATATTTGGTTTGGCCCCCAGGTAATGGTAAAATTTTAACTAGTGGCTGATATTCAAAACTAAGGAAATTTTATATAAAAATCCTCATTTCTGACTTTTTAGATGACCTGGCAAGGCTGCACCCCCTTTCCATTTGGCAGTAAGCATCCAGGACAGTGGAGCTGCCACTGCTTCAGAGGGCACTCCTGCCTCCGGGTGGCTGCACCCCTCTTCCTTCCCTGCTGGAGTGAGCAAGCATCAGAGGTGGAGGTGACCAGCGTGCTGCATGTTGCCCAGGGAAAGCATGTTACCCATATGACACATGAGAGAGGCGTAGAGCAAGGTTGGGAGGAAGGAAGGCAGTCAGAGGAGCAGCAGAAGTCCTGATTGCTGGTGACCCCTGGTCTTTGCAGAGCCTGGTGTGCCACATGGGCCGGGTTGTTGCCTTTCGTTGCAATCCCTTAAGGCCTCTCAAGAGTCAGGTGATTTGTTCAGGGTTGTAAAACTGGTCAGTGATGAAGTCAGGATTCACATGCGGCTCTTGTGACCTCCTACTCAGTGCCCCTTCTTTTGGTACTGGGGATTGAACTGGGGCACTCAACCACTGAGCCACATCCCCAGCCCTATTTGTATTTTATTTAGACAGGGTCTCACTGAGTTGCATAGCACCTTACTACTGCTGAGGCTGGCTTTGAACTCGTGATCTGCCTGCCTCAGCCTCCCAAGCCAGTGGGAGTATAGGCGTGCACCACTGTACCCGGCACTCAGTGCCCTTTCTGGTCCTTGTGGCTTGTGTCCTGTCTCCCTCAGCCCTTTAGCTTCTATCTGTGGACCCTGGGATTGCAGGGCTGAGTATGCAGTGCTCCAAGAAGGGGACAGGGTGGAAGAAATTGCTTCTCAAACACACTCTTGTGAGTCTTGTGAAGTTCAGGACCTCCATGCTGCCTTTGAATCTAGGACCCTCCCAGGGCCAGAGCACCCCAAATTGGATGACTCTGTCACTCATTTATCCAGTCAACAAACATTTATGGTAAAACTCCGTAGTACTCACATAACCACATACAAATACAGAATACAAACATGACCAAAATGTGGTACTGTTGGCTTGATGGAAAAGACAGGTACAGAAAAGTACAGAAAGCTTATCATAATCATTAGACAAGGTCACCACTGCACTGTGAGAAGTGTGGACAGAAAATGATGGGCACACAAAGAAGGGCCTCAGCCCAGCTGGAGATTCAGGAAGGTCTCCTGGAGGAGGTAAAACCAAGCTGGGTCTCAAAGGATGAATGTAAGTCAAAGGAATGAAGGACCTTTTAGGCAGAGGGGACCACCTGAGCAGAGATAAGAGATGAGAAATGGGCCCTTGAGTTGCAGTTCTGTGTCACTTAATTGAAACGGGAGGGAGGTGGTGGGTTAAAGCTTGGATGATGGGGCACCACTGGAGGTTTTAATCAGGAAAGAAGTTCCCAGAGAACCTTCTTGTTGCAGCATAGGGAGGCTCTTGGGAGGCTGCTGTAGTGGCCCATGTGAGCAGATGGTGACTGGCCCTGGGCTGGGCAGTGGACATAGTGAGAGGAATGGATCTGGAAAATACTAAGGAGGATAAATTAGCAGGACTTGATGATAGATTAGATGTGTGTGGGTAAGGGAGAAGAAGGAGCACAGGGCAGTGGGGCCATACAGAGACACCAGATTCCAAGCCCATAGGTGGTAGTGGTGGTGCCCATTGAGGGTTTCCTTGTGTGAACAGATTTGGGGGTCATTAGCATCCACATTATTGAAGTGATGGGTATGCATGTGTGACTCAGGGGCTTTCCCAGAGTGAGAAGAGCAGGGTCAAGAGCAAATCCCAGAGAACAAGAACATTTGCGATTAGAGCCTTGAGAGGCTCTGGGGTAGATTAGTAACACATACTCCAAAGCCAGGCAGCCCAGGTTCAAATCCCAGCCCCACCACTTTTCTACTTGGTGATTCTCATCTGAAGAATGGAGATGACAAATCCTACCTGACAACCACCTTGGGAGGATTATGGCCCTTAATCTACATAAGGTGCTAGAATATGACATCTTTTTGAGGGATGGAGGCCCAGAAGGAGTGGAGAGAGATTGGAAATAATCTTTGAGACTGTTGGAGCATACACACCTGGCATACCTGCAGGACAGGTGGATAGTAGTCCACAGGCAATCCCTGGGCCCTTGGAGTGCTGACCCACTGAATGTGGAGCTGCTTGAGGTCTAATTCCCTCTTGGAGTAAGTGGAAGGTGAGGAATGGAGACAGCATGGGCTGCTGTCTTCTTTGGAGTTTGCCTAAGGGATGGGGAGAGTTATAAACTTAAGAATGGACTTAAAGGGCTGGGGATGTGGCTCAAGCGGTAGCGCGCTTGCCTGGCAAGCGTGCGGCCCAGGTTCGATCCTCAGCACCACATACCAACAAAGATGTTGTGTCCGCCAAGAACTAAAAAAAAAAATATATATATATATATATATATATTTAAAAAAAAAAAGAATGGACTTAAAGAAAAAAAACTGCTTTCTGAAAGTTCAAGTCTCTAAGGAGATTGGGGCTGGGATTGATGTTGACTATGCCGAGGGCCCCAGTATCCTCAGAAAAAATAGAAGCAGTTGAGGAGGAAGGTGAACTCTAAGGCAGAGCCCTCAGCACATGGGGGTGTTGAAATGGCCTGCCCCTGAGCAGAAGGCAGAGAAGCTGACCATGGTCCCAGGTGGGCCCTGGACCCGTAGATGGAGGTCAGGGCCCTAAATTGGAGGTGGCAGCTTGAGTAATTGTGTACAGGCTCCACAGCCTGGGGATTCTGACAGAAGCTCTTGGACAATTCACTGAGGGTCATGGCAAAGGGCGGCAGGCTGTCAAGAGTGTGCCCACTCTAGAACACAAATCTTTTGACTATTTTAGCCCGGGGGTGGGGGGGGAGCTTCTGCTACAGTTCTCCTGTAATCCCCCCCTACACACACACACACACACACACACACACACACACACACACACAATGGGAATGACCCTCTGATCGTGGACTGTGCTCTGGCGTGGTGACATCAGAGGTTGGTCTGCTGTTCCACACTCATGTAGCCTGGGGAAGAGGTGGCTGCTGGCTGCTCCCTGCCCCACACTGGGTGGTGTGCAGGAAGTACATCCAGGTCAACCTGCCATACCCTAGTTTATACTGACTGTAGTCCAGTCAGCCTGCCTGTCTCAGGGGTGGTGCCCCTACTGTTACATGTAGGCTCAAGGTTCTGGTGACTTGGCATGATGCCCCTGGGACACATCCTCTCAGGGCTGTCCAGGGACTTGTCCTGGCTCATTCCCCTCTCTCTGGGGCCAGAGGAGCCACTGGTTGCCTCCCCCACTGGAGGTGTTTTCTGGCCTCATCCTGCTGGGGCCTGTGGAGGACAGGATGTTAGGGCTAGGTCAGCATCTTGCTGCGATGCCAGGAGCCATGGAGGAGAGAAAGGTGGGGTGGAGCTCTGAGTCATGGCACTGCTACAACTCACTGGCAGGCCAGGGGTGGGGACTGCCCAGGGTGGGGATGGTACTGAGCTCTTTTCCCGTCTTAACTCAGAGAGCACCAAGCTTCCGGCTGAGTCACAGGGAAGGGGAGAGACTCTAGAAGGGGCTGGGGTCTGAGTTGTTCCCACATCACTTCCTGCTGAAAACCCACACCTCCAGGGTGGGGAGTGAGCCCACAGGTGACCCTGATGTGCCTAACGCAGCGCTCCCTCTTTAGGAAGGTTGGTGCTGGGGCAGCTCCGGGCCAGTCTCCATCCTGCCTTCTGGGAGGATATTCTGCCTAGCTTGCACTGGTCTTGGAGAAGCCATGGTTTTGGCCAGCCCAGGGCAGAAGGTGGGCTTTCATCCTGCCTGGGAAAACTAGCCACAGCCTCAGACAGGCCCAGCTTTCTTTATAGTGGACAGCCTACTGGGTAGATGGATTTGGAGGATGTCTAAGCAGCACATGCAGCCCAGTAGACAAGGTGAGACGTGTTCATTAGCACTGGAGCCACAACAGAGAACAACATAAAAGTAAAACTGACCCAAGATTTACCAACCCTTGCAGGAAGCAAGATGCAGAAACACCTGTCCAGTCACCTCTGCACAAAGAGCACCCAGGAGTGAGCACACAAGCATGGGCAGGCCCTGTGGTTAGGTGCACATAGACACAGACAGAGGCAGAGCACCACACAGGCATCTACAGTCACATCTACACTGGAGGTGACCCCAGGCACCTGTGAGCTTAGGCATTAACACCACTCACACAGGCACAGTCCAGCTCAGTATACAACACATACCTGCAACCCATACACATTTCTATTTTTGAGCTGTTTTGGCCATGAGACCCTTGAGTGACCAAATTCAGGCCTAGTTAGAATCATCTAGACTAAGTGCTTTAACCACACAGGTGAGGGAGGCCCCACTCCTCCAGTGGCCCTGCCCCTCTGGCCACTCTCGCCTGGCTGGATTTTCCTGCAGGGCTTTTGAATTTTGTTTTTGAGCCACTTGAGAATTGATCGTGTGCCAGACACCATGCCAGCACAGAGTAACGTGTGCAAAGTTGTTTTGAGTAAAGCTCTCAGTAAATGTGGGTTATTATGTATATTATTATTTACCTACATAATCTCATTTCTTCTCCTAACAACCCTATGAGGCAGAGTGCTATGATTGTCCCCATTTTACAGATAAGGAAAGTGAGGCTGTAAGAAGTTAAATGGCTTGTCCTGGTGGCACACAGCTAGTGAGTGCCAGAGGCTGGGTGTGAATCCAGGTCTCTGACTCCAGTTTGTACTCTCAATCTCTGGCTTGTTGAGATGTCCAGTGGGGAAGCCAGATCCACCAACCAGTCCTGGCCAAGCCCACAGTGTCAGGGGCCAAGGTCATCCATAAACTATGGGTTTAATTCTGAGGCTCAGGCAGAGGGATGTGGGCAAGCTTGGAAAGCAGTCCCCAGTGGAGATGTTTGGAGCCAAGGGACCCTTACCTACCTCAAGGTACATTCCACTTTCTGTCCCTTTGCATTTTGAAAAGTGTACTCCCAAGATGACTGGAGGGATGTGGGGGTTCTGGAGCAACTGGATTGTTTGGAGGACAAGGGACCCACTGATGACCAGGCTTCCCCTCCAGCCTGGCTGTGCTCTATCTGCAAGACCCTGGGCAGCTTGCCATCCTCCTCCCAGGCCTGAAAGGGGTTGAGCTGCCACCTGGGACTTCAGCTTATCTCCAACTCTTGGCATTTCTGTGTTTGGACATGTTCCAAGGGTGGCCTCCTGCTCAGAATTACAGGATCCACCCAGTTGGAAATGCCCCTCCAGTGCAGGCAGATAAGCATTGGCAAATTGGAGGCCGTCCTTGCTTTCAGAAAGTATTGTGGAGAGATGTGAAAGATGTAGCTATTTGCCTTAATCTCACTGATTCTTCACGAGAATCTTGTGAATTTCTTTTTTCATTATCCCTATAATTTGAATGAAGAAACTATAACTTTGTGAGTTGACGTCTACCCTGCCATACAGAAGGGCCCACTTGATGCTTCTCAGAATCACCCATGGTCTGGTAAAATGGCCCATTTTCAGGCCCTATCCTAGATCAGCAGCATCAGAATTTCTAGGGGTAGGCCTGGGATTTTCCCATATTTTGTGGACCATGGATTCAGGAAGGAAGCCTCATGGGCCAGCCTCCTGCTCTGGCTTCCTTTGGCTTAAAGCTCTTTGAAGGTTGATGATCTCATTCATAAACTGGTGATGACAATTGTACCTGGCTGTCCCATACAGTTGTGGGGATGCAGAGTTAGCATCTGCAATGTGTTTGGCATAGCAGGGAAGGGTCTCCTAGGGTGGTGGTTCTTCCAGGGGCAAAGCACAAGATGAGATTGCTTGTTCCAACATGCTTATTGGCTCGTGGCGTAAAATACAAGCAATGTGATTGGATCCCAATATGTTGGGGAAATTTCTGATCTAGGAGAAGTTGGGGGTGGGGGGTTGTGCTGGGGACTTTCCAGTGTGTAAAAATGGTGAGGAACTGGGACTCTAAGGCAGAAGTCCTAGAGTCTGATGTGATTCTGGACTTCGTGGTTGAAATATAGCCTCTTACTCATTTAAAGAGAGATTCTCTTCAGCTGAGCATGTTGGCACATGCCTGTAATCCCAGCGACTTGAGAAGCTGAGGCAGGAGGATCATAAATTTGAGGTCAGCCTCAGCAACTTAGTGAGACCCTGTCTCAAAAAGTAAAAAGGCTGGGGATGTGCCGCGACATGACTGAATCAGTCAGGGTCACTCCAGGTGAATTAGGTTGGCATTGAATAATCATACAGAAACAGAGAAAATACCTTTTTCTTGGGGTTCTTTGCCCCAGCTCCCACAAAGGAAGCAAGAGAGGCAGACAAAAGAGAGAGCGAGAGAGAGCACCCCTAAAGCCCTATTTCTTGAGGGGAAGACACTCTACCCAAATGAGGTAAGAGATTGGGCTTCAGCAGGGTGTAGCCCAGTCTCATTGGGTGATGTCCACTTCCAGAGCTTCATTCCCTGCCTAGTAAAGGTGAGGTCCACCTGCTTCGAGCTCGCTGTGAGTGGAAGCCAGTCCCATACCTACATGGCACAAGGCTAAGGTCAAGGGTCCGAGCTCACTCCTATGTGGCAGCTCCTGATAGGGATGTAGCTCAGTGGTAGATTACCCCTGGGTTCAATCCTCATACCAAAAAAGAGAGAGAGATCCTCTTCAGACTACAGCTGCCCTCTGTGGTTTCAGTAGAAAGTTTGGGCTCTAGTCTTCAGGCAGGACTGAAGAATTCCCCATGAATTCTAGCTCTGGTTCCAGAGTGTGACAAGACTTCCAGCTGCAGAGCCTACACACGTTCCCTATAAACTCCTATGACTAGTCTCCTTGTGTCACCACTTCCTCTCACCAGGAGTGGGATTGGACCTGCTGTCATCCTGTCAAGATAGCATTCTGTCAAGATGCTATCCATGTCATGTCTGGGCACGTACACTGGGAAGACCCACCTGAGAGCTCCCTGAGCATTAACTTCCAGGGGCCGAAAAACTGAGTTTTCCAGAAAAGGCTCATGTGCATTCTTTCTCTTAAACAGTGAAAACAAAGTAACTTCATTTCCCTTTTCTCTTTGGCCACCAGGAGGAGGCTCTACATTAAATGTGCAATCCATTTCTAGTAGCTGTGTGGAGACCTCATGACCTGCTTATGTGACTCTTTTCTTTCTTTCTGGTTTAAGTCTTCAGATATTTCCCCCCCTCTGCCCTTGATTTTCATGTTTATATTTCACTACTTTCTTTTCTTTTATGTTTCTTGCCTATTGTGGAGCCAGTCTGAGGGTATGTAAAAGAAACTTACATACAAACACACATGAAGTCATTTTCATAACTGCTCTGTTGGCATGGCCTTTTTGCTCCCTCAGCTTCATGAGACTGTGTTTGTTTGTGTGGTCATAATCCACTGGTCAGTTAGGACTTGCTTGAGGTTGCTGGGGGAGGAGGCTGCATTTTACTTGTTTTTCTGTTCTCATCAGCTGCTTAGAACAAAAGTATTTTTCAAATAATTACTCTCCAAACCTATTAGGTACTCCTAGCATAAACAGTACCCTGGCGAATCAGTGGGTGCGTTTACTTCGTTTTTCTTCTTTCTCTCTGATTTGTATCTTTCACAGTATACAAGTATAACCTGCTTATTGTAGAATCCAAAAGTGTTAAGTGAAAATTTAAAAAAAAAAAATGACCTGCAATCCTACTAGAAATTCTGCTTTTCAGCATTTTTTTACATCCTTCTGGATTTATTTTAGTTGATTTTTTAAAGTTTTATTTATTTTGTGTGATGCTGAGGATCAAACCCAGTGCCTCGCACTTGCTAGGCAAGTGCTCTACCATGAGCCACAACCACAGTCCCTAGATTTTTTGTTTGTTTGTTTGTATTTTTCCCACAAAATAAAAGAATCTGACCATATGTACTACTCTACAACCTTGATTTTCACTTTGTGGTAGGTAATTAGTATTATTACTTCATATTCTGCAATAATGAATGATACTTAAAATTTATATCAAGGGTACCTATACTTTTTAATTTTTTGTTACTGGGAATGGGAACCCAGGGGTATTCTACCACTGAGCTACATTCCCAGCTTTTTCTTTTTCTTTTCTTTTTGAGACAGGGTCTGGGTACTTAGGCTGGCCTTGAACTTGAAATCCTTCTGCCTTAGCCTCCCAAGTCCCTGGGATTATAGGCGTGCACCACTGTATCCAGCCTGTTATATAATTTTTTGTTTGTTTCTTATATAATTTTTAAACCTGTCCCTCCTGCTCCCAACCCCTTGCCACCCAGTGCCTTCAATTAAACTGGCCCATTCAAGAGGTTGGTGTAAGAGGTTTGTCATGGAATGAAAGGTGGTCCCTAGGTAATGTCAATCTTCTCCCCAGGCTCCAAAGATCGGCCGATCCTCAAATTTGAAGGTGAAAACATCTCTAACTACACAGCTCTTCTGCTGAGCACAGATGGCAAGACTCTGTACGTTGGTGCCCGGGAGGCCCTCTTTGCACTCAACACCAGCCTCAGTTTCTGGCCAGGCGGGAAATATCAGGAGGTGAGAGATATTGTCCAGGACTGGTTAGGGAACGACAAGAAGCCTGACCTTCTGGGTTTGAGGATGATGCAGACGGGAGAGGAAATTGGCTCAGTGAATCCTCCATAACTCTTGTACACTTTCCTTCTCCTCTCATTCCCCAGCTGCTGTGGAGTGCAGATGCAGAGAGGAAGCAACAGTGCAGCTTCAAGGGCAAAGACCCAAAGGTAAGTCAGGACCTGGGGATGACTTGGGCTGAAGGAGGTTTGGAAGGTAATGGATCTGGGTCCAGGGCAGAGACTACAGAGGGGAGCAGACATATCCAGGTATGTCAGAAAGGGCATGGACTTCTGAGATAGCAGCACCTGGGTTTGAATCTCAGCCCTGTACTTATTATCTCTATGACCTTGGACAAGTAGATACACCTGGCCAAGCTATAATGCATACACCTGTAAAATGGTAGTAATGATACCTATCTCACTGGGCTTACTGTGAGGATCTAACGAGCTGGTAGCACCTGGCACATAATAAGTGCCATCAGCATCCAATATAGATGGGGTGGGAGCTGTATCCTTCTGCACATGGTCCCTGATGGCAGCTAGTCAGACAAATTCTGATTTGATTTTGGTCAAACCATTAGTAGGGTCTGGCCCAACCCAGGGTTTTCTGAAGGACTCCACACTGTCCCAGAGGCTCCTCATCCTGAACACAGCAGGTGCAGCCAAGGCAAAGGCAAAAGAGCACCAGACTTGAGGGGCGAGGTAAAGGTTCAAGCCGTGTGCAGTTGGTGAAAGCCAGTAATCCTAGTGTCTCAGGAGGCTGAGGCAGAAGGATTTCAAGTTTGAGTCCAGCCTCAGCAATTTAGCAATGTTTTGTCTCAAAATAAAAAATAAAAAGCCTGGGGATGTAGCTCAGTTGTAAAGCACACCTAGGTTCAATCCTCAGTTATCCCTACTCGAAAGAAAGACAGAGTGAAGAATTGAGAAGGTGGTCAGGAAAATTTTAAAATGAAGTCATACTATGTAAAAAGTGACATTTGAGCAAAGATTTAGAAGGAGGTAAGGGAATTGACTGTAAGATATGTGGGAAAGAAACAGGATTTTGGATTTCACTCAGAGAAACATTTGGGGAACAAATGGAGAGCTAAGCAGAGAAGTGACATGGTCTCCCCTGGTGTTGGGCGACTCTGAGCTCTGGGGTAAAGGAGCCTCCATGCACAGGACAGAGGTGGTGGGCCACAGTGAAGAGCAAGAGACGATGGTGGCTCTTTCTAGAGTGACATTGATAAAAGGAGTAAAAATGGTGGATTCCAGATGTATTTTGAAGCTGGAGATACCAGAATTTCCTAATGGAAAATTGTGGGGTTTGAGAGTCCAAGGCTAGGCCTTCAGCCACTGAAAAGACTGCATTGCAGTTAATAAGGATGGAGCAAGTTTTGGGAATGATGAGCGGGGTTGGAGCGGTCTAGTAGATACCTCATGGAGTGACATGCACCTGGGTTCCGGACTGAGAGTATCCTGCTCTGAGCTGTAACTTTCCCACAGGGTTGGTTGGGAGAGCTTTTGGTTTTCACTGAGCCTATAGAGGGTCAGACAGCAAACAGTTTGAGATTCCCCTGCATCAGGGTACCCTTCATTCACCAGACAGACAGAACCTTTGCTAGACAAAACTAGCTAAATCCCAATGCCCCTGTGGTGCATACACATGCTGTGATCTTCTGTCTGCTTGACTCCTGGAAGCTCCTGGATTCTCATTTGTACCAAAACTTGAGTGCCCACCTCCAGATCCTCTGAGCAGAGGCCCCGCCCCCTGGCCTGGCCTTGGATCTGTGGAGGAAGGATCATCATTGGTGCCCCTTGGAGGCTGGGCTGGAACTGACATCCTCCTCCTCTTCCCCTCTAGCGTGACTGTCAAAATTACATCAAGATCCTCCTGCCACTCAACAGCAGCCACCTGTTCACCTGTGGCACAGCAGCCTTCAGCCCTCTGTGCACCTACATTGTGAGTACCCTCCTCAGCCCTGGGGTACCCCATGCCAGCCCAACAGGAGGAGCTGCCTCTCCTCCAGCTCCAGGGAGCTGTTTCTTAACACACACCCTTGGTAAAGAATAGGGCTGAGGTGGGGCGGGGCTTCTAAGTAGCAGTGGACTCTGAGAGCCCTGAGCCCCATCACCCTGGCACCTAGCCCAGCCCTGATAGCCAGAGTCTCCTGTAGGGGGAAGAGGATGCATGCCATCACCCTTGAACAAAGATCCTGTTCATCCCTGACTGGCTGTCCTTTCGTTTTCTCCAGCTTCTCTCCCTTGCTTTTACTTGAACCTCTTGAGTCATCTTGTTATGCGCCCCTCCACCCCCCACCACCACATCGTTTCATTCCTGTCCTACACACTAGCCGAGGCTGACATTTGAGGTCATGGATTGAAGCCCCAGCTTTAGAATCAGAAATACCTGGGTTTGCATCATGTTGCTATCTCTTCCCAGCTTAAATCATTTTCTAGGCCTTATCTCTCTGCTAAGTGGGACTGATAGTTTCCCCCTTCATCATCTCACAGACAGGGCAGGTGCCAGAGTGAGAAGGATGGCCTCCCTGACATCTGAACCCTCTCTCCCGCTCACCTGCCTGCAGTCACCCTGTCTCTCTGCCTTTTCTCCTTTTCTGCTGAGCATATTCTTCATTCCTGGGCATGCTCCAGAACCCACCTATCTGCCCCCTACAGAATGTGGAAAACTTCACTCTGGCACGGGATGAGATGGGAAATGTCCTCCAGGAAGATGGCAAGGGCCGTTGTCCTTTTGACCCCAATTTCAAGTCCACTGCCCTGATGGTTGGTGAGTATTGGAGTCAGAATGGGCTCATGAAGCCTTCATGTGGAGGCAGGCAGATGCACAGGGCTGGAGAGTTGGCTATGGGCAGGGTGGGTCCAAGGCCTGAGCTGTAGGTCTGTGCTGTGCTAATTCCCAGGGGCACAGAGTGACCATGGGCTGCCCTTGAGTTTAGTTTTTCCAAGTTCCTGCTTCCGTCTCTGCCCACTGCAGGCAGATGGATGATGCTGGGGTCACTCAGGGCCCCGAGCTGGGAGAAGGAGCCGTGCCCAGGGAGCCATTCCCATGGGAATGTTTTTTTGGCAGATGGTGAGCTCTACACTGGAACAGTCAGCAGCTTCCAGGGTAATGACCCGGCCATTTCCCGGAGCCAAAGCCTCCGCCCCACCAAGACCGAGAGCTCCCTCAACTGGCTACAAGGTGAAGTTATTCTGCCACTCCTCCAGTCATCGGTTCTGAGGGGGCATTCTCCCCCATCTGGGCCTGTCTCCAGGGTTCCTGGGCTGACTCTGTGCTTCCCACTGGCCCCCACAGACCCTGCATTTGTGGCTTCAGCCTACATTCCAGAGAGGCTGGGCAGCTTGCAAGGTGATGATGATAAGATCTACTTCTTCTTCAGTGAGACTGGGCAGGAGTTTGAGTTCTTTGAGAACACCATCGTGTCCCGCGTCGCCCGCATCTGCAAGGTGAGTGGGTTGGGCTGGTGCCTTGGCTGCAGGATAACCCATATCTGTGGTCTTCTTGTCTTCCTGGGAGCAGCAGCTTAGCCAACTGTCTGTCTTTCCATCTTCTGTTTTTGTTTTTATGTGGAACTGAGATGGAACCCTGTGTCTCATGAATGCTAGGCTGGTGATCGATCTACCACTGAGCTACATCTCCAACCCGTCTCTCCTTTAAATTAAAAGATTTCTTATTGGTTTTGCTTACTTGAAAAATGTGAAAATGTAGAAAAAGTACACAGGAAAATCACTTACAATATAAAGATTAAGGTCTTTAATCTTGCCAGGTACAGTGGCACAGGCCTATAATGTAATCACAGTGATTCAGGAGGCTCAGGCAGGAAGAATGCAAGTTTGAGGCCAGCTTTGGTGACTTAATGAGACCGTGTATCAAAGTTAAAAAAGGTAGGGGGATGTAACTCATTGGTAAAGAGACCCTGGTCTCAATTCCAAGTACCAAAGAGAAAAAAAAATCTTGATTTTAATTTAATCTTAATTTAAAGATTAAGAGCATAGCTGGGCACAGTGACACGTGTTGGTAATCCCAGCAAACTGGGAGGCTGAGACAGGAGGATTGCAAGTTCAAGGCCAGCCTCAGAAATTTAGCAAGACCATGCCTCAAAATGAAATATTAAAAGGGCTTAAAATTAGAGCTGGGGTTGTGACTTAGCGTTAGAGCGCTCGCCTAGCACTTGCGAGGCCCTGGGTTGAGATCAGCACTAAATAAAATAAAGGTATTGTGTCCAACTACAACTAAAAAATAAATATTTAAAAAATTAAAAACTAAAAGGGCTAGAAATATAGCACAGTGGTAGAGTACCCCTGGGTTTAATTCCTAGTATCAAAAAAAAAAAAAAGATTAAGAGCACAGACTCTGAAATCAGACTGGTGGGTTCAAATCCTGTTCTTCAGGCTCTTATATAAATCCTCACACTCTGGGTTAACAGATTCCTCATCTGTTGAATGGGAATAAAAACAACACTAACCTCAGAGTGTGGATTAAATTCACTCACGGAAAGTTCTTAGGAGTGTGGGAGTCACTGACCAAACGGAAGCTGTTAGTGTTTTAACCCCCAACCCCCACAAGAAGGGGCCGCTGTTAACACTTCAGAATGTTCGTTGCTGGGCTTTTAAAATTATATGTGAATTTACATTATTAACTTATTTACAAACATAAATTATGCTGCATCAGGGTGCTTTGCTTTCCCTGTCTATCCAGAATTCTGTCATAGACACCTTTCCCTATTTGATTGATTGATTTGAGACTGAGTCTCACTGTGTTTCTCAGGTTGGCTGAGGACTCCTAGGCTCAAGTAATCCTCCTGTTTCAGCCTCCTGCTCAGGATGCATGCATGTAGCAAAATGGCTGGTAATGCTTGTATGGTGGGCAAGCACACTTCCACCAGCTACATCCCCAGCCCTTTCCCTGTTTATATGGGCTCCTGTTGGTCCTTGTCTTTTGTGGCCCACAGTAAGGAATGTACTCTCATGATGACATATGCACACTGCCTCCATATTTTCTTTTTGGTGGTTTGTTTGCCCATTTTATTTGTTTATTTATTTTATTTGTTCCAATTTGGTATGCATGACAACACAATGCATTTCGACTCATTGTACACAAATGGAGCACAACATTTTGTTTCTCTGGTTGTACATGACGCAGAGTCACACCATTCGTACAATAATACATGCACATAGGGTAATAATTACCATCTCATTCCACCATCCTTCCCACCCACATACCCCTTACTCTCCCTTCCCTCTCCTCTGCCCAATCCAAAGTTCCTCCAATCTTCCCTTATCCCCGGCACCATTATGGATTAGTATCCACATATCAGAGAAAATATTTGGCCTTTAGTTTTTAGGATTGGCTTATTTTGCTTAGCAAAATATACTCCAACTCCATCCATTTACCTGCAAATACTATAATTTCATTCTTCTTTGAGGTTGAGTAATATTTTATTGTGTATATGTACCTTAGTTTCTTTATCCATTCATCTATTGAGGGCATCTAGGTTGGTTCCATAGTTTAGCTATTTAGCTGCTATAAACTTTGATGGGCTGTGACATTATAGTATGCTGATTTTAAGTCCTCCTGAGGAATGGGATAGCTGGGTCGAATGTTGGTTTCATTTCAAGTTTTCTAAGGAATCTCCATACTGCTTTCCAGAGTGGTTGCACCAATTTGCAGTCCCACCAGCAGTGTATGAGTGTGCCCTTTCCTCCCACATCCTCAACTCCAAGTTTTCTCAATTGTAGATGGAACTTTGTCCCAGCTCTCATTTGTTCTTCATTCCACTAGGAAGGGGCAGTGAGAAGGCACCCTGCCTCCTGCTTGCCCTGCTCCTGCCTCAGCTAGCCTGTGCCTCCTTTTCTTCTAGGGCGATGAGGGTGGTGAGCGAGTGCTGCAGCAGCGCTGGACATCCTTCCTTAAAGCACAGCTGCTATGCTCCCGGCCTGATGACGGCTTCCCATTCAATGTGCTGCAGGACGTCTTCACGCTGAGCCCCAGTCCCCAGGACTGGCGTGACACTCTTTTCTATGGGGTCTTTACTTCCCAGTGGTAGGGCTCCCGGGAACTAGCAGGGGATAGGAAGGTGAAGGGTGGCTGGGACTGGGACCCAGGAGCCAATCTTTGGGCCCTATAGGTCTCATCCTGAGCCCCTGGAGTTCCTGGGTTAATCTGGCTGTTTGCTTTGCAGGAACAGGGGGGCCACAGAAGGCTCTGCCCTCTGTGTCTTCACCATGAACGATGTGCAGAAGGCCTTCAATGGCCTCTACAAGGAGGTGAATCGTGAAACCCAGCAGTGGTACACTGTGACCCACCCGGTGCCCACACCCCGGCCTGGAGCGGTGGGTACTGGCTTTGCACTCAGGGCCTGTATTGGGAAGATGTGGATCCCCATGTCATGCTGGGACCAAGGCTGTCCAGCCTCAAACAAACCATATAGTTTCTCGGAATCTGATTTCTCATCTTTAAAACTGAGGGTTTCTCTATGTAAGTCACTCTCAACCAGTAAGTGAGGCAGCAGTTGGTGATAACAACTCCAAATGAACTGTTCTGAGATGGGCTCCACACCACCTCGCAGGCCCCACTGAGCCTAAGCTGCAGTCACCCACAGCAGTAAGGGCTCACTGATACACCATTATGGCTTTCTTCTCCCACCTTCACCTGCCTGTGGTAACGGGCTTGGGTCATGGCTCAGCGGTAGAGTGTTTGACAGTATATGTGAGGCACTGGTTCAATTCTCATGCACCACATGTAAAATAAATTAAAAAAGCAAAACACTGGGGACACAGCTCAGGCCTGCTTGACTCACTAAATAAGATATAAATATGTGTGTTGATATGCCTTTGGTCCTGTCCTATCTCAGGCTGGGCAAGTGTGTCCCCATTACTACTTACTATTGTAATCATCCCTTCACTTGGTCCTCTCTCCTACTCAATTGCAAGCTCTTTATTTAACAAGTGACCAGATGAACAGGCTTTAAGGCAATAGACCTTTGTATTTTCATTCTAGCCTAATGGGCTCCCCCAAAAGCAGACCTTGAAACAAGGCTATGAGTGCCATTAGCTTATTTGGGAGGTGACCCCAGGAAGTAGCCTGAGGGAACAGGCAGGTGAAGGTGGGAGAAGAAAGCCATAATTGTGTATCAGTGAGCCCTTACTGCTGTGGGTGACTGCAGCTTAGGCTCAGTGGGGCCTGCGAGGTGGTGTGGAGCCCATCTCAGAACAGTCCATTTGGAGTTGTTATCACCAACTGCTGCCTCACTGGTTGAGAGTGACTTACATAGAGAAACCCTCAGGAAGAGAGAATCAGGCAGCTCTGGAAGGTGCAGGAACTGACTGTAGCCATTGCTGCCAGGATACTGCCCAGCCAGGGCTTCCTGAGCACTCTAGTGGGAAAGATGATAGAAGTACAGGGAGAGTAGGCATGGTTCTTGAGGCCAGTGTGTGAATGGAGTAAGGAGGCCCAGCAAGGATACTCAAGTCAGCCCTTTGAGTCTACACCTTGGGCTTTCCCTTGGGCCTTCTGACTGGCACTCTGCAGAAGGCCAGGCAATGTGCCATGGCTTCTGGGGCAGGGGCAGAAGGCACTCCTGTCCACTGGGCCCCCATACTGCCTGCTGCCCTGCAGTGTTGCTGGCTCATGCTGCTACCTTCTCCTTCAGTGTATCACCAATAGTGCCCGGGAACGGAGGATCAGCTCGTCCTTGCAGCTTCCAGACCGTGTGCTCAACTTCCTCAAGGACCACTTTCTGATGGATGGGCAGGTCCGCAGTCGCCTGCTGCTGCTGCAGCCACAAGCCCGCTACCAGCGTGTGGCTGTGCACCGGGTCCCTGGCCTGCACCGCACCTATGATGTCCTCTTCTTAGGCACTGGTGAGTGCCTGCAGCCCACAGGCTCAGGGTAAGGGGCGTGGCTGGCGGGGCATGGGTGGTGGACTGTACCCAGGGCCTGAGTGCTGTCCATTTTCCAGGTGATGGATGGCTGCACAAGGCAGTAGATGTGGGCTCAAGGGTGCACATCATCGAGGAGCTCCAGATCTTCTCATCAGGACAGCCTGTGCAGAACCTGCTCCTGGATAGCCACAGAGTGAGTGGGCATGGGAGGAGTCCAGGCAGCGTGCTTGGGAGTGGCCCTCCATAATTACCAGGTAGTCCCTACCCAGTTTTTCCTCCCCTGCACCAGTGAATGAAAAGTTATGAAATCCAGGCTCATGGCACAGGTGACCAGAAAGTGTAGGGTGCCACTTTCTGACAGAGGCCTCTTGGGTGGAGCGCTAGTAGGCATGTGAACCAAGTGTGGTCATGGGTGGTGGCCCTGGCTGTCCATGCCTGCCTCTCATCCCCAGTGTCTGGCTGTGCAGGGGCTTCTGTATGCTGCCTCCCACTCGGGTGTAGTCCAGGTGCCTGTGGCCAATTGCAGCCTATACCGGAGCTGTGGGGACTGCCTCCTTGCCCGAGACCCCTACTGTGCTTGGAGTGGCTCCAGCTGCAGACATATCAGCCTCTACAATCCCGAGTTGGACTTCAGGTAAGAGCTCCTTGGGGCCTCCCACCCTCCCATCCCTGCCTGTGTACCCAGCCTCAGAGCTCTTCCTCAGGTCTCTCTAGGATCATCACCTGGTCTCATTTGCAATGTCTTAATCCTGCTTAATTATCCTGAGCTCCCCTGCTTCCTCTCAGCTGTTTTGTAGTTCAGATAGTGTTTTTACCCTGCCTGCCTGGAAAGGAGTGACACAATTTGGTAGAGTATGCAATGTCACAGCTATGAAAAACCTTGCAGGAGAATATGGATTGGCATGTGAATACGTTTTAGGAACAGTAAGGGCTACAAAACAGTCTATTAAAGAGTGGTTCAGAATAACATTTGGATTATAAAATGTTCCTGTAGAAAACAGGGATAAGCACAAACAAAATAAAAACTACCCCTAACCCTACCACCTAAAGAGAATTCGAGTAGGATTCTGATTTACTATTCTTCCAGATGTTTTTACATATGTAGTAAATAAACAATATAAATGTTAAATAACCATGGAATCTGTCCTATTTGTAGTGTTCTTTTTGTTTGGACCCAGGAAAAAGAATATACAAATTTATTACACACTTAAGGCATGGGAGTATCAGATTCCCCATTTATAGCATTCTTTCTTCTCAAGCATATATCTGGTGACAGTTTTTTTTTAAAAATATTTTTTTAGTTTTTATGTGGACACAATATTTTTATTTTTATGTGGTGCTGAGGATCGAACTCAGTGCATTACGTGTGCTAAGCAAACACTCTACCACTTGAGCCACAACCCCAGCCCTGGTGACAGTTTTTATTTCAAAAAACCAAATAGGCTGGGTGCAGTGGTGCACACCTGTAATCCCAGCAACTTGGGAGGCTAAGGCAGGAGGATCACAAGTCCAAAGCAGCCTCAGCAACTTAGTGAGACTGCCTCAAAATAAAAAAGAAAAAGGGCAGGGGATGTGGCTCAGTGGTTAAGTGCCCCTGGGTTCAATCCCTAGTACCAAAAAAATAGTTTATGAACGTACACCTGGAAGGACATGCTGTCATGATCAATGGATGGCAGATTCCATGAGATTTTTGTTTTATTTTTATCTTTTTGCTTGGTTGAGCTTTCCCTTTTGAGTGCAGAATTATTTTTCTTTTTATTATTCTTTATGAAGTAAATCAATGCATGTGGATTATTCAGAGACATATTTACATATAGGTCCAGCTGTCCTTTCAGACTGTTTTTGAGAGCACATTCTGCTTTTATAACTAAGGGAAACAGTATGTCACTTTTATCTGCAATGTGTGTAAATAGGAGGTGCTCATTCAAGCCATGTAGGGTTGGGGAATGAGCTCAGGGAAGTCTCTTACCCTCTGCTTTGGGCTTGGTGTTCCCTGAGAACCAGGTCCCCTGGCCAGGCTCAGGTATGCATTGAGGGGTGAGGGAACACAGGCTCATGGGGCTATCCTAGACTTTTTCTGGTCCTCAGGCCATGGATCCAGGACATCGAGGGGGCCAATGCCAAGGAGCTCTGCAACACTTCCTCAGCTAGGCCCCGGTCTTTTGTACCACCAGGTAAGGTACACCCTCAGAGGCTGGAGGAGCGGGGTGGGACCAAGGCTGCTTAGAAGACCTGTCTGAACATTGATGGGTGTAAATGCCTTTCCTCACATCCTCATCTTTTCAACTGGCAAGTGAGACCCTAGAAAATGAGACTCAGTCTCAGGAGTTCCTAGAGTTGCCCATCCTGGCACCAGGAGTATAGCTGGGAAGGAGGGTGTGAAGCTGGAGCGACTGTGGACACCAGCCCCCAAGTACCTGATGCCTCTTCTGTCCACAGCCAAGAAGCCCTGTGAAAAAGTTCAGTTCCAGCCCAACACAGTGAACACCTTGGCCTGCCCACTCCTCTCCAACCTGGCCACACGGCTCTGGCTGCACAACGGAGCCACTGTCAATGCCTCTGCCTCCTGCCGTGTGTTGCCCACTGGGGACTTGCTCTTGGTGGGCAGCCAGCAGGAGCTGGGGGTGTTCCAGTGCTGGTCACTGGAGGAAGGCTTCCAGCAGCTAGTGGCCAGCTACTGCCCAGAGGTGGTAGAGAATGGGTTGGTGGAACGAACAGACCGGGGCGGCAGTGTGCCTGTCGTTATCAACACATCGAGAGTGAGTGCGCCAGCTGGTGACAAGTCCACCTGGGGTGCAGACAAGTCCTACTGGAATGAGTTCCTGGTGATGTGCGCACTGTTTGGGCTCGCCGTGGTACTTCTGTTTTTATTCTTCCTCTACCGGCACCGGGATGGCATGAAAGTTTTCCTGAAACAGGGGGAGCGTGCCAGTGTGCACCCCAAGACTCGACCTGTGGTGCTGCCACCTGAGAACCGACCACTCAATGGCGTAGGTCCTCCTAGCACTCCACTGGACCACCGAGGGTACCAGGCCTTGTCAGATAGCTCCCCAGGGCCTCGGGTCTTCACTGAGTCAGAGAAGAGACCACTCAGCATTCAGGACAGCTTCGTGGAGGTGTCCCCTGTGTGCCCTCGGCCCCGGGTCCGCCTGGGCTCTGAGATCCGGGACTCTGTGGTATGACGGCTAACTTCTAGATGAGGCTTCCCTGGCTTCAGAGGCTGTGAATGCTCAGAAGAGGGTCACTAGGCCTCCATTTCTCATGGAACCCAACCAGGGTTCCTTGCACTTGGGAGCCTTGGAGTTAGCTGGCCTGCTGCTCTTCAACCAAGTCTTACAGCCCGGCAAGCTATAAGAGGGCTGCCCTCCAGGGCCCAGTGGGGCCTGCCTAGGTGGGCAGAACAGTGCTCCTAAGTAAACTGAGCCTTTGGTTTAAAAAGACAACTGAAAATGTGAATCCAGATGGGAAAGAGAGAGAACATGGACATGCCATGTCACAGACACACGGTTCCTACCTTCACGGCCTCCCAGATTCTTGGGACTTTTATTCAAAGTGGTTGTGTGAGACAGAGTTGGAAATCCCTGCCCAGTTGGTATACTCTACCTTCTGCCTTATCCTCCTGCCACAGGCTTCCCTTCTCCCTGCAGAGCTAGGGGCTAGCTTGGGCTCTGAGGGTCCTTGAATTGCCTGGTTGAGGATATAGCTGTGCCGCCATCACCCCACCACTCAGGGACCAGAGGGCCAGGCTGGCTCTGCAGCCCTCCTTAGGCCCTGGGCTCAGACCCAGCTCCTGGGCCTTCTTGCCCATGTCAGGCTGTGGCCACGTGAGAGAAGGAGCATGAGCCTGGGAGAGATTGTGACAATGTATACATTTCCATTGGAATTCAAGGAAGGAAGAAACCTTTGCCTGCCTTCATCCCAGTCAGAGAGACAACTCTTGTGTCTCTTTCACCATCTCAGCCCCATTTATGAACTTAAGCACAGGGTGGAATTGACTGTATCCCAGCTTCTTCCCATCCCAGTTGACCTTCACACCCTGCCTGAATCCACACTAAGGGATACCCATACTGACACTGCCCAGCACAGGGCCTTGAATTTACATGGGTTTTATATATATATTTTTTAATAAGATGCACTTTACTTTTTTTTGTAATAAAATTTGAAAAATAATTGTTTAATCATGGTTCTCTTAAAGGACTTTTGCTTTTTGAAATTGGTCTGTTTCTGGGGGTTCTGAGCTTTTTTTTCCCCAAGGATTAGTGAACCACAGCCAGCCTGGAGTAGAGTATGGCACTTACCTAAGGGATTTTAGTCTGCAGGAGTCACTCTGTCCATCAGTTCAGTGTAGCTAGGGATGGGCCTACTTTCCTTAAATGCCTTACAATTTTGGCAGGGTTGGGGGGTACCAGAGATTGAACTCAGGGGTGCTAGGTATTGAACCCAGGGACTGAAACCAGGGATTGGCCACTGAACCACATCCCTAATCCTATTTTGTATTTTATTTAGAGACAGGGTCTCACTGAGTTGCTTAGGGCCTTGCTAAATTGCTGAGGCTGGCTTTGAACTCACAATCCTCCTCTCTCAGCCTCCTGAGTTGCTGGGATTATAAGAATGCACCATCATGCCCAGCCTCTTACAATTTTTAATTTCACAAATGATAATATGGTAAAACTAACTTTTCTTTTAGTATACAATTCTTCAAATTTTAACACATTCCAAAATTCATGTAACTACCACCACAGCCAAAATTCTAGAGAGTTCCACCCCTTACTGCTATCTCCTTATACTCATACCTTCTTTCAGGGGTGGGAGGGATTTGATTTCTCACTGATCCAACCTTTCTTTTTCTATATCTCTTTCTTTCTTACTGTACTGGGGATTGAATCCAGGGATGCTTTACCACTCCTAGCCCTTTTAATTTTTTATTTTGAGGCAGGGTGTAAGTAAGTTGCTCAGAACCTTGCTAAATTGCTGAGGCTGTGATCCTCCTGTCTCAGCCTCCCAAGACTCTGGGATTAGAGGCATGTGCCACATGCCTTGCTGGTCCCATTTTTAGATGTGACTTATTACTAGTATGATCAAAAGTTTCTAAAAGTTCCGTCCTTCCTTATACCAGTATTTCTAGTGCCACACTTAGGATCAAAACCTCTAAACCTTTATTATTGATTAGTAGAAACAGAGTGATGACAATGGCAGGGAAAAGCAGGTGGGGTCCTCTCCTGCCTGGGATCAGACTGCGCGGTGCCGGCTCCAGGCTGGGCCTGCTTGGCCGGCCCTGACAACGCAGGCGTAACCTTGGCCACAGCTCAGCAGTGGAAAGGTGTTGGACAGGATGCTGGGATACATGCTGGGGCTGCTGTCACAGGACAATCTTAAAGGAACTGCACAGAAAAGAGTGAGTTGGGTTTTCTTTTTCTTTTTTTCCCCAGTGCTGAGGTTGGAACCCAGAGCCTCATGTATGCTAGGAATATGCTCTGCCACTGAGCTATACCTCCAGCCCAAGTGGGGTTTTCTGATGGAAGAGGAGTGTAGGGACTGAATCCAAACCTAGCCGCCCCTCCCCCTAAGACCTTCTTTGGAATGGTTTGTGTCCCATGTGAGTCTGTCCCTTCTCCTTTGGAAGAAGAGTGACCTGAGACCTGGTCCCCAGAATGCAGAGCAACCATTACCAAATACCTGGCAAAGTCAGGTGAACGGGAGATGACATGCTGGAACTCAGAGAGATTGATGGTCCCATCCCTATCAATGTCTGACTCTTCCAGGATCTGAGAAAGGGAGAGCTTTAAGCCAGAGCCCCAACTCTTGCCTCCTGCTCCCAAGCCCAGCTAGATCAGGCCTGATCTGGCTACTCACATTATCAATGAGCTGCTTCATCTCTGAGGCACTGAGTCGAGTGTCCTCGCCCTCTCCTGTAAGACAGTTCACAAGCTGACTCAGGTCTTCTCTGTCCAGAGTTCCATCATCATCAAAGTCTAGAGAGCAGGCATAGGAGGGCATGGTCAGGAGGAGCACCACAAAATGCACAAATGCCACTCACTTCCCAAACAGCCCCACCATGAAGCCCATGTTGGAATAGGTAGTGTTCTACCAGTTCTTTCTGGTCCTTACCGAAAATGCGAAAGGCATAGTGGGACTTGATGTCTGGAGTTGCTGTGTCACTAAATACACTCAGGAGGTCCAGGAAGTCCTCAAAGCTTAGGCTATCCCTGGTGGGGGATGTAGAGAAGACCCTGCAGATTCGTTCCTTGAAGGGATTGGCCTAAGTAAGAGAGCCTTTGGTGAGTGCTTTGGGAAGTAGCCCCAGGTCACATGCTCATTAGACCCTATCAGAAACTTGATGGAGTGGGTCACAGTGCCAGCACCATGGAGCTCAGATTTATGGGGAAGAAGCTCTGGGGCCAGGATAGAAGGCCCTGGTAGGGGAGCGAAGGGGGCACTAAATGAGCCAGCTGGAGAAGGAGCAGGAATGGCTTCCTGGCAGTCTGTTTAACTCAAAGTGAGAACAGAGTGGGAAGAGGAAGGAAAAAAGATGAACTGGTTATTTTGGAATATAAGTATTTAACTGAACAACTATTATGTTACAGGAATTGGGTTAGTCTCTTTGTATAAAAAATTTCACAGCAGCCCTACTGAGTTACAACCAACCTGTGCAATAGGGTTTCTCAAACTTTAATAAGATTTTGTCCTCTTAAAGGACAAAACTTGTCTGAACTTCCAAGAATATGTCCTGGAATCCCAGTTTAAAAAGCACCATTCTAATCCAGGCATAGTGGTACCCGCCTATAATTCCAGTGATTTGGGAGGCTGAGGTGGGAGGGCCAGTCTCAGCAACTTTGTGAGACCCTTTATAAAAAACAGAAAAAGACTTGAGATGCAGCTCAGTGGCAAAGTGCCTCTGGGTTCAATTTCTAGTACCAATAAATAAATAAATAAATAGCAACATTCTAGATAATTTTGCTGGGTGATTTTTCTTAAATATTTTTTTAGTTGAACACTTACTTTTATGTGGTGCTGAGAATTGAACCAAGTGCCCTGCACATGCTAGACGAGCACTCTATCCCTGAACCACAGCCCCAGCCCTTGCTGGATGAATTTGATAAATCCTTGCCCTCAGAAAGTTAAAGCTAAGCAGGAAAAAAAAAACAAAAAACTGGAATACAGACCAGTGACACCATTTTCTCTATCTGAGTGGCAGGAAGAATTATGGGGTCTAGCAGAGTAAAGGTGGGTAGAGGGGGTGGGGAGCCTTACCTTGAGCTCTGGAATGCTGAGAATCAGCTCAAAGGATACCCGTGCCTGCAGTGATTCATCCACACTTCGTTGCTCCTGGGGAAGGAGCTCACAAAACCGCCTGTGGGCTCTGACAACGAGAGTGGAACTGGTCTCTCTCAAGCAATTGGTCTCCCTGTATGTACTTGCATTCCCATTCCTTGCCTTGCCACCTGACCCTTTATAAATCAGGTGAGGAGCTAAGCCACACACAGGGCTTCTGAGTCACTGGGCAATGGTCAGTCAAAAGGATATAAGTCACAAGACAGTACAGGCTGGGAGTCCATTCTTGCAATAGGTATTTACTGAGAGCCTATTGTGTGTTATCTGGCACTGTGCTGGGCACTGATTCTAGATCACTGATGGATGGAGAGACTAGAGAAAGAGCCAAAAGGTCCTTAAGAACAGAAAGAAAAGATCAAAACCACAATCTCATTCTCTTTCACTCCAGGGACTCCTCCAGACCTCCCTGAACTATCTTCCTTCTCAGCCCCATCTCCTTCCCAATGGAATGATCTTTGCCAAGGTTAGTCCAGGAATCTTCTCATTCAAGGGTTCTAACCCACATCAAATCCACTTCCTCCCAAGGAAGTCTTAGGCAAGTTACCAAACCCCTCTGTACCTGTTTCATTGCCCTATACCTCCCTAAGTTAGATGATACAGGCAACCACTTAGCACAGTTCCTGGCCTAGGTAAATGCTCAAGAAGTGTTAACAGTTACTATATTATTCAAGTTAAGTTGGAAGGAAACGCCAGGCTCTCCAAGGCTTCTCTGGTTTTGTTAGTGGGCAAAGTCAGCCGCGAGAGCCACAGCAACCCTTGCAGGACAGGGACAGGATGTTCGATAGTGCAGAAGCTAGTGGAGCGCAGGGTCAAACAGCTCCCAACTTTTCCCAGATCCTGAGAGGTGGTTCTGCGGTGCAACGCTGGGGCCCCAGGCGCGACCCGAGAGGGTGTACCAGGAAAGGGGTGCAGCCTTGGGCTTGGACTCCTCGCTTCCAGTAACATCTCCGCTGCTTAACTCCAGCAAGCCCTGCCCCTCCCTCCAACAGGGGATCAGTTTGCCCATCTATAAGACAGTGATCCCCAAAGCCGCCTCTAGAGGATCCCAAGTCGGAAGTGGGGTTCAGGGCAGCACTCACAGGAGAATCTCCTGCTTAGTCAGGAACGTCAAGTCCTGGAAGGCAAACCAGAAGGGAGGTCAGCCGACCGTCCGGAGGCCGCAGCCGCTGGGCCGCCCACCCTGGGACACCGCTTCCGGGCGCAGGCCGGCACGCGAGCTCCCCGAGAACCCGCGTCCCGCGCACCTGGTACTCGGCCAGCAGCTCTTTGGATAGGCGACTGCCCGAACCCCCCATTGCCGCGCCGCGCGCACAGCTCCGCCAACTCTTCTAGGGACACCGACAACTTTCTCACTTCCGCCCTCGGCTGCGTCACCGACCAGTCCCGGCGGCAACAGCTGCTGAGGCCACCAACCCGGGCACCCCCTCCTCGCCACGCCCAGGCCTCCCAGAGCTGCTCCGCCCGCCAGCTGCCGGCCCCCGCGGTACTAGGCGAGCCGGAGGCGGGGCCCGGGGCGGGGCCGGACACTCCGGGGCAGGGCCCAGGCCCCGCGGCCCCGCCCCCTGGCGGGAGGTGCGGCCGCGCGCGTAGTGCAGACTGCGCCTGCGCTAAAGGCTTCCTGACCCGCTTTCCGCGTGGTAGCGGCTGCAGGGAAAGTCTCGTGGTGTTGCAGCCCCACCTACAATAGGTGCTGGCGGCAACACCCCTGGGCGGGACCCGTAAGGAACATCTAGGAAATCCCTTCAGCCGGAGTATCCGGGAAACCTCGGGACTCGCCGGGTGACTGGAAGCGGTGGCTCCCCATCTGCCCTGAGAGCACTTTTCCAGTCTGTATCAGCGGGCGCCTGTTACAACACTCGGTACACCGAGCCCCTTCTTCCAGAAGTAACCACAACCTTGCTGCCTGTTAAGCCTGTTTACTGAGAACCCACTGGATGTCAAGCACTGTGCACAGTTATCTTCCATTCTTGAAACAGCTGGACCAGGTAGGCTCCCATTTTACAGACATGAAAATTCACGTCCAGAGGGTTTCAGTGACTCTTCTGGCTCGGACATTTAGACATTTAGGACATGTAGGTTGACCCCCTCCGAGGCTCCCACCCTACTCTATTATTCCAGCTGAGGTGCTTCCTTGAACTCCACCCCAGCGCCAGATTACAAACTCCCAGCTGTTAAAACCGAGCTCTTGATCTTGTCCTCTCTCAACTCCCAGGTCATTGCTTGGCACATAGATTTTCAATAAATATATATCGGATGCGTGCTTGAATAAATGAACCTATACTACTAACTCTTCTAGTTACTCTAGAAGGTGAGGATTCCAAGTTGCTGGGAGGAGGAGGTGGAGGTAGGATTAATTTTTGATTCTTCCAACTCATTATTCCTCCTGATCTTTGTAGAGTCTAGACCTGAGTATGTCATTCTCAGTTTAAAAACCATTAAATGGAGCCGGGCAAGAGAGCATATGCCTTGTAATCCCAGAGACTGGGAAGGCTGAGGCAGGCTGATAGAAAGTTGGAGACCAGCCTCAGCAATTTAGCAAGATACTCAGCAACTTAGTGAGACCTTGTCTCAAAATTAAAAAAGGACTGGGGTTATAGCTCAGTGGTAAAGTGCCCCTGGGTTCAATCCCCAGCAAACCCCAATCCAGGGGGGAAAAAAATGAAATGTTTAAAAATCCAAAGCCTGATCTTCTGGAACCCAGACTTCCTCTTTCCTTTTGGCCCTCTCCTCCTGTGTTTCAGCCACTGTGGCTTTTGTTCCTTTTTTTTTTTTTTTTTTTTTTTTTTTTTTTGGTATTGGGGACTGAACCCAGGGGCACTTTACCACTGAGCCACATCCCTAACCCTTTTTTATATTTTATTTACAGACAGGATCTTGCTGAGTTGCTGAGACTGGCTTCGAACTCCCCATCCTTGTGCCTCAGCCTACTGAGCTGCTGGGATTATAGGCAAGTGCCACCACTCTTGGCTTTTGTTCCTCTTCATTTTATCTTCAGGGAAGTCTTTCCTGACTCCCTAGATTAGATTAGGATTCTACACTTAGAGAGGTTCTAATGCTTCTTCCATGACAGTGCATATATATCTTGTTTGCAATGTAGGTTTATTTGAGTGATGATTGCGTAAGTGTCTGTTTCCCTTTGTAGAATGCAAGCCCCATAAGCACAGCTAAGGACCTGGCAGTTGTTCAGTGTTTAATGAGTGACTCTAGTTTTCCCAGCACTTCATAATAAGGGGATCATTTGAGAGTGATTTTGTTAAGAAAGATTCACTATATCAATGTATGAGTACCACGTTTGTGGAAATGTTACACTCCATGCAGTGGAAACTACAGTGCTATGAAAACACCAAAACCAGTCAAAGTGATTGGAGTGTAGCCTTATCCCAACCTGATTATTTTTCTCTTGAGAGTAGGCCCTTTCTATCCAAGATAGGGTTGATCTTCTGTATTCAAACAATAGATAAGGGCTGGGATTGTAGTTCAGTGGTAGAGCACTTGCCTAGCATGTGTGAGGCAGTGGGTTTGATTCTCAGCACCACATATAAATGAGTAAAATAAAGGTCCATTGATAAATAGAAAATAATTTTAAAAACTAAACAGAAACAATAGACAAGCAAGAATCTGTCACTGTGGCTCCTATGTAAGACAGACCAGGAAAAGCTAACCAGCCAGGGATACCTTGACTGCATGGTGATCAGAGATTTACATGAAGATGTGGCAATTGACCTTGTGACATGATGACCAGCTGTCATCTAGATCTCCCAGCCGCCTCATTTGGTTCTGAATCTTCCTTCCTGAATAACCTTCTGATGGTCACTTTGCTTCCTGGTAGATATTATGCCATTTGGCACATTTGTCATAGTATTAAATAGTTATTCTGAATCATGTGGTATCTGGTTAGCATATTGTCCTGTTTTGTTTTGTTTTTTTTTTTTGCCTAATCATTGATAAAATTGAGTTCCTAACGCCCACTGTGTGTGTGTGTGTGTGTGTGTGTGTGTGTGTGTGTGTGTGGTGTATGTGTGTGTGTGGTGTGTGTGTGTTGTGCTGGGGATCAAATCCAAGGGCACTCAACCGATAAACTATATCCCCAGCCTGTTTTATTTTTTTATTTTGAGGTAGGGTCTCACTAAGTTGCCAAGAATGACTTTGAACTTGCAATCCTGCCTCAACCTCCCAAGTCATGGAGATTACAGGCATGAGCCATTGCTCCTGGCTCTGATATACATGAAAAGGAGTTTATCAAGAACTGGAGGATAGCTCAGTTGTAGAGCACTTGCCAAACATTCATGAGTCCCTGGGGTTGATCCTTAGCACCACCATTAAAACAAAACTAAACAAAAACCATCTTCTCATTCTTATTATAATTTTATTTCTTGGTTTGAGTCTCAAAGGTTAAATTTGTGTGTGTGTGACTGGAGATTAGACCAGGGCCTTGCACATGATGCCAGGCAAGTTGTCTCCCGCTGAGCTCCTTTCGTACCCCTTTTTAAGTTTATTTGAGACAGTGTTTGGCCAGGTTTCTCAGAATTGCCATCCTCCTGCCTCATCCTCCCAAGTAATTTGGATTACAGGCATATTGGTTATGATTTTGTCAAGAGTATCAACTCTTGGATTTATGGATTTGTTCTACTTTTTTCAGTTTTTTTAGTATTTATTTTTTAGTTATAGGTGGACACAGTACCTTTATTTTATTTTTATATGGTGCTGAGGATTGAACCCAATGTCTCATGCATGCTAGGCAAGCACTTCACCTCTGAGCCACAACCCCAGCCCCCTTTTTTCATGTTTAACAAGACTTTTTTTTTTTTTTTTTCTTTTTTGGTGCTGGGAATAGAATCCAGAGCCTTGTGCATGCAAGACAAGCAATCTGCCAACTGAGCTATAGCCCCAGCCCAACAAGACATTTTTTTTTCCTGCTTGTAAGATTATTCCTTTCTTCTTGTTTTCTTTGGGACCTTCAATAGGATGGCCATACAGATTTCACCAACACAGTGATTTATGATCCGAGACCCAAAGGAGCCAACCATGTGAAGAAACTTTGGGAAAAAGATATGTTATTTTGCATTAAAGGAACAGAAAGTACTGACACCATGAGTAAGAACAAACTTAGGAAGAGTAAGGAGTAGAGTGGCAGTGGGGAGAGGGGTCTGAGATGAATTGAAAAGCATACAGAATAGGTATCCCCAGAATATCAGGAGTGCACATTATGTAGGTCTTTATCCTGAATGAATGAATGAATGAATACTGTCTTTGATATAGCTCGGGTAAATAGGAAATAATTGAATTTCTTAAATTCATTTTGAGATACTTTTTTTAAAAAGTTTTTAATTGTGCTAACAGATGCATAACATAAATTTTATGTTATCTTAATCTCTCTACAAAAAGTTTTTTTTTTTTATACTGAGGATTGAACTTAGGGGTGCTCCACCAATTCCAGCTCTTTTTTATTGAAACTGGGTCTCACTAAGTTGCTGATTTTCCTGCCTCAAGTCTCCCAACTTGCTAGGATTAAGGACATGCATCACTATGCCCTGCTAAAATTTTTTAATTGCTTGGGATGTAGTTTAATGGTAGAACACTTGGCTAGCAAATGCCAGGCATTGGGCTCAATCTGTAGCACCATACACACAAAAAATATATATAAAACACAAACAATATATTATATTGCCAGGCTTGATGGCACACACCTACAACCCCAATGACTTGAGAGGCTGAGGCAGGAAGACCAAAAGTTTGAGGCTGGCCTTGGCAACTTGGCAAGACCCTGTCTCAACATAAAATTTGAGGACTGGGGATATAGCTTAGTTGGTAGAGTGCTTGTCTCACACAAGACTATGGGTTCAAACCCCAGCACCACAAAAATTAAAAAATAAAATAAAATAAAATTTGAAAAGAGGTGAAGATACAGCTCAGTGGTAAAGTGCCCCTGATTTTAACCCCCAGTATCAAACAAAATAAAATAAATTAATTGGGGAACTGCTATACTTTTTCCTCCAATGGCTGTATTACTTCACTCTCCACCAACAGTGTACAAGGGTTCCAGTTTCTCCACATCTTTGCCAACATCATAGAATAAGTCTTTTATCTTTTTTTCTCCCATTCCTCTCCTCTGTGTATACATATACAGAGAATACATGTGTGTATGTATGTATGTATATATAAATATATATGGATGTTTGTATATAAAACTGTCAACAAAAAAATAGTCAATATATATTTTTGATTTAGTAAAAACATGCTCATCTGCAAGTGATGAAAAGATGAGCAATTTCTATTTTTTCTAGGTATTTTACCAAAGGCATGGGTTATATATTGTTTTTGACTATAATCTAAACAAAATGTCAAGATTTTTTGAAAATAAAAATCTCTGAAAATGGACTACTCTCATGTATTTTTCATCTCTTAGGATTGTTTCAGGTAGTTCCATGGCTCTTTCGCATTATTCAAAGGAAACTTCATATTTGCTACCTCCAAACAATGAGGACTGGGAAGAGAAAGGCATCCCTGATTTTGTCTATGGGCAGAAGGAACTTATAGTGGAAGGCATTCAGTGGCCAAGGAATGCACCCAGCGCCCTGGACACACCAACGAGATTTGACTCTGCCCTCTGTTCTGCCTGGAGGCAGAGGGTGGAGCTAGGGCTCTTTCGCTACCGCCTAGGGGAATTGCAAACTCAAACCCTCCCTGGTGCTGTGGGTTTTGTGGCTCAGCTGAATGTGGAGCGAGGTGTACAGAGGAGACGTCCTCAGAACATCAAGAGTGTAAGGCAGGCATTTGACCCTGAACAATTTAACTTCAACAAGATCCGGCCAGGAGAAGTTCTCTTCCGTCTGCACCGGAAGCCCAATGACTGTAGTGCTGTCCAGCAAGAGGACATCCTGGTGATAATCAATGTCAGTCCCCTGGAGTGGGGCCATGTGCTGCTGGTTCCTGAGCCTACTCTGGGGCTACCCCAGCGCCTGCTACCAGGTGTGCTGCGGGCAGGGCTTGAGACTGTGTTGCTGAGCTCTCACCCAGGCTTCAGGGTTGGCTTCAACAGCCTGGGGGGATTGGCTTCAGTGAACCACCTCCACCTGCACGGCTACTACCTGGCCCACAGATTGCCTGTGGAGGGGGCACCAAGTGAGGCTCTAGACCCAGGGGGCCATTTGTATTTGCTCCAGTCCGTCCCAGCTCCTGGTTTCCTCTTTTATACTAGTGGGCCAGGACCTGACTTAGAAGCCTTGATTAGCAGGGTATGTCGGGCCACTGACTACCTCACTGATCATGAAATTGCACATAACTTGTTTGTAACTCGGGGAGCTCCACCTGGAAAGGCATCAGCATCCACAATGCTCACAGGGGTCCGAGTAATTCTGTGGGCCCGGAAGTCCAACTTTGGAATAAAGGAAGGTGAAGCTTTCAATGTTGCCCTCTGTGAACTGGCTGGCCACCTCCCTGTCAAAACATACCAGGACTTCAGCAGCCTGACAGAGGAGGCTGCCCTGGCCCTCATTCAGGACTGTCTGCTGCCCCCAGCCCAAGCAGATGAGATACAGGAAGCACTGGTAGCCTTGATGGCCCAGGAAGAGCTGTGATCCTTCTGGAGGTATTTATTTGCTAACTGACTGAATCCCTTTCCATTCATAGTCATTCATTGTCATGGTCATCTGGTCATTTATTTTTATGATTACTTTCCTACTTCTCTCAGCCTAAGGGGAAGAATAAAGAAAGAACTGATGACTGGTCTTGGTGAAGGAGAGAAACCTTGGAATAAATTGAATCAGCATGCTCTCCTGGTTATATCTGCTGTTTCTCACCTTTTTCTTCCTGTTCTCACCTTCTCTGTTTGTTCCTCCTTTGCCCTCTGTTTTGTTGTTGTTGCTGTATGGTTTTTTTTGTTTTGAGACTGGCTCTCCCTATGTTATTCAGGCTGTCCTCAAATTCCTGAACTGCTGAGCTCAAGTGATTTTCCTGCCTCAGCCTCCCAAATAGCTGGGATTACAGATGAATGCCACCATACCTGACTGCAGCTCAGGCAGTCAGATGCCAGAATCTGAGCTGGGACAATGTGCATTTGTGATTCTCTCTACCATTTCTTTTCTTTCCCTCCCTCCCTCCCTCCCTCCCTTTTTCTATTCTATCACTTATTTTTTTCTTCATCCTTCTCTTGAATTTGTTCCTGCTGCTCCATCAAGATGTCCTACTTCTTCATCTCCCTAAAAATTCATCTTGAATTTTCCTCCAGTACCCAACATAGAGTTGAATGGTCTTTCACATTATCTCTTGTGAAAACGGGGTGTACTCATAACATTAAAGATGCAGGTCCTCTTACTATTTCCATTTAATAAATGAAGAAAGGGAAGTTGACAGATTGTCACTTATCCAAGGTCAGCCAGATAACACATGGGATTTGAACTGCAGCGCAGGCAGTCAGATGCCAGAATCTGAGCTGGGACAATGTGCATTTGTGATTCTCTCTCCAGTCAGCAATGCCCATAAAGTCATAAAGTGTAGGTAATGCTGCCCTTAAAATTTTATGGCCTTCTGGAGTCTTTCTCTGGCATTTCACAAGCTCCACATGATGTAGGCTTCTTGAAAAATCCAGAGCTAAGTCTTTACTTCTCTATCTATATCTGAGTCAGTGTAAAATTTTGTATTTGTTTGTGATACTGGTGATTGAACCCAGGGCCTTGTACATGCTAGGCAAGTACTCTACCCTATAGCTAAGCTATATCCCCAGCGCTTTTTAAATTTTATTTTGAGACAGGATCTCAGTATACTGTCCAGGCTGACCTCAAACTTGTGATCCTCCTGCCTTAGCCTCCCAAGTAGCTGGGATTACAGGCATGTACCACCATGCAAAGCTGTGGAAATTTTTGAAAAATGAATGCGTTGTCCTGTTCTGTTACTCCAGTGATCTCCACACTGATTCCAGAGGAACCAGTCAAAAGGTACTATTGTAGGGCTAGAGTTGGAGCTCAGTGGTAGAGCACTTGCCTGACATGTGTGAGACACTGGGTTCAATTCTTAGCACTACAAATAAATAAATAAATAAATAAATAAAATAAAGGTCTATCAACAACTAAAACATATGTATACATACAAAAAAATTTTTAAAGGGTATAGTTGTTAGAGAGTTATATATAAAAAGCCATTTTTCCTTGTGCTTCCTTGATTCTTGTATAGCAAAAGTAACCCCAAAAAGGAAGAAAGAAAAGAAAAAAATCCTGAGTTTAGTTTTCAATAGGGATGATCACTGCCACTACTGTTTTCAATAGGGATGATCACTGCCACTTATTTATTTTGTGGGGATTGAATCCAAGGGTGCTTTACCATTGAGCTCCATCCTCAGCCCTTTTTATTTTTTGAGTCAGGATCTCACTAAATTGCTGGGGCTGGCCTGCAATCCTCCTGCCTCAGCCCCAGCCACCGGGATTTCAGATGTGCACAACCATGCCCAGTCCACTGCCACTACTCTTACCCCAAACCTCCTGAAAGAATGGGAGTTCCTACTCACAGTGTAGGAGTCAGGGGGGCCTTCAGAGTAAGGTGCCACCCGCTAGCTGGAAGAGTTCTTCCAGCAAAGGTTTGGGCTCCTCTGTCTTCTATTGTGTTGGCACAGCTTTGGCTGTGGCTTAGGCCCATAGGTACTTGGCTCCCTATGCCCAGGCCTGTATAAAGCTTTATCATAGAATTTTTTTTTAAAGAGAGAATTTTTTAATGTTTATTTTTTAGTTTTTCAGTGGACACAATATCTTTGTATGTGGTGCTGAGGAGTGAACCCGGACCGCACTCATGCCAGGCGAGTGGGCTACCGGTTGAGCCACATCCCCAGCCCTATCATAGAATTTTAATTGGAAATTTTATATCACAAAAGAAGTTAGTCTCATTGAGATAAAGCAGACTATGCACCCATAACCTATGTTATAAGAAAAACAATTAAGCATTTTTACATTCTCTCAAATTTTTGACTACCCTCATGTTTTTGGCAAATGGCAGTAATTTTAACCTTTTTCTGAGAGCTTTTGCATATACAAGCTCAATATGCTTGCTTTTCCTTGCTTGATCCCCAAAGGGAATGCATGAGATGATATTACAGCTAAGTAGATTTTGTGTCCAAGGTGATGAGCCAAATATCTGGATTTCTCCAGTTTGTCCCTAGGACTTCCCTGACCCAAATGAGTTTTTCTATAAAGCGGGGAAGGGTAAAGTCAAATAGGTTTTCTTTATGATAGTGTTTCTCAGCTGTTTATGCTTTAGGAATTGTTTAAAGTTTTGTTGTTGTTGCTTTAGGAATCTTTAAGAAGGTGGGCCAGAGATATGGCTCAGTAGTAGAGCACTTGCCTAGCATGCATGAGGCACTGGCTTTGATCCCTGGCATCACATAAAAATAAATAAAATAAAGGTACATCTACAATTAAAAAAATTTTTTTTAAAAGAAGGGAATTTTATCTGAAGCTTTATCTCAGCCAGAATATGGAATATATAGGCTCTTTGTACTCAGAGCCATGATAGAAAGTGCTGATCCAAACAGAGCCTCTCCACCTTTTTGCCTCTTGATTCAGGACCTCAAATGCTAAGGGCCTATGGATTTGATCTAATGGGAAACCTTGAAGAGTACCAAATGGTGTAGTAACAGATTTGCATTTTAGGAAAAATACTCAAGCTGCAGATGTAAAGTGGTGGGAATATAAGGTTAGGGGGCTAATTCTATAAACTAGGTCCACTGTGCTGACCCCCACATGCTTTCTTTTAAAAAGCAATTTACCTGGCTTAAGTCAGGATATGTTACACCTCAGCAAACAACCTATTATCTGAAGAAGAAATGCAGGGTAACAGAAGTTAACCCTGAAGTTGGGGGACTTCTGTGACTTATATAGGCCAGATCCCAGAATTCAAGAAGATAAGGACAATTCCCCCTAACTCTAAAACCTGTAAGAACAAGTTCTAGTTAGAACCAGTCAGCATGGGCCAAATGCCCTGGACCTTTACTATACACAGTTGGGACTTGGAAGTTTGATGTGATTGTGCTGTCAGTCAAATGTCAAGAGGTGTCAGGCGCAGTGGCACACGTCTGTAATCCCAGTGGCTTGGGAGGCTGAGGCAGGAGGATTGCAAGTTCAAAGTCAGCCTCAGCAACTCATTGAGGCACTAAGCAACTCAGTGAGACCCTGTCTGTAAATAAAAATTTAAAAAAGCACCCCTGGTTCAATCCCCATTACCCCCCCAAAAAAAAAATCAAGATGTGTTGGGCTGGGGTTGTGGCTCACTGGTAGAGTGCTTGCCTAGATGTGTGAGGCACTGGGTTCAATTCTTAGCACCACATATAAATTAACAAATAAAGGTCCATCAATAACTAAAAAAAATATTTAAAAGAAGTCAAGAGGTGTACCTGGGGTGGGACTCTCCAGAAAACTCCCTGGGAGGGCAAGAGAGGGGTACCATCCTTCTCCCCTCTGAGAGGACCCCCTCTCACGCTTGAGAATGTTCCCTTTTCCTATGAACTCAAGTCTGCCTCACTGAGTGACACGTCTGAAATCTTTCTGATCACAAGAACTGCTAATAGAGGACTGTTGTAGCTATCTCAGCTCTGAGTAGGCAGTGCTCTGTAACAAGGAGGATAAATGAAGAATAGTCAAAGAATTCAATGAAGAGTTTGCTGAATGACAGTGATTCAGGCAACAAATGAAGATGGACCAGATCCTAGGACAGTGCTTGTAACGCTGAATATTTGTTGACAAAATGAGAAAAACTAGAAACAAGGGATTTCAGAATACTTCAAGGAGATCTTATATAAAGTCAAGCCCCACCTCTTGACTTTTTAAAAAAAATATATTTTTAGTTGTAGATGGTCACAATGCCTTTGTTAAGTTTTTTAATGTGGTGCTGGGGAGATATATATATATATATATATATATATATTATATATATATATATATAATCATGTTGAAGAAAGATCAAGAAATCTATGAATTTTTAAAATGTCCATGTAGAGCTGGGGGTATAGCTCAGTGGTAGAGTACTGGCCTAGCATATGCAAGGTCCGGGGTTCCATCCACAGCACCAAAAATGACACAAAAACAAACAGAAAAACAGAAGTCCAATCCTCCTAAAGGATGGAAAATTTTAAAGTGTCTTCTGGATTTAGCCCACAGGATAATCTGAGTGACAAGTTGGGTTAAGTTTGGTGGAGATGGCTAGCAGAAGTCAAAGTGGGAGGGTGTCGGGGAAAAGAGGCCACAGTGACAGAACAATGTCATGAAGCGGTTCCGTTATTCCTTAATGGAGCTGTCTTAGCCCACCAGGCTGAAAGCGCTGGAAGACATGTGTCTTAATCAGAGCTTTCCTAGAGGGCAAAGACTGTTCACTGCATGGTTTCGGAAAAACCGAAGAGAAGAGAGCAGCTATTCGTCCCCAACGCAGACTTGATTTGTGCGTTCAAGAAAAGATGGGAGTGGGGAGGTGCGAAGTTGTGCCAAATCAGGAGAACTACAAGTCCCATGAAGCACGGGCGGGGCGGGTCCTCTTGTGCTGCGACCCGCCGCTCTTCCACTTCCAGCTGTAAGCAAACGTTGCCCCGGCCAAGATGGCCTCAGCCGGCGCCTGGGTGGGTGTGGTCCGCGGAAGGACCCGCCCCCAAAACGCTTGTGCAATGGGAACCGCCCTCGTATCCATGGCGACGGCGGCGGCGGCGGCCGTCGGCTAGCTAAAAAAGGCGCCGCCGCCGCCGGGATCTTGGAGTCAGCAGTTTACCCCCAGGGGGAGCGGGCTCCCTTTCGCGACAGCCGGGACAGACGGTCCTGTGGAACTAATAGGCGGTCCCCGACACCAGCAACGCCCAGGAAGAGCCGAAACGGGCGGAGGGCGGCCATGAGCGAGCAGCTGGGTTCTACCCCAGGCCGCTAGGGGCAGCCTCAGCAACCCCTCAGCTCTTCTCGGAACCTCGGGTGGGCAGTGTCCGCCGTAGGCTCCCCTTCTGTGGTCAGAGCCCAAGGGTTGCCTGGTTCCAGTGTGTTTACATGGAGAAACTGAATCCTGAGGCAGAGAAAGGGCCGACCTATTGTACATTTGATCTTCAGTTGTATTACAAAGCAAATTATCTCCCCAGTTCACCCAGCCATCCCCCATTCCATTCAGGAACAAAAGAGCCATGGTTATGGTTCTTACCATCTCTGCTCATTACTGCACGCACCACAGTGTGTTATATGATCCAGTGTGATCTTGGGTGCTAGTCAGGGAATCCATATCTCCTGGCATCCCACACACCCTCACCCCAACTTGGAAACATCCTGTTATTCAGTGGGATTGTTCTGTTCTGAAGGAGCTGCAACATTTTCTTAAAACACCACGAAGGGCCTTTGGGTGGATCCCTGCAAGCCATCCTGGGCCTTAATTCCTACCCTCTTCCCCTTAGAATCTAAGAGAATGGAACCGAGTACCTGTAAGACCAGTGAATCTGAGGAAGACTCTGTTGAGGAAGAGGAATCTGAGGAGGAGTGTGTTAAAGAGGAAGAGACCACCCCTTCTAACTCTTCACAGCAGGCACTCTCAAAGGCAGACTATAAGGCATTTGAGAATGGGGATCCCTTAGCCATTGTAGCCAAAAAAATTCCAAAGAAAATCATAGCCCCAACTGACACAGATGACTTAGAAGTTGGGAGGAGAAAGAGAAGGCGGAAACGCAGGTAACCTTCCCTGGACCTCCTCACCTGCCTGGCTCCAGAGTCACCCCCTGACCTCCCTTCAGCATTTGGGAGACTGGGACCTAAGCTCTTCCCTTCAGTCTTTGGAAGAGGAAAGGCTGGAGCATGATTTATCTTTTGATACAACAGAAACAAAAATCAGAAACATTTGGGCTAGTTCATTTTGGAATTTCAGTATATTTTTTTTCCATGCTGGGGATTGAACCCAGGGGTGCTTTACCACTGAGCTACATCCCAGTCCTTTTTATTTTGAGACTAGGTTTTGCTAAATTGCTTAGGGCCTCATTAAGTTGCTGAGGCTAGCCTCAGACTGTGATCCTCCTGTCTCAGCCTCCAGAGTCCCTAGGATTACAGGCATGCTCACCATGCCTGGCAGAATTTCAGCATGTTTTTATCACCCTTGTCTTTCCTTTAAGTGGCTTCTAGAAAAAATGAATTGTGTTTGTTGGATATCTCTGCATCTGAGAGCCTGGCAGCCCAGGGTCTGTCCTTCCCTTCCACTCTGCCTGATTTCTGCTATTCCTCCATTCCAGACCCTTGGCCATCAACCTGACCAACTGCAAGTATGAAAGTGGTAAGCGCCCGACTCACACCCTTTTACACAAGAGGGCTGTCTTACTAGGGAGAAGGAGCTCCAATCAAGCTTCCAGCCTTGGATCTTGCCAGGCTGGCCTAGAGCCCATGTTGGGCCTTATGAGGTTCCCCTGGCTCAGCTACTGGCAGTTGAGATATTGCTATTCTAATTAGTCTCAATGGTAGGGACAATATCTTCAGTTAACTAACAAAAACAACGAATAAAAGTTCTGGGTATGGTGGCTTATGTCTGTAATCCTAGAGACTTGGGAGGCTGAGGCAGGGAAATAAGTTTGAATCCAGCCTCAGCACTTGGCGAGACCCTATCTCAAAATTTTAAAAAGATTTTTAAAAGGCTAGGGGGCGTATAGCTCAGTGATAGAGCACTACCATGTTCAATCCCCAGTACTGCTAGAAATAAAATACATGAGAGTCACCATTGCCCTACCCTCTCCAGATTTGTGCAGAGATGAGACAAGCTTAAAACAGTTTGGGTAGGTGGCTAGGGATGTAGTTCAGCACGTGCCTAGCATGTGCGAGGTCCTGGGTTCGATCCCTAGCACCTAAAAAACAAAACAAACAACAATAACAAAAAAAAAAAAAAACAAAAAAAACACCACCAAAACCCCACAGTTCTTAAAGAGAACTTTGGAGGGACTTCACCTACTTAAAAAAAAAAAAAATCCCCAATTAGGTCAGTGTTTTCCTTCTTCCCCTCTTTTTCCCACTGCCACCTGTGCAAGAGGCCACCCAGAGTGTTAGGCACCAGTGTGGTTCCTACCTATGGTCAGCTCTGCAGAAACAATCCTGATTGAGAGAGAGGACTGGCAGAATCATAAGGCCAGGCTCTCGTTTTCTCTGCTGCATATTTTGGAAGGGCCTGACAGCCTCATGAACTTGGAATTGCCACCTGATAACTAAGATGCAGAACTGAAGTAAGAGTCACCTCCCTCTTCAACCTGGCCTCTGGTCAGGTCTGTTCCTTTCCTGACCCATCTAGAGTTCCAGGGCCTGTTGCTGGTGCTCAGGCTGGCAACACTGACCCCCCTATCTCTGCAGTGCGGCGGGCAGCCCAAATGTGTGGCCTGAAAGAAGTGGGGGAGGACGAAGAATGGACTGTGTATTGGACAGATTGCTCCGTCTCACTGGAACGAGTCATGGACATGAAGAGGTTTCAGGTACCAATATCCTGAGCTAAGATTCAGAATGACTATTCCTAACCCCTGCCCAGGCATGAGGCTGCCATTCTTTTTTGGCTGTACCCTGTTTAGACAGGAAAGGCTATACTAAGGGTCTTCTGTTCCAATGGAAATATTCTCCTCTTGGCTCTCTGGAGCTTCTGTTATCTGAAGGAAGTTTCTGGTGGGTATATAATTGGCCATTATTTGCTCTGCCTGGTGACATCTATGTCTAGCCTGCCTGCTCCAAGGCAGGACTGAGAGGCAGCCTCAGAGCTAACAACAACAGGGCCATCTCAGCATCTTAGAACCCATCGGTGTGGTGGTGCATGCCTGTAATCCCAGCGATTTGGAAGGCTGGGGCAAGAGGATCACAAGTTCAAAGCTAGCCTCAGCAACTTAGCAAGGACCTAAGCAATTTACTGAGACCCTCTCTCAAAATAAAAACAATAAGGACTAGAGATGTGGCTCAGTGGTAAAGCACCTCTGGTTTCAATTCCCAGTACAAAGAAGTGGGGGGAGGAAGAGAAGAGAGTGTGTCAATTTGGGGTCCTGCCTGGCAGCAAGAAAATCAGGGAAGATGGACCCTAAGAAGAATGTTCCTGCCAGGCTAGGGATGTAGCTTAGTGATCAAACACTAGTACATGCAAGGCCCTGTGTTCAATCTTCAGTATCTCACATACACAAAAATATACCTGCTTCAAGGTATTTTTATTACCCTTTAACAGATTCCTTGTGGTGAATATCAATAAAATAAGTCATGTGTCACTTAATGACAGAGATACATTTCTGAGGAATGCATTGGTAGGTGATTTCATCATTGTTTGATTTTTGTAAATGTATTTTACGAAATGGATGGATATGACATCACCAGATGACATAATCTTATAGAACCTTATATGTAGCTATTGAGTAAAATGCCCTTGTACAATGCATGATTGTAATTAAAAAGGGTCTGGTGGGGCTCCATAGGAAGCTGAGTGATAGGTTTTCAAGTTCGAGGACAGCCCAGGCAACTTGGCAAGACCTTGTCTTAAATTTTTAAAAAGGCGATGGGGGGGTGCAGCTCAGTTGTAGAGTACTTGTCTAGCAGGCTTGAGGAGCTGGGTTAGATCCTTAGGACACAATAAAAAAGGGAGTTGGGTGTGTATAGGCTTATTTTGAGGGGAAGCCAGTAAGGGATTGAAGAAACTATAACCTGTATCAAGATAGACAGCAAGTCTACAAGTATTCAAGAAGCTTTGAAAAGAAATGCAGAAAGCTACTGTCAGATAAGGATGGCAATAATAACAGCTGTTATTGAGGACTTACTATGCATCTAACAGATACCATGTTAAGTGCTTTTATGGTTTTTTTATTATTAGATCCTTAACAATGTTGGTTGTGATGGAGCAAACCTATAATCCCAGCAATTGGGTGGCAGGGGTGACTGAAACAGGAGGATTACAAATTGAAGGACAGCCTGGGCAACTTAATGAAACTCTATCCCAAAATAAAATTAAAAAGGGCTGGGGATGTAGCTCAGTGGTAGAGCATCCCTGAGTTCAATCCCCAGTACCAGGGAAAAAAATCCTTAAAAGCATTCCTGATGGCTGGGATATATCTCAGTTGATAGAAGGCTTGCCTCACATGCAGAAGGCCCTGGGTTCAATCCCTAACATCACACACACACACACACACCAAAAAAAAAAAAAATCCTGAGCAGCAGGTATCCTTTTGTTAAAAAAGGAAGCTGAAGCTCAGAAATACTAAGTTTATACAGCTAGTGACTGAGAAAGTCATGAAGGACAGAGCAGCCAGAGGTTTCCTGGCAGGCACCATGTCATCTCTAGGTGTCATGGAGTGCATTTCCTTCAGCTGGTCTTCAGTTTCCTTTTCTATTTCCTATCTTTTAGAGAATGTTTTTCATGATTTCTTTGTACTGCCATACATTGTTACTTTATAAGACAAGTACTGGTGGTCTGAGGGATGTTAGAAGATGGCTAGAAGGCCCAGAGGTCTGGCCTAGTACACATTCTTCTCTCTTGTCCTCCTCCTTTTTTTGAATGGGAGGGTAGGGGGTACCAGGGATTGAACTCAGTGTCACTTAACCACTGAGCTACATCCCCAGCCCTATTTTGTATTTTATTAGAGACAGAGTCTCACTAAGTTGCTTAGCACCTCACTAAATTGGTGAGGCTGGCTTTGAATTCAGGATCCTTGGGCCTCCACCTCTCAAGCCGCTGGGATTATAGGCATGGGCCACTGGGCCAGCCTCTGTCCTTCATTTTTTTTATATTTATTTTTTAGTTGTATTGGACACGATACCTTTATTTTTTTTATATGTGGTGCTGAGGATCAAACCCAGGGCCCTGCACATGCTAGGCAAGTGCTCTACCACTGAGCCACAACTCCAGCCCCATGTCCTTTATTTTTGAATGAAGGATGTGCACACTGGGTGTAGAAGCCCTGGGAGGGTTTCTCACCTGCCTTAGGGAATCTTCCTGTTTCTACCTTTGGGGTAGTAAGGACAGTGCTCACCTCCACTATGACTCCTCCCTTCTTCCTCATCCTCTTCCATGATTTTTTTGGGATGCCCAGGCCCCAGGAGCTATCATTTACTCTAGGAGACAGTATAACTAACTGGCTCTGTTTCAGAAAATCAATCACTTTCCCGGCATGACAGAAATCTGCCGCAAAGATCTGCTGGCTCGGAATCTCAACCGCATGCAGAAACTCTATCCTACCGAGTACAACATCTTCCCCCGTACCTGGTGCCTCCCTGCAGAGTAAGTGAACCTAGCTTCCCAGGCTGAGATCCTAGGGGCAGGAATGGGTTGCCTTCCTTTGTCCCCTCCAGATTCTGGTCTGGTATGTCTGAGGGGGATGAAAGTGGACCAAGAAAGTTTTAGCTGATCAAAGAAAAGTTGTCTGAGAACAGTGTTCCAGGAAGAGTGTGGATTAGATAGCCTAGATAGCAAGAATATAGCCATGGGCCCCTAGGTCAGCCACGATTTGCAGAAACCTTTTGACCTGCTCCTCTCTGTACATAGCTACGGGGACTTCCAGTCCTATGGTCGGCAGCGAAAAACCCGCACTTATATCTGCAAGCCAGACAGTGGCTGTCAGGGACGTGGCATCTTCATCACCCGGAACCCCCGTGAGATCAAGCCTGGAGAGCACATGATCTGCCAGCAGTACATCTCCAAGGTGAAAGATACCTCAGTACCATTAGGCTCCTCCCTGGCCCTGAGGTTCCTTGTCTCTTTCAAAGCCAGGGAGGAAGCCAGTTTTGGGCTCCTACCCTTTCTGCTATCCCCATTATCCTGGAGGCAGTATGGAACCATGGTTTAGTCAGCCTGCCTAGGTTTGAATCTCATCTTTTCTACTTCCTAGATATGTGACCTCAGGTAGGTGAATGACCTTTTGTTTTTTTTTCTTGCCTCCATTTCCTATTGTTTCATGGGAAGAGTAACAGTAAATACTTTATATGATTGTTGTGAAAATTAAATGAGTTGTGTATTTGAAGCACTTACAACAGTGTGTGGCACATAGTAAGCACTTCAAAAATTAATTACAGGGCTGGGGCTGTAGCTCAGTGGCAGAGAGCTTTCCTCTCATATGGGAGGCACTGGGCTCCATCCTCAGCACCACATAAAAATAAAGGTTATTGTGTCACCTACAACTAAAACAAATATTTTAAAAAATAAAGGCATGCTATCCATCTACAACTACAAAAAAAATTTTAAGTTAATTATATTCCTTCTGGGTTTGTGTGCTCTTAGCCTTTCCTTATTGATGGCTTCAAGTTTGATATGCGAATCTACGTCCTGATCACATCCTGTGACCCTCTTCGGATCTTCATGTATGAGGAGGGCCTGGCCCGCTTTGCCACCATGCCATATGTGGAGCCCAGCCACAACAACCTGGTGAGGGGGCAGAATGACACCCGTTCTCTTCCATTGCATAAGTGCTGATGTTCTAGGGAGAAATGAGGTAGAGATTTTTCATTATCACACAAGAAAAAGGAAGGAAGTCAGTGAAAGCCATGACACCAAGCTATGAGAACAGAACTTGGTGGGTGGTGACTGAGAAAAGGTGCCCATCACACCCCACCCTCTTCCCCAGAATCTTATAAAAGGATAGTCCCCTTTTGCAAAGGGCCAGGAGACCAGCAGTACTAGGGAGGGGTAGAGAAGGCCACAAGACACTGGAGAGGTGGGCTGCGTGGAAGCAGTCTGAGCCCATGGGGCTACTTGCTTCACAGGAAGATGTCTGCATGCACCTGACTAACTATGCTATCAACAAACACAATGAGAATTTTGTCCGGGATGATGCTGTGGGCAGTAAGAGGTACTTGCTACTCTGTTTTTTCCTCCTTCCTCTATCCTTTAGCCCTACAATTTTAGGAGCCCATGAAACCCAACTGACTTTTGGGAGGCTGACTGCTAAGGAAAAACTGTCTTTCTAGACCCTGGATCTGTGCCTGAGTCTATCAGCCCCAAGTCCCACCCTAATAACTAATCCCTGTTCCGAGCTGCTCGCAGCTCTTTGACACACAGGGGCCCAGGCCTGGAATTAGGGTTAGCATCAGGGAACCAGCTGCCTGTAGCCAGGCCCTGGTGGCATAGAAATCTGTATTCCTCTGAGCACTGGGCCTCACAGGAAGCTGTCAACTCTCAACGCCTGGCTGCGAGAACACAGCTACAACCCCCGAGAGCTGTGGGGCAACATCGAGGACATCATCATCAAAACTGTCATCTCAGCCCACTCTATTCTTCGCCACAACTACCGAACTTGTTTTCCTCAATATCTGAGTAGTGGTACATGTGCCTGTTTTGAGATCCTTGGTTTTGATGTTTTGCTGGACCAAAAGCTGAAGCCCTGGCTGCTGGAGGTAAGGTTTCTCTCCTCATCTTTGCAAAAGCAAGATTCAAAGGCTTCTCTGAACAGGACACCTGGGATAGGAGGCACTCAGGTGGGGACAGAAAAGGGGAGATGATAGGGAAACTTCAGGGTAGGTGGCAACCAGCAGAAGGCAAAAGACATCTATCTACCCTACCCTTTTGGCTGGCTGAGTCAAACTTTGGTGATCTCTGGCTTCTACCACAGCAATCCAGGTTTGCGATCCCCAGCGCTTCTGGTATAAACCTTGACTTTCAGGACACTTTATCTGTAGACTTAGGCTATCTGATTTACTCTCCCCAAGATGCCTGTGAATTGGAGGGATCACTATGCAGAGTCCTATGGCCTTGAAAGCTAGAGCTTACAGCCAACTTGGTTGTAGTCATAGGAGGGGATGTTTCTCCTAGACCCTCATTCAGGTCTTCAAGAGACCACCATCTGTTCAGGTGGTGTAGATACAGCAAGGGGGCAATAACTACTTCTCCTGGCAGGTAAATCACTCTCCAAGCTTCACTACAGACTCCCGCCTTGATCGAGAGGTGAAGGATGCACTTCTTTGTGATGCCATGACCCTTGTTAACCTCCGGGGTTGTGACAAAAAAAAAGTGTTAGAGGAGGACAAGCGGAGAGTCAAGGAAAGGCTTTTGCAGAGTCACCAACAGCCACGAGAAGCCAGGTATGTCATCTCAGCCCACTCTGTTCTTTGCCACAACTACCGAACCTGTTTCCCTCAATATCTAATATGTTTATTAGCATAACTGGTCTTGCTTTTATACTTTCCTGAGAGTGAAAGTCCACTAGAAGAAAGCCACTAAGAGCGAATTAACTATTGAAAAACATTTTGGGGCTGGGGTTGTAGCTCAGAAGTAGTGCTCACCTGGCATGTGCAAGGCCGTGGGTTCAATCCTCGGCACCACATAAAAATAAATAAGTAAAATAAAGGTTTTGTGTCTAACTACAACTAAAAAATAAATATTAAAAAAATATTTTGGGGGCTGGGGTTGTGGCTCAGTGGTAGAGCACTTTCCTTGCACAAGTGAAGCACTGGGTTCGATCCTCAGCACCACATAAAAATAATTAAATAAAGATATTGTGTCCATCTACAACTAAAAAAAATTTAAAAAAAAACAACATTATTTTGGGGGACTTGGGACATAGCTCCATTGTTTAACATTTGCCTAGCATGCATGAGACCCTGGGTTTGACCCCCGGCCCTGTGAAAAAAAAATTTTTTTGCATAGATAGTACATCATATTGTATAGATAATACATCACATAATATAGACAATATATTCAAAATTCAAATGATACAGTTCACAGTTTTTCCCCCTGCCCTTCTCATACAGCTACCCAGTTTTCCTCCCTGGAGTCAGTCAACATTCCTAGTGTAGTGTCATACTTTCACAAGCACTTAAAAGCACAAATATATATGTATTTATACAAAGTATTTTCTCCCTTGTTTACTCAGACAGTTGCATAACTTATACATACTCGGCACCCTACTTAGCAATGTATTTTAGAGCTATTTTCATATTAACATATAAGGTGCTTAAGGTAGTTTGATTAGTTTTTTATCCTCATTTTTAATAGTTTTTTATCCTCATTTTTTATTGGTATAATTGTATATTGTTAAAATTTTTTTGTATTATAATGGACAGAATGCCATTATTTACTTTTATGTGGTGCTAAGCATCAAACCCAATGCCTCACACATACTAGGCAAGTGCTCTGCCACTGAGCCACAGTCCTAATTATACATACATATATATATATATATATATATTTGTAGTTGGACATAATACCTTTATTTTACTTATTTATTTTTATGTGGTGCTGAGGATCGAACCCAGTGCCTTGCATGTGCACTTGCATGTGGGATTTGTTGTTACATATTTATATTTGTACATGCACACAATATAATAATGTAATTTGACCAAAATCACTTCCCAGCTTTCCCCTTTCCCTCTTTACTTTCCACCCCTTGATCCCTGTCCTAATCTCCCTTTGGTTTCGTAGATCCACCCTCACTTTTGTTTTCCTTTTTTTCCTCTAGCTTATGCATATGAGAGAAAACATAGGACCTTCTGAATTTGACTTATTTTGCTTAACATGATTGTCTCTGGTTCCATCCGGTTTCCTGCAAATGCCATAATTTCATTTTTTTATGGCTGAATGAAACTCTATTGTGTATATATACTATATTTTCTTTATCCATTTATCCACTGATAAACACCTAGTCTGGTTCCATAGTTTGGCTATTGTGAACTATAAACATGGTTATGCATATGTATCACTGTAGTAAAGGTAAATACCAAGAAGTAGTATAGTAGGGTTCCATGCCTAGTCTTTTGAGGAAACTCCATCCTGATTTCCATAGTAATTATACTAATTTACAGTCCCACAAACAATATAGAAGTGTTCCTTTTTCTCCACATCCTTTCCAGCATTTATTATTATTTGTATTCTTTTATTTTTTGGTACCAGGGATTGAACCCAGGGGCACTTAACCACTGAGCCACATCCTTAGCCCTTTTTATAGTTTGTTTAGAGACAGGGTCTCACTAAGTTGCTGAGGGTCTCACGGAGTTGCTTAGGGCCTTGCTAAGTTGCTAAAGCTGGCTTTGAACTTACAATCCTCCTTCCTCAGCCTCCCTACCCCCTGGGATTACTGGTATGTGCCGTGGCATCCAGTTCTTATTTGTATATGTATTTTTTTAATTATTTGTATTTATATATATATTTGGTGCTGGGGATTGAACCCAGGGACTTGTGCATGCGAGGTAAGCACTCTACCAACTGAACTATATTCCCAGCCCTATTATTTATATTATTGATGACTGCCATTCTGACTGGTGTGAGATATAATCTCACTGTAGTTTTGATTCGCATTTTCCTAATTGCTAATGATGTTGAGCTTTTTTTCCATGTATTGTTGGCCATTTGTATTTTGTCTTTTTTTTGAAAATTATAAATATTTATTTTCTTTAAAAAATTTATTTATTGGGGCTGGGGTTGTGGCTCAGCAGTAGAGCACTAGCCTCTCATATGTGAGACCCTGGGTTCAATCCTCATCACCACATAAAAATAAATTAAAAAAAAATAAAGATATTGTGCCCATGTATAACTAAAAAATTTTTGTAAAAAAATTATTTATTTTGGGGGCTGGGATGTGGCTCAAGCGGTAGCGCGCTCGCCTGGCATGTGTGCGGCCTGGGTTCGATCCTCAGCACCACATACAAAGATGTTGTGTCCGCCAAAAAATAAATAAATATTTTTTTAAAAAATTATTTATTTTAATTTGTATTTTTTATTTTTTTTCTTTTTTTTTAAAGAGAGAGTGAGGGGGGGGGACAGAGAGAGAGAGAATTTTTTTAACATTTATTTATTTTTTCTTAGTTCTTGGTGGACACAACATCTTCGTTTGTACGTGGTGCCCGGGCCGCACGCACGCTAGGCGAGCCCGCTACCGCTTGAGCCACATCCCCAGCCCATGTATTTTTTCTTTTGAGGAGTGTCTGTTTAGTTTATTTGCCCATTTATTAATTGGGTCATTTGATTTTTTGGTGTAAAGATTTTTGAGCTCTTTATATGCTTTATATACTAATCATCTGTCAGAAGAGTAGCTAATAAAGATTTTCTCCCATTCTGTGTTTTCTCTTCACATCCTAATTGTATACTTTGCTGTGCTTTTTTTTTTTTTTTTTCCCCTTCAGTACTGGAGATTGAACCTAGGGGAGCTCTATGACTGAGCTATATTCCCAGCTCTTTTTATTTTTTAAAGACAGGGTCTCACTAAATTCCTGAGGCTGGCCTTAAACTTGTTATTCCCCTGTTTCAGCTTCCTACATAGCTGGGATTATAGGTGTGCATCACGATGCCCAACTGCTGGTTTGTTTTTTTTTTTAACACAGCTCTCTAGAAATCAGTTCCTGAGGAACTTTATAAAAATGAAACACAGAAAACAGTTTAGTTGTTAATAGGGAATTGTTTAAATCAGTATTGATCACTCATTGTTGTTTTTCGTATAAAATGGGTTACAAACATGGTGATTGGTTACTGATATTAAAATTATATGTTAATGATACATAAAATTGAATTTGAGTAGGCTTTGGATATTCCTGTAGTAACATTGCTTTTCTCTACTGGTATTCCAATATGAGGGGTAGTTTGTATTTGATTCCTCATGATAGCCTTAGGGCCTGGTGAATAACAGCTACTCAAATGTTTGTGTGATGAATGGGAGTGAAGGATAAATTAAACACCCTGAGTGTTCCCATGAGACTGAACAGGGGACCTGAGTGAATCATGTTCAGTGGGGAAAAATGGCTGACAACTACTTTATTTCTGAGCTACATCTCGCACACTTTTATTTGTAGGGTCTCACTCTAAGTTGCCCAGCCTGGCCTTGAACTTGTGATCCTCCAGCCTCAGCCTCTCAAGTAGATGGGATTACAGGCATGTGCTACTATGTCGGACACTCATTTTAAAATATTGATATATGATCCCAATTTGGAAGGAAGGAAGGAAAAAAAGGAAGTGAGGGAGGAAAGGCAAACTAGGGAGTAGCAAAGACAGGATTCAAACTCAGGAGGTCCTGCCCTGGAGTCCTTGCTCTGTACTAATTACTAATATGTTAATTTCATAGTAAGATCATGGGGAGTTTTAATTTTTTTGCTCTTCTAAGTTTTCTGTAGTGAACTTATATTAGTCTCAAAATTAGACTCCTATAATTTGGAGTGCCAGTTTATAAGTAAACCCCTCTAAACTTAGAACAAAAATCAAATTTCTGGAAGCAAAGCCTATTCTTCTGCCTACACACATGGTAGTGCTGACCAGAGATGGCCTTGACAGCCTTCCCCACAGTCAAGGGCTTGGGAGGCCAAGCGGCCAGCCTTCCTTTCTTCAGGGAACATTCTCAAACCTCTGACTCTGCTGAGCTCTGTTTCCACAGGCGAGAACAGATCGAGTCGTCCCATGCAGCCATGCAGGACCAGGAACGATATGAGGATTCCCACTTGGGGGGCTATCGGCGGATCTATCCTGGGCCTGACACAGGGAAGTATGAACCCTTCTTCAAGCACAATGGCTCCCTCTTCCAGGAGACTGCTGCCTCCAAAGCCAGAGAAGAGTGTGCCAGGTACTTTGCCACTTTGTCCTGCATTTCCTTTATGCAGATGGATGAGGGCAGATCCTGAACCTGAATTACTCCCCAGCAGCGGGGAGGAAGCCAGACACTTGAGGAAAGAGAAATAGAGCTATATATTCTGTCAGCCTCTTAGTGACTCTTCATTCTGCAGGTTCCTCCCTAATTCCTGTCCCATCAGTCCCAAGAACAGATCATGATTCCTGCTTATCCCGTTTTCCCTCTATTTCCTTTTCCCCAACACAATTCCTCCAGTATCTGAAGCTTTTATGTTTTATCAGGCAGCAACTAGAAGAGATCCGCCTGAAGCAGGAACAGCAGGAGAATTCAGGCACTAAGAGGCGAAAGGAAAACAAGGACCAGAACCAGGGTGAATCAGCTGGGGAGAAGAGCCGATCCAGGGCAGGGCCCCAGGGCCTTTTCACCTACTTGGCTTACAGGAATCGGAAGCGGGAGAAAGAGGTGTCAGGGGTTGTGTGACTCTTATCTTTCTGCAGGAAAATGGGTTGGGACTACTAGAAAAGGGAATCTCTGCTGTCCTCTCCTTCCCTTGCACAAGAGAGATGAGTTCCTTATCAGTAAATTGAAACTGACTTTTTGGAACAGAAGGTGAGAGAATGGACAGCAAAGGGAACTCTACAGGAGGGTCAGGGCAGGGATGAAGGTAGAGTGGGCTAGAGTCCTACAGCCATCTTTGCTGATGGTTTGGGACTTGTCCTTGGAGATCCTGCATTTATCTCTCATGTACCTTGCAGCCCAAATCAATACATCTGGATATTATGCAACCTCAAGATATTGTGGAAGAGGAGGAGCTAGAGCGGATGAAGGCCCTGATACAAAGGGAGAATCTCATTCGAAGCCTGGGTATTGTAGAGCAGCTGACCCGCATGCTACACCCCAGTCACAGGGGCCAGAAAAAACTTCATGAGTATCAGGTGAGGGTCCTTATGAAGCCTTTGGCAAAAGAAGGGATAAAACGGTTGTGATATCAGCAGATGGTGGTGTCACACCAAAAGATGCTTATGTGATGGTATCTGTTAATGGAGCTTGGGAAAGTTGAATAGGCTGGGCCTTGGGAGAGGGTCTGGTCTGTTGGTTCTTTTTGCATCTATTCCCCATCTCCCTTATTTTCAGAATTGACATCCAGCAAAGTGCAGGCCCCAACTTTCTCAATTACAAGAGACCTACCCTCTATATTCTTATCTCATAGTAGCCCAAAAATTATGACTGACAAATAACAAGGTTGCCATCATGCTGTGGCTTCTGTGTAATCTCTCTAGCACTGAGAGGGTCCTCTAACAGGGAATAAGTAAATAGTCTCAGGCCAGTAAAACAGTTGCTGGGTTAGTAACAAATCTATTGGGCCCTCTGTTTTTGTTGAACCCTAAAAGAATAACTGGTTAAATAGTGGCTACGGCCTAGAAGAGATTTTTTAAGTTACTTATTTCTTCCAACACTCCATCCAGCCTCACAAGAAATGTGGTAAGGGACTGCTCTTCTCCTCTAGCCTAGATTTCACCAGGACGGGCTGGGCAGTCAAGAAGTGCAATCTGTGAGTCTGGTCCCATTGGTGCTCCTAAGAGGGGCTACCTCAGAGCAGGGCCAGCCTCATTTCCTGCAACCACTTCGGCCCCATGAATTGATCCCCAGGATCTTAGGGCCACTGCCAAGCACGAATGCTGCAATTCCACAACATTCCCGGTGCCATCTGCAGCCCAAGACCTTCAACTGGATAGGAGATCCAGCAGCCATCGGTCCCTGTTCATTGTCAATGAGGAAAGCTGGGAGGCACTATTTTTCCAGCGCTAGATTCAGGGTCACTAGCCGTAAGTATACAAAACTAGCTTTGGTCACTTTGACCTGTGTAAATTTCTAATAGCAGATATTACAGCTGGGATGCTCCTAAACTATAACATGCAGTGGTACAGGAATGGGGAGGTGGTGGACCCATTTATTTAACTTCTCCTATGTGTTAGACTCTGATGATAATAATGGCAGAATTACAGTCCTAGCCCTCAACAAAGGTAACAAGAAAGTGGGCAAGTAAACGTACCAAGTATAATACAGTGTGGTAAAGATGCTGGAGGAAAGCATGGGATACCATTCCTCTGTGGTAGTAACTGGATTACAGCTGAGAAAGAGGTGGGCAAATCTTTTCTGTGAGTACCAACTCAGGAGGGGTCCATGTTTTCACTGCAGAAGGCCAAGCCAGCAGAAGGCTAGAAGCCATAAACCAAGCCCTGGCAGTATCAGTGCCATCCACTTTAACCCCAAAGCATGGCTATCTTCTGCAGACTGAACGCACATTGCCTTCCATGGTAAAGTCTGAACACAGAACAGCCAAGGCGGGGGATCTCACCCTCTGCCCTGCCTCTGCACCTGTTCTGCAGCATTCCAGTACAGTTCTTAACGTTAGCCAGCACAGGTAAAGGCAAGAAGGAAGTCAGCACTCAACCTCTCCTGGAGAACCTCCTGAGGTTCCAAAAGGAGCACTGGGCCTTCAATCTTTGCTAAATGAAAGTCGGCCACCAAGTTCCAGTTTGAAAACCCCAGTCAGGAATCCTGTTTGAAAAAGGAAAAACAAAGACACCAAGAATTCCTCAACACCCTAAGATTCTTTTGGGATTGGTAAAGACTAAAAGATGAAGAGCCAAGGCTGGCCAAATACTCATTTCCACTTGTCAAGCCTGAAGCTGGGCTTACTGTTGAGGGATGTCTGAACCTTGGGAGCGGTCACCCCAGCGACGTGTCCCTTTTACCCTTGGAGTCAAGTGCCCAAGGCACGGGTCTGTTGCCGTCAGCCGACTGCCAAGGGTGGACGCCCTTCCTGCCATGGTGGCGGAGACAGGCAGGCCTGGGCAGCTTGAGACAGAGGGGCGGCTCTCGGTAATTGAATCCGTCTTTTTATTAAAGTTTATGTCGTTTTCCAGGAGTGTCCTGAACCTCATTTAGACCCTCGCGTTTCAAGGCAGCCAAACAGTTACAGCTGGGAAGAACGAGCCGCTAAACAGCTCAGGCCTGGACTGTCCTTACAGCCCTGGAAAGGGCAACGCCTAGCATCTGCCCTATTTCCCGCCCCGCCCCTTCCGCTTCCGGGACTGCTTCCGGTGCTGTAGGGTAGTGGGCTGCTGGAGGCTGGTTTACTTCGCCATGGCGGTTACCCTCAGCCTGTTGCTGGGCGGCCGAGTCCGTACTGCTGTTGCTCGCTATGGGTTCGCGACCCGGGGGCTGGCGGGCTCAGGCCCTATGGGCCGTGAGCCGGACCCGGATTCCGACTGGGAGCCAGAGGAGAGGGAGTTGCAGGAGGTCGAGAGGTACTAGCTCCTTTCCCGGCCCTCAGCCTGAAGCTGGCCTTGGGCCTCGGCGCTTCAAGCCGCGCCCCCTTAGCGCCGAGCGTCCTCCAGCCGCCTCCACTTCTTACCTGTTGTTAGCGGCGTAGGGACAGATGTTCAGCTTCCTTGCGACCACAGGTTCCTTCGCTAGTGACGTATATTTCGTTACACTTTTAGATAGTTCAGCATGCTTACGGGCAGTTATTGGCAGTTATTGTTGTAGGTGTTAGATTTTTTGGGTCGGTGTACCGAGCGGCGTTAAGCTGGCAAACATGGCCCGGTGGCCTTTACTGACACAAATGAGGGCTGGGCTCTTGGTGATTTAGCCCAAGACTTTTCAAACACCTATCTTGCTTCCACGCATGGCTTCTGCCATTGGTTCTCTCCCCCAGCACCCTGAAACGACAGAAAAAAGCAATTCGATTCCAGAAAATTCGGAGGCAAATGGAGGCGCCAGGTGCCCCACCCAGAACTCTGACATGGGAAGCCATGGAGCAGATACGGTAAGACTCGGGGTACTTTGTTAGCATCCGCTATGATAAGAGATGAAAGATTCTGGGGCTAAAACACGGGTTTGGCCATTTGAGTTTTGTTTTTGTATTTTGTCTTTCTGTTATAGGAAAATTTATACAGAAAATACAGTAACATGACCTTAATTTATCATCTAGATTTTATTTATTTATTTTATGGTATCGGGGATTGAATCCAGGGGCGCTTAAGCACTGAGCCACATCTCCTGCCCCCTCTCCCCCATATATATTGTTAGTTAATTAGTTGTAGGTGGACACAATTCTTTTATTTTTATTTATTTTTATGTGATGCTGAGGATTGAGCCCAGTGCCTCACCCCTGCTTGGCAAGCGCTCTACCGCTGAGCCACAACCCCAGCCCCCCTTTTCTATATTTTAATTAGAGACAGTGTGTTGGTGAGTTGCTTAGGCTAGCTTTCAATTTGCGATCCTCCTGTCGCAGTCTCCTGAGCTACCAGCTGCTGGGATTACAGGCAAGTACTACACCTTACCCAGCTGTTATCTAGATTTAGCATATAACAGTTGGTTCGTTTTTGCTGAACATTTTTATATAATTTTGTGGTTATTAATATTTTCATATTTTTATTGGTGCATTACAATTATATGTAACATTGGAATTTCTTATTACATGTTTATACGTACATGATATAAAATTATAATTGTCAATATTGCAGAAAATGTAAAATAACACATTGCAACCCTAGGTTCAGAAACAGGACTCACATGGTTATGTGAATTTTCTTTCCTGTTTGTTTTTTTTCACTTTGCTGGGGATGGAACCCAGGATCTTGCACCTGCAAGTGCTCTACCACTGAGCTACATCCCCAGCCCAGTTATATGCATTTCCTGAAAAGAGAATCCATTCCTTCAAAAATCTTAAAAAGGTGCCTTCTCAAAAAATGTTAAATGCTTTTAAGTTGCTTTTCCTTTTAAAATTTTTTTCTCTTTTTTTTTTATCTTGAATAGGTAATGTGTTATGGATGGTTCAAAATTATAACTATAACCTAGTGTACACATTGAGAATGAATCGTCCAGTTGCCTATTGGTACTATTTTTAATAGGTTTTGTGTTTTTTTTCTCCAGATTTTCTTATGTAAATACAGCAAGTATGAGTACAAATTTTATTTTCACCACCTGAATCACAAAAAGTAGCATACTATAAATTCTGTTCTACATTTTCCTTTGTAACTTGATGTGTCTTATAGATCTTTCCATTTCAGAAGACAAGGCTACTTGATTCTTGCCAGACGTATTTGTTGTATACATTCCCAGAAGTAGAGTTTAAGGACCAAAAGATAAAGTATTTATATTTTGTTAATATTGCTGAATAGATCTATGTTGGTTATGTACGCTGAATGATTCCAGTTGGGAGTAAAAGATTTTGTAGAAACCGGTTTAAGATTTTGTGAGTCCAGCTGGATATAGGGCACATGTGACTCTGGAGTCTGAGGTAGGCAATTGCAAGTTTGAGACCAGCCTCAGCAACTCAGTGAGGCCCTAAGCAATTTTTCAAGACCCTATCTCAAAAAATAAAAAAAAAGGGCTGGGGATGTGGTTCAGTGGTTAAGTGCCCCTGGGTTCAATCCCTGGTTGGGGGGAAGGGGGAAGATTTTGTTGACCTGTACCATCTCCCTTCTAGGGTCCCATGAACTATATCTCCAGTCCTTTTTTTTTTTAATTCTGAGATTTTGAGACAGGGTCTTGCTAAGTTGCCTAGGCTGGTCCTAGAACTTAAGATCCTCCTGCCTCAGCCTCCCAGCTTTTTTCTTTTTTTCTCCTGGTGCTGGAAATTGAATCCAGGGACTTAACACATGCTAGGCAATCAGTTCTCTATTATCTTAAATTAACTTTTTCAAACCTTCCAGCTTTCTACCTATCAAATCCCCTTTTGTAGTCAATAAATGTCCTTCTAAAAATTTAAAACAGGCCATTAAATAAAAACCCTGTCAGCTTCCTAGTCTTGCTCTTTTATTCTCATTTTGAGAGAAGTGTTTAGGACAGTTCTCTTTGTGCTTTAGGTTGTCCCCATGTATTTTCTTAGGAACCTGTTTGTTTATTTGTACTGGGGATTGAACTTAGAGGTGCTTTACCACTGAGCTACATCCCCAATGCTTTATTTTTTGAGACAGGGTTTTGCTAAATTGCTTTAGGGCCTAAGTTGCTGAGGCTGGCCTTGAACTTGCAATTCTTCTGCCTCAGCTTCTCAAGTCTGGCATGGGCTACTTACCCAGTGGAACCTGTCATCTTAGAACCCTCCCTTGGGGCTGGGATTGTGGCTCAAGGGTAGAGCTCTTACCTAGCATGGGCGGGACCCAGGTTCTATCCTCAGCACCAGATAAAAATAAAGGCATTGTGTTGTATCCATCTACACTTAAAAAAAAAAAAAACAAAAAAAAACCCCTCCCTTACCAGGTGTTGTGGCACACCTGGATAGACTGGGGATGTGGCTTAGTGGTTAAGTACCCCTGAGTTCAATCCCTCAGTACTCCCCCATCAAAAAAAAAAAACAAAAAAAACCCGATAAAGTAAAAACCCTACCTCTTTTTGTTTCCAACTTGCTTCTACCCATATTAGTTTTTTTTTGTAGAGGAACAACATGCCTTTATTTTATTTGTTTAATTTTTACATGGTGCTGCGGATCTGACCCAGTGTCTCACACATGCTAGGCAAGTGCTCTGCCTCCTGAGGTACAGCCCCAGCCCATTTTTTTTTCTTTGCATGTGATTTTTTAACCACTACAATAAGACTGTTCTCTTTAAATCCATCAGTGACTTCCTTATTATTAGATTCAGCTGACACAGTGTGATCTTTAGCCTCCTTAAAATTCCTGGAGCATCTGACAGGGCCTGTGTGTGCAAGGCAAGCACTCTACCACCTGAGTTATATCCCCTGCCCCCTAGCCTTGGCCTTGATACTACCATCCCCATATTTAGTTCCTTAACAAATTCTACATTTGACCTTCCTAAATATTCTTCAGCTCTCTTCTGTCCTGTGCATACCTTGCCATTGTTTCTGTTCTGACTGCCTGAATTACAATAATAGCCTTTTGCCTAATCTTTCCACTTAGACCACCCCCCCACACCCCGCCCCTATGATGCTGAAGATTGAACCCAGGCCCTGGGTCGTGCTGAGCAAGTACACTCTGCCACTGAGTGCACCTCCAATCCCTCCACCTGCACTTTTTAAAAAATATATTTATTTATGTATTTTTTTTAGTTGTAGGTGGACACATTATTTTGTTATTACGTGGTGCTGAGGATCAAACCCAGTGCCTCATGCATGCTAGGCGAGCACTCTACCACTGAGCCACAACCCCAGCCCCACTTTTTTTTTTTTAATATTTAGTTTTTAGTTGTAGTTGGACATAATATCTTTCTTTGTTTTTATGTGGTGTTGGGGATCGAACCCAAGACCAGCGCCCACCCCCTACCCTCCACTTTTGTCACTGAACAACAATCACTGGATTGAGCTTCAGAATGAATACTTACTCATGGCATTCTACTGCTTAAAGTCCTTCCTTGGCTCCCGGTTGCCTTGGGATAAATTTCAGACTCCTAGACGCCATGTGACCTTACTTCTGCTCTGTTGAACTCTTCCCAGTGAAGGTGATGTGCTTCCTTGTATTTCAAATGTTGCTCACTCAACTATCAATGTCTTTGATCTGTCCTGCCCTCCTCTTTTTTTTTTTTTTTTGTAGTTGTAGATGGATAGAATGCCTTTACTTTGTTTTATTTTTTAGTTGTAATTGGACATAACTTGTTTGTTTACTTATTTATTTATGTATTTATGTATGTGGTGCTAGGAGGATCAAATCCAGTGCCTTGCATGTGCTAGGTGAGCACTCTAGCCCCTTATTTATTTATCTTATGTGGTTCTGAGAATCGAACCCAGTGCCTCACATATGCTAGGCAAGTGCTGTGCCACTGAGCTGCAGCCCCAGCCCCCCTTGCCCCCTCTCTACTAGCTTATTACTGCTTTTTATCCTTTCTGATGGGCTCTAGCTTGGATTTTCTGGAACATTTCCTGGGCCAGCCCTTTTGGATGTTCTCATTACATCATCTGCTGTCATTTAGCATAGTGCCATTGTGTACTTTTGGGAGTGAAGTTCAGTCTTCCTTCACCCCAGGAAGTAACTTCCAATGGGAAGTGTTCAGTTGAGGTGAAATGAAGTGACCGACTGAAAGTGGTCAGGTGTTACTGTGAGTATGCCAGTTACTTAATTGGCACAATAAAAGGACTGCATTTATAATTTTTCCAAAGTCCTTTTCTTTTTACTTAGTTATGACTGGTATATATATATATATATATATATATATATATATATATATATATATATATATATATATATATATATATATATATTATATATTATATTAGCTGTTCTGGTAGAAGACTTCTTCACAACTTGAAAACCTGCTCCTTTTTCCCATAGGTATTTACATAAGGAATTTGCTGAGTCCTGGTCAGTTCCCAGGTTGGCTGAAGGTTTTGATGTCAGCACCGATGTTATCCGAAGGGTTTTAAGAAGTAAATTTGTACCCACTTTGGAACAGAAACTGAAGCAGGATCAAAAAGTTCTTAAGAAAGCTGAGTTTGCCCACTCACTCCGGCAGCTCCAGGGCTCTAGAGATACCGTGAAGCCACTTCCTGCAGGCCACTCTGTATCAAACTCTTTTCTGATGCCAGGGGATGAAGCCTCATCTGAAGGTCAGCATCACAGCACAGCTTTGACAGTGATAGAGTCAAAAACTCACAGTACAAATGCACTGAGACAAAAGGGAAGAAATAAAGGAATCCAGGGCTTGAAGAAGGAAAGCTTTGAGCCTATCACTGCAGCCTTAGGTCATCAGAGAGAGCTGCAAAAATACTCCAATGATTGTGTAGGCACCAGAAGAAATGACAGTAATGAATTGCCAAGTGATGAGAAACTGGAAATGTTGAAGACGGGGGAGCTACGGAACCAGAACTTCAGCAGCAAAGTAGTGCAGAGGGGACGGGAGTTCTTTGACAGCAATGGGAACTTCCTGTACAGAATTTGAGTTGGGGCCCGGCTTGTGGAGATGCCATGTGAAACAGCTAGACTAATATATTTGGAGCTGCCAAGATTTCTGCATGTGGATGTCTACTTTGAAATAGGAGAAATTTGATGAGCCTGGAATATGGACAGAAAGAGCTGCTTGGTTATTCAAGCTTTTTGGATCACTGCTCCCAGTCTGACCTGTATATCTTCAGTATTCTCCTTTTTGCTTAACTTCTGTATGTTGAAAATCAGTATTGTTTCTGTGATACTTGCAATAATATGTTTGGGAGGAAGTGAAAAGTTTGCTTTCTGACCTCATTTCCTTCTTGATCATTGAACACTAACAGTTTTTGAGCTGCTTAGTAAATTGGTTCTTTTATTTTCCTTTGGTGCAAAAATAAAATGTAGCAGTTCGTGTTGCTTTGTGTCTGTGGAGTGACTCTTGGAGAGTGCTGGAATGGAAAATGCACTGGGAGATGAGGAATCCCCATCTGAGGGTTCTCTGCAAAGCACCCTGCTTGTTGATAAGATTTGGGGAGCCGGGTACCCAGGGACAATTTACCACTGAGCTACATCCCCAGATTTTATTTTGAGATAGTATCTCACTAAGTCACTTAGGACCTCACTAAATTGCTGAAGTTGGCCTTGAACTTTTTTTTTTTTTTTTTAAGAGAGAGTGAGAGAGAGGGGGGGACAGAGAGAGAGAGAGAGAGAATTTTAACATTTATTTATTTTTTCTTAGTTCTCGGCGGACACAACATCTTTATTGGTATGTGGTGCTGCTGAGGATCGAACCCGGGTCGCACGCATGCTAGGCGAGCGCGATACCACTTGAGCCACATCCCCAGCCCCTGGCCTTGAACTTTTGATCCTTCTGTGTCAGCCTCCTGAGCCACTAGGATTATAGGTGTGTGCCACTGCACCAGGCTCAGTGATAGATTTTGATAACCCCAAACTGTACATCTTTCAGTTGCTGGAGTTTTGAGAGAGATTGGGAGTGGAAATTTGACAAAAAAAAAAAAAATGGAAAGCATGCAAAGGCTTAAGAGTCCCCAACATCAGCCAAGCAGGCTGTAATCCCAATACATCTATAGTCCCAACTCCTGGTGAGGCTGAAGTAGGGAAAAGCAAGTTTGAGACCAGCCTGGCGAGTTAACCTTGTCTCAAAAATAAGAAAAGAGGGCTGGGGTTGTGGCTAAGTGGTAGAGTGCTTGCCTAGCACATGTGAGGCACTGGTTTGATTTTCAGCACCACATAAAAATAAATGTGTCCATCTACAACTAAAAATAATATATTTTAAAAGAAAAGGGTTTGGGATATAGTTCAGAGTGAAGCTCTTGCCTAGCATGTGCAAGGCCCTGGGTCTAGTCCCCAATACTGAAGAATGAAGTCCCCATTGTAATTTTTTTTTAATATTTATTTTTTAGTTGGACACAACACCTTTGTTTTATTTATTTATTTTTATATGGTGCTGAGGATTGAACCCAGGGCCTCGCATGCGCTAGGCAAGCGGTTTACCGCTGAGCCACAATCCCAGCCCCCCTCATCGTAATTTCTAGCCACATTTTAAAGCTTACCTAGATTAAAGTGCCATGCAGTAGGCAAGAACAGATAATAGGCCTTTCTTACAAATAATGAAATGGATATGATGGTTGCTGTTAAGTGGTGGTGTTGGGACATGAACCCAGGTCACCATTAAGGTTTTCTGAAACAGGAATATTCTAGGATGTGGCATAGTTTCTACTAATTTACTGATTTTTTTTTTTTTTTTTTTTTTTTTACTTTTGAGACAAGATCATTAAATTGCCAAGACAAACTTGGAATCCTGCTTCAACCTCCCAAGTAGCTGAGATTACAAATGTGTGCCACTGTCCCTAGCCCATGAAAATCTTTTGCTCTAGAGGCATTAGATGCTGTTTGAATATTGCAGTATGCATATCTTTAACACTAAGCCATGCTTATAGCAACCCTGCCGCCCGCCCCCCCCCCCATTTTTTTTGTTACCAGGGATTAAACCCAGGGGCACTTAACCACTGAGCTATGTTTCTAGCCCTCTTTTTTTTTTTTTTTTTGAGGCAGGGTCTTGCTAGGTTGCTTACAGCCTTGCTAAGTGGCTGAAGGCTGACTTTGAACTTGTGATCCTCTTACTTGAACGTCCTGAGTCTCTGGGATTATAGGCATGGGCCACTGTGCCCAGGTAGCCTTTTTTATTTTTGAGACAGGGTCTTTCCACACATAAGGCTTACAGTTTGCATACCTTGCAAATCACCTCACCATTCACTTTCCCAGTGGACTGTGGAAATCTACAAGTTCAAACTTGGATGTGTTTTTCATATACTTTACCCCTTCACTCCCTTGTACGCCAATTCGAAATCTTTTTTCCCATTCTTTTTTTTTTTTTTTAAGAGAGAGAGGAGAGAGAGGATTTTTAAATTTATTTTTTAGTTTTCAGTGGACACAACATCTTTGTTTGTATGCTGAGGATCGAACACGGGCCACACGCATGCCAGGTGAGCACGCTACCGCTTGAGCCACATCCCCAGCCCCTTTTTTCCCATTCTTGAAGCATGCCAGTTTAGGCTTTTGCTCTTATTCATTCTTTGCCCCCAGATTCATGTGATTGACTTCTTGTCATTTAAGTCTCAAATCAGTTATCACTTTCTTAGAGGGGTCTCCTCTGATCATCCAATTTAAAGCAGGTTCTTTAATACTCATTATTACTACCTCATTTAATTTTCTTCAGTATCTGAAATCTGTTACCACTTATCTTCTCCCCAGCATTTTACCTCATGAAGGTAAGAGACTTGTGTGTTCATTACTGTAGTTCCAGCCCCTAACATCTCAATATTGGTTGAGTGAATGAAGAAATGATTGAGGGACTTCTGAACAGTCAATGTTTGATGGTCAAAAAGCCTTGCTTTTTACTGTTGCCAGTTTACCCAGGAGCTCAGCCAGGGTAGGCCTCCTGCTCTAGCCTGTCACTGTGTCTCAGATCCTAACTCATTGGTTTTAGGACACTCCAGTTTCTTTTTTTGAGGAAGGGGAGTAACTAAGGATTTAACCTAGGGGCAGTTAACTATTGAGCCACATTCTCAGCCCCTTTTTTAACAAATTTTGAGACAGGGTCTCTCTAAGTTGCTTAGGGCCTCAGCCTCTGTAGTCACTGAGATTACAGGCATGTGCCACCATGCCTGCTTTAGGAAATTCCAGTTTTAGTGTTTCAGGAAATAGTCTCTGAGCCCAAGCTATGATGTGGGATGGGGTATAATTCCAGTTCTGTGTTTATTGGTCACGCTCTCCAGAGACCCCTGTTCTTAGTCCCTTTACATGACAAGAACATTAAGGCCACACCGGATGAGATAGAACTGCACTGTGGAGCACAGGTTCAATGTGTCCAATAGAGAAAGCAACAGGTAACAAGGTTCTACCTGAGCTAGAGAGAAAGCAGCTACTGGTAGGTGTTTTTGTTAGCTATTTTGCCACTGTGACTTAAAGACCTGACCAGCACAATTGTAGAGAAGGAAAAGTTTATTTGGGGGCTTACAGTCTCAGAGGTCTCAATCTACAGACAGCAGGCTCCATATCTCGGGGCTCAAGATGAGACAGAATATCATGGCAGAAGAGTATGGCGGTGGAAAGCAGCTCACATGGTGATCAGGAAGCAGAGAGAATCTACTGGACAGATACAAAATATATACCACAAAGCCATGTCCCCAGTGCCCACCTCTTTCAGCCACCCCTTACCAACCTTCAGTTACCAAGCAGTTAATTAATCTCCTAACAGGGGATTAATTCACTGATAATGGGTTCAGACTCTCAACCCAATCATTTCTTCTCTGAACCTTCTTGCATTTTCTTGCACATGAGCTTTTGGGGGACATCTCACATCCTAACCATAGTAGTGAAATAGTTACCTTCCAGCAGCCTTTGGTCCAAGCTCAAGAGGATGGCAAACCACAACAAAAGAACTTTTTGTGTCTCAGTGGTAGAGTGCTTACCTGGAATGTACAAGGTCCTGGGTTCAATTTCTAGCACCTCACAAATAACTTGTCCCTTTACTGTAGAGGATATACACTTACCTGCTTTAAGGGACAATAGAAGTGAAATTCACCATCTTTGGGCAGCCTCCAGTTCAGTGCACAGCTGAGAATCAAGCTAATGGTAATGTGGGGGGAGGAAGCTCAGCATAAAATATTACATGAGCTCCTAAAGTCCAGTATGAGCACAGCACTCTTCTAACAACAACAACAAAAAGATGAAAATTAAAATGCAATGAACCACTGTTTACCGACCACTTTTTTTTCTTTTGATGTGTGAGATTGAATCCAGGGTTTCATTCTACTAATACACTACATCACCAGCTCTTAATAAATCGCCTAATATTCTGACAGTGGTGTCTCTCTTAGCAGTCCTACAATTAACTCAGGACCATTTTACCACTGTGTCCCATCCCTTTTTATTTTTCACTTTTGAGACTGGGCTGTTCTAAGTTGCTGAGGCCTCAAATTTGAGTTCCTCCTGCCTCAGCCTGAGTAGCTGGAATTACAGGCATGGGCCATCTTGCCCAGCTGATGTAGTTTCTTTATTTTTCCTAAATGACTTTTGCAGTTAGTTTATTTGAATTAGTATCCAAACAAGGTTCACACATTGTAACATTACATTTTATTGATAGGTCCCTTAAGTCCTGTATTTTATTTATTTTTTAATATTTATTTTTTAGTTGTAGTTGGACACAAAACTTTATTTTTATGTGGTGCTGAGGATTGAACCCAGAGCCTCACACATGCTAGTGAGCCCTCTTCCGCTGAGCCACAAACCCAACCCTAAGTCCTGTATTTTAAATATGGTTGCTTTGACCCCTATGTCTTAACATGTTCCTATTAATCTGTATGTTCTACAAACAAGTTGATATTAAAGTTTGATCAGGGGCTGGGGATGTGGCTCAAGTGGTAGCGCGCTCGCCTGGCATGCATGCGGTCTGGGTTCGATCCTCAGCACCACATACAAACAAAGATGTTGTGTCCGCCAAGAACTAAAAAATAAATATTAAAAAAAAATTCTCTCTCTCTTTAAAAAAAATAAAAATTAAAAATAAAGTTTGATCAGGTTCAAATTTTGGCAGGATGTGATGCTCTGTACTTTGTATGTATCTCACCAGGGAATGATATGATGGAATGATTATTCAGAGTTTCAGATGGGTGCGGTGGCACCCACCTATAATCCCTCCCTACTTGGGAGGCTGAGACAGGAGGATCTCCAGCTAGACTATTTACCAAGACCTATCAAAAAGAAAAAAATAGGGGCTGGGATTGTGGCTCACTGGGAGAGCACTCGCCTAGCACATGTGAGGCCCTGGGTTCAATCTTCAGCACCACATAAAAATAAATAAAAGGATTGTGTCTAACTACAACTAAAAAATTTAAAAAAGAAGAAATAACCTAAAACAAATAACAAAAACAAAAACTGGGGATGTAGCTCAATGGTAGAGTGCCCCTAGGTTCAATATCTAGTATTCCCCAACCCACTTTTTTTTTTTTTAAGAGCTTCAGGTATTGTCATCCTCATGTCTCTTTGTCACGTGTGTGCATGTGTGTGTGTGTGTGTGTGTGTGTGTGTGTGTGTGTGTGTGTAATTCCTGCGGTGCTGGGGATGGAACCCAGAGCCTTGTGCCTGCTAGACAATTGGCTCTACCACTGGATTGGGTATAATTCGAGCCCCTTATGTCTCATAAACCTTTTTTTTTAAAAAAATAGATATAGATTATTACCATCATTACCCTTCATAGTTTCCTCTTATCTTTCCAGCCAACTTCTATTCTCAAAGGCAATCACTTTTCTGAAAACATTTTCACCATACATTAGTTTTTCCTGATTTAGAACCTCATGTAAATATCACCATAGAACTGTACGCTTGTCTTTTATCTTCTTTTACTTATTCAGTTGTTTTAAATATATGAATATATCAGTTTATGTATCCATTTTTCAAAAAAAGTCATTAACAAATCAAAGTCTGAAGGCCAGAGCTGGCCGAGGTTGGCTTCCATTGGACTGTAAAGTGTTCCTCTTTCTCTCCACGGATAGGCATTTCCACGCATTTAGCCTCCTGCAGCCCTAAGCCACAGATGCCTATCTGGCTACTAAATTTGTCAAGTAGATTTGATTGACAGCTGAGACTCAAGCGATCCAGTGCTCTGCGGACCGAGTTGGTTTAACTGAGCAGGTACCAGTACGGTGCACGCTGGAAACCCCTGTTACTTGGAAGGCTGAGGCAGGCGGATCGCAAATTCGAGGCCAGCCTGGGCAACTTAGTGAGAATATCTCAAAATAAAAAGTGCTGGGGGTAGATAGGCTGGGAATATAGCTCAGTTGGTAGAGTGAGTACCTCGCATGCACAAGGCCCTGCGTTCAATCCCCAACACCACACACACGAAAAAAGGCTGGGGATGTAGCCTTTTTAAACCTCAGGGTAAATTTAACTTGAGTTCAGTCTTCTGTACCAAAAAGAAAAGGAAATTGAGGACGTGCCCAACTCCTACTTGAATGAGCCAGAAGAATTGGCTGTATCCTTTAAAATTAGTTAAATATATCATTTTATCCTAGGAACACATTCCTCTGGCCAGAAAATGAAACTAGAAAGTTGACTTGTCGCTTACGGTATCCACTTGTTCCTTCCCGGTCGCCGTTCCCTTCCCGGTATGCTAAGCGCTAGGCGAGCAAACAGGACTTCCGGGAGGTCTAGGAAGTAGCTTCTTTTTCAGGGCGGAGTTACGTTTCTTTGGCGCCGGTGGAGTTTGTGCTGGTGTAGAGCGGAATCCTGCTGACAAACGGAGTAGGTTGGGAAGGAACGGAACGCTACACACTGACTGCAGGTCTGAGGCGAGTCGCCCTCCAAGCCTGCGGCCGTCTGGCTGGGAAGCGGCTATTTATTTTTCTAGTGTGGCCGAGGGGCGAGGGCCCCTCCGGGGGTTCTGCTCTGGTACTACAGTCCCAGGCGAGCAGGATAGCCGTCCTGTGCTCACCCTGGGTGGCTGCCGGCCTTCTCAGAACGGAAGGCGCCCGCCTCCTTCTACACCTAGGCACAAGTGTCCGCTGCCATGGCTTTTCCACTTCGGCCGGACGCTCCTGAGCTTCCTGACTTTTCCATGCTCAAGAGGCTGGCTCGAGACCAACTCATCTATCTGCTGGAGCAGGTCAGTGCCCGTCACCCTCAGCATCCATGGTTTAGCACTCACATGACGCGTACTTCTTTGTTTCTGAGTCCGTTCGATCTTCTTGTTGTCCTTGAAGCTTCTGCGTCAGGTCCAAAATGAAGCAGACAGCAAAGAAAACCCAGGGTAGAATGAGCTGCTTGAGACCTGGCCAAAGAATTAATGGATTTTTTTTTTTTAACAGTTAAGGGAGATAACGCTTGTCCAGGCATCATTGGGGATGGAAAGACATCTTTGTCAATAAAAGATCTTAAGCACCAGGAGACAGATAAAACACAAAGTACTACACGCAGGGTATCAGGTGGTAAACCGGTGATAGACTGCTTGAAGTTCAGAATAAGCACTCATCTAGGTTGGATGATCTAGGAGTTTTGCGGAGCTAGGGTGTAAAGAATAAACATATTTTCTTTAGAGACTGAAGATTATTCTCCAGGCAGATGGACTGGTAGGAGCAAAGCTGAGGAACCAGGGAAGGGCAAAGCATGTCAAGAAAATGGAGATATCAGATGGTAGACTGAACCCTTCCCCATCCTATTTGTGGCATGAACAATACTTGATAATGATTCTAATAGCAATGTGTGGGATGGGGTAAATGGGCAACAGAATGCCAGTTAAGTGACCATAGATCAGATTGACCCACATGAAGTAATAAAGACCCACTTGAAGTTGGAGGCAATGGAATGAGGGAGAAATGATGGATTTGTAAGTCATGATGAAAGAAGACTGTTACTGATGATTAGTTGTAAATAATGATGGAGAAGTAAAGTTGACTGAGATTTTTAACCTGGATTATTAGGGAAATAATGCTGCTACTATAATTAAATTACTTGTTTAATTATTTAGTTATTTGGGTTTTTGCCCCAAACTGTATCCAGCTTTTTTAAAGATATTTTTCATAAACAATCATAGTACTTCAAGCAAGATATGGACAGACAATAGTTAACAGTATATAACAGCTTTAAAATTCCCTTCTTGGTTGGACTACCAAAATCAGAAAACCACTATAAAACCCAATGAAATCTTCATACGATGCTCTAATAGAGAAAGTTTAGAGTGAGGGTTGACATTCCACATTTATTAACAACTTTTCATGAGCCAGCCCTGAATTTCAGGAAATAAAATGAAAATGGTAAAAATTATTGATTTGAAGATCCACAATGTAGAAAAGGAACTGCTGCTCTTCTGAGGGACACTGTTCTCAATGATGTCACTGAAAAGACCCGATTGCCCCATACACTGGTAAAACCAAGTGTTGGGAATCAGGTCCAACAGATCTGAGTTTAGGGGAGTTAAGTCTATGCAGGTGGCAGAAAGGGAGAGAAGGACATAAAGATGAATTTAAGTTTTTCCATACCATGAGGCATTTGTGCCAAGGTGACTAAGTGTGCCAACATCAGGGAGTCCCTCCTCTTGGGACTCTCAAAACTAGCAGGGAAAGGTGTTTTCCCCCACAGCAATCCAGCTTTGGAGACATTCTGCTAGTAATGTTTGCTCCTTCCCTCCAAAACAATAATGAGGGGCTGGGGATGTGGCTCAAGTGGTAGCGCGCTTGCCTGGCGTGCGTGCAGCCCGGGTTCGATCCTCAGCACCATGTACAAACAAAGATGTTGTGTCTGCCGAAAAACTAAAAAAAATAAATAAATATTAAAAATTCTCTCTCTTTCTCTCTCTCTCTCTCTCTCTCTCTCACTTTAAAAAAAAAATAATGAAGTGTTCTGTGTGCTAACAACATAGCTTTAACAACAACAAAAAAAAAAGTAGGGCTGGGATTGTGTCTCAGCGGTAGAGCGCTCGTCCAGCATTTGCAAGGTCCTGGGTTCGATTCTCAGTCCCACATGAAAATAAATAAACAAAATAAAGGTATTGTGTCCAACTACTTCTAAAAAATAAGTATTTTTTAAAAAAAATTTAAAAATCTGCATTTTTATAAAATTTGAAAAAAAATAGTATTTCAAACTGTACAGTACACAGTTATCAAAAATGCACACACTTCACTTGGCATAGTCAGCACCTTCAGCTTTCTGTGCCTTGTCTGTTTTGGCGTCTCCATTTTCTGCATTATTCCCATCCTTGGTGGTGTCAGCTTTTCCCTTTTTCCCTTTGGGTACCTTCTCTCCCTTCTTTGCAGAGGCCTTTATATAATTGGGCTCTGGCTTTGGAGAAGTAGGTTCAGCAGACAACCTTGCAGATCTTCTGTGACTTTATCTCCTTTAGCATCCCCTTCAGCCTTTCTCTTGGGCACGGTGGCAGCTGCAAAGGGACGAAGGCGCTGGATGCAAGGGTGCAGCGGTGTGAGGCTTTGATTGGTTCAGGGGTTGTTCTTGCCTCTTCTTCACACTGCTCTGTGTTTTTTTGTTTGTTTGTTTGTTTTTTTGGTTTGTTTATTTATTTATTTTGGTGGAGCTGAGGATTGAATCCAGGGCCTTGTGCATGTGAGGCAAGCACTCTACCAATTGAGCTATATCCCCCAGCCCTAGTTATTTGTTTAATATCTTGTTTGCCACTAGATTGGAAGGTCCTCAAGGACCTAGCTTAGAGTCAAGCATATAGCATGTGCTTAATGAATATTCATTTTATGAACATTGAATGGAAATTTAAAAACACATAGAAAGAAGAACGAGTTTGGTGATCAAAGCTGATTCTTTTAGATTTGGATGGGGTGAAGTTATGGAGTTTAGTGTGTAACATTTGGCAGATAGAAATGTAGAGCTGCATTTCCATCATGAGGGCTGGGAGACAGGAGAAAACCTCAAGACATCTGGGACTTAATTTTATTTTGCTTTTGTATGCCCCATAGTGCTAGCACAGTGATTTGCCTTCACTCATTGTTGAGTAAAAGATTCAACAAATGTCTGAGGAATTGAAAAGAGGTGCTAGTTAAAGCCATTAGTTCAGGTGAGATCAACATGAAAGAATAGAGACCAAGGATAGAGACTTGTAAGTGGGGGGAGTCCACATAGTGACTCAACATGGCCAGAGTGGATCTTCATGAGCTAATGCCCTCCTCAAACTAACTTCTGATTCACTTCTTGTTAATGGGCACTGCTGTTTGGCTGGATCATAATCATCTTTGACTATCCTTCCCACTAACACTTAAGTGAATTGATTGCTGAATCCTATGGCTGTTTCCTTGCACATAACCTTGTAGTGCAGGGCTTTTCACTTGCTAGGCAAACACTCTACCATTGAGCTATAATTCCAGCACTTCTTATTTTATCGTGACATAGGATCTTGCCAAATTGTCCAACTAGCCTCAATGTTGCGATCCTTCTGCCTAATCCTCCCAAGTAGCTGGGATTACAGACATGTGCCACCAAATCCAACTACATATTTTTTAAAAATAATGATCATAAAATAGTTTGCACATTATAGAAAATGTGGAAGATAAAGAAAAATATTTTTAAAAACACTTATAATCCCACCACCAGATATAAGCAGTGTTAATAATGCTAATTTCTTTCAGGTATATTAAAAACCTAAATTACATATTCCATGTAGCTCTTAACGTATTTTTATTCATAGCACTACCAGCTTAAAGCAAGTCTTCATTTGTTGTCACATGTTTGGCTGCTTAGTCTGGCATTAACTTCCTAAAAGGACTCACCTGCTTTTCTCACATCTCAATCCATTTTATCCATAGTTACTAGATTCTTTTTTTTTTTTAAGAGAGATTATTTTTAATATTTATTATTTTTTAGTTTTCGGCTGACACGACATCTTTGTTTGTATGTGGTGCTGAGGATCGAACCCCGGGCCGCACGCATGCCAGGCAAGCGGGCTACCGCTTGAGTCACATCCCCAGCCCAATTACTAGGTTCTTATGATTAAAATTTCTAACCAATTGGTATGCTTCAGTGCAAAAAAGTTTCCTGTTATCACTGATCCATAAAGGATTGTGTCATAACCTGATATTGGAAGCCCTTTATGTTCCATTCTAGGCAACTGTTTCAGTATTATTCCTTACCATTATTCTACATAATGATTTCTGAAAGCTTGGTTCTGTTGACATTCTGGGCTGGATAGTTCTGTGTTGTAGGACTTGTCCTATTCATTGTAGAATGCTTAGCAGCACCTCTGTTCTTACCTGTATGATGCCAATAACACCCTCTACTTGAAGGCAGGCAACCAAAACTGTCTCTGGACATTGTCAAATGTCTCTTTGGTGGGGCAGAATCATCCCTGATTGAGAACTTATACCTTCCATGTACTTTATCAGCCCAATTGAATTGTTTTGTTCTTCCCTTAACATTCAGTTTATTCTCTGTTCCTGGCCTTTGCTGGATTGCCTTTTTGTTTTTGTTGTTTGTTTACTTTTTGTTTTTTGGTACTGGGGATAGGATCCAGGGGTGTTTTACCACTGAGCCACATCCCTAGCATTTTTAATTTTTCATTTTGAGACAAGGTCTCACTAAGTTGCTGAGGCAGGCCTCGAACTTGCAATTCTTCTGCTTAAGGCTCCCAAGTTGCTGGGATTATAGGTGTGCACCATTGCACCTGGCTGGATTGCCCTCTTAGGACAACTTCCAAACCATTTGTCAAGACCTAGTTGAGAGGAAACTTCCAGTGACTTCCTCCTCCCTGTCACTGACCGAGACTTCTTCCTCTTCATCAGGAGTACAGGAGTCAGATGACAGAAATTGTGGGTGGGTGAGTGAGAAGGTGATAGGACAAACACTGTCCTCATTTTCTAAGTTCTGTGTTGAACATGTGTTATTTTTGTAATTAGAAGAAAAATTCTACTTGAAAAGGTAGTTAGTAATTAGTTGAGGGGATTGCAGAAAGCAGGGTGGAGTTTTGTTGTATTTGGCTTTGTTCAGCAGGACACCAACCTTGTTGGGAGACAGAGTGGAGGAGGCAATGATGCAGATCAAAACCAATAGGCAGCAGGATGGTTGAGTGACAAGGAGGTTGATCTTAGAAAGAAAATGGAATATCTTTTCAGAATAGTTGAATATACAGAAAAATATTACCTGGATATAAATAACAAATGAGATGTTTAGCTAGATGATACCTACTGCCCTTCCAACTCAGAGACCATCTGTGTTTCTGTTAAATGGGTGGCTGGATGAATTCTCAACTGAAGGGGCTTGTGTGACCTATGAGTAACCTGACATACTGTGTTTCCTTCAGCTTCCTGGAAAAAAGGATTTGTTCATTGAGGCAGATCTTATGAGCCCTTTGGATCGAATTGCCAATGTGTCCATACTGAAGGTACTGTCCCTTTTCCAAGGAGGCTCTTTCCCCTCTTTGCTGTCTTTCCTCTTTAAGCAGTTTTTCTTTCGATGAACAATACAAATTCGTGAAGAGTGACTGCTCTTACAGGGTGAAAATAGGGTAAGCTGATTTGGGGTAGTTGAATTAGGCTGACACAAGAATTGATATGTTGGTTGTGTTGTTTTATATGTTCTATTTTCGTTTTTTCTGTTGACAGTTTGAGGAAAGTTTAGGGGGACAGTTGTCAGGGGAGTATTTTGATTCCAAGAATTAACATAAATAGGAAGCCCTTAATAAGTCCCCTGTCTTTCTATCATGCTTTGTGCTTTTCAAGCACTTTTATGTTCATTGTCTTGTTGGATTCTTCCTGTAGCAACATGAAGTAGACAAGCTGTACAAGGTGGAGAACAAGCCAGCTCTCAGCTCCAACGAACAGTGAGTGTCTGCAAGTGTGTCTCACTTCCAAGTTAGGAGATCCCACCATACACAGTGGTACATGCCTATAATCCCAATGACTCTGGAAGCTGAGGCAGGAGTATCACAAGCTGGAGACCAGTCTTAGCAACTTAATGAGACCCTGTCTCAAAATTAAAAAAAGGATTGAGAATATTGTTAGCACATTTGCCTTTGACCTGTCCTTGCCCTTGGTCTGGCACCATGGTATCTATGATATGATTCACTTTCCTGAATTTTTATAATTTCATGCTTAGATTATTGTTTAGCCTCTTAATGAGTCTTCCTTTCTGCAGTTTTTCCCACTCTTGTTCTTTTCCCTCTCTAATACATATCACTATTTTATAACTAGACTGATTCCTCTCCCAAAAATAATTTTTTTTTATTTTTTTATTTTTTTTAAAGAGAGAGTGAGAGAGAGGGGGGGACAGAGAGAGAGAGAATTTTAACATTTATTTATTTATTTATTTTAGTTCTTGGCGGACACAACATCTTCGTTTGTATGTGGTGCTGAGGATCGAACCCGGGCCACACGCATGCTAGGCGAGCGTGCTACCGCTTGAGCCATATCCCCAGCCCCCAAAAATAATTTTAAAAAAAGTTTTTTAGTTGTAGATGGACACAACACCTTTATTTTATTTATTTTATGCTGGGGATCAAACCCAGTGCTTTATGCATGCTAGGCAAGCACTCTACCACTGAGCCTCAATCTCAGCACTTCCCCAAAATAATTTTTACTGTGCTCTTTCAAGAACCTTCCAGACTTCCCATTATTTACATTATAGTCCAAATTGTACATCACAGATTCTAAGGCTGTCATTAGTGTGGACTTACATGCTGTCTGTCCAGCCTTTTTTCTCATGTGTCCCCTTTAAGCTTCTGTTGACACATGCTTCCACACACACCATGCTCTCTGCATGTGCCTTCATCTTTTTAACCACTCCATTTGTTTGCCTGAAATTTTTTTTTTCTTTCTTTTTTAGTACTGGATAACAAATCCAGGGGCACTCAGCCACTGAGCGACATCCAATGCTCTTTTTAAAAATTTTTTATTTTGAGACATCCTGGTAAATTTCTCAGATTGACCTGGAACTTGCAATCCTCCTGCCTCAGCCTTCCGAGTAGCTGAAATTATAGATTTGCATCATTGTGTCCGGCTTACTCAGATTCTTCTAAACCGCTGTCACCAACCTCATGATTTATCTTCACCATTTTTTTTTTCATCTTTTCTCTTATAGATTGTGCTTCTTGGTCAGACCTCGCATCAAGAATATGCGCTATATTGCCAGTGAGTGAGCCAATGTACTATGTGTAACCAAGACATAGGAAAGAGTGGGCAAGATTGAAGGGCCTGTCAGTGAGGACCCTTTAATAGGAAGAGACTCTTATGAGTTGGCCCCAGCACTTGTAGAGAATATCTCCTTCCTTGTTTTTGGTCTAATACATGGCCCATGGCTTTCTGGGCTGGATTCTTTTTCTTTGTAGATCTTGTCAATGCTGACAAATTGGCTGGCCGAACTCGAAAATACAAAGTGATCTTCAGCCCTCAGAAGGTGAGTGTAGATCCTAGTAAGAGTGGGATGTGATATCAAACAAGGTGACAACTGGGTGAGTAAGGGGCTAGTGCTGCTGTCTCCCCCAAATCAAATTATGTGTGATTGAACCAATTAACTGCCACTGTCCTGAATGTATCCATGATTGTTAGGCAGAGGGTCTATCATCAAACTGCCCCAAATAGAATATTGTGGAGTGTGAGAGGTGGCCTCTATTATATAGATTTCTTACATTTTTGAAACAGAACCTGCTATATACCTCTGCTAACAGAATCCTGTATCATAATGTTTCTAATGTTATGGCTTCTCTCTATTATGGTTCAAAATATTGTGACCTTCTTCTTATATCCCTTTAATGATAACTATAATAAATCACCAATCCCCCCACTCCCATATGTTGATCCAACCCAAGGTATGTGGCCTTGGTTACTAGAACCACACCACCATTTTTTTTGGCAGTGCTGTGGATTGAACCCAGGGCCTCACATGCTAGGCAGGCACTGAGCTAATTCATCCCTTTCTATTTTTATATTTTTATTTTGAGACAGGGCTTTGCCTAGTTTCTTGTGATTATCCTGCCTTGGCCTTCTGAGTAGATGGTATTACAGTTGTATAGGTATACACCACCATGTCCAGCTCATCTTTTTTTTGATACTGAGGACTGAATGCAGCAGCAGTTGACTCTGAGCTATACCCCAGTCTTGTTAATTGCTGAGGCTTGCCATGAACTTTCTATCCTCCTGTCTCCTAAATTGCTGGGATTACAGGTATGTTCCACTGCACTCAGGTTCCCTTTTCTTTAAAAAAAAAAAAATTTATAATAATTGTCCATATTAACCAGGTGCACTGGTGCATGCTGGTAGTCCCAGCTATTAGCTGATGCCAGGAAATCACTTGAGCCTAGGAGTTTGAAGTCAGCTTGAGCAATATAGTGAGATTCTGTCTCAAAATAAAACAACAGCAAAAGTGGTAACAAGAAAGAAACAATTGTACACTGGAGGGAGAAAGCCTTCTCTTACATACGGAAGGACCCTAAAATACCATCTTATTTTACCCTAACTTTGAGCAACTGAGAGAACCTTGCCCCATGCTCACATGGTGAGTTACTATAGCCAAACTGGTTTCCTTCAATAATTGTAGTGTTTGAAGGTCCATCATAATATTTATTTTCTTTTTTTTTAAATTTATTTATTTATTTGTTTTTTGGGAGAGAGAGAGAGAGAGAGAAAGAATACATCTTTTGTTTTGTATGTGGTGCTGAGGATCGAACCCGGGCCGCACGCATTTCAGGCAAGCGCACTAACGCTTGAGCCACATCCCCAGCCCCCATCATAATATTTCTATTTCTTGATTCCATTGAATTCCCGTCCCACTGCACATCAGCTAGGTGCCTTGTAGATGTGTCCCCAATCTCAGTGTTTGGCAGGAATGATATTCCAGGCCTTTACATTGTCAGCTATAGGCCTAAGAAGCTCTACCAAGTAGTGCATGCCACACTTAGAGCAGGTTGAAACTCAAGTTGAAAGGACAGGGATTTATTTCTTCTTAGTTTTTCTAAGAGAGTTCTAGAGAAAATTGAAGCTGCTAAGACTGAAGATTGTGAAGCCAGGCTATCTGGGTGTGAATCTCTATTTTAGCATTTGTTACCTGCATGATCTTGGATAAGGTACTTAATTCCTTTGTGTTCAGTTTCTTTATCTTTCAAATGGAATTGATAATGTTACCCCATCTCCCACCCCCATTAACCAAGGGGCACTTTACCGCTGAGCCACATCCTCAGCCCTTTTTATTTTTTATTTTGAGACAGGATCTTGCTAAGTTGCTTAGGACCTTGCTAAATTGCTGAGGCTGGCCTTGAACTTGGAATCCTCCCACCTCAGCCTCTGACTTCGTTGGATTACTATGTCATAGTGCACACCTGACTAGTACTTCTTTTAATTTAAGTGAGATGATTTTCAGAAAATAAATGAAAAATCCTGTGGAATTATATTTCTGTATGGTTTTCTCATCACATAAGAGGAATAAGAAGAAAGAGCCAAGGATGTTCCTTGAAGGTTCTTTGAAAATGGATCGAGCAGTCTGACAAATAATTAGTCTGCCTATGAATATAAGTGTATATAGTAACACTATTATCAGGGCAGGAAATTATTAAATAAGACGACAACCTATAAGAATCATAAATTTGGGCTGGGATTGTGGCTCAGCGGTAGAGCGCTCGCCTAGTACGGGTGCGATCCAGGTTTGATTCTCAGCACCACATAAAAATAAAGGCATTGTGTTGTGTCCATCTACAAAAAAAAAAAAAAAAAGGATTCATTTTCTCTCTCTCTCTCTCTAAAAAAAAAAAAAAAGAATCATAGGTTAATTAATTTTGAATGTTATTAAAGGAGCCATGGTCAATAATTTTTAGTGTTTGGGGTCTTATAAAACTCCCTCTACTTTTTTTTCTCCAAATTATACTTTTATTTGTATTAACATGGAATAGAACAAGTTGGTAATAGTTTCAAATAAGTCTTCAAGCAGGCATGAAGCATATACCTGTAATTCAAGAGGCTGAGATAGGAGGATTGCAGATTTGAGGCTAGACTTGGCACTTAGTTCTTGCCTATGTCCTGTGCAGGTGAGGGAAAGGGTTCCTCTATGAGGGATGGGCTGGCTGAGAAATAAAAGCTAGAAAGGTAGTACTATGAAATAACCACAGGACACAGAAATATAGGTTCAGAATGGGGGCAGTGATGGGCCATGACAAGACGGGTATAGCTTCTGACAAAAAACAGAGCCCATTGCCTGATTTATTTATATCTGAACAGATCAAAGAGATTTGATAGAAAGTTCTTCGCCAGGGCTGGGGTTTTAGCTCAGTGGTAGAGTGCATGCCTTGCATGTGTGAGTCACTGGGTTCAATCCTCAGCAATACATAAAAATAAATAAATTAAATAAAGGTATTGTGTCCATCTGCAACTAAAAAAAAAAAAATTAAAAGAAAAAATAAAGAAAGAAAGTTCTTTGCCAAAAACAGGATAGAGGAGGGGCAGAAAGGTTTTGCTCAGTTCCTAATGGGTCATGTTTATCTCTGGTGCTGTATGGGACCTCTTGGCAGAGCTGAGGGGGAGTTCACATGTAATGGGGTGGTCTTAATGGTGGGATTGCCACTATAAGTTCCCAATTACCAAGTCTACTCCCTCAGTGGCTTCAATGCTGGAAATCCTCATGCATTTTACGGGTGGCTTCACGCACTTAGTGAAATCCTGTCTCAAAAATAAAATAAAAAGTGCTGGGAGTGTCATTGATAGAGCACCCTTGGGTTCAGTCCCTAGTATTATCAGCAATTTTAAAAAAAAGTCTCCAAATTACACAGAAAAACAAAATTGGTATTTTTGTGAATATTCTTCATTTAACACCCTATCAAAACTTTTAGGCCAGACTCGGTGGCACATGCCTGTAATCCCAGTGGCTGGGGAGGCTGAGGCAGGAGGATTGCGAGTTCAAAGCTAGCCTAAGCAACTTAGGCCTTAAGCAACTCAGTGAGACCCTGTCTCTAAATAAAATACAAAAAAGGCCTGAGGATGTGGTTCAGTGGTTAAGTGTCCCTGAGTTCAATCCTTGGTACAATAAAAATTAAAAAAAATAAAAAGTTTTATATTTCTTCCTCAGTAGTTGTTAGGAAATGGGGCATCTCTGTCTCTTTTTGAGTCTGCCTTTGTTAGTGACTAGGATAGGCAGATTTCAGACTGGGCTCTGAAGTTCAGTAGTTAGCGCTAAAAGTTAAAAGCAAGACTGGATTTAGCTTACTGGCAGAAATGTGTTAGAGATGAATAAGGTTCTTTTGTGTAACAGTGAAATAAGGAGCACGTAGCATGAATCTTTACCTCATAGAGCTATCATGAGGTTCAAGACAGAAGGTCCTTGTAAAATACAAAGAACAAGACCTAGTACGTGTTAAGTGCTTAATCTCAATCAGCTATTATTAGTGTCATCATCGTCTGATGTGAATACCCTCTGTATTCTTCTCTTTTATCTCCAAGTTTTTACCCTTTACCCACTTGTCTCAAAGGAGGAAGAGATGCTGACCCTTTCTGAGATCAGCTGAGCTGTTTCAGCTAAGTGCTGGCCACATTCATGCCTGCCTTTTCCATTATCTTACTTCATCAGCTAGATTCTCTTCTTTCTTCCCTGTCAACCCTTTCTAAACACCCACCCCACTCTGCCTCTTCTGCCAAGCCTGGGATTGCCTTTTTTTTATGGCTAGACTTCTGTGCAGAATGATCTGCTGTCAGGCTTCTGCTTCTTCACCTCCATCTTTACCCACTTGTCTTAGTGGTCAAATGCAGTTCATTCTCTCCCTCCCTCCCTCCCCCCCCTCCCTCCCTCCCCCCCCCCCCCTCTCTCTCTCTCTCTCTCTCTCTCTCTCTCTCTCTCTCTCTCTCTCTCTCTCTCTCTCTCTCTCTCTCTCGTACTAGGGTTTGAATCCAGGAAAGCTTTACCACTGAGCTACATCCCCAACATTTTTCTTTTTTTTTTTTTTTTAATTTTGAGACAGCAAAGCTAAGTTGTGATCCTCCTGTCTCAGCCACCCAAGTGATTGGGGTTACAGGTGTGTGCCACTGTATCCTGCAGTGGTGTCTCTTTGATGCTCATCCTCCAGCATTTGACACCCTATCTTCCTTGAAGTGTTAGCTGTCCTGCTGTTAGTGGTGCTCCTGCCAAAATGTTTTTGTTTGTTTGTTTGTTTGTTTTGTTTGTTTTTGTTTTTTGGTAGTACTGGGGTTTGCCTTGTACACAAGAGGCAAGTGCTCTATCACTGAGTTTTTTCAATTTTTATTTTGAGATAGGTTCTCACTGAGTTGGCAAGGCTGACCTGGGATTTGTGATCCTCCTGCCTCAGCCTCCTGAGAAAGCCAGGAGCCAGATTTCATTAGAACGCCAGATTCCTGAGCTGGAATTATAGGTGTGTACCACTATGCCAGGCATCAGCACCTCCATGATTTTTAGAGCAATTTTATGCCAATATTCCCAGCTCTGTCTGTACAGCTCGCCCCTCAAATACAACTGAAATACCTTCTTCTTTTTTTTTTTTTTTTTTTTTTTTAAAGAGAGAGTGAGAGAGGAGAGAGAGAGATAGAGAGAGAGAGAGAATTTTTAATATTTATTTTTTAGTTCTCGGTGGACACAACATCTTTGTTGGTATGTGGTGCTGAGGATCGAACCCGGGCTGCACGCATGCCAGGCGAGCGCGCTACCGCTGAGCCACATCCCCAGCCCAATACCTTCTTCTTTGTAAAACATTTCTAGTCTCTCAGGGAGGTAAAACAACAAGAAGCAAAACCCAAATTGCTTAATATATAAATAAAATGGATGCGAAAGAAAGAAATGAAGTGTTGGCTGGATGATTCCAGTGGTCCTTTCTAGAGAAGTATCTGAATTCTTTTGTATTTTTTTTACCTCATTAATGACTGTCTTAGTCTATTTTCTGTTATTATAGTGAAATACCTGAGGCTGCGTAACTTATAAAGACAGAGATGTATTTGGGCTTAGGGTTCTGGAGGTCTGAGACTGATAGGCTTCTTCTAGTGATGGCTTTCTTCCTGATAGAATCCTGAGACAATATAAGTCATCACATGTTAAGAGCCAGGGGCTAACCACTGAGCTACATCCCAGCCTTTTTATTTTGAGACCTCGTCTTGCCAAATTGCGTAGGGTCTTGCTAAGTTGCTGAGGCTTTCTTTGAACTTGCAATCTGCCTCAGCCTCCAGAGTCACTGGGATTATAAGTGTCTCTCTCTCTTCTTATAAAGCCACCAGAAATCAATCATGAGAGCTCCACTCTGATGATTTTATCTAATTCTTGCTGCATCCCAAAGATCCAATTCTAAACACCATAGTTGGATTAAGTTTTCATACTCTTAATACCATACAGTGGGGATTAAATATCAATCCAGAGGTCTGGGAGTATAGCTCAGCAGTAGAGTGTTTGCCTAGCATACATATGGCTCAGAGTTTAATCCTCAGTCTCTCTCTCTCTCTCTCTCTCTCTCTCTCTCTCTCTCTCTCTCTCTCTCTCTCTCTGTCTTACTCACACTCACACACACACACACACACATAAATCTACCTACCTACATACCTATGAACTCTTAGGGGTATAATCAGACTCTCCCAAAACTATAGCAGTGTTTATAGAGGAACTCCAGAGAAATGGAAGGAACAGGGCTGGGGATGTGGCTCAAGCTGTAGCGCGCTCGCCTGGCATGCATGCGGCCCGGGTTCAATCCTCAGCACCACATTCAAACAAAGATGTTGTGTCCATCGAAAACTAAAAACAATAAATAAATATTAAAGTTAAAAAAAAAAGAAATGGAAGGAAGAAAATTGTTACTAATTAATGTCCTTTTTTCTTTCAGTTTTATGCATGTGAGATGGTGCTTGAGGAAGAGGGAATCTATGGAGGTGAGAGGAGATGAATGTGAGTGGAAGGGGAGAGAGAACATGTAGAAGAAAGAAATCAGATTGTCATCCCTCTCCCAGCTGCTCCTTCAACTGGTGTTATTCCTGTTGGTTTAGTGGGAAGAGAGGCTCCGAGGATGGGAGTGGGAATAGGACCCCAACCAAGAACACTAGAGGCATGCCAATGCTTAGGGTTGGAAATGACCAGTTGCTGTATTCTCATCTTCCAAGACCTCCACCTCTGTGTAGTCTTCATTTCATTCTTTATGCAGCCTAGACCTGACCACATGCCTCCCTGCTGAAAATCCTGCAGTGTTCATTGAAAGCAAGATTCCTCAACAGTGTCTCCTCTGCTCTTATAGTAAACCTCTTCCTGTCCTTTCAGCTGCATCATGTGCTGCTCTTTTTCCCTGTCTTCTTTCCAGCCATGGGGACTTTACAAATGCTTTTCTTGTTGCCTAGTCTCTTCTCCACCCTTCAAATTTTTGCCCACACAAATTTATTTATTTGTTTGTTTGTTTATTTGAGACAGGGTTTCACTGAGTTGCCCAGGCTGGCCTTGAACTTGCAATCTTCCTACCTTGGCCTCCTGAGTAGTGCCTACACGAATCTTACTCAAATTCTAAGTTTGAATATTGCCAATTCGAGGCCAGCCTCAGCAATTTAGTGAGAGCCTGCCTTAAAAAAAAAAGAAAGAAAGAAAGAAACGCAAAAAGGGCTTGGGATGTAGCTCCATGGTTAAACACCCCTGGGTTCAATCTCCAGTACCAAAAAAAAAAAAAAAAGGTTTACAAAATTCTAAGCTTGATTTTCTTTTCTTTTTTTTCTTTTTTTTTTTAAATCAGGATTGAACCGAGGGGCACTTTTATCACTGAGCTACATTCCCAGCTCTTTTAATTTTTAATTTTGAGACTGGGTCTTGCTAGTTTGCTAAGGACCTCATTAAGTTCTCAAGGCTGGTCTCAACTTGAAATCCTTCTGCCTTCGCCTCTCCAATTACTGGGGTTATAGCATGTACCTCTGTGCCTGGGTCTGATTGTCACTTTTATTTTGTAGGCAAGTCTTTTATTTACCCTTAGTTGTATTTAGATCCCTGAAATATTTATGGTCAAGGCTTGTTGTTTTGTGCTGGAAATTAAACCCAGAGCTTCTTGTATACTGATATGCACTGTACTACTGAGCTATCTCTAACTCAAGGCTTGGGGTTTTATATCTCTGCAGCACAAAAATGTGTAATTAAGTAGCTTGTGTCATAGTTTGCTGAATTTCTCCTCAACCACATCGTAAACCACATCATAAGCTCTAGAAGACTGGGAGTGGGTCCATTTTGCTTCTGCTCTGTTTGGTGCTTAGCATTTTCCTATACATATGTGGATTTCAGTAAATAACTTGCTGAATAGTGAATAAGTGAATCAGTGTTTTCTTAGCACTTGTGGTCAGCTCTCTAATAAAAGTCCACCACTTACAGTATTGTATTGTAGGCTGCAGTGTACATGTCTCCTCTCATTACCAGTCTGTGGCTCTTTAAAAGGGAGGAACTATTTCTTATTCCGTGATTCTCTAGTGCTACATGTAGTCTTGGCATGTGGCAGGCACTCAAATATTTGTTGCATGACTATGATAAATCATCATTTTAACATGGAGCTAAGTACCTTTTGCAGAAAGGCTGATGTCCTCTGTCCTCATAGATGTAAGCTGCGATGAATGGGCCTTCTCTTTGCTGCCTCTCGATGTGGATCTGCTGAGCATGGAACTGCCAGAATTTTTCAGGGACTATTTCTTGGTAAATGCCAGGCCCTTGATTCTTGGCACCAAGGAATTGGGACAAATATTGGGTCCAGTGAGCTAGAAATGCTGATTTAACTTTTGTCTAACTCATTATTTATCAAAATGATAGTGATTTGGTGATTCATGGCTATCTATAGGTTGATCTGGATGGGACTTCCTTTGGGGTAAACAAAATGAACTCTTCCAAGCATTATCCAGACCCTGCCATCCTGCTTGGGGGCTTCTAGGATTAGCAGTTCTAAAGATGGGCCTGTTAGGTTGATTTGTGGTCCATACCAACCCTGTAGGAAGGAGATCAGCGTTGGACCAACACTGTGGCTCAGGCGTTGCACCTTCTCAGCACTCTCTATGGATCTTTTCCAAACTGCTATGGAGTTGGCAGATGTGCCAGGGTAAGAGCCCTAGTAGTACTTTTTCCCTATAGTCCCTTTTTTCCCTTGTTCTCTATCCTATACCCAAAAAGGATTATCCATAGGCATGTGTGATATGAGGTATATTCTTACCTTGTTTTTATGTTCCAGAATAGTTTCCCAAAGAGGAGAATTTGTGTGGCTAACCGAAAGGCAAAAGGCAGGGCCTGAGTGTTGTATTCCTAAATCTTTTTTTGAATCTCAAGGGCAGGTTGACATTTGTTCTTCACTGGTATGGGGAAGGGCAGGGAAGGATAGGAACAGCTGAGAGTAGAATAGGTTCACATTGTTCATTATTAGCTCCTTTCTTGGGTGCAAGATGAAGTATCACATAGAAAAGGTTGGCTTTTATAGGTTTGGGGCTACAAAACTTAATAAAAAAAATTGCAGTTCAGGGATAGTGCTGTAGCTCAGTGGTAGAGATTTTTTGTAGGTAGGGATTTAAACACAAAATTGAGAATGTCTTGGTTTCTCACAGATGTCATATGAACTATGGAGGAAACTGGAGGAGGAGGAGGATAGTGAAACCAAAGGCCGAAGGCCAGAAATTGGTCATATCTTTCTCCTGGACAGAGGTAAATTATGCTCAGCACTTCTTATATCTTTGGCCCCTTTAAGACACAGTAATAGGGGCTGGGGATGTGGCTCAAGTGGTAGCGTGCTCGCCAGGCATGCGTGCGGCCCGGGTTCGATCCTCAGCACCACATACAAAGATGTTGTGTCCGCCGAAAACTAAAAAATAAATACTAAAAATTTTCTAAAAAAAAAAAAAAGACACAGTAATATATGGAAACTGTGGTGACATAGTTAGGATCCTAGAGTTAGGACTGTGAATTCCTGTGTTGAATGGGAATTCCACTTGGGCCCTATGGTACTTGAGCTAATATTGAGCTGGATCAGAGGGGCCTACATGGTCAGGATCTTGGTTTCAGACATGGACTTTGTGACGGCACTTTGCTCCCAAGTGGTTTACGAGGGCCTGGTAGACGACACCTTCCGCATCAAATGTGGTAAGTGCCATCCATAGTCACAGTGGAAGTGGTCATCAACCTGTGGTGCCTCCCATAGTGGGGTAGGGATTATGGGAGAGACCTTCATTCTGTGTGCATTGCTGGGGTATCTTTACCAGCAGTTCAGGAAAGGGTAAGAGAAGGCCTCAGTGGGGATCCTAATAGCCCTTCCTTCTGTTCTCAAAGGAAGTGTGGACTTTGGCCCAGAAGTCACATCCTCTGACAAAAGCCTGAAGGTGCTACTCAATGCTGAGGACAAGGTGAGGGTGTGGGTACTAATAGTGGATTTACTCAGGGCCACTGCTTACACAAGGCTCAGGACTACCTCTGAGCCTTAGGTGGCTAAGGTCACAGGAGAGGGTTTCCCATTAGCTAAGAAGCATACTCAGAGCACAGGGTAGGTACTTGGCATCCACTTACTGATTCCAGCTCAGTAATTCTGAGCGTTCTTCCTGAACTATCATTTTCTTTCTTTCTTTCTTTTTTAAGTATTTATTTTTTAGTTTTAGGTGGGCACAATATCTTTATTTTATTTTTATGTGGTGCTGAGGATCAAACCAGTGCCTCAAGTATGCTAGGCGAACACTTAACCACTAAGCCACAACTCCAACCCTGAACTGCCATTTTTTTTTTTTTAATGGACAGAATGCCTTTATTTTATTTATTTATTTTCATGTGGTGCTGAGGATCGAACCCAGTGCCTCATGAGAACTAGGTAAGCGCTCTGCCACTGAGCTACAGTGCTAGCCCTGAACTGAAATTTTTTTGGTAAAGTAGGAAGATACTATGTTCTGACAAAGTAAATTATTCATTTTGTTCCCTTCACAGGTATTTAATGAGATTCGTAACGAGCACTTCTCCAATGTCTTTGGCTTCTTGAGCCAGAAGGCCCGGAACTTGCAGGCCCAGTATGATGTGAGGCTCTAAGCCCTGCTTCTCTGTTTTGTTTCCTTAGTGTCTCCTAAGGCTGCTGTCCTCTGGCTCTCTTTCTTCTGACAGAACCCCATTTCTTCTGGATGGGTAGCAACTGAGGGAGGGTGGTGGTTTCTCCTGAAATCAGAGGTATTGACCTTATGGGGATGTTCCCACAGCGCCGGAGAGGCATGGACATTAAGCAGATGAAGAACTTTGTGTCTCAGGAGCTCAAAGGACTGAAACAGGAGCATCGCCTGCTGAGCCTCCGTAGGTACCAGCATGGAGGTGCTAGGGGAAGTGACTCGATATTCCCCAGGGGAATGCTGTGGAGGGGCCATTGCTACCCAGGAGGAGATCCCTGTGTGGCAAATAGTGGTCTCATTGGTATACAATGGGAAGAAGTACTTTGCCTGCAGAGGTTTTTATCATTTTGTATAATAAAGGCACTTCCATCTAGAACCAGGAATATGTCAGTTCCCTTTTTGTCCTCTGCAGATATTGGGGCCTGTGAATCTATCATGAAGAAGAAAACTAAGCAGGATTTCCAGGAGCTAATCAAGACTGAGCATGGTAACTACAACAGCCTGTTTTTATGCTACTTTTTGTGCCCCAGCTCCCTATGAAAGATGATTTCTGGCTCCTTCCAGCTGATGCTGGCTGTGTGGAATGCTGATTCCTGCTAGAAGTCCTGGGGGTCCCTTAACCCACCCCAAGGATGGAGAAAGAGATGAGGAGACAGATGCCTGTTAGCATTGATGGCAACAGGTGAGCTGATCCCCAGTAATGGGCTTTCCTCTTATTACTCATAGCACTGCTAGAGGGGTTCAACATTCGGGAGAGCACCAACTACATTGAAGAACACATTGACCAGCAGGTGAGCAGCAAAGAGCTGGGGAGGCTGGCAATGGTGTTTAGAAGTGGGGTTACTTAAGCAGAAGGAACTATTAGTATGCATTAAGAAACTTCAGTTCTTACCAGCTCTTTTTTTCTTGTGCAGGTGTCACCTATAGAAAGCCTTCGCCTCATGTGCCTTTTGTCCATCACTGAGAATGGTGAGCCCAAAAGATCAAAGATGAGAAGACAAGGCTGAGAAATATGCTTCAGGAAGAGAAGAAATAATTTTGAAAGACAAAGGCTAGGCTAGGTGGTGTATACCTGTAATCCCAGTTACATGGAAGGCTTGAGGCAGGAGGATCACCAGTTCAAGGCTAGCCTGGGCAACTTAGGAATGCCCTGACTCAAAGTTAAAAATAAATTTAAAAACCCGGACGTCGTGGTGCACTCCTATAATCCTAGTGTCTTGGGAGGCTGAGGCAGGAGGATTGCAAGTTCAAAGCCAGCCTCAGCACAAGTGAGGTGATAAGTAACTCAGCAAGACCCTGTTTCTAAATAAAATACAAAATAGGGCTGGGGATATGGCTCAGTGGTTGAGTACCTCTGAGTTCAATCCCCAATACCCCTGGAAATAAATAAATAAATAGGGCTAGGCCTGTAACTCGGTGGTCAAGTCCCCCTGGGTTGAATCCCCAGTGCCCCCCCAAAAGTTTTTGTTTTGGTTGAATTATCTCCAGGTTAAGGGCAATTTATTGTCCAGCCCTAACCAGGACCATCACAGAACAATGCCCTTCAGATCTTAGAATTGCAGGGGCGCAGAGCCAAGTGGCCTTTCTCATCATTCTATCTGACCATCTGTCTTTAATAAAGTTTCTATGATAAAAATATGTTCTAGAAAAAAGGGACAGTCAACTAATTTCATGAACATTTTCAAAAACCCAGATTATGCAACTTTTCATGACAACTGTTTTTACTGTTGAAGTGTTCCAGTTGATCAATATTTTTTAAGGTTTTTCTTTCTACCCAGGAAGGTACTTGCTTATTCTAAATTTCCTTTGTTGTAGTTGGAAGTCCATTTCTTATGTCTATTTAGAAAAGCATTTGAGACCATATTTTTGGAACTCATTTTTATGTACTGTCTGTTTCTTAGTAGCTATAAAGCAGTTCAAGGAGAACTGGCTCTTAGCTGTGAAGAAATGTGTGAAAAAAGTCTCATCTCCTTTCTGCCACATTCTCTCACCACCAGCTACCATTAACATTAGTTCCAGTGTTTCCTCAGCACCGTTGTGGTTCAGAGCTCTTCCTAGAATGCCTGGAACCCAGACTTAATGTTTCAATAAGTAAGCTTAAATTTAGCAGTAATTTTACAGTTATATCCTGTGTAAGGTTAACATGATTTACTGCATCGTTTTTCCGATTAAAGTATTGGTTTGTTGGTGTGGCTCCACATCTCCAGAGTACCTCAGCTGACCTATTCTTATTTTCCTCTCCCTTAGGTTTGATCCCCAAGGATTACCGATCTCTGAAAACACAGTATCTGCAAGTAAGACCTGGAGAATGTATTCTATTTTTTTTTTTTTTTTTAATGTTTGGAGAATGTATTCTTAAGGGAAACTGGTATAAGGCAGTTGTCAGGCATTTTTGAAGGAGGCACAAGGAAAATATGGCCCCTTCCTTATTCCTATGCATTTGCATTCTAGCCTCCCTCTTAAAGGTATTGGGAGAGTACCTTTTCAGCATACCCACACCCATCTTTGGTGGGCAGCCAGTGCAAAGAGAATTTATAAACAATTTAGCATTTGAACCCAGTGAGGAATTCTGTCTCCTGGAAATGTCCCTCACTTTAGCACCTTGTGAAGCATTGATTCACCTTGCTTTCCTGATCTTTTTCATGTGTGAAGCCTTTTCAACCATTTTTACCTCCATAATTCCATGCTACTTCCTATTCCTCTTCTTTTGGTGTTGAGTTATTTCTGGTGTGAAAATCCTATACACAACAAAATGTGAGTTCTTTCAGGACAGACTTCAGGGTGTGGCCGTGGAGTCCTCCCCTCATTTCTCTATTATTAGCAGGGACAGATTCAGTAAATAACTGATTTGAATTTTCTTCAGAGCTATGGCCCTGAGCATCTGCTCACCTTCTCTAATCTGCGGCGAGCTGGGCTCCTAACAGAGCAGGCCCCAGGGGACACTCTCACAGCAGTGGAGAGTAAAGTAAGCAAGCTGGTGACTGACAAGGCTGCAGGTGAGTAGGGAGCACAGGTGACCCCTATCCCCTACCCCACCCTTGCTGATGTTCCCTCTTCTCTTCAACAGGTAGAGCACCCTGGGAGGGAACAAGGAGGGGGGAAGGAAGATGTGATTCTTTATTGCTATTGTCATTACTACTGCTACTTCTGCTAGTAAGAGCAGTTTCGATGCATTGAACACTTAGCATGTGGTAACCTCCTATGTATAATTTTCCATTTAATCCTCACAAAGATTCTGTGAGGTACATTTCCTTTTCCCCATTTTTACTGATGAGGAAACTGAGACTTAAAGAGATTTTATTGACTTGTTCAAGGTCAGTCAGGTTGGTTTAAATCCAAAGCCCAGACAACTTATCTAATAAACTAGGGTCTCCCTATAGTCTGCATTTATAGGTGGCTGGTACCCTGTAGGAGGAGAAAACAGTGGATGGGGAGAGGTGTTCTGAGTGTCATGATCAGTTCCAGGGAACTGTAGATGAATGGCTTCAAGGGAAGTCTTCAGATGTATCCTGAATGGTGTCACCTACAGCAGTGTCATGAATCTATAGACCTTATATGGACCCTAGCACAGATTTTTTTTTTCCCAGGAAAGATTACTGATGCCTTCAGTTCTCTGGCCAAGAGGAGCAATTTTCGGGCCATCAGCAAAAAGCTGAATTTGGTATGTGAAACAGGACTGCATGGCTGGTTATGGGGCGGGTTATGATTTAATTCCTTTGTGGAGTATATAGTCCATAAAAACCTTTTTGGTGTTTCATTTTTACGAAGATCTTTTAGTATTAAGCATGAGCTTAATTTAATGAGACAGGAGACAAGATTCACTTACTTAATAAGTATTTAACAAGCATCTGTCAGTGCTATAGGATAGTGGAAAGTATAGGTTCCTATGCTTCCTATGAAGGGGTTGAAGAGAAGAACTGGAGAGGAGAACCCTTCCCTTCAGAAATTCATTGCAGAGAGTTAGTGGATACTGAACATAAGTGTCATCTTGGTTATGGATTCCTTTTGGGGGGCCTGCTGCTGGTTCTCCCTTTAGTTGAAACAGGAATTATTGTTTGGGATTTGTTACTTTTATCTGATCCTTTAAAGGACTAGAGAACTGGGCTTCCACTTGCCTAATCAGTATCATTGCCTTCTAGATTCCACGCGTGGACGGAGAGTATGATCTGAAAGTGCCCCGAGACATGGCTTATGTCTTCAGTGGTGCTTATGTGCCCCTGAGCTGCCGAATCATTGAGCAGGTGGGAACAAGCCACTCATATTTCACTCTCTGCTTTCTCTTATCCCTCGCCCATCCCAGCTTTTATTACTGAAGTAACTAGCAAGACACATGACAGTGGTACTATTTATTTGTGGACTTGAAACCAGTTTTTTTTTTTTAATATTTATTTTTTAGTTGTAGTTGGACACAACTCCTTTATTTCACTTGTTTATTTTTGTATGTGGTGCTGAGGATCAAATCCAGGGTCTCGCATGTGCGAGGCGAGCGCTCTACCTCTGAGTCACAGCCCCAGCCCCAAACCATTTTTTTTAATATTTATTTTTTTATTTGTTTTTAGTTATAGGTGGACACAATGTCTTTATGTTTTACTTTATGTGGTGTTGAGGATAGAACCCAGTACCTCATGCATGTTAGGTGAGCGCTCTACTGCTGAGCCACAATCCCAGCCCTTGAAACCAGTTCTTATACCTTCCCAGGTGTTAGAGCGGCGAAGCTGGCAGGGTCTTGATGAGGTGGTACGGCTACTCAATTGCAGTGAGTTTGCATTCACAGGTGTGTGGCATTGCCAGGTGGGGCAGGGTGTCAGTAAGAGGTGGGCTCACACATCATGCAGTACTAGCATGTCAGTGAAGAGCTAAGTCTGGTCTGATCCTCACAGACATGACCAAGGAAGACAAGACTTCCAGTGAATCCCTGCGCCTTATCTTGGTGGTATTCCTGGGTGGCTGCACATTCTCTGAGATCTCAGCCCTTCGGTTCTTGGGCAAAGAGAAAGGTAAAAGAACAGAAAGTTGAGAACAGGCTAGCATGGGTCCTGAGGGAAAAAAGTGCCTTGCACAGGAAGCCTTTTCTCCTGGCCATGGTACCACTTGTTATAACCTTGCTGCAGGCTGCTATAACCATGAGCCCAATCCCGATAGGTTTGCAAGTTGTGGTATCCACCAGCCTGGTATTGATGTCTTTGTGTTTATAAACTGGTACACTGATTCATTGGGGATTGTGGAACTGGATGGGTCAATGTGGTTCCTGCTGGGAACCTGAGATCTCTTTGTCACTTCTGCTGCTTTTAATTCCTTAGGGTACAGGTTCATTTTTCTGACAACAGCCATAACAAATAGTGCTCGCCTTATGGAGGCCATGAGTGAGGTGAAAGCCTGAAGCTTTTGAGGCCAGCATTGAAGTCTTCCTTGGATGTAGGTGTTTGGTACCCAGCTGCTAACAAAGTACTCCCATTGGCCCTGCTGAGAGCTGGGGAATTTGGAATTTATTTGGGACCTACAGAACATATTTGACGACAATGTTCATATCCTGTGCCTGGGATATTCCTCTTTTTTGCTTATGAAGTAGAGTACATGCTGGTAAGATACAAGGGAGAAGAGGTAACCTTTGCTAAATCCTGTTTGAATATCATTGTAAATAAAGCCACTGCTCTCATACATAACATCCTGTTGTTCTGTATATTCACTTCTGTGTATATTAGTGAAAGCACAAGAAGAGCTGTCCTTGGGGTTTCATATGTTTTGTGGACAGAACTCTGTGATAGCTCTAGTCCTATTGCATTTTTCTTGGAAAAAAAAAATTACCTGTTCTGTACCAGAGTTTCCTCAACTGTAAAATAAGGAAGATGGATTAGGTGGTCAGCAAAAATTCTAAAACCTTTCTAATTCTAAAATTTTGTGATTCCTTACATTTTCAAGAAAACAAATTTATTATTGTTTTAACTTAAAAAGACACTTTAAGCTTTCTGTTTCTTATTGTAGAATGAAAGATTGTTACCCATTATAAAAGCTATTTCTGGCAACAGTAAATAGTACTCCTGTAAATGTCGCCAGTGCCCTTCTCACTGCTTTGACCTTTCTCTCTTTACCTTTTGAAAATTATAAACTATAACCACATATATTAGTGATCTCTTTTTTAAAAAATATTTATTTTATAGGTGTAGTTGGACACAATACCTTTATTTAATTTATTCATTTTTATGTGGTGCTGAGGATCAAACCCAAGGCCTTGCACACACTAGGTGAGTGTGCTACTGCTGAGCCACAACCCCAGCCCCTAGTGATCTCTTTTCAGGCCTTTTCTAACTTGATCTCATTGGAAACTACCTCTTTCTCCTTGAAATTCTCTTAATTCAGCTCTCATGACACTCATTTTTGTTTTGCAATTTTTGTTGTCCATCTGTCTCCTTTGATTACTTCTGTATGCCTGTCCCATTTATTGACATCTCTCTCTCTCCTTTATTGTGGTGATCTATTTCCAGATCTCAGGCTTTTGCTAAGCTTCACTCACACTAGTATTTCCTACCTGGTCATTTCACAAACTCTAAATGTCTAAAAGTTACAAATGGAACCTCTTGTCCACTCTTTAAAGCCCTAAATCAGGGCTGGGGATGTGGCTCAAGTGGTAGCGTGCTCTCCTGGCATGCGTGCGGCCCGGGTTCAATCCTCAGCACCACATACAAACAAAGATGTTGTGTCTGCCAAAAAATAAATATTAAAATTCTCAAAAAATAAATAAATAAAGCCCTAAATCTGCTCTTCTTCCCATTTTTATTGACATCATCTACTCAAATTTTGTTCATTTTTTGTAAAAGAAACTATCCTTGATATTACTGATTTTTCCCTTCTATCCCTCACATTTAGTCTGTCCCCTTGTCCAATTGATTCTTATTTCAAAATGTCTTTAGTTCATCCCCTCCTTACCATTTCCACAACAGAGGTCTTTATTATTGTCTCTTGCTTGGGTTTTTGCAAGACTGTCTCTCCCAGTTGCTCTGCTTCCCATCTGTTCCCCTTTCACAGTGCTTCCACTTATCAAAAGAAAGAAAGTTAAAACGTGTAATTGAATTCTTTACTAGAAGAACAATAATGCTGTATGAGAGCACACTCTAAGGAGAAGACATGCATCAACTAGCTAGCTAGCATTTTCGATACTGGCCGGCATGGTGGCACAGGCCTGTAATCCCAGTGACATGGAGGCTGAGGCACAAGTTCAAGGCTAGTCTGGACAATTTAGCAAGATCCTGTCTTGAAATAAAAAATAAAAAGGGCTGGGTTGTAGCTCAGTGGTAGAGCACCCCTGGGTTCAGTCACTAGTACCAGGAGAAAAAAAAAAATCTTTTGACAGTCTTATGTCAGGTTCGTGGATAAGATCAAAGACACTGTTGACAAAGATGTTAGTTTACAGAAGGAATATGTGGTTTCAGAAGGATTCTATAGCCAAGTAAATAAACAGTGACAGTGCATTGTATTTGTGCTATAGAATAGTACCATTTGGTAGAAATACAACAAGGCCCTGTAATAGGGTCAGAATCACGGTATACACACAGTTTATGTGCTGAATATATTCTCTGAATAGACTTCTTTGCAAAGGCTGTAAGACTTGTGGAGCTTCAAAGCTATGATATTAAGAACATCAGAGCAAAATTGCCTTATCTCTGGATAAGTTACAATGCTAATCCTTGGAATGCATCTGAAGATACAAATTTTGAAGCATTTTGAAAAACTTCCAAGTTAATTAACCAAAAGTGCCAGTAAATTTCGAGTATTGTCCCTATTATTTAGTGGTGTGAATTTTGGTATACTGTCACCAAGTTTAAAAATGTTATAAGTAACAATGAGAAATTTTTCTGAAAGAAAGGGGAAAAAAAATCTGGTTTTGGAGGTGAAGCAAAGCATCCTTTAGGGAAAAGGCAAAGGGTGACAATTACAGAAATGATGATTCATTAAGATGTGTCATTTCAATTATAATAAAATAAGTGAATCAAACAGGAAATGCCCTTTTTTTTTTTTGCCTGTAAAATGAGCAGAGAGGTTTAAAAGTGTAGTGTTTGGCACTGCTGAGGGTAACGCGAGGTGGGTACTTCGGGTGCGTTTCCTTATTGGGGAGGACAAATTAATAAATACAATCTCTTCGAAAAGGAGGCATCATATTTCCATGAATCAGTCATAATAATGCAAGATGCAAAGGTTTATGTATGAGGATATTCATCCTAATATTATTTGTTAAATAATGAGATATCTACATGCCACAGGAAAAAAAAATCTGATATGTGCATTTAGGGATATAGTTCAGTGAGAAAACGATGATCCAAAAGCACTTCGTCAATTTCAAGCCTTAAAATTTTCATATAACAGTCAAATAAACATAATTTGAAAGAAAACGAGGCACCAGTGATCTCCATTTTTCACCAGTTGTGTGCCTTGGACAAGACACTCAGACTTGGGAGGCTTTTCTCCTACCTTTTTTTGAGTCTCGTCCTCTGTATGGTGGTGATAGTGCTTCCTAATGGGTTTGTCGTGATGATTAAATGGGATAACGTCTCTAGAAAGATACCAAGCCTTTGAGCTTCCCTTCTTTGGTGGGCTTCTCAAGCCTCCCTGCTCCTGCCCCTCGGCCTCTAAAAACACCACAAACTTGAAATCAAAACTGCGCGCGTCGGGTGGGGCTCGGATGACATCATAAACTCTGAAAGGATGCACTTCAGGGCTATAGCCGCGGCCGAGCGCACGCGCAGAGATCCGCCCAACATGTTCTCCCATTGCACTTCCCACGCTCAGTGCGCAGCTCCTGCTTGGGCGGAGACCGACCCGCGAGGTATTCCGCCTTGGCGAAGGGGCGGGGATGAGGCGGGGCTTCGTGAGGAATGATGGGAAGCCGCACCAATCGCGTGGCTGCTCCGCCTCGGAGCTCAATTTGAAATTCCGCGGGGCCCAACGGCTCGCGGAGCGGCTACCCACAGCGAGAACTTCGGTGTGTGTTGCTGGTTGCTGCGCTCGTACCCGCGTGAAGGAGGTCGGGGGTCTCGATTCCCTGGGACTGCTTGGAGCGTCCGCCATGAGAAGAAGGTGCGAGTCGAGATGTGATGGGAGGGAGCGACGCCTGTCCCGGGTACTGGGCTGGTGCGGTGTCCGAGAGGCCCCTCGGCTGGGACTAGGGTGTCCGGTCAACCCGCGGCTAGCGGGTGCACGTTCGAGCCTGACGCGCTGCTCTGAGGTCCGGCAGCCTCACCCCCGGGTCGTGTATGAGCGCGGCGTCGGAGCCGCTGAGCTGGGGCTGAGGCTGGCGGCGGGAGCCTGCCCCGCAGCGCCTCAGGTGCAGCTCCTTCGCACTGAAGGCCGCCTCAAAATCTCGGTCTGTGGCTTCACGTTTCTTAAAAGTCGTGAAGTTTTAAAAACATCTTTTGCTTTCTGTTGTATTCGCCCTGCGGTGTTAACGCTTTACTTATTTGGAAAGACGGCTTAGTTTCCTTGCAAATTAAAGAACTGATGATGGAATTCTCTTATGGTCGTTTTAACAGCTTCCGCATCGTTGCTGGGGAGGGAGTGTTCAGTTTGAAATCCGATTAGACGTGTGAAATTGGGCAAGAGGTCGAATGCATTTTCCCGATTCCAAAATAAGAACAATATCTGTGTAGGAGTTGCGTGTTTAAATCATACAGATGTTTACATTCGGAAAGTAGTGGGTTAAGTATTGTGCGTATTCCGTATTAAATAATTTGTAGTTAATTGGTTAAACTGATTACACTAAGGTTCTTGGTTCCATGATTACTAATTCTGATCAGGCTTTTCCAAATGCTTGTCCTCAAGGGAATAGGAATTAGGGAATTAGGTTTAAATCATTAATACCCTTGCCAAAACAAACTTAGTATTATAAGGTTGTGGATTGCAAATAACTTTTTAACCCACCTATTGGTGCTGGGAATATCAAACCCGGGGTTTCTAGCTTGCTAAGCAAGCACTCTTCCACCAAGATACGTCCTAGTTCCACAAATAATCTTATTATCTAAAGGAAATTATCTTAAATATCTTAAATTGCTGTGCATTTAATGTAATGGTGCATTCTGAGGACTAGTAAAATTTTAAATAGCATTTAAAGGAAAATCTTATTCACAGTTCATTATGGATAGCTCAGGTATCTTCTGTATTCAAGTGATTGAATGAAGGTGGAAAAAAGTTCCCCTTGAATGGTTATAATTAGATTTTTAAAAGGGCAACTAGGATTCCTCTAACCCAAAGCTAGGTTTTTGGGGTACTTGTGAATTTCAGGTATTCATTTTTGGAAAGGGATATGAGAAATAGGCCTCAGAAACAATGAGTGTCAGATTTTCACTGAATTAACAATGATTATGGATCCTGAAACAGGTTGTACAGGAGTTTTCACAGACCTTTTCCAGAGTCTACCACTGTCAGGGCAAAAAACAAGGAAGTAACTCAGTGAAGGTTGACTGCAAGTAGGCAATCATGTAGAGAGGAACACTTGAAATCTTTTCCAGTCTAGTGACTTAGGTTCAAGAGACTGGAAAAAAATGGTTCTTTTTACAACTTTTGTGTCCTTGTGTATTTTTTTATTCACTTTCAGTTATTTAGTGATGTATTCTAAGGAAAAAAAAATAGATTTGCTCCTTTTAGGGAACCATTTAGCAAGGATCACAATGATAGCTCTGAAGCATCTTCAAGTTATACAACTTTTTAAAATCTACAGGTTATTCTTTCAGAATACTTCTTGAATGTATATTATGTACAAAGTACAATTCAAATATTGGGGATAGTGTGGCAAAAAAAAAAAAAAAAACTGACATCCTTGCCCTTGTAGGAGTTACATTCTGAAAAGAAAGGTAATAAACAGCTAGTGTGGTAACACAGGCCTTTAATCCCAGCAGCTGGAAGACTGAGGGCTGAACCAGGAGGATGGCAAGTTTGAGGCAAGTCACAGCAATTTAGGGAGACCCTAACTCAAAACAGCAACACCAAAAAAAGGAGTGAGAATGTAGAAAGCACCCCAGGGCTCAATCCATTGTACAGACTCTCAAAAAGGGTTGGGGATGTGGTTCAGGGCTGAGGGGTTGAATGCCCCTGGGTTCCATCTCTGGTCCGAAAATAGAAAGCATAGGAAGAAGTAGTTGCAGCTTGATCACGGAAAGGCCTCCTAAGAAGGTGATCTTTGAGTAAAGACCTAAAATGAGGAACCAAGTTGTGCAGCATCTGAGGGAAGAGGGGTCCTGGTAGAGGGAACTGTAAACACAAATGCCCTTATTTGGTATAATATGGGGTGTTCCAGAGAGCAAGAAGGCCACTGTGACTAGAGTAGATAGAGTCAGTGCTGGTGTCAGAAGGTAAAATGAATATCAAATGGAATTGGGTTCCTTGGGCTTCTGGAAAGGCAAAGTCTTTAACTTGAGTGGGATGAGAAGTCCCTGGAGGGTGCTGAATGGAACCCTGTGCTCCACCTGTACTGACTGGAAACTTAAGGAGGCTTTGGCTCAAATTGGAAGCCCAGTTAAGAGCCCATTGACATACAGGTAAGAGATGATCGATGGTGACCTGGACCCATGTGGTAGGAGAGGAGAGCTAAGGAGGGTGGGATTTGGCTCTTTTGAAGGCAGTGTGAATGGCAACACACTGAAATGTAAGAGAGGTGCCAAGTAATGCAAACGAAAAGAAAAAATTGGTACAACTTAAATGTTGAGAAGAGAGGAAAACATTTTATTTTGTATTGCTAGGGTTCAAACCCAGGGCTTGGTATGTTATTTTTTTAATTCTTAATTCTTTGAAATTTGTACTGTCATGTGAACTGTCCTAACAAGGATCTTTAGAAATTTCAGGGGCTGGGAATGTGGCTCAAGCGGTAGCGCGCTCGCCTGGCATGTGTGTGGCCCGGGTTCAATCCTCAGCACCACATACAAACAAAGATGTTGTGTTCGCCGAAGACTAAAAAATAAATATTAAAATTCTATCTCTCTCTCTCTCTCTCTCTAAAAAAAAAAAAAAAAAAGAAAAGAAATTTCAAACACCTACTTCCATCAGACCAAATAAAATTTGTTATATATTATAAACTTGAAAGAGTAGTTAAATTTATAATAAACTGTGTGAATATTGCTTTTAGTTAGGCTGCTGAAGTCTAGCAGATAGATTGCTATTTGCTGTATAGATTTTTTTTTTTAATTTTAATATTTATTTTTTAGTTCTCGGCAGACACAACATCTTTGTTGGTATGTGGTGCTGAGGATCGAACCCGGGCCGCACACATGCCAGGCGAGCTCACTACCGCTTGAGCCACATCCCCAGCCCCTGCTGTATAGATTTTGTTTGTTTTGTTTTTTGGTACTGGGAATGGAACCAACTTCATCAAGTGCTCTACCACTGAGCTATATACCCCAGCCCTTTAGATTTTATTTTGAAATCGGGTGTGGTGGTACATGCCTGTAATGCCAGCAGCTTGGGAGGCTGAGGCAGGAGGATCACAAATTCAAAGCCAGCCTCAGCAACTAGTGAGACCCTCTAATAATTAAAATATAAGAAAGGGGCTGGGGATGTGGCTCAATGGTTAAGTGTCCCTGGGTTAAATCCCTAGTACCAATTTTTTTTTTTTTTTTTTTGAGACAGGGTCTCACACTAAGTGGCTGAGGCTGACCTCAAACTTTCAATCCTCCTGCCTCAGCCTCCCAAGTACCTGGGAGCATGCACAACCAAGGTGGCTTATCTTGGTTTTAATTGGATTTGAGACCCACAATTAATGTCCCAATCTCATGTGATTTCACTTTATAAAAGTAACTTGTATGACTAATTAGCAAAGATTTTTAAGTTTTTCAAAGAAGTCACTAAATCAAAATCAGATTATATGTCAGATGTTTTGAATAACAGCTCTGATATCACATACCACATAATTTACCTTCATGAAGTATACAGTGATTCTTAGAATATTCAGAGTTGTGTAATTATCACCTCAGTTTTAGAATATTTTCAGCATTCTTCCAAAACCCCATTAGTGGTCAATCATCTTTTTAGCCTATGGTCTACATATTCACAACTATTTTTTCTATTCTGGGTAATTCACACAAAGGAATCATTCAAATGAATCGTAACTATGTGATCCTTAGTGACTTGCTTCCTTTAGGATAATGTTTTCAAAGTGTACTGACTGATAATATTCCAGTGTATTGATACATTACATGTTATTTACCCATTTGTGGTGTTTTCACTTTTTGGCTATTATAAGTAATGCTGCTATAAACATTCCTGAACAAGTTTTTGTATGGTCATCTTTTTAATTCTCTTGAGTAAATATCTAGTAATGGGTATTGGGGTTGCATGATAACAATGTTTAACTGTTTAGAACCTGACAGACCCGTTTTTGAAGAGCTGTATCATCATCTTGCATTCCCATAAGCAGTGTATGAGGGTTCCAGTTTCTCACCAATACTTAACATTTGTCTTAAATATAGGAATCTTGGTGGCTATGCCATGGTATCTCACTGTGGCTTTGATTTGCAATTTCCTAATAACTAACATTGTTGAGCATCTTTTTGTGTGTTTATTGGCCATGGTATATCTTTGGAGAAATGACTTCTCAAATTCTTTGCCCATTGTACTGGATTTTCTACTGTTGGGTGAGGGGAATGATCACTTTTTACTTTCATTACAAGTTCTTGCCTATAAATCTGATTGTCAGGATATGAAAGTGCATAAATTCTGATGGATCTGGAATCTTTGATAGGAATTCAAAGCCATTTGTTTTACATTTATCAAACAACTTCTATGTATTAGGGTCCGGTAAAATGAAGATGGTAAAGACATGGTGGTCCCTGTCTTTGTTTATGACTAGTTCATAGCTTTCCAGAGGACACTGTGGCAGATGAAAGGAGCCAAGTGTGCAAACCATGAGGGTTACATTCATATCAAATATTGACCACAGATTAGCTCTTGAGAGTTATTTATAGTAGGATCTTGACTTGTTTCTCCTTGTTATTGAAGTAAAGTGTGAAGAGTCTTTGCCTGGGGAAGTTCTTTAGCTGCACTTTAGTTCACTGAGATCATATTAAATAATGCTTTATTACCTGCTAACATTTCTAAAATAAAAGAAGCACAGTAAATTCTTTGAAGCACTAGATTATATCAGGTTATTGATACTGGCTGTCTGGTATAGGCAACTGGTATTTGTATAGAATTTTCTTCAGGAACAGGCAACTTTAAAATGGGATTTCGTGGCTAGAGAAATGTCTGAAGGTTTTTGTAAATGTTCCCAGGTTCTAGATCTAGGCTAGTGGATCAGAGCACATCTAGTGTCTAGTTTCTCTGGTGCCCAGGCAGTCTTTGTTATCCTGTTGTTTCTAAAGGAAAGACCTCTCTGTTGTTTAAATATTTTGTAAAACAGACAAATGGTTATAATTTTTAAAGATAAAATACAGGGGGCTGGGGATGTGGCTCAAGCAGTAGCGTGCTCACCTGGCATGCGGGCGGCCTGGGTTCGATCCTCAGCACCACATACAAACAAAGATGTTGTGTCTACTGAAAACTAAAAAAAATAAATAAATAATTAAAAAAAGAAAAAAGATAAAATACAGGATGCCAGTTAAATACATATTTGGGATAAACAATTTTTTGGTTAAAATAAACTTTTGTAATAGAAGAATAGTATGCATGTAGAAATGTTAACGAAGTTAATACACCTGTGTAAGTATCCCAGAAGCCTTCTTTGTGGCCTCTCCCAATCATTCCTTCTTTAGAACCAAGGGGACCACTCTCCTGATTCCTGAGCGCATAGGTTAGTTTTGCCTCGTTTTGAACTGCATCTCTCCTTGGTGCTGGGGATTAAGCCTAGGGATTTGTGCATGCTAAGCAGGCACTCTACCATTGAGCTACACCTTGGGCCCCAGGTTTTGAACTTTATATTGATGGCAATCACACAGTGATACATGCTTGCTTGTCTGGTTTCTTTGTTCATCCTAATTTTTCCCCTCCCCTGTGTCTTTTTTCTTTTAATATCTTTGTTTTATTTATTCATTTTTATGTGGTGCTGAGAATCTAATCCAGTGCCTCACACATGCCAGGCAAATGCTGTACCACTGAACCAAATCCCCAGCCTCTCATTTTTTTTTAAATTTTTTTTAGTTTGAGACAGGGTTTTTTTGTTGTTGTTTTGTAGATTCCTTAGGACTTTAAATAAAACACCACCATCTGACAATAGATTGTGTTATGACTTTCTTACTGATCTTTATTTCTTTTATTCCTTTTTTTTGGAGGGGGGCACTTATTTAGATGTCTAATACTTCCGGTAAGATGTGGTTAAAGTAGGCATCTTTGTCTTGTTCTTGACATTAGATAAATCACAATTTTACCATTATGTTAGCTGTATTTTTTAAAATTTATATATAACGGCAAAATGCATTACAATTCTTATTACATATATAGAGCACAATTTTTCATACCTCTGGTCATATACATAGTATATTCACACCAATTCGTGTCTAAGTTGCCCAGTCTGGTCTCCATCCTGTGGTTATCCCGCCTCTATAGTTATGTTCCACTGTGCCCAATCAGAGATGCTTAACCACTAAGTCACATCTGTACCTCTTTTTGTTTTGAGACAGGATCTTGCTAAGTTACTCAGCAACCTGCTGAGGCTGGCTTTGAACTCATGATCCTCCTGTCTCAGCCTCCCAAATTGCTGGGATTACAAGTGTGTGCCATTGTACCTAGCTTCCGAAGTTTTTCTTATGGTTTATCTATTTTTCTAAAGATTTACAGTATAATTTACACATAATAAACCTAACTCATTTGACATGTTCAGTTTTAATTGTATACTATTATATATTTTCCATCAAGGTCTAGGACCATTTAATCACCCCAAAAAGTTTCTATTGCTCTTTTGCAGTTGATCTTCCCTGATCTCAAGAAATTAATTTGCTTTTTCAGTAAAGTTGTTTGTTTTTTGTACTGTTGGTTGAACCCAGGGAGCGCTGAGCCACTGAGATACACCTACACCCCAGCCCTTTTTTTAAATTTATTTTATTTTTAGTTGTTGATGGGCCTTTATTTTATTCATTTATTTGTATGTGTTATTGAGAATCGAACCCAGTGCTTCATATATATGAGGCAAATGCTCTACCACTGAGCCACAGCCCCAGCCCTAATTTTTTGAGACTGGATCTGGCTGTTGCTGAGGCTGGCCTCAGAATTTGGGATCTTCTAGCCTTCTGAGTCATTTTAGGTGTGAACCCTGCCTGGTTCTTTTACTAAATTTTTATCTCTCCTAGAATGTTATAAAATGGAATCATTATGATATGTAGGGTTTGACTTTTTTCACTTAGCGTAATTAAATGTTTTAGCTTTATTAATGTTGCATGTACCTTGCTCCTTTTCTTTTCCTTTTCATTACTGGGGATTGAACTCAGGGGTACTCTACTACTAAGCTATGTCCTAACCTCTTTTTATTTTTATTTTTTTAAATTTTGAGACAGTGTCTTGCTAAGTTCCCAGGCTGGCCTTGAATTGTGAACCTCTTGCCTCAGCCTTCTGATTCTCTGGGATCATGTGTGCTAGTATGCCTGGCTTGTGTTCAGTTTTTTGTTGTTTATTTTTGGTACCTGGGATTTAGCCCAGGAGTGCTTTATTACTGAGCTACATCCCCAGTCCTTTTTATTTTTTATTTTTATTGTGAGACAAAGTCTAAGTTAGGGCCTTGAAAATTGCTGAGGCTGGGCTCAAACTTGTGATCTTCCTGCCTTAGCCTCCCAAGTTGCTGGGATGATAGTTGCTAGGATGATTGCACCACCACAATGAGTTCAATTTTAATAGATGTTGCTAATATATATTAACATGGTTGTACTGATTTATACACTTTACTAGCAATGTATGAAAGTTCAGCTTTTCTACATCTTTATCAACATTGATATTCATCTTAGTAATTTTAGCCATTCTTTGGGTTACTAGTTGTAATTTGAGAATAAGATCAGGCTCGGCGTGGTGATGCACTCAGTAATCCTAGCTACTCAGGAGGCTGAGGCAGAAGGATCACAAGTTTGAGGCCAGTCTCAGCAACTTAGTTATATTCTGTTTAAAATTAAAGAGTTGAGGGCCTGGGGCTGGGGTTGAGGCTCAGTGGTAGAGCACTTGCCTAACGTGTGAGGTACTGGATTTGATTCTCAGCACCACGTATAAATAAATGAATAAAATAAAGGTGCATCAACATCTTAAAAAAATAAAAATTAAAAATAAGGGGCTGGGAATGTAGGTCAGAATATTTGCCTGTCATATATGCAAGGCCTTGAATTTGCCTTGTACCTCGAAAAATTAATCACTTGCTTCTTAACAGCAAACTCATGTTAGTTTATTTTGCTGACATTTTGCCTAATTTTTCTTTAATAAAAACATTTTTGATTATTATACTGTTAAAAGTAGAATCATCAATGAAAACCCAGATTCTGAGTACCATTCAAAGAGTGAATTTCCATGAAGGGGATTGTGATATTGCATTTTGTTTGGCTTGTACGGGGGGGAGAAGGAAAAAGGAATAGTCAGAGGTGAATTAAGCTAAATTCAGCTTTAAAGCTGCTGAAAAGATAGTCTATTTAGTTCCTGAAAATACTACTTTTAGTCTGTAGGCAAAGATTGATGTAATAGGTGAGTTTGTTTTGTTTTGTTTTTCAGTGAGGTACTCGCAGAGGAGTCCATTGTATGTCTCCAGAAAGCCCTAAATCACCTTCGGGAAATATGGGAATTGATTGGGATTCCAGAGGACCAAAGGTTACAAAGAACTGAGGTTGTAAAGAAGCATATCAAGGTGAGTTGAGTAATACTGGTGTCAGGCATAAGGATGCTGGTGTCTCATCTGAAAAATATGATCACCTACACTAGGATATTATAAGCTTTTCCTGTTTTGTTCTTAGGCTTTTCCTATTTTTGTTTGTTTGTTAAGCCTTTTCTTGATATTTTGTATTATGAACATTTTGGTGTTGGTGTTTTCTTCTGTGGCTCTAAACTTATATGGATTATTTTCTCTTTTATAGGATCTTCTGGATATGATGATTGCTGAAGAAGAGAGCCTGAAGGAAAGGCTTATCAAAAGCATATCCATCTGCCAAAAAGAGTTGAACACCCTGTGCAGTGAGTTACATGTTGAGCCATTTCAGGTACATGGCAGTTTGGGGGTATCCAGCTTAGGTTTGAGATTTAGGAAGAAGCAATGACTTTGGACTATAGACAGAAGACTTCCTTATAGGGTTTTTACTGGAAAAATGGGGAGAGCATGGTACTTGGCCAATTAGTTCTGTAAGTGATTTTTTTATTTATGTAGAGAACATAAATAAAAAAGAAATGGAACAACTAATAGGTGATCAGAACTAAGCTTCTTGGGGCCAGGGCTGTAGCTCAGTGGCAAAACCTTGCCTCGCATGTGTGAGGCACTGAGTTCAATCCTCAGCTATATATATATGTGTATATATATATATATATATATATATATATATATATATAGTTCATCTACAACTAAAAAAATATACAAAAATTTAAAAAAGAGGGCTGGGGTTGTGGCTCAGCGGTAGAGCGCTCGCCTAGCACATATGAGGCCCCGGGTTCGATCCTCAGCACCACATAAAAATAAAAGAAAATTTTAAAAAAAGAAAATCACCAATCCTCAACATATGAAATTATTTTAAAAATAATAATAATAAATTAATTAAAATTAAAAAAGAAAGAAGATTCTTGCTGTAGTTCTGCTTTGTAGAGCATATTAATTTTTTTAAAAATTGACTTGGAGAAAAAGGTAGGCACAGATAATATTATGCTATTCTTTCTCTGAGAGAAAATGAAAAGAGGTACCTAGGAAGCAAAAGTAACTAGTGATAAAAGGAAAAGTTACCCCAAAATTCAACCTTTGTGGTTCTTTTCCTACTCCAAAGTTGTATGCCACTGAATCAGCCAGAGGGCTCCTTCAGAAGAAATGTCTCAAAAGCCAGGAGAACATATCTAGCTCAGCAGGCCATGATTATCAGTGTAGGTAGCTGAGAAATAGCTGTATGTGGTCCAACATAAGTCAGGGATTTGAGTGAGGATATCAGGAGACAGGGTGCTGAAACAGCTCTGCTTAGAGCTAGTGAAAACAGTGTTAGAATTGTGAAAGAACAGATGGAGCTTGGCTAGGTAAAGATGTACTAATAAGGTTCTCTGGTCCCTCTTGCTATTACAGGAAGAACTGCCTGTGTGTTTAGATGGAATTAGACTAGGAGAGAGACTATCTTTAAAGGGTTGGGGATAATTCATACCTAGCGGCAGAGAAATCAGGCAGACCATGACATCAGTGGGATTTCTTGGAATCAGTGTAAATGACATAAAAATAATTGATTTTTTTTTTTGGAATATCAATTTCTCTTTCTTTAGCCTTTTTTTGGTTGGGGAGGGTACTGGGGATTGAACCCAGAGGTACATCTTTGGCCCTTTTTTATTTATTTATTTATTTATATTTATTTTTAGTTTTCAGTGGACATAACATCTTTATTTTATTTGTATGTGGTGCTGAGGATCGAACCCAGCGTCCCGTACATGCCAGGCGAGCGCGCTACCACTTGAGCCACATCCTCAGCCCCCTTTTTTATTTTTTGAAACAGAGCCTTGCTAAGTTACTGTGGCTGGCCTCAAATTTATAATCCTCCTGCCTGAGGTATTGGGATTACAGGTGTGAGCCACTAAGCTGGCTTTAGTCTGTTTTTTGAACTTTTAATGCGAAATTGGGTGAAAAGTTAGGTATATAGTGGCATTCTCCCTGAAATTATGACAGTTCCTATTTTACTAATGTTAAATGAAGTTGTATAAGTTTACAGAACATATAACTCCTCCTTCTCCTTTTGTCAGTTAAGAGTAGCGCAGGGACCACTAAATTTATTTTTATTGGTAAGGTGATATTCATGAGATTATTAAGGTTTTGTTTTGTTTTGTTTTGAGGTGGGTGCTGGGGATTGAATCCAGGAGTGCTTTACCACTGAGCTACATTCCCAGTACTTCTTATTTTAAGACATGGTCTCAATAAGTTGCTGAGGCTGGCCTTGTACTTGCGATTCCCATTTCTTAGCCTCCTGAGTAGCAGTGATATAGGCACCATGCTCATTGAAGCTAGATATAGATATCTTCTTGCTAACTCAAAGCCAGCTTTTCAACCAATATATGTTTCTTGCAAAAGTGCTATGGTATCTAAAGAAGTCAAATTCATAGAGACACAAAGTAGAATGGTGGGGCTGGGGATGTGGCTCAAGCGGTAGCGCGCTTGCCTGGCATGCGTGCGGCCCAGGTTCGATCCTCAGCACCACATACCAACAAAGATATTGTGTCCGCCGAGAACTAAAAAATAAATATCAAAAATTCTCAAAAAAAAAAAAAAAGTAGAATGGTGGTTGTGATGAGCTGGGGGTGGAGGCAGAGAATGAAGACTTTTTATTAAATACAGTTTCAGTTTTACAAGATTATGTATCTTCTGGAAGTGGATGAAGGTGATGGTTGTAGAACAGTATGAGTGTACAGATGCTTCTCAACTTAAAATAGGGTTACATGCAATAAATCTATTATAAGTAAAAAATGCATGCTATCAGACTAAACCTGCTGAATAAAGTTTAGCCTAGTTTACCTTACTTGTGCTCAGAACACTTACATAGCCTGGAGTTGGGCAAAATAATCTAACATAGCCAGGCGTGGTGGCGCAACCTATAATCCCAGTTACTGAGGTTGGAGGATCCTAATTGAAGGCCAACCTCAGCGATTTAGTGAGACCCTATCTCAAAATTAAAAGGGATAGAGAAGTGTAGTTCATTGGTTAAAGCACCAGGGGGTAGGGGGAATTAAGCCTGGTAATCCTAGCACCTTTAATCCCAGCAGTTTGGCAGGCTGAGGCAGGAGGATCTCAAGTTCAAAGCAGCCTCAGCAACTTAGTGAGACCATGTCTCAAAATAAAAAAGGTCAAGGGATGTGGCTCAATGACTGAATGTCTTTGGGTTCAATCCCTAGTACCCCCTGCCAAAAAAAAAAAAAAGAGAGAGAGAGAGAAAAACTGTTAAGTTGGTGACTTATCTGTACTTAATCCAAAAAATTTTTTAAAACATTTTTTTAGTTGTCAATTGACCTTTATTTTTATAAAAAGTGACCTGGTATCTATTAACCTTTCCTCATTTGGGACCTTCCTTAGGAGTTCTTCTTTGTGCCATATTCTATTGGTTATGAGTTGATTTATTTGTAAATTTAACTGAAAGTCTATCAATTCTCTTCTACTGTCCTTCTCAAGTGATTCCTGTGAAAGAATTACTTGAAACCTTGTAACATTGGTATACTGTCTTATACAGGAAGAAGGAGAAACAACTATCTTGCAACTAGAAAAAGATTTGCGCACTCAGGTAGAATTGATGCGAAAACAGAAAAAGGAGAGAAAACAGGAACTGAAGCTACTTCAAGAACAAGATCAAGAATTGTGTGAAATTCTTTGCATGCCCCACTATGACATTGATAATACTTCTGTTCCCACTTTAGAAGAACTGAACCAGTTCAGACAACATGTGGCAACCCTGAGGGAAACAAAGGTATACTACCTGCATTTATACTTCCCAAAAGTCCTTCTGGCCTTCCTATAGGTTACTTTAATCCTTATTTTTTTTAATAGGCATCTAGGCGTGAAGAGTTTGTCAACATAAAGAGACAGATCATACTGTGTATGGAAGAATTAGATCACACACCGGACACAAGCTTTGAAAGAGATGTGGTGTGTGAAGATGAAGATGCCTTTTGTTTGTCTTTGGAGAATATTGCAACACTACAAAAGTTGCTGCGGCAGGTAATATCTTCTCAAATTAAGACCCTGGATCTCAATAGTGTGTAGCACCTTGAAAAAACTGGCAGTTTTTCCTTCTGTCTTAAATAAGTGCCAATGTACATTAAGAGAGTAAGGGAGAATAAAAATAGTAACTTAGGATATATGATCTCAGTTTTATTTTTTTGGTACTAAGGATTGAACCCTGAGGGTCTCAAAAATGCTAGACAAGTGCTCTACCACTGGGCTCTACCCCAAGCCCTGATTTTTTTCTTTTTTAAAAAAATATAAACCTTGGGGTTGGGGTTGTAGCTCAGTGGTAGAACGCTTGCCTCACACGTGATGCCCTGGGTTTGATCCTCAGCACCACATAAAAATAAATAAATAAAGATATTGTGTCCATCTACAACTAAAAAAGAATTTTCAAAAAAAACCACCTTAATTTATAAGTAAATAAGAGATAAAATATTCTAAGAATATGAAATTACAATCAGATGAAATGACATCCATTTGATATACATAGTTTTTTTTTAAATAATTATTTTTATATTTATTTATTTATTTATTCATTCATTTATTTTGATGATATGGGGGATTGAACTCAGGGCTTCAAGCTTGATAGGTGAGCGCTCTACCACTGAGCTGTAATCCCCAGCCCCAAGCATACTGTTTGATTGAAAAAACTTTCAATTCAACATTGGAATCCTATTCTTGAGGTCTGAGATCCTCCCATAGTGACAGCCTTACATCTTATGTTCAGAATGCATCAAAAAATTTCTCTTGGGAAGCCAGGCACAGTGGTGCACACCTATAATTCCAGCAGCTCAGGAGGCTGAGGTAGGAAATTGCGAGTTCAAAGCCAACTTCAGCAAAAGCCAGGTACTAAGCAGCTCAGTGAGACCCTGTCTCTAAAATACAAAATAGGGCTGGGGATGTGGCTCAGTGGCAGAGTGCCCCTGAGTTCAATCCCAGGTACCAAAAAAAAAAAAAAAATGGGAATCACAGTATAAATGCTTCTTCTTCATTTGGGTCCAGACATTCCTTGCTGCAGAGGACTAGCCTTTTGTGTGTTACTATTGCGTTAACCACAGCCTTTCCTTGATACAGCTGGAAATTCAAAAATCACAAAATGAAGCAGTGTGTGAGGGACTTCGTGCTCAAATCCGGGAACTCTGGGACAGGTTGCAGATACCTGAAGAAGAGAGAGAAGCTGTGGCAATGGTTATGACTGGGTCAAAAGCCAAGGTCAGGAAAGCGGTAAGAAACTAAATGGGTGCTGGGTAAGCAGTCTTCTGTGAGTCTTCTGAGTCTAGTCCAACATCCTTACCTATTTCTCCCTTGGGCCTGCCTACTCTTAAAAGTGTCAGAAAAGGGGGAAATGGCCTGCTTATCTTCTATCTTCTGTATTCTGGCTCCTATAATATGATTGTTACAGAGTATTGTGTGTTATAATTTTATTTTAAAAGGCAAAATACCAAGCACCGAGGGTACGTCTATAATCCTAGTGACTTAGGAGGTTGAGGCAGGAGGATCACAAGTTTGAGGCCAGCTTCTGCAACTTAGTGAGACCTGTCTCAAAAAATAAGAAGGGCTGGGAATGTAACAGTGGTAAAGCATATCTGGGTTCAATCCCCAGTACCCTAAAGGAAACAAAAACAACTAAAAAGGGGGAACTTTTAATCTAAGTGAATATGAAAGTATGGTGAATACCTTTAATATGTCTTTTTCTTTCAGCTGCAATTAGAAGTGGATCGGCTCGAAGAACTGAAAATGCAAAATATGAAGAAAGTGATTGAGGCAATTCGAGTAGAACTGGCTCAGTATTGGGACCAGTGTTTTTATAGCCAGGAGCAGAGACGAGCTTTTGCCCCTTACTATGCTGGTTAGTACAGCAGTGAATTTCATGTGGTCTACTCACTGCTCTTTTATAAACCCAGACACTCACCAGGAAGCCTCTATTTCCTTATATGAATAGATACAGCCAATTCTTAACAATATTATCTCACATAATCTTTATGTCGGGAGATGAGGACAGTAAGGGACATAAATGTTGATCAGCTTAACTCAGAGGCATATAGCAGATAAATGCATTAGCCTGTTTGAGCCTAGAGGAGTCTGACTCCTAGAGCCCAGTGGAATTCCAGGCTGAACTGAACATAAAATGAAGCTGTACTAACTAAATTCAACAAGTTTTTAGACAGTTTTTGTGACCTGAACCTTTATTGTCTGGGTAAGGCAGAGATAACACAGATTTTGGAGACTACTCTTTGTCCATACCCTAGTTACTTAGTCCCCTCAGGTTAATTATGACAAGCATATTATTTTATTGATGGTTTATTTTTTCAGTACTAGGGATTGAACCCAGGGGGGGCTTTAACACTGAGCTACATCCCATCCCTTTTAAAATTTGTTTTGAGACCAAGGTCTCACTAAGTTGCCTAAGCTGACCTCAAACTTAATATTCTTCTACCTCAGGCTCCTGGGTTGCTGGGATTATAGGCACACACCACCATGCCCAGCTTTTTATTTTTTTCTCTTCCGTTGTGCATGGAATGAAACCCAGGGCCTCATGCATACTAGGTAAATGCCTAGCACTACACCCCTAGTCCTGGCTTTTATTTTTTATTAGCCACTTACTCCTATATTATTTTTAAAATATATATATATATATATTATACCTATTTCCATTTTAGGGAAGTTGTGTATAGTAAATTGGGATATTATACTAATTTTTTAAAAAAAATTTTAGTTGAAGATGAATATAATACCTTTATTTATTTTTATGTGGTTCTGAGGATCAAACCTAGTGTTTTAGGCAAGGACTTCACCACTGAGCTACAACTCCAGTCCTGAGTAATTTTAATTTTTAACTACTGGGTCTTTATGTTGCAGAGGACTACACAGAAAATCTGCTCCAACTACATGATGCTGAGATTGTGCGGTTAAGAAACTATTATGAAGTTCATAAAGAACTCTTTGAAGGTGTCCAGAAATGGGAAGAGAGCTGGAAGCTTTTCTTAGAGTTTGAGGTTTGCCCTATTTGTCTGCTTTTTTTTTTTTTTTTTTTTTTTTTTTATTTATTTTTAGGTGTAGATGGACACAACACAATGCCTTTATTTTTTTATGTGGTGCTAAGGATTGAATTCAGGTCCCGCCCATGCTAGGGGAGCGCTCTACTGCTGAGCCACCATCCCAGCCCCTGCTTTAATTTGGTACTAGGGATTGAACTCAGGAGTGGGCATTCGACCACTGAGCCACATCTCTAGCCATTTTTGTATTTTACTTAGAGACAGGGTCTTGATGCATTGCTTAGCACCTCACTGTTGCTGAGGTTGGCTTTGAACTTTCAATCCTTCTGCCTCTGCCTCCCAAGCTTCTGGGATTACAGGCATGTGCCATGGTGCCTGGCTACTTGTCTGCTTTCTTAAGAGTGAAATGAAGGGTTGAGAAAACATGCCCTGCATTGGAGATATGGCTCAGTGAGCAAATGCTTGCCTAGCATAGATATGACCCTGGGTTCAATCCTCAGTTTGGGGGGAAAAATAGCAAGCAAGCCCAGTTACCAGGTTTCTAATGTCCTATAAATTAATGGCTTAAAGAAGATAGAAGTTTCTTGCTTGAAGGAAGCCCAGATGTGGATAGAGCAGGCTTCTCCAGCTCTGGGCTCCTCCCCACTAAGTGAGGACCTCGTCCTCAGGGCGAAGCTGGTTGCTAGAGCTCCCACCTGAAGGGCCACATTTCAGGCAGCCTGGTAGAGAAAGAACAAAGATGGCATTACCCTCTTGACCCTGAATTAAGGGCTCCTCCCAGTCTCTCTTCACTTGTATTTAAGTAAGTCTGAGTAATGCACCAGGCAAATTCTGGTTCTCTTACTAAGGAAATCAACTAACTTCTCTACTATTGCTACTTTTGCTGTTTTCCTAGAAAACTAGATATCAGGATGAATTTGTATTCTCTGAATTCCTTCTCACAGATAGCACAAACAGCATTTTAGAATTCAGGGTTGGGATTGGGGTGAGAGAAATGAAGCACCAACAGCACAAAATTTAAGGAGAAAATTGTTATTAGGTTCATGCTGACTCTATTAGCATTCATAAGGGTCTGTAGACTTTTAAGCTGAACTCTTTCAAGTTTCAAGTTTATAGGCAGGAAGCTAGGACTCAGATGGAGAGAACCTGGCAAGACTTTACAGCCATTTATGATCAACTAGTCCTTAGATGCTTCTTGCTTCTGGGTGAAAACCAGGAGGAGGAGGAGGAGTAAATATGAACATAGCTAAAGCAGCAGCCTTGTGTAACTCACCACACATGAGAAAAATAAAGGAGTTACTTATGCTATGCTATTGTTGTTAATAAGTTATGACCTGTCAAGCACTCTTGAAGAGAAATAGTTTGGTCTACATATTATCAAGAATGCTTCTAGTTATCTGCACCATTCTTTAAGTAATTCCCCTTATTTAAAATTTTATTTTATTTTTTATTTTTAAATATTTATTTTTTTAATTTATTTAGTTGGACACAATACCTTTATTTTATTTATTTATTTTTATGTGGTGCTGAGGGTCTAACCCAAGGCCTCACACATGCTAGGCTAGCACTCTACCGCTGAGCCACAACCCCAGCCCCTAAAAATTTTAATTTATTTTTTGGTACCGGGGATTGAACTCAGGATTGAACCAGTGAGCCACATCCCTAGCCCTACTTTTATTTAGAGCCAGAATCTCACTGAGTTGCTTAGTGCCTCAGTTTTGCTGAGGCTGGCTTTGAACTAGTGATCCTCCTACCTAAGCCTCCTGAGCTGCTGGGATTACAGGCTTGCACCACTGCCCAGCAGTAATTCCCCCAATTTATAATGACTAGTTATATACTAAAAATTACTGTGTATACATTATAAAATAACAAAAGCCAGACATTTAAGAAAAATGAGAAACTTTTTTTTTTTTTAAACTCGGGGGCAGACAACACTGAGGAAATCCCCAGTCCAACTTTGTATTTTATTAGAGACAGGATCTCATTGAGTTGCTTAGTGCCTTGCCATTGCGGAGGTTAGCTTTGGACTTGGGATCCTCCTGTCTCAGCCTCCTGAGCTGCTGGGATTACAGGCAAGAAAAACTTTTTGGGGGGGAGGGCAGTGTTGGAATGTGAACCCAGAGCTTCTCATTTCACACTTATTTACTGAGGCCCAAGGATTGAACCCAGGACCTCACGCATTGCCATTGAACTACACCCCAGCCCTCTAAATTTTTGTTTATCTTGTGAAGGTTAATTTAGTGAAACCCAGATTATCTGCAAATTTCCTGGCCATATGCATTTAAGCTGCATTCTGTGCCAGTATGCTAGAAATACAAGCTCAAGCAGAGGCATCACAATAAGCCCTGAGTTTAGGCCTGCCTATCCCTCCTCACCTTGTATTTTAATATAACATCATCTGATAATCCAAACCAAGGAAGGGAACTAGTGGCATTTCTTGCCCACATCTTGGATGGGCTAGCGAATGGGTTTCCCTTGGGTGGGATGGGCTGGCTGAAAAATAAAAGCTAGAATAGCGAAATGACCACAGAACACAGAAAGTAGTTTCAATGAGGGGGTAGACACAGACAAAGCTAACTAGATGGGTCCAGCTTCTAACAAAGAAAGGAGCCCACATTTGCTTTATTTATATTGGAAAACATCAAAGGCTTTCGATAGAAAGTTCTTCACCAAAACAGGATAGAGGTGGGGGCAAGAAGGCTGATCAGTTCCTAGTGGGTTTTACCCATAGGTGCTGCAAGGGACCTTTCTGGTAGAGAAGGGGAGTTCACTCGCTTCGGGTGATCTATCCCCGTGCGTCTGCCATGGGAAGCTCCCAGTGCCAGATCTACCCCCTCATCAGTTTCAATGCTAAAAAAAAAAAGGTCCTCGTCATTTCCGGATGACTTCCTATAGTCATTGTTATATTTATCTGTTATTTTTTAGATTGAAGGAAGCTTGTAGTTTTCCTACCCCCAGTGGATGATCTTGCATATGCCCAGGAGTGCCCATGGCTTAAAATGCCACCATTTCTAATGACTAAATGTGGACAAGAATGTGAAACTCTACAGGTCAATTTAATAATATACATTATGTTATAAGGGCTTAGGAGGAGTAATTGGTCTGACTATCCTAGGTTATACTATCATTAAATAAAATGTATTTTTCACAGAGAAAAGCTTCAGATCCAAGTCGATTTGTAAACCGAGGAGGAAACCTTCTAAAAGAAGAAAAGCAGCGAGCCAAGCTCCAGAAAACACTCCCTAAGGTAATATTGTTGCTAAGAGTTTTTGGCACTTGGCTCTTGAGATACTTTAATTTTTTGTATGTCCTTTGCTTTGTATTAATTTGCCCCAGAAATGTCTTCTCTTCCAAAGTTTATGCATTGGGCCTTCAGTGTAAGCAAAGGGCCACCGAACACCAAGGTGTAGTCTGTTGGAACCGCCAAATTAAAGACTACAAATTAGGTGACTTATACTACAGAAATTTACTTTCTCACAATTCTTGAAGCCAGTAGTCTGAGATTCAAGATGTCATTGGCAGGGCTGGATTTCTTCTGAGACCTCTGCTTGTCTTATAGATGACAGATTCTGATTGGATCTTCACATAACCTTTCCTCTGTGTGTCTTTGTGTCCTAATTACCATCAGTGATTGAATTAGGGCCCACCCTAACGACCTCATTTTAACTCAACTACCTTTTTTTTTGGTGGTGCTAGGGATTAAACCCAGAGCCTTGTGCTTATGATGCAAGCACTCTACCAACTGAGCTATACGCCCAGCCCTGGACTACTTTTTTTAAAAGACCATCCAGATAACACTTACATTCTGAGATGTTGGGGGTTAGGAGTTCAAAATGAATTTTGGGCAACATTTTAGCCCATAATATAGGCAAGCTTTTGAGAAAGTACTGTGGGCTTTATTTTCTATGTTAATAATAGTAATGTTTCACTTTTTTTTTTGAGTTGTTACTATTTCAAGATGTTTTCATTTATTCATATATATGACAATGTCCCTTTAGGTTGATATTGTTTTTACAGATAATAAGGGGTAACTTGCCCTTTTCACAGCTAGTAAGAGGTAGAGTCCAGACTGAAACCAGATAATCTGGTTCCATAGTCCTGCTTATGCTTATGCTTACATTAATCACTGTCTGGTTAATGTTACTGATTTTACTGATGCTATTTCCAGCTTCAGGCATCAAAACGTCAGTATTCAGACTATGGGTTCTTGCCTTCTTCTACTTTTCTGTGTGTTGTAAATGAACCATCTCTGGTCACTCTGACCTGAAGCCCCATGGGTCTAGCTCCCTGAAGTTAGAATGCTAATGCTGTGGAAAGGGAAAAAAAATCATTGTTTTTTGTTTTTTTTTTTTTTGCCCAGTGGTGGTAGCACTGGGGATTGAACCACTGAACTACACCCAAACCTTTTTCACTTTGAGACAGGATTCTGCTAAATTGCCTAAGCTCGTCTTGAACTTGAAATCCTCCTGCCTCATTCTTCTGAGTAGCTGGGATTACAGTCATGTGCCATTGCACCCAGCTTAAGTAGTCAATCTTTAAGATAATCGTTTCATTTGGGCTTCAACCCCAAAGATTAAAAGTAACTAACATGTCCTTGTTTCTGGTCTCAGCTGGAAGAAGAGTTGAAGGGACGGATTGAAATGTGGGAACAGGAGCAATCAAAAACATTTGAGGTGAATGGGCAGAAATTCATGGAGTATGTGGCAGAACAATGGGAGATGCATCGATTGGAGAAAGAGAGAGCCAAGCAGGAAAGAGTAAGTGTACACACAAATTGGGAAAAGAGGAAGATAGTTTATGCATCATAGCATGTCTGTCAGAGCTCTTGGAAGAATTAGGTAGTCTGTAACAGCTCCTTTTAACTCAGGCTGCAGAGCTGGCTCTAGTCTTCTAGCCCTGCTTCTGTTCCCATCCTAAAACCATTTCTTACTAGGATTCATCACTGTTGCTTCTGACTTTCACACAGCAACTAAAGAACAAGAAGCAAACAGAGGCAGAGATGCTCTATGGCAGTGCTCCCCGGACACCCAGCAAACGGCGAGTACTGGCTCCCAACACACCAGGCAAAGTGCGGAAGGTAAATGTGGCCTTTGTGGAGCTCTGCTGGTGAAGGAGTGGGGAGATAGGGTTCTTTGTCCTCTCTCACCCTCTGTACTGCTGAGTTGGAAAAGCAGTTTTCTTCTCCAGGTTGAGTGAATTTGAGAGTAAATGGGTGACTGTAGTTTAATCTTTAGTATTGGTTTATCACAACAGTAAAGGAGTGACCAGCTTTGACGTGTGCCATTTGTTGAGTCCCGGCATTAAACTCCTAGGGACCAATAATTGCTAACATTCTCTGATGATGAAACTTTCAGAAGTTAGTCATCCTGTAATTCTACCAGATGCCCACAGTACTGGGTGAAAGACAATTTTCATGCTTAATGAATGGGATTTTTAATATCCCTTAATCTCTAGAACAGGAAGTCAGGGAGTAATCATATTTTACTTTCTTTTTAATAAGATGGTTTTTTTGTTTGGTTGGGTTTTTTTCCTTTTTTTGGGGGGGGGGTGTGCTGGAAATCAAACCCAAGGCCTTGTGCATGTGAGGCAAGCACTATCAACTGAGCTATATCCCCAGCCCCAAGGTGGTGCATTATTTTTTAAATCATTATAATATAACTACAATAGAGCCACTGTAAATATTTGGTGTTCTTTTTGCTCCCACCCCCCAATGCTGGAGGCTGAACCCAGGGATTTGAGCATGGTAGGCAACTGTTCCACCCTGGGCTATATCCTCAGCCTTGTTTTGTATGGAGATAGGGTCTTGCTAAGTTGCCAGACTGGCTTCAAACTTGAGATCTTACCACCTCAGCCTCCTGAGTGGGTGGGATTACAGACTTATGCTACTTTCTATCTTTTAAATATTGATGCAAGGTCTTACCCAGTTTTCCCAAGGCTGGCCTCAAATTTGCTATCCTCCTACCACTTTTGGGCTTCAGGTCTGCATTGGCACCATGTCCAGCCTAGTCTTAAATAGTGTATTTTTACATAATAGAGGTCACATTATTTAATTTTGATATTTTTCTTAACCTTTTTCCCTATTATTCCACCCTCACCCACTACTGGGAATAGAACCTACCCAGAAACACTGTACCACTGAATTATATCCCCAGTCCATTCCCTACCACCCCTTTTTGAGACTGGGTCTCACTGGGTTATCAAGATTGGCTTCAAACTTGCAATCTTTCTGCCACAGCCTCCCAAGTCATTGGGATTTTCTGTGCCCACCTGGGTTATGATATGACTTTTTTTTTTAAGTATTTGTTTAGTTGTACACGTTACTTTTGTTTATTTTATGTAGTGCTGAGGATCAAACCCAGGGTCTCCAACGTGCTAGGCAATTGCTCTACCACTGTGCCACAACCCCAGCCCCAGGTTATGACTTTTTAAAAAAAAAAATATATTTGTTTTTTAGTTGTAGTTGGACACAATACCTCTATTTTACTTATTTATTTTCATGTGGTGCAGAGGAGACATGTGAGACAGCTCTTGCTGCTAAGAATGCTGTAAAATATTTCAAAAGTCCGGTTGTATTAATCACTGTCTGATTCCAATACGATAATGGCAGCTCGTTAGTGTCTTAAGTGTTATGATTGGCTCTACTCTCAATACTTGAACAAATTTTCAGACGTTGAGTGTTTTTTCCCTTGCTTTTTATTCAGTTACTACTTTTTTTTTTTTTTAAACTGGTACATTATGGTTGTATGGGATTTAATGTTGCATATTTGTAAGTTTTATCCTTCCTCAGCTCCTGGCAACTAGGGATTTAACTGTCACAAGAGAGTAGTTTTGTATTTTCTAACATTTAATATAAATAGAATCATAAGTACATATTTTTGTGTATGGCTTCTTTCATTTAGCCTGATTTCTTTGAGGTTCATCCTTGGTGTTGCGTGTATCAATAGGCCATTCCTTTTTATTGTCGAGCAGTATTGCATTCTTAACAAATCATAATCTGCTTGTCCATTTCTCCTGCTGAGTATTCTTTCTGGTTTTTGGCTATAAAACTGCTATAAACATTTATGAATAAGTATCGTATAGATATATGCTTTTATTTCTGTTGGGTAGAGTGTTTGGGTCATATAATAAATGTCTCATGCCATAAGTGATTGTACTATTTTATAGTTCCATCTGCTGGATATAAACAGGCTTTGAAAACTTTACGTTTCCTCGAGTCCTATATATCAGATGCAGCAGGTTCTTTACTGTGTAGACTCATCTTTCCTGGACTATTTCCCCTATTCTTTTTCCTGTTAGGTAGAAATGGGTTGCTGGAAAGGCTGAATATCAGTAATGTATCTGTTCTTCTCTAGCTGAACACTACTACCATGTCCAATGCTACAGCCAATAGTAGCATTAGGCCCGTCTTTGGGGGAACAGTCTACCGCTCCCCTGTGTCTCGACTTCCTCCTTCTGGCAGCAAGGTAAGCAAGCTCTGTATGCACCGCCTAGTTACCCAGATGCCTCAATCTAGATGTCCTAATTTCTAATCTCCCTGAATTTGGTTATCAGTGAGATGCTCAGAGTTGACAGACATAAGTCAGATTATCACTAGATAATAGTAAAAAAAAAAAAAATTAACAATGAGAAAAAATGTCACCGAGCCTCTCTGGTACTATGAAAACCCTGGGCTGTGTCAAGACTAAAGGTCAGGTGATGGTCTTGTGGTCTCTGTGAGCTCAGGTCCAGTCTTCAGCTGATACTAAGCTAGGTTCCCCTATACATGGGTTCCAGCCCAATGACACTGGGTCACTAGACACAGATACTCAAGAGAGAGGGGGATTCTGACAAAACATATGTTTAGCCATTTAGCTATCCTACAGGCTATTCTCAAAGGTAGGTATTTTGTAAAATCATTAAGAATTCAAGGGCCTAGGAGTATATCTCAGTGGTAAAATGTAGTGGTAGAGCTCTTGCCTAGCATCAAGCAAAAGTAGTTTTTAAATCAAAAGTATAAATTATAGACATATAAATGTGATATTAGCTCTTGAGTTTGTGTGTGTGCTTATACATTCATCTTAAGGTGACATATGGATCTCTTTCCTTACTCTAGCCAGTGGTCAGTTCCACTTGCTCTGGAAAGAAAACACCCCGTGCCGGTAGGCATGGAGCCAACAAAGAGAACTTGGAGTTGAATGGCAGCATCCTGAGTGGTGGGTACCCTGACTCGACCCCTCTCCAGCGCAACTTCAGCATTAATTCTGTTGCCAGCACCTATTCTGAGTTTGCGGTAATTCACCTTTTCTAATATCTACCAGTCTCTGGGGAGCACACAGTTGGGGCAGTCATTGTCTTTCCAAGGGCACCCAGGCTATCTGGTCAGTACAGGTACCTTGGAGGCTGAGAATCCCTTTCCTGCCTTGACATGAGGAAGGTGAGGGTGGGGGTGGCTGAAAGGAAATGTATAGGAAGTTGGCAGTAGCAACTAGACATTAACTTGGATCCTTCTGCTTAAGATAATACCACTCCCTGGCTGCAGGAGGTGACCCTCTCTAATCATTGCCCTGGTGCTCTCTTGGTGGAGTTCTTGGTAATTGTCTTCTTTGTTCTTAGAAGGATCCGTCCCACTCTGACAGCTCCACTTTTGGGCTTCAGGTCTGTATGGCAACCCCTGCATGTCCAGTTCCCTTTTTCCAAACTTGTCTATCATCTCCTTGCTTCATTCTCAACTGGGCAAAGGGCAGCACTAACCTATCATCTCAGCTGTATTATTACAGAACTATTTTAACAAAAGAATTCTATGACAAACTTCAAAAATAAGTATCTGGCTTATGTTTCCTATAATAGGCTGACTGTCAGCCTGCTGACTAATAGAAAAACTTGTTCAGACTTGAATTGGATTCTCAGCCCCATCTAAACTCAGGTGAAGAATTTTAAAAACATTATTTCACAAAAGAAAACCTTCACTCTCCCCAGTTGTGATATCAAAGGCCTAGAATGTGCTGGAAAGAATAGAGGCCCCATCATGTGGGATGGGGAGCCCCAGCTGTGTGCTGCTTATAATGAGGTTCTTGGCCTGTGTGCTGATTATTTCCTGGAGTATATGTCTTACTAACTCAGGGCTGAATCTCAAACTTTGTCTACTGGTCTTTTCCCTACATTTGCCTGTTTCTACCACATTGAGCTGCTAAAGCATTTATGAAGCACTGGATTAAAGTAATTTTTCCAGAATGATTATCTCCTTCTATCCTGCTTTGCATTTACTAACACTTTACTGCAATGCCTTTCCTTAACAAGCTTCCTCCTCCTCCGTGTCTTGCCATGAAACAGAAGTGAGGCTGCCCCTTACCCTTTGGGGAATACAGAGTTAAAGCCTAAGCTGCCTTCTTTTTTTCCCCCCAAATATTTATTTTTTAGTTGTAGTTGGATATAATACCTTTATTTTTATTCATTTTTATGTGGTGCTGAGGATCAAACCCAGGGGCTTGTGCATGCTAGGCAAGTGCTCTACCCCTGAGCCACAACCCCAACCCCTGCCTTCTCTCTTAAAAGGATGGACACTGGGACACTTGCCCAAGGCTATATAGCTAGTGTGGAACATTTAAGCCAGCTTCATATTCTGGCAGTTTATTCCAGTTTATATTCCTGGTAGTCGTTCTACCTATAGAAATAGTGTGTTTTTCTCTTTTGCTTGCTCAGCCAAGGCCTATTTTATCCACTTGGGGCCCATTTTATCCACTGCCTATCTATGGCTGATCTTGGGGGGATTCATTTGTTTTGGTTGTTAAAGCTAATAACACTCCACCAGGCAGCACCAAAGTCACTGACTAAACTAACCTCTACTAATATCTGTCTCTCTCAGGGGTCACTCAAAGCTTTACTTTCTACTTTTATGCCATGTGCTCCAGCATGAGATCAAATCACCAGCAGGTTACAAGGCCCTCAGCCCCAGGGATTGGTAGATACATGGTCTGGCCCATTGTTTAAGGCCTCATGAAAACAAAGCTTGTTGCTTACTTAGTTTGGCAACTCCAAGAGTAGTTCTGTAAAGTATAAGGGATTTCTTGGGTGAAGTTTTGACTGGACTGGCAGAGGAAAGGCGACTGGGGCATATGTGTGCATGTGCTCAGTTCCTCACCTATTCCTAACATACTAGGGATCTCTCTGTCTCAAACTCCTCAGGGGACTTTCTGTTGACACTTAACTAGGATTATAAAGGAAGGGCATGCACAATAGGAGCAGTACTGCCACTGATGTTATTTATTTTTTCAACAGCGAGAACTTTCAAAGGCTTCCAAATCTGAAGCTACTTCTCGAATCCTCAATTCAACCAATATCCATGCCTGAGAAACCCTGACCAGCCAGCCACTGTGGCTTCCTGTGCATAGATTGGACTTATTATACGGGGGTGGCTCTAGTTTTTCTTTAAATGCGCTTAAAACCTTGGACAGGTTCTGTTACCTTGGGCTTAATTTAAAGACATGAACAAGAGTGACAGATTGAAAGTCTGTTATGGGTTTAGTGAGTCCATAGAGAGTTGCTTTTATTTTTTGACTCAAGAAATATTTTAAAACTTAGTTTATAGCTGTAAGTACAAATATTGGCATCTGGGACCTAATTTCTTTCTCTACTCCAGGATTCTACTTTTCAAAGCACGATCACCGTTGTGTAGAAAATGATTGACTAGGCCCAACCTTGGGGGATGAGAAATGAAGTAATTTTGGCATGTATACTTGTAATTAGCAATTAACATTGTTTTTTGTCTAGGGGTGTTCAGTTAATGATGTAGCTATGATAGCTTTGCTCTCACCAGAAGGCCTGTCCCCACCAATCAGGACAGCCTTCCTCCCAATGAGGATGTGTGTGCGTCAGCATTTGAGGTGGCCTGATACAGTGCCAAAGATGACAGGCTAGGAGCACCTTTGTTAAATTGTACAGTGTGTTATATATACAGTGCAATCCGTTTGTGTGTGTGTGTGTGAGTGACACACATGCTTTTCTGGACTGTTTCTTCAGAATTCTCTCTGGGTCCACTGTGCCCGCCTGTGCCCAAGTTCTTCTATCCCTGCAGCTGCCAGCCCAGTTGGGAGGCCGTCTGGGTAGGTTGGGTCATTTCTGTTGTGGAGATGAGCAGCTTTGCACATGTCACCACTGGAGACGTTTTCCTGCTATAGCTTCCACAGATGAGGCTCCTCCTTTACCTACCCTCAACATCACTACTGCACTTCCCGGAGCACTATTATTTATTCTTACTGTCTGCCTGCGCCAGTACTACTGTTGACACATTAAATGGTTCTCAAAAGCTTACCAGTGTGGACTTGGTCTATAGGTGTAAGCCATGCTGTTAGTCATGTCCTGTTTTTAAAATATAAATATATTCTTAAAAATAAAATGTGTGTAGTTACCTTTCAAAAAGATACCATGGCGTTTTTTTTCCTTGGTTTATTTTTCCCCACAATCAACTTTTGGTTGATTTGGCCTGTGGAAAACAGAAAAGACCAAAAGGATATATGGAAATTTTTCTAGTTAGAACTTTTGTTATTTTGTGTCCTTTTTGGGGGGCAGGGGGGTTGGGAATGGAGGGGAGTACTAGGGGTACTAGTACTAGGGGTACACCCAGGGATGCTTTTCCACTCAGCTACATCCTCAGTCCTTCTTTGTTTTGTTTTAATTTTGACAGGGTCTTGCTGAGTTGCCCAGGCTAGCCTGGAACTTGAGATCCTCCTGCCTCACAGCCTCATGAACCATTGTACCTGGTTTCTTTTTTGCATTTCTAAATTAAGAAACTCCCATTCTTTATTTCTCTCAAAGATCTTTTTCCATAACTCCAACAACTGAAGTATTAGGAATCTTCCTAATTCATTGTCATTTGTTATATTTTTAAAGATGGACACAACATCTTTATGTATTTTTATGTGGTACTGAGGATAGAACCCAGTGCCTCATGTGTGAGGCAAGCGCTCTGCTATAACCCCAGCCCCTGTCACTTGTTATATTAACAGGAATTGCTTTTATAAAAGTGAGCTTTATAAGCTGGGCACTGTGGTGTACACACCTGTAGCCCCAGCTACTTGGAAGGCTGAGATAAAGAGCACTGCAAAGTTTGAGGCCAACTTCACCAACTTGGCAAGACCCTATGTCAAAAAAAAAAAGCTGAGGCTGTAGGGTAACAGAACACCCCTGCATTTAATTCCCAGTACCAAACAAACCAAAAAAAGTAATAAGCTTTGAGGTATAACTGACATAAACTGCACTAGCAAAACTGTATACTTTGATAAATTGGTAAAGTGCACAGCTGTGAAATCTTCACCCTGATACCAACTGCTGATTTGCTTTCTGATGCCATAGATTGCGTTTTCCAGAGTTTTTATATAAGAATTTTTTTTCTTTTTTTGTAAATGGACACATTACCATTATCTTATTTATTCATTTTTTTTGTGGTGCTGAGAGTCGAACCCAATGCCTCACACATGCTAGGCAAGCACTCTACCACTGAGTCACAACCCCAGCCCATAAAAGGAGAATCTATAAAATATATTCCTGTTTGATCTCGTTCTTCCAGTACTACTTTCATTATTTTGAGATTCATCCATGTTGTTGCTTGTATCCACAATTCATTCCCTTCTGCTGAGCAGTAGAATTATATACCATATAATAGAGATATGATATAAAACAAACATGAATAAACTGATATATATGTGTGTGTGTGTATATATATATTTACCTTTGGGATGTGCCCCAGTTTTTGACTGTTAAAATGGAACACTTCTTCAACACTTAACCAGTTTTTTTTTTTGTTTTGTTTTTAGATTATTTTTTTTTAAAGAGAGAGAGAGAGAGAGGAGAGAGAATTTTTAATATTTATTTTTTAGTTCTCAGCGGACACAACATCTTTGTTGGTATGTGGTGCTGAGGATCGAACCCGGGCCGCACGCATGCCAGGCGAGCACGCTACCGCTTGAGCCACATCCCCAGCCCTTAACCAGTTATTTATAACTGCCTTAATCTTTAATTCTTGCTTGCACAGAACTTACAGCTATTCAGAGGAATTTATTATTTTTACAGGCTTTTCGCTGAGTAATATATCTAGTTCTGGCCTGTGTTCTATCTAGCCTTCTCAATCCCTAGCATATGAGAGCTTTTAGAAACCTTTCCTCTGTGTATCTCCTTTCCTGACCTCTTCATCTCCAGAAGTTATATTTATTGCTTATGCCAACGATTTGTCCCTTGTCCCAGAGTGCTGCAGCCAGTACTTTTTTTAAAGAGTTTCAGAATGAGATCCTGAATAAGTTATACTCTGTATGTACAATATGTACATACTGAAATATACTGTCATGTAAATCCAAAAATAACAAGTAAAAAAAAAAAGGGCTGAACTTGTGGTAGAGCGCTCACCTAGCATGTGCAAGGCCCAGGTTCAATCCTAAGCACCAAATAAAAAAAAGAAAGGTATTTGTCCATCTATAACTAAAAAAATATTAAAAGAAAGAAAAAATATAAATAAAACCATCCAGTTCTTGAGAGCCTACAGGATAAGTCAAAACCCACAACCACAATTCTTTGAAAAAGACCATACAATTTATTAGTTGGTTTTGTGGGAGATGAACCCAGAGTTTTCTTACTTTGCCACTTTCAGTGATGTTCCACTTCTAAATGTGTCTATATTTTAAAAGCAGCTTCAAGACAGACAAAGCTAAAACTGGTAGAACTGAAAAGAAAAATGGACAAATCCACAGTCAAGGACTTAACCCTCTCCCAGCAATACAGGATAGCTAGGTAAAAATCAGCAAGACTAGACAACTAAACACTACCCTAGCACCAATCAGCCAGACCTAAGTGTGGAGAACTCCAACCAAAATCTGTTATTAGTAAAAGCTACATTCATCAAAATAGTCAAATAAATCATAACAAATTTGTCTTAAAAACTGTAATGATTGAGGCCTGGGCTTGTGGCTCAGCGGTAGAGCACTGGCCTCGCATACATGAGACCCTGGGTTCGATCCTCAGCACCATATAAAAATAATTGAAATAAGGTATTATGTCTAACTAAAAAAAAAAACAAAAAACCTTGTAATGATTGAAATAAAATGTTCCTGACCATAATGGAATTAAACTATAATAGAAAATTTCTTAGGAAGTACACATACTTAGAAATTAAGGCAAATTCTCAAGGGAAATCAGAACATTTTGAATCAAACGAAAATACAACATATTGATGAATTACAGGGAAATGAGTGAAAAAAATGACCTATAGTGGTTCCTAGTCTTGGTTGTACATTAAAATCATCTGGGTGAGAGTGGTGGCGCACATCTATAACCCCTGTGACTCAGGAGGCTGAGAAAGGAGGATCACAAGTTCCAGGCCAGCCTAGAACAAATATTAACATCTGGGACCTAATTTCTTTTTCTACCCCATGATTCTACTTATTGAAGCACAATCACCATTGTATAGAAAATGACTGACTAGATCCAGGCTTGGGGTGAAAACTTAGCAAGACCCCTGTCTCAAAAAAGGGTAGCAGTGTACTTCAGTGGTAGAGTATTTGCCTAGAGTGTGCAAGATCCTAAATTCAGTCCTCAGGACAAAAAAAAAATGGGATGTAGTGGGAAAACTTCAAAACCCATCTATGTCTAAGACTCACATACAGAGTTTCTGATTCATCATCTGGGACACTGGCCTGTGTCATCAAAGTTTCCAGTGCTCTCCAAGTGTTTCTATAGTGCAGCAAAGTTAAGGCCCCTGCTCTAAGGTGAAGGGGAGTGCTGTGATGGAAAGGGACAAATACAAGGACATTGGATGCTGGCAATGGTTTTCCCTAACCTGAAAAGGAGTTCTTTTTTTCTCTCCTCACCTCCCAAAAGGGAGTTTCACAATTGTTAACTTTATAATTTTCGAACATATTTTGTTCACTTTTCTATATTTTATAACTTAAATACATACATTCACACATGTCAGATCTTCTCTTTTTCCACAGCATACACATAGGTGTTCCATGGCCCACAGGTGACTGTCTTCACTTGGAGCTGTTTCTCTACAAAGTATTCCACAAGGCAGGGCTGATCCACGCTGGTGCTATCCTTGTGGCCAAGCTGTCCATATTTACCTGAAGTGAGATGAGCCTCTTTGCCATCCTCTCCAATAGACCTTGCTACTTTTCCATGCAGCCCATGGATGGCAGCCAGGAGGGGATAAGGTTTACACCCACCCCCTGCTGGTGCTTGCTCTGTGAATCCAGGAGACTGGAGCCAGAAAGCCTCTAGGGCCAGGCTCAGGGTCCCAAAAGTCCAGTGGCAACCAGTCATTACAGGCAAGAGGTTCCTCCAAGCTTCCTTGCTACCTACACCAAAATGTTTAGCATAGATTTCCATTTTATCATTTTCTACCTAGTGCCAGAACACACAAACATGTTTTATAAATGCTGTTAAACACTCCCTTGCATGGACACTTATAATCCCAGCTACCAGGGAGGCTGATGGAGTAGGATCTCAAGTTCAAGGCCAGCCTTGGCAACATAGCAGAAAGGAAGATGTCATAGCTCCCCAGCCTGTCAGTCCTGATGTCATCTCCTATTTCTCTGTTGGTTGTAAACATTCTCTGGAGTGTGCCTAGATCTGTTTAGACCCCAGGAAGGGAGCACACAGCTTTTCAGTTCTGCACCTCCAGTAATCAGGTTGAGACCACTGCTTCTTCAAGATGATGTAGCTTTGTCACCCATCTTTATTTCCAGGCTTTTCCTACCCTTGGCTTATGGGTCACGAAAACAATCCTTATACTTACCCCAGCCCCAGGTGTACAGCTCTCCTGTTCCTAAAACCAGAAGGACAATAAATAGCTGTCAGTATTATTCTATTCTATGGCAAGACATTGGTCTAGCCTGGCCTGGCACAACCCATAGCCAGCATGTCACAATCCTCATAAGATATGTGTGGTGTGGAACAACATATTCTCTCTTTACAACTGTCTAATCAAATTTGATGTGGTAAAGGATCCAGTGGAAAAAGTTTATCTTCCCATATGTGAACTGAGTGGCCTGCATCTCGCAGCTACTGAGATCAGGACACTGGATGAGGCAGATCTGAGTGTGGAGGAGGCATAATCTTCTGGGCCTGACAGGCTGGGGAGCTATTATTAAAGCTATTTGTGGATAGAAGCTTGATTAAATGAGTAAGTATGTAAAGATGCCTTATACTTGATGGCAGAGCACTTGCCTTGCACGCATGAGGCACTGGGTTTGATCCTCAGCTCCACGTAAAACAATAAATAAACAAAACCATATCGTGTCTATGTATAACTAAAAAGAAAAAAGAAAGATAATACTCTTTGCTGAGGATGCACCTTCAGTGGTAGAGTGCTCTTAGCATGTGCAAAGGCCTGGGTTCCGTCCCCCGCACCTCTCCTTACCACCTCCTCCCCCAGTGTTGACCACTCCCTTTTCTGTAGCTCCAGCTAGAACACAGGTAGAATGCCTTTTCAGTCCATCCTGGAAAAGCCTGCCCAGCCCCACTCACTTGTCACTACAGCAGTGTGCCGGGATCCACAGCTGGCTTTGACTACATCTGAGCCCAGGGGAAGATCCAGTAGAGCTGGGAAGGGCTGTACAGCTATGAAGGGAGCAGGGGCTCCATCCTCAGCCCCAGATATTCTATTCACTTCAGAACCATCTTCATTCAGACCTGTGGTTTTGGAATGTTTATACTGATGATTATTAACACTGAGTATTAAGCTTATTCACACATTATCTCATTGCTACAACAGATCTACAGAGCACATTATTCTCTGGCTTTAAAGCTGATGCTCCCACCATACTCACAGGAAGTGTTAGAGTTGACAGGCTTGCAGGCTGCGCAGTGCTGAGACTGGCATTAGCCTTGCCAATGCTCCCCAGTAAGGGATTCAAAATCCTGTGATGTAGTCTGGGGTGACAAGGATATCAGGCTTCTGAGCACCGTAGCTCTTCAGCCAGCATACATCCAGGAGTAAGAAATGATAGCAACATTGTGAGGAGATGACTCTGAAAGTCATGTTGACCCTCACCTTCCTCTGTAAAAATCTTCTTATCCTCTGCCAGGTTCCTTGCAGGCAGGGCCAGTTGCCCCGATTCATTCCAGCCCCAGATATAAATATCCCCTGTTTCTGAAAGAGATCAAGGGGACCCATTAAATAGACCATGAACCCCTGTTCACCAATCCAAACTTCCCTAACCCTCTCATCAGCTTCTGGGCACTACTAAAGCCTGCTCTGCCCAAGTGGCACTCCAAGGGGGCTGGGGATGTGGCTCAAGGGGTAGCGCACTCGCCTGGCATGCGTGCGGCCCGGGTTCGATCCTCAGCACCACATACAAACAAAGATGTTGTGTCTGCCAAAAACTAAAAAATAAATATTAAGCTCTCTCTCTCTCTCTCTCTCTCTCTCTCTCTCTCTCTTTAAAAAAAAAAAAAAAAAAAGTGGCACTCCAGGCAAAGGTGACCTCAGACTCTAGTGGCTTACTTGTCTTAGGTTCCCTGATCCTTAATTCTTTCTGGTTACCTTTCCCTTAAATTAAATCCCTGCTGGACTTTCTCTATTTTCATTTTTAATTTATGTTGCTAAATCAATCCCCCCACACACCCAAACACACCATGGTAACTCCAGAATTTCTGCAGTATTATTTTCCTTTCAAACCCAGTGAGGCAGCCTGTGCCCCTTTTCAACCCCACCTGCCACTAGTCCTGTTGCCTCTTGAAGCTCTCGCCTCTCCTGTATCACTGCTGCTCTAATACCATCATGTTGAAGCAATGGCCCTAAAGCTAAAAATTTGCTAACAATGATAACCTTATAAAGGTTATCATTCTATGATGGTTTTTATGCACTTTTTAAAATATAATCCTTGAATCCTCACAGTAACCCACAAGAAATTATATGACAATACCCCTAATTTACACAATATTACCACTTTGTTCAGGAAACAACTAAGGCACAGAGACATTAAGTACCAGGCCCAAGATCACAGAGGCAGAATGATGATTTGAAGGCATAGTTTGATGCCTCCATGCTTCAACCTGTACTCCAAACCTAAGCATGCCAATTCATCCTGGTCCTTAAGTGTGAGGTCTACCATTGGGCTGTTTCCAGTCCTCTGTTCTATGCCCTCTAGCCCAAAGGTTCTTCAGCCTGGCTGCCAAACCAGGCCCATTACATTAGAATATGGGGAAAGTAACTGAAAAAGCTCTAGTGATGTAAGTAGCAGATTAAGAGCTCTAGCTACAGAGATCACTTACTGCCAGTCACATGCTCTGTGTGGGCTCCAAGAGGCTAGGAAATAGTTGTCCCTGGATCACCCATATGGTTTTGAACTCAACACATCCAAAGTGAACCTCCTGGGGCTGGGGATATAGCTCAGCTAGTAGAGTGCATGCCTCGAATGCACAAGGCCCTGGGTTCAATCCCCAGCACCACAAAGAAAAAATGGAACCTCCTTATCAGGCTCTAGATCACCACCACAGAGTCACACCCACCAACCTCATCCTCCCTCTAGGCATCTCAGGGTCCAGTGTGCCAAACATCACAGCCACCTGGGCAACTTCTAGTCTTTTCTCTGTTCTCCTTGACTGGGCTGCCCCTCATCCTTTCATGTTTTCCTGGATGGGTTTTTCAGAAAGTTGACCCTGGCTGCGGGCAGGTGGATAGGAGGGGTACTGAGAACAGTAATAGAAGTAGAGAAACATCTGAATCAGCCCAGGTGTGAGAGGGCAGTGGTGGAGGCTGAGGGACTGAACTTGAGAAGCACTGGGGAGTCATACAAATGAGTGGGTGTTGACTAAAGTGTGATGAGTTTAAAAAGAGGCCTGAAGAGGCTTCCCACCAAAACTGGAAGAGGAGGGAGGTGTAAAAAGATCATGAGCTAGTCTAGAAAAGTACTGGGTCACTCACCACTCACACACACAGAATGCCAGCCACCAGCCGCCACCTCGGCCATGGGTAAGCCCTGCAACGCCTCCAAAAGCCTTGGTTCCAGCTCTGCCTCCAGCGTCCCGTGGCCCAGCTGTCCGTGCCTGAGCAGGAGAAACCCTAGTCAGCTCTGGGCACATTAAGGGGCCCCTCCTCCGGCTTCTCCTAATCGCTTGCAGCTGGCCCTCACCTGCCCCCGCCCCAGGAGAACACCTGGCCAGGTGCGCACAGCAACAACACGTGTTCCGCTCCCAGCTCTAGCCGGCGTGCCCGCAGCTCCGGGACCAGAGTCCGGCTGAAGGGTGGCTGCGGACTCACGTAGGCGCAGGCGCCAGGCAGCAGGGGCAGCGAGCCAGCTCCAGACTCATCTCGTGCTTGGTCTTCCACCTCAGCCTCAGGCGCCAGCTTCTGGGTCCAAAGGGGCGCCCCACGCAGCGCCGAGCCGGGCGTCCACGCCTGCAGTTCAGTCCCAGACTCCGTCCCGGTGCGAATCACCACGAGGAGTCCCTCCGAGGCCCAAGCATCCCTGCAGTCCTCTGCCGCTCCATTAGTGGAGCCAGACAGCTCCAAACGACCTGCACCTGCGTGGGCAGACCGGGGACATATACCCAGAGTAGGTTCTAGGCAGGGGCAGGGTGCCAAAATGGATGGCTAGGGAGGGAATGGGACCAAAATAGGAGTTCTATCCTGGAGTGGCCATATGGTAGGGTGTAGTTTGCCTGGGGTGGGGCTGGAATCGGGATCAGGTGAGGGTCTCACGGGTCACGAAGGCGGTGTAGCTCCAGCTCGCGCTAACGCGACAAACGTCGACGCCCGCCCGCAGCGGCTCAGGATTGCGCACCTGGCGCCCTCGCCCGGAGCCCAGCGCCTGTCCGAAGCCACAGAAACCGAAGCCGAACCACGCCCCAGGTCGCTCTCCGGCCATGCTCCGCAGCGCCCTCTGCCGGCCGCCACCCGGCTGGGGTCGCAAGGTCCCAGGGATAGGGCTGGAACACAGATGCTTCTTGCAGACCAGCAAGGGTGCAGCACCCTGCGTCTCTGGCCTCCCAGGAGCTGGTGCTTCGTTATCTACAAAATGAAAGAAATGTCATACTCCTGATTACAGGTAAGAGGGCTGGGAGCGCAGGTTCCACCGACTGCATAGTGTTCTTCTCAACCAAACCGAGGAAGTAGAGAGGCAGCTCCGGCCTCACCCACATGTGCCTCCGCAGCCAACCGATGTTCTTAACCTGAATCCAAATCCATTTCTTCAGCTTTACAAAAGCGGTGAGACGGGTGCTGTTTGTATCTACCTCTCAGAATTGTAATGGATGCAAATAAAGGCTTTGGTATGTTGTTGGCTTATTAGGTTCAGTCTGGGGGTTCCAACAGCAATGCCACTTTCACGGTAAGTTGGGCTTGATCGGAATTTTACAAGGATTTTCAAATCTCAGAAATCAGCTCATGGGTCCCCCATCCCCCGTGTCTGCTCCCAACAAGGGGGAGGGGGGGTCTCTGACCTTGATCCTGGCCCAGTACCCTCCATCCCTCAGGAAAGTCCTTTCTCCAGGTAGCACCACAGAGAGCAGCTTTGAAGAGCCGCGCGCCAAGCGAGGGCATTGGCTGCAGCAGCCTTCCTGGGGCCAATCACTGTTTGGCCCCACTATCGCGGTAACGTCACTGTTTCGGAGGCTGCAGGTAAGTGCTCACCTCCCAGGGAGTCCCGCGGGGTCGGTCAGACCTACGCTGAGTTAACACAAGCCAATCTGTAAAGTGGGCCTGAAACCTTCGGTAAGTACGGACACTCACAGGGCGGAAGAGCTCGGATTAGAACCACCGAGGGAACACTCACTAAGAGTCTAGCTAAAGCCCGAGTAACAGGGCCTTCCTCGCCCTTAGCCAGGACTGACAGGATCTCTAGCTCTTTTACTACTTCCTTCAGGCTGACGGTGGTAGCTCACTACTGGACATGCGTAGAACTCCCGGGCTAACCGGAAGCGGATGTACTGGGCGTCTCCGCTTTTACTTTCCACTGATTGGCTTGGGCTTTGTCATTCACGCTTCCTAGGCCTCTGAGCCTGGAACTCTGGTTTAGGCTCTGAGAGAAGGGAGGGTCCTGGAAGGTGAAAAGTCCCAGAGGTCTTCCAACCAGGCTCAACTACAGAAGAGATGGGTTTTTCACAGCAGTGAAGACATACACTGAGAAACTAATGTGACTCCATTTTTAAAAATAAATAACAGCAGCTTCCACCTCAAGGCCTGTCCTAAGGAAGGGGGCTGACCCTTGTCCTTGGAAAAACCCACAGAGCACTCCTAAGTACATACCCACCCTGCTGAGTTGTTTGTAAATAACAGGAGAGGTCTGCAGCACCAAGTGTCCCTGACACTTAGGCTAGGTGAGGACCCATGGCAACCCCCTCTAGCAACCTCCAATCAGCATAAGACAATGAAAATACCTGGAATGCACGATGACCCCCAAGAATTTATGGTGGTTGATAACATGATGGGAAACCATGTAGTTTAGCACGTACACCCCTTGTGGCCTAAACCAATCAGTTCAAAGTAACCTCCCTCTTGTACTAGCCAATCACCCCTACCCAACTTGTTCCGGCCAAAGAATGTGCTTTCAATGTTAAGAGTTGTTGTTTGATTTTCCCACAGTATGGAATGATTTGCTGTGTGATGTTGTGAGGCATAAAGTATCCCCCCAAAACCTATAAAATCTCACTGAACAAAGGACCAGGACTCACTCCCTGGAACCGCTGAGTTGGGAACAGTTGTGAGTCCAGGCTTGAGCTGGCAATAAAGACTCTTGTGGGCTTGCATCAAATTCGGCTCCTGGAGGTCTATTGGGGTCACCACCAATCCCAAATCCCAAGCACTGCCTGACTGGAGGTCACCGAGACTCATAAAGACAAAAATACTGAAGGGCAAACATGGGAGTCCATATCCTAAAACCATTTATTTCCAGGAAACTGAATGGTTTCTATTGACCAGCTTCCTGGTCTATCCCTTCTCTCTCCAGCAGGATTAAAAGCAACTCAGTGGGCCCCGGAGAGGTAAATCTATCAGATTCCTTCCATAAAGGTGGTTCTCCTGCTGCTACAGAACTCTACTGTACACTCACCCATATCCAGCTCCTGCCCACAGAGTCCTCCCTGCTCAGAGAGAGAGCACACATTTGAGTACCATACACTTTATTAGAGGGGCAGACCTAACAGACTGAAAGGATACTAACAGCTAAGAGGCTACTGATACGCCCTTCCTGATGCCTAGAATCCACAGGCAGAGTTGTAATGCCTCTCCCCAGCTCTCTACAGCGGTGAAGAAATAGGGCCCCTGTGAGTAAGGCTCAAGGCAGTGCTGGCAGAGCAGGGCTGTATGACTGATTATGATCCATAACTCAACAGATTGTCAAAGTGCAGCTGTGGAGAAGAGGCAAGAGTGTTTGGTATCCCAGGGCCCATCAACCAAAGCTGCTTCTGTCCTTATTCTCAGTGCAATAGGTAGTGTGTGTGAGAGCCTTGGGCCAAGGGCAGCCCTCACTTTTTATCCTGGTTGGGTTGGATAAGCCCATATTCCATTGATTTTCCTAGGCAGGCTGCAGCAGCCCGAGTAACAGGGCCTTCCTCGCCCTTAGCCAGGACTGACAGGATCTCTAGCACCTCACTCTCCATCAGGGTGCTGGCGATCTCCTTAGAGGCATCCACCATGTTCAACACCACCACAACACCCCGGTGCTGCAGCTCCTGGTTGGGGCTCAGAAGCAGGGCCTGTAAGATCTCCAGCCAATGTGTGGTCTGCAAGAAACAGGGCAGCAATAGGCTCAATCCTGGTGGAAAACACACCTACACCCTGGGACATCCCCCACCAACACCATGAGGGTCACCTATCCTCCCCCACTAAGAACAGCACTGACCACTTGGGGGATACGGCTGCACAGTGAGGGTCGCATTGACGTGAGCATGGCCAAGCCTCCAGCAGCTGCCCGCCGTAACAATTCATCATCTTCTCCACTGTATAGCACCAACAGCTTCAGCCGGTCATTGCCCTGGGCTTCAAAGAGGTCCTGCACCTGTGGACATATGGAGGGACAGAACCATGTCATCTGGGTGCAAAGCCCATCCAGGGCACAGGGTCAACTCCATCTCTGCATAACAGGACAATCTGGACCATCACTCACCTCCTTGCTCATGGCCAAGTTGCACATGCACTCTGTGGCTGCCCGGCGGATCATCTCGTGTTCCTCAAACATGTATCCCTCAATCATGGGCACAGCTTTCTCCTTTAGAATCTTCTGTCTGAAGACAAAGGTAGAAGAGTCAGCATCATCAGGGATTTCCCTTGGGAATGTCCATTGACAGGGCTGAACCAGATATGAACTGCAGTTGTTTCTAGCCTTCTGACTAGTCCTAGGAAACAGCATAAGACTGTGGAAAATGCTCACAAATAGGCAGTAGGACAACAGAGCAGTGGCGATAGCAGTGCTATTTAAACCCTAACGATTGAGCACTTAACCTGTTCAGCTGTTTGGATTATTTTACTTACTCCTCACCACAACCCCATTATGAAAGCAGGTATGATTATCTTTACATTTTGTAGAAGGGGAAACTGGGACTGAGTGGTGAGTAATGTGCTCAAGGTCACAATTAGTATTAATGTCAAATACATACTGAACACATTGCTAGGGGTCCAAAATGCCTATGTGCTAATTACTTTTACATGTATTTTCTCATTTAATTCTTCTTACCACTACTTCATGAGCTAGATACTATAATCATCCCACTTACAGATGGGGAAACTGAGACACAGCAGTGAGTAACTTGCTTGAAGTTACACACTGGCAATTACTGAGGTCAAGATTTGAAGCCAGGTAATCTCTAGAACCTGCAATGTTCTCACACAATGTCTTGGTGCCTCTCCTGGCCTGTCTCTCATCTGTATAATACAGAGGAGTCACTATGAGGCTCCAATAAGCCAATGATTGACTGTAATCTACCAGGGATAATACAAATCCTGATGTCCCACCCAGCCCTTACCCCTTACCTGAGCCTCTCACTGATCCCCGCCAGGTTTGTTAGGGCCATGAGCGCCTCGAAGTTCTGCAATCCTGAACAGTTGAGGTGCAATAGGGAGACGAGGGGCCGGACCACTTCATAGATCTGTGATATGCCCCCCAATGGTCAGGGCTAATCACCACAGCCCCTGCTATTCCACTAACCCCATGGGGAGGAGTCCACCCTCCAAGAGAGTGCTGCTAAGGCTTTCCCCTACCCTAGGGCTTAGCAAAGCTACTGATACATGATGGTCCCAAGGAGTAGCCCTAGCCAGAGGCCATCTGGGCCCACTGAGGGTGGAGGAGAGGCTACGATTGAGTCAAGAAGGCACTCACCCGCTCACCAGGGAAGGTCATCTCTGGATTGGAGGTGATGGTGAGCTTTGCAAGAGCCTGGGCTGCCTTTGTCTGTCCCACTTCAGTGCCTTCCAGAGCCAGTGGAAGCAGAGCCTGTAGGAACAAGCCCATCAGTGGCCCAGGACATGCCTGGGAATGTAAGCCAAACTGTGCCCCCACCCTTCTCCTTCTCTCTCCAGGCTTGACAACACTCCCTGCTCAGATGCTATTCACCTGAGGTCTCTCGTTAAACTACTCAAACTCTTGCTCAAACACCTGTTAAGAGTTAGTTGTGGATTGTGCTGGGCCCTCGGGCCATGGAAGTAAGTGAGAAAAGAGAAAGGGAGGTGAGCTCAGGATTTTAATGGGCATAAAACGCTGAGGTACTCTGAAGAACCCACCCACATCAGCATCACTAACTCTGTAGGAAGCTATTCCTGATGGTCACTAATAATGTCCTTCCATGCCACATCCAACCCTTATCTCTGGCATAACAGGTACTGAATCATGTTTTATAAGCTAAAGGCTTAGCATCAGGAAGAAATAGGTAAACCAGCTCACCTTGCCTCCCCCCTGAGCAACCACAGTGCCTCTGTCCTCCACCTCTTCTACCAAAGCCAGGAAGACTCTGCAGGGAGAAGACAGTAGTGGGTGGAGAGGTCTAAGGTTCTGACAAGCAGATACTCCATTCTTGGGCTCAACAAAGAAAGGCAGGCAAATGGCCTCCCTTGCTCCAAGAGGCCCACAGTCCCAGGACCTCTTCCACCTACAGTCACACTAGCAGCCTAACAAGGCCTAAGAGGTTGGGAGAGCTCTCACTCCAACTCAAGGCAGCCTTACCTACAGAGCAGCTCTCTACAGGAATTAGTCAACACAGGGCTCTCAGTCTTCACCATACATGTCATGGCTGACACCACACCTGCTGCCAGCAGCTTCTTCACCCGAGCCCTCACAAAGCTCGGTTTGTCCTAGAGAAGGACACAGCTTAGGAGGGGCCTTGGCCAACCAGACAAGGAAAGGGAGCCCTTCTCACAGCAGAAATTGATGAACATGGAAACAAAAAGCCAGCTGTTCCTAACAACAGACAAACTCCAAGACTCTTCTAGTGTACCCCTTACCTTAGGGTGCTGCTCAGGCAAGTGCTGCTTAGCATACTTGGCCAGCTCCACCATCTTGGGGTCAGGCTCCTCATAGTCATAGCTGTTGGTGCAGTTGACCAGTGCTGAAGCAACTGCGAAGAGCACCGACCTCTCCTCGGACTGCCAGGAACAGAGGGAAGTTCAGCTGGTCAGTCCAGGACAGAGTAGTGAATGCTGCCAGGTCCAGGGCCCTGTTTCACCCTCTGCTGTTCCACCTGGACATCAGGGTGAATCTGGGAACCTCCCAAGGCCCCAGACTTAGAGAGCTCACAAACTTGACCTCCCCAATTCCTCCAAAAAGCTCATCTTCTCTGACACTGCTGCTGCCCAGGCCACATAGAGTAGCTGCTCGGGCTGCCAGCCCTTGCTCCCTGGAATTGCAACACCAAGTCCAAGACCTGTCAAGAAAGCCTGGTAAACTATATCCTAAATGGTGTCCCCAGGGTGACAGCAGGAACCCACAGAGCTACCCTACTGAGCTGGAACAGAGCCTTCAGAGCAGCCTCATCCGCCACAAACTCTTCTTTCACATCAGCATCAAAGGTGAGGTAAGCCAGGCCCTCCACTGCCCAGCGCCGAGTGCCCGCATCGATTTGGTCATTGCATAGCCACCTGGGGACATGCAGGGGAGTGAATGACCATCTGAATTGGAGAATGGGAAAGAATATATCAAGATAAAAAAAAGTCAGAGGCTTGGGCATCCTGTCAACATACAGAAACAATGTGCCGGCATCCAGAAGAGTTTGCCTAGGGGAGAACAGCCCCTGCCTGGGACAGAAAGCCCTCTATCCAAACCCCCGACCCCTGAGCTCTGACAGGTGTGGAGCCACAGCAACACCACTCACTTTCGACACTGCTTGGCCAGCTTCAGAGTAGAGCCTTCAGCAAACTGCTTCATGCTAAAGTCAGTCCCTCCAGCTGAACCAAGCTTGCAGAGTCCCTGGAAAAAGAAGACAGGACCCATTGTCTGCCCTCCTCCATGCCTAGTTTAGGCTTCCTCCCAAATTCTCTGCTACGGCTCTCTTAAAGCTGATACACAAATCAGCACCTTCTCCACCAGGCTACTATCTCAGCATTAGGCAATGATTGCCTGTTGAGATGGCCACACGACATAGAGCCTGGTAGTGACTGGCACCCTGGCTTCCTAGGTTCCAGTCCTTCCCAATCTACACTGATAATTGTTCTGTTCCATTCCAGGTCTACAATAAACCACTTTGCAAGTGGAGCCAATATGTGTGTGGAGAAAAGACAGGTGTTTTAGCATGGCCTTATGGGATAGAGAAATCCAGGACTAAGTGACCCAAGAAGGAAGGACAGCTTCCACAAGTCCATGGCCACAGTAGGCTCATGGAAGGCTAGACAATGCCCAAGCTGCCAGTTCCTGGGGACACTGCCTGATTCCTGCAGGCCCAGCCTTTCTTACTAGCAGGGGAACAACATGTGACACCCTATATCCCCAACTCTCCTCCAGCGGTGGAGCACTTGCTTAACACGTGTGAGGCACTGGGTTCAATCCTCAGCACCACTTTAAAATAATTAAATAAAATAAAGGTATTCTGTCCATTCACAACTCAAAAAAAAAAAAAAAAGTACCTGGCTTGACAGGAGGAACCTTATATATCTTACTTTCACCTACAGGGTGCTAAGACTGTACAGTGAGACCCAGCCACGTCAGCACCCATGCTCATCCGCCTCCATGCCCACCCTCAGCCTGTCCATCTCACCACCAGTGCCCGGATGCGGATGCTGTCCTTCTCACTATGCTTATACAGGTCCTTTAGCAGCGAGACACCATTGGCAGTGATAAATGAGGCCCTCTTGGCCTTGCCAGCTGCATGGATCAGAGCCTCCACAGCCACCAGCTGCTCTTCCTCCTGCTCAGAGGCACACAGAGCAATCACACTCTCCATGACACCACTCAGCTCCAAGGCCCGGTTACCGGCGTCACATGGGCCCTGCAGGAGGCAGGACACTGTCTGGATGGCCCGTAGCTTCCCGGCCAGCCCTTGGCCCTCAAACCAGCTCCTGAGAGGAACACAGTGATAGCTGTCACACCAAGGCATGCATGAAGTACCCTCCTTTCCTTGCTTCCCTCTACTGACCAGGCACCTAAACTACTTGGAAAGAAATAGCAAGAAAAGCTGCCAAGGGAAGACAAGGGCTCTCTCACCAGGATGACAATGGTCACCAATTATCTTTATCTACTTTCATTCAAGTCTTCCCTGATGACATATCACCTAACAAAGGCTACTGTCACTCACACCATCCTGTTTACTTCCTTTCTTGTACTGAGATCATTCTGTTTATTTCACAGTTTATCATCTGTCATTTCCCCCAAAGCTATAAGCTCTTAAGGGCAAGGAGTTTCATGTTTCCCCTCTGTGTTGGAATAAATACATGGAAAGTGCCTAGTTGGGCTATTGTAGCTCAGTGGTAGCGTGTGTGGAGGTACTGGGTTCGATTCTCAGAACTGTATATAAATAAATAAAACCAAGGTTCATCAACCACTAAAAAAAGGATGCAGTAAAGGTATGCACTTGATACATTTATTGCATTACTGGAAAACTGATTTGAGAAGGAACCTCCCTAGTAAAGTCACATGGGAACAAGAAGAGAGTCTGAGCAGGGCACAGTGGCATGCACTTGTAGTCCCAGCTACTTGGGAGGCTGAGGCAAGAAGATCACTTGAGTCCAGGAGTTCAAGGCCAGCCTGGACAACATAGCAAGACTCCCTTACTCATCTTGGGGCACTTTGTCTAGTCTCTGTCAGTCCTCCCCAAAGCTGCTTTCCCTGATGAAAGCCTGTCACTTATGCCCCTTCCCAAAGAAGTCAGAACTTTTTTGTTGGAATCCCTGGAAATGAGAAAGAGGGCAGACTCCCTTACTTGATGTAGTTTTCACAGAGTCGGTGGAAATTCTCCCTCTCAGCATCACACTTCAGGTCATCAAAGAGCTTGCTGAGGAGAATGGAGGCACTCATACGGCTGTTTGCTGTCACTGCAAGCTCCCCAGGAGGATCCTGCAAGGAGCCCCCCACCTCCAAGATCTTTTTCAGACCTGAAAAGAGACTCCATTTAGACAGTAGAACACCAATTTCAACCCCTATGTAAAGAGACATGGCTTTCCAGAGACAAGCAGGACTACCTCCTTCTCAGCCGAGAAGTCACAGAGTTCAGACAATCACATCAAAGCAGCACAGAGAACATGGCTGGTGGATATACAATCTCCAGGAGGCTGCTGTGGTCAGGGAAGGACCTCAAAAGTGAGGTCTGCATGCCAGCCCTATGGGACCAAATATTCTGGGGCTCTGAAGTTCCTGCTCTATAAAACTAAGGGGAAAATAACACCCAGGGTTCAGAGGATCATAGTGATAACAAAAAAGCTGAGGGGTGCAAAGGGACCCGGCAGAGGTGCTCAGCATGGCCTTTTCAAACCTTTTTTTATTTATCTTTTTTGGGAAAAAAAGAGGAGTAAACTGACATATTAAAATTTGTTTTTTTTTTTTTTTCAGCCAGGTACAGGGGTACATCTCAGTCATTCTGGAAACTGAGACAGAAGGATCACAAGTTCAAGGCTAGCCTCAGCAATTTAGCAAGACTGTCTCAAAATAAAATTTTTTAAAAAAGGGCTAGGGACATGCTCAGTGGTAGAGTGCCCCTGGGTTTAGTACCAATAAATAAACAAAACCTTCAGATAAAGAAAGCCAATCAGGGGTTGAGGTTGTGGCTCAGCCGTAGAGTACTCGCCTAAACACGTGCAAGGCGCTGGGTTTGATCTTCAGCACCACATAAAAATAAAAACAAAAATAAAGGTATTGTGTTCAACTACAACTTAAAAAAAGCCAGTCCAATCCTTCTGTTAACCTGCTATTTCAGGCCTGCTTGGTATGTATGCCTTTGTACACATACACAATCAAAGGGTCTAACTTTAAGCTCCTAAGGGTACTATGCAGGCCATAGGATGTACTTTGATGCAGATGCATGGCTGTGTGTTTGCTACTTTTCTGACCACTCCTATGGATAAACAGTCCTCAGCTACTTAAGCAAATTTCTGTAAACTATATCACCTACCTTGGTCAATAACCCAGAGAGTCAGGCTATTGTTGGGATCCTTAGGTGATTTCCGGGGCACTATTTTAATCAGGAGGGTCAGAGCATTATCTCGGCCTTGGCCAGAGACCCCAACCTCAGTCAGTAGCTCCAAGAGATTATTGATGAGGACCTTCAGCTCCCGGGCAGGATCTGGCAACAAGGACACATCAGTGATTAGCATACACAGGCCCTAGGTTCAATTCTCAGCACCAAAAAGAGGACATTAGTGGGATCCACTGTGGCCCATCCCAGTCTGACGTTTGAACTCCTCCAACAAGCCAAGAAGACACAGGGGGAACTGTATCTAGGCTCATGCCTAAACTCCAGCCTTACCCTCAGGCATCTTGGCTACTTAGAATCTAGAATAAAATCCTGTCACCAAGCCATTTCCTAACTAACTTGCAGCTGCAAGTCTGGTCCCAAAAGAACTAGCCTCGTTGGTTCAGCCCCATCCCCTCCACAATAACAACACCCCAAAAAACTGCAGGCCTGCTTCACTCACCCACAATGATGGCACCTTCTTTGCCTCGGAAACCTTTTTTGACACCTTCTTTGAGGGCATCAAATATAACTTGTAGCAGGTGGCAGGCAGCCAGGGACACAGCCTGGTTTTCCACACCCAAGATGGAGACCACTCGTCGAGTTCCCAGCACACTCAGAGTTGCCACTGTCTGGAATGGGAGAGAGGCAGATAGAAGCCTCTGGTCAATGAAGGGCAGCCATAGAGTTTCCTAACTCTGAGCTGGAGAGTGTAGTCAGAGGTGAGAAAACATTTGGGAGGAAAAACCAGCTCCAAGAAAGCACAAAGCAGGCCTGACAGATGGTGTGACCTGTGGTCATGCCAAAAAAATTGCATTTGAAAGGCTTCCTAAAGAAAACATTCCAAAAGAGTCCTTACCTCTGCTCTCCTTGGTCCAATCAGAAGACAAGAAACACTCTGGCCCAGGGAGCAACTACTTTGTTTCATGTCTCCTTAAGAAGGAGAAACATAAACTGGACAAAGCCATCTTATTCCTCCCTAACCACAGCCCTGAGGTCTGTCCATAGCTAAAGGATGTGAACATGAGTGGAATGAACCTGCAAGGCCTCTCTACCCCAATCTTCATCTGGAGAACCCCATAAGGTCCATGTGAGCCCATCACTGGCTCCTTCCAGAAGCTGAAGAAGAAAACAAAATTTACATGGTTAAAGACCATTCTTGACCTCTTGGGAGGCCAAGAAAAATAGCCTATACTTGGTCCAAAGAGACTTCATTGAGGTGCTGGGGATGTAACTCAGTGGTAGAATGCTTGCTCAGAGTGTCCAAGGCCCTCGGTTCAACCTCAGTATGCACCCAACCCAATCCCACCCCCACAAAAAAAAGTGAAAGGGAATTTCTTTGAATACTTCACAGTTCCACTTCTGATTTACAAGTTGTAGTTTCCTCTAAAAGCAACCAAGGGTCAAGTCCCTGTCTGCTAGATCAAGCCAGCTCAAGAAAGAGCTGAGAGCATGGACTTTACTACACTGGTCCAAGAGCAGAACCATTCTGGCTATACTCTCTGTGCTGAGAATCATGTCAGGGTCAGGTAGTTTCTACATGTAAAGTCACTATCTCCATGATAAAAATGTTATGGGTGACATCTTTGACCACATAACTCTAAGTGAGGACCCCTCTCCAGAAGAAAACCCAGTTTGATCTTTTCTTTTTTCTTTTTTTAGTACTAGGGATTCAACCCAGAGATACACAATCACTGAGCTACATTCTCAGTCCTTTCTATTTTTTATTTTGAGACAGGGTCTCACTAAGTTGCAGACGCTGTCTTGAACTTGCGATCCTCCTGCCTCAGCCTCCCTGAATTGCTGGGATTAGAAACCTGTGCCACCATGCCTGGCTGCCAATTTGATCTCTAGGGCCCTTTTCTGAGCATATGGACACTAAATGAGTCAGTGACCAGGTGTTTTTGTGTGAGCTAGCTGTAAGAAAGCAGTGCTCAGGGTGCCCTACTTCATACTAATTCACGTTGGTCTTTTAGGTATTATTTTTATTTTTCCTCCTATACTCTGCCTCAAGTTCTTTTTGGAATAAGATGAAAGGTGGAAGAATGGATGGAAGGTAGATAAATTAATGGATTGTTGAATACATAGATAGATGGATGGACAGACAAATGGACTGAAACAATAACTAGATCTTCTGCCCTACCTACCCGTGATTGATGCTCAGAGCAAATGCCAACCAGTGTACGCAGAGCTGCCAGCATGATGTCAGTTTCTCCAGTGTCTAGCAGGCGTTGCAAGAGCTGAACCCCATTGCTCCGGAAGATCTTCTCAGCTCCAGCATCCTCTCGGGCCAGCACCACCAAGTTCTGAGAAGCCTGTGTCCACGGAAGCACATTATAAGAGCTGGGGATGTAGCTCAGTGGTAGAGCACTTCTCTAACATGCATGAGGCACTGGATTCATTCCCAGCACACCACACACACACACACACACACACACACACACACACACACACACAAAGTACATTACAACACTGACACTGTATGTAGCATGGGACAGGTTAAGCAGAAGCCCTGAGCTCTGGACCTCCCCACTTTCACTTAGTGGCCATAAATTTAACCTCTCTAAGCTTCCTTCTAGGTAGAGGGGAAACCCTGCTCTCAGAGTTGATGGTTAGAACAAATGTGGTCCTAAGTCTTCAGCAGAGCCTGAAGGGTAGGGACAGTGCCTCAGTTACCTCTGTATATCTAGCTCCTGGAAGAGGACTGGCCAACAAGTCACTCTTGAATACTGGTTCCCTTGTCTTGGTTCATAGTATAATTCCAAGCCCTCAGAGCTACCATTTAGGTCCCATGATTCAAATAGCAACATACATCAGACCAGGCCAGCAAAGGGGTTTCTGAGGCCAACACCAGTGAAGAGATAGAGGACTATGGATGGGCAGCTCCAGGAGTTCAGCCCCCATGGGCTCACTCAAGGCCCTATACCTTTTGCTTCTTCTCAGTCCCTTTTTCTTCTGGGTCCAACAGTATCTGAAACATTTGTTCCACTTTGGCATCTGTTGAGGACATGTATCGTACCTAGGACAAACGAGTAAAGCACAGAAGCAATCACTTCTCTTGGCCAGAGATATCACATTCCTTGCTATTCTCTCCGTCTCCCCCAAGGCCTGGCTCCTGTCTCTGGGAGGCACAGTGAGGATGTCTGGACTCAGGGCTAGCACCACACTACCATGGGCAGGAAGAGACTTGCTGGGAAGCTCCTCCTAAATTTCCTGAAGTGGATTTTCCTCTCTGAGCTAATTCTTGTTTGGGCAACAGGAACAGCACCAATGCTAAAGGTAGTACTCTTTGGAAGGGTAGGTATTCTATTAGCCACAAGGAAACCCACTGACAGTGGTGCCATCTATGTAGAGAACTCATGGCATACTCATCAAGGGAGCTGGAAGGCTAGAAGGCAGTTGCTGACACTTCTTTTGGCTCAGAATTCTCTTTTTGACAGGTTTTTTTTTTTTTTTAAATCTGAACAAGTAAGACCATCCTAAGCCTACTTACCTACCTATCCCCAGGTGATGAGGCATCGATGATGGCACAAACTAATCCCCACTTCTCCCCTTGCATCCATGGCAGACATGACTAATCAATCACAGCACATTCCCTTGCTAGGCCCAGGAAATATGCTTCCTAGTCCTCTCTACATATAGGCAGCTGCTGCCATCCAAACAGACTTAGCAAAGAAAGGAAAACTATTTGTTTTCCCAGGTCTCAACCTGTCAAAAAAGTGTTTGCCATTATATTATTTGCTTCTACTGTATATTTTAACAACACATTATCTGGTTAATTCAAACTTTGGTTAGAGTTCATCCACAGTCTTTGAATTATTTTCCCTCAATTAATTTAAAAATATATGTTCTAGGGCTGGGAATGTGGCTCAAGCGGTAGCGCGCTCGCCTGGTATGCGTGCGACCCGGGTTCGATCCTCAGCACCACATACCAACAAAGATGTTGTGTCCGCCGAGAACTGAAAAATAAATATTAAAAATTCTCTCTCTCTCTCTCTCTCTCTCTCTCTCTCTCTCTCTCCTCTCTCACTCTCTCTTTAAAAAAAAAAAAAAAAAAAGGGCTGGGGGTGTAGCTCAGTGGTTAAGGGGCCCTGGGTTCAATCCCAAAACAAACAAACAAACAAACAAACAAAAATATATATATGTTCTAGGGCTGGGGTTATGGCTCAGTGGTAGAGCACTTGCCTAGTATGTGTGAGGCACTGGGTTCAATTCTCAGCACAACATAAAATAAATGAATAAAATAAAGATATAAAAATTAGTTTTCATCAGCTGTATTTAAATATATATATATATGTACTATGAAACAATATCTTTATTAAAAATATATTGACAGTCCAGGCACAATGGCAAACATCTGTAATCCCAGCAACTCAAGAGGCTGAGGGCCAGGCTTGGCAAGTTTGAGGCCAACCTCAGCATTTCATCAAGACCCTGTCTCAAAATAAAATGGTCTAGGGATGTAGCTCAGTATTAAAGCGCCCCTGAGATTAATAACTAGTACCACAATTTAAAAAAATGCACACACACACATATATGTACATTCACATTTATATAGACACAGATGAATCAAAGTCTCCTTTGGAAAGCTCTCTCAATCCCCCTATCCCCAAAGGATCACAATGTTATTATTCTGATGTGTATCTTTTAAAATATTATTAATTGTATTTGCATTGCATTTACTCAGGCGTACCCACAGGAAACATAGTATTGTTTTAAGTGTGTATGTGGGGGATCATTTTAACATAAATTATATGTTATTAGATTGGGGATATAACTCAGTGGTACAGCACTTGCTGATTGAATATTTTCCTTTTTCATTCAACAAGTGCCAGAAAGCTTCCCGTGTGATTATATGTAGATTTGTCTATTTTGAGTAATTACAACATAAGAGTTTATAGTAATGACATGACCCAGTTTATTTAGCCATTCCCCTATTGCTGGGCACTTAATGAGCTCCAAGTTTTCCTTACTATAAACAAGGCTATAATAAACATTCACAAGCCTAACTTGTACACATGAACAAGGTTTCTCTAGGGGAAACAGTAAGAAGTAAACATATTAGATCACAGGACATATTCATTTACAATTTTAATAGATGTGCTACCATACTCTCCAAGGACACTGTACCAATTTATATCTCCTCCAGCAGTCACAAGAGAGTCCATGACCCCCAATCTCACCACTGAAGTGTTTGCCTGGATTTCCTTCAAAAGTGTACAAATTTTTATGTTTGCCAAACAAACCACACAAAAAAAGTATGGTGCCATTATTTTAACCTGCTTTTCCCTATCCACTGGCATGGCTGAGCATCATTCTATGCTCACTTGCCATCAGCAGCTCCTGTCCAGAGAACTGTGTCTATACCCTTGATTCAGACTACTTCATCATGGGGTCAATGCTCCAATCTCTCAGTCTTTCACATACCTTCTCCTGAATCTGGCCTCCAATGCTCCGCAGGGCTTCCTGGAAGACTTTGTTCTTGGGTTCTAGGCTCACACATCTCTGCAAGTCAAGGACAGCTTGATCCAGGCGGCCCAGTTTCTCTAGGGCTTGGCTCCTCCGGTAAAGTGCTTTGACATCCCCACCGTCCTTTTCAATGGCTGAGCACAAACAGGAGCTCTGTCAGCACCCATGAGGCCACCGTCTCCAGGCAAGAGCAGGAGGGAAATATCTCCAGAGCCAGAGGAAGGTGGGGGGATGCGTGGGTACTTCAGCCTCAGAAAAGGTGAGGGTAGCTGTGGAAAAGGAAATGCCCAAGGGAGTGGGAAAGAAAGAAGGCAGATGTGTTTCAGGGTCCAAAGGAGAAGAAAGTAGATAGATAGTGCAGTGCTCCCAGAGTCCTTGCCCACCAAAGAAGCCCCACAGCTCCACGTGAGGGCCCATATTCCCTTACCTTTAGATGCCTCCGTTTCTGCTTTATCATAATCTTCCTGTAGAAAAAAAAGATCAAAAGCCTGAGAGAATGGTCATCTCCCTTTCCAGGCACTAAGGGGACAGAAGAGATACACTTGTTTTCCAGAGTCACCCGATCCCCCAACACCCTGAGGCCCGAAGACTTCTGGCAATCATGGCTGGGAAAATCGAATGCCCAGATCAAGCCCAAGCAGCAGCAAAGATGGGCCAAATAGGGCCCCACGCAGGCCAGGGAAAGAACGGCAAGCTTCCCTCACCAGCTTGAGGTGACAAGCAGCCAGATTCCGGTGCAGAATGGCCTGGTCCTGGGGCGTCGCGCCCAGACCTAGGGCCTGGGTATAGGCCGATAAGGCGCCCTCGTAGTCTCCGCATTTGAACAGCTCGTTGCCCTCTTTGCGCAGCTGCTCCACTGAGCTGGCCTGTGGAGAATGGGATGGAAACGTCGGGGAGGCAGCTCAAGGAAGAACAAGGGAGCTAGGAGAGGGGAGCAAGGGTCGGGAGCGGGTCCAATCGAGGGCTAAGAATGGGAAAGGAGGCCAGAGGATGGCCAGAGTAACTGTGAAGGAGAGATGACAAGGAAGGATGACTACGCACCCCGGGGACGACGGGTCGGGGCTCAGGGGTCCCTGGACCACTCACAGTCATCACGGAGCCGAAGTCCCGGGCCCGCGCAGGCGCAGTCTCTGGGGCGGAGGTGGCCCTGGGCTCTGGAAGCTGCCAGTGGCTGACGCGCCCCAGCTCTGAGTCGGAGGCGGCGTCAGAGAGGGGCGGGCCAAGGAGAGCGCGACCGGGCAGGGGCGGGGGGCTGGAGGGGAGGTTCCGCCCCTCTAGCCCGCGCACCTAGTTTGTGAGCTCCGGGACCTGCAGGGGGCGCGCAGCGGAGGAGCCAGCGGAGGACCTGCGGCGGCTACAGCTCCGGCCAGCGCCCCGGCCCCGACCGCTGCAGAAGTGCAGGAGGTCTGCGGTCATCAGGGCCACAATCAGTAGGCTGTAGAGGCCCAGGGCTAGGAAAGCACCCGGGCCCCTGTGGGAGAGGGGAGACTATCAGGATAGTGGCAACCGTTTGTTACAGACCCCTGCGAGTCTGGAGAAAGCGCAGACGCCTCTCCCTGAATAAATTTGCACACACACATATTTTGCAAAGTAACATTTTGGAGTTCACAGATACCCTAAAGCCACCCATGGGCAGATTCAGAATTAAAACCTTCTACTACAATGTGTGTAACACACGGATTAGAGCACACATCCTTTCCGCTTACACATTGCCCCCAGCCCCCTCCACTTCACAGCATAAGCTAATGGCTTCTGGTTGCCCGCTTTCACCACCCCCTAAACATTTCCTTCACAGTTGTTTGTAATTATGATTTACGTGATTTTCGGTTTGCCGTCTGGCCCTCTACTGGTCTGCAAGTCACAAGTCTCCCACCCCAGAATTTAAGGAACAAACTCCCAGACACTGGAACACCCTGTTCCAAAGGCTCTGGGGCTGGAGTTCTCACCTAAGGATGGGTGGCGGAGGAAGAGCAGACAGGTTGACTTGGTATAGGGCCTCAAATTCATCCTGGGTACAGCAGTAGCCCCCTGCAGCCTGCAGGTGACAGCAGTAGGCTTCCTCGGGAGTATCAGAGAGCCGGGGACAGAAGAAACCAGGGTAGTGGCGGCCTTCAGCATCCTGGGTGGTCTGGCATAAGTTGGGATGGTAAGCCAATGCTGAAGAGACAGACAAGGGGTCTGGAGACAAAAAGGAGGAGTCTGTCCAAACCCCATTCCACAATTCCCAGAAAGTAAAAGGGATCATCCCCTACCAAAACATAAGGTCCCTTCTTCCCCTCCTCACCAACTCCCCAAATAGCTCATACCACCTGCAGGGGATGAAAGAGTGCTGTACCTGAGAGAGATGTGGGTTGGGCAAAGGTCATCCAACTGAAGAGCAGTAGCAGCCCCACTGACAGGCCTGTCATCAAGGGGCCTGGCCTCCTTTTTTGGAAGCCCATGAGAAGTCACCTCCACCTCAGCCTTGATTCTAGGAACCCCATCATCTTTCTATCTAAGCCATGACTGCAGAAAACAAGAAATCAAAAATCAAAGGGATGGAGATGTAGCTCAGAGGTAGAGTGCTTGCCTAGCATAAACAAGGCCCTGGGTTCAATCCTCAGTACCATAAAAATTTTAAAAAGGCATTGGCTTGGGACCATAAGTGGACACATTCCTATAATCCCAGTTACTTGGGAGGTTGAGGCAAGGAGGATAGAAAATTCAAGGTCAACTTGGGCAACTTAGCAAGACCCTATCTCAAAATTTAAAACCAACAGAAAGAAAGGCCTGGGGATATAGCTCAGTGATAGAGCACTTGTCTAGCATGAGTGAGTCCCTGAGTTCAATCCCTAGTACTGAAAAAATAAATACATACATACATACAAAAGCACCAACACTCTTAGGCACCATTAACACAAACCTGAAGCTCTTCTACTACAGGCTTCTAGAGAAATGAAAGCCACTCAGTTTTTATCTCCTGCTGGAAAAAGGCCTGTACTTTTAAACTACCTAAGGTTTTCTGAGCAAAAGGGGAAAAGGCTCAGAGGAATAGAGGAGGGACTAAAGGATGAGACCAAAGATAAGCCATTGGCCTGAAAAATAGACAAGTATTTAGAGACAAATATATCGCTATCTACCTACTCTTCAACTTCGAGGCTGCAGTGGAAGCCCTGGGAATTCAGACGGTTCCATTTCAGGACCTCTGTTTTCAGATTATGGAGCTTCCCTCCCTAACCACCGCAACGTGGCAACCACCAAATCTAGCTGAAAACCAAGGGTGAGTCTCTTCATTAACTTTCCTCCTGAGCCTCATCTCCCCCAGTTACCAGCCAAAACACAAAAAAATACCTGTTTGATTGGAGTATACTTAGCAACAGGCCAATTCCAACTCACAGGAAAGCCAGCTGGGGCATCTCCAGGTCTCTATGACCCCTCATACCTCATAGCTGCCAGGTAATTCCCTAAGACAGGGAATTTCTCCAGAAGACCCAAGCCACCAGCTAGCAGAGTTAATTAAGTGTTATCACAGAACCTATCTAGGCTAGACAACATCAAGCTCCAAAAACATCAGGGACAAGACTCAGCACCCCAGGGGCTCACAGCAGTTACCTAGAGACCAAAGCAGGGGCTCGATGGAACAAGAAAGCAACTCAAATTTTACCTGAGCACTGAAAAAAAAACAAAAACAAAAAACAGTCCTGTGGAAACACCACTGCTGACTGGAAGTCTAAATTTGAAACATTTAGGCAGGGATCCCAGTTTAGGATCCAATTTTCCAGAAGGTCAGGCCCTAGGGTCTCTTAGGCCCAAAGGTGGAGCTGGTTGCCCATAGTAACAGGACCCACATCCTCAGGGAAAACTTTATGGAGCCCTTTGAAAATGTTTCAGAGCACTTACAGGTTAAAGATTGCCTTTAACTCTTGGTAGAACCTGTCTCTGACTCTGAGACTAGTTGAATTGTTCCTTCTCTATGGATCCTGTACAGTCTCCTATGCCTTAGAGTACTGGACTCAGCACACTGTGAGGCCACTGCCTTATTTCCAGTTTGCCCTCCCACCTCTCTCTACAGATTATGGGCTCCCAAAGAGCCAGACTATGTTTTTCTTTATTTTCTTTCTTTATTTTTATGTGCCGCTAAGGATGGAACCCAGTGCCTCACACGTACTAAGGAAGCGCTCTACCACTGAGTTACAAACCAGCCCCAGACTGTTGTCCTTCTTGAACCCTCACTGAAGCACCCTGAATAAGGACTGTGATGCTGTATGAAGCTCTCCATACCAGTCTTTCTCTGTGCCATAATTTCGGTTCCAAGAGAAACCAGTCTGTGGCAGCTTGTTAGAATCAGAGCCTCTCCAATCCCTGGGCCTCCGAGGCGCAAGGAGGCGCTGTAAACGCTCCAATCCAACTCCCACAGTCCCCAGCGCCATCCGCGCGATGGGCTCTGAAGCAGCGCAGCTGCTGGAGGCTGCAGACTTCGCGGCTCGGAAGCATAAACAGCAGCGTCGGAAGGATCCAGAAGGGACCCCCTACATCAACCACCCCATCGGTGGGCGCGTCGATCAGGGAGCACCCCTAGCGGCGCCTGGGGGTGGGGGTGGGTACTGTGAAGGGCGTGCACCTCATTGAGCACCTACTTTGTCCCAAGCTTTGTGTCAGACACTGTTTGTGCGGTATGATTTAAGCCTCACAACAACCCGGGGCAGCAGGCATGATTATTCCCTTGGTTCGGTGAACACCCCAAGAGAATAAGGGACTCGCTCAAGGTCACTCAGCTAGTGAAGGGCTACATCTGCCTCTCCAAAATCCAAAACAGTGAGGCTGTCTCCGATCCTAATTCCTGCTTTGCCCTGCCAGGTGTGGCTCGCATCCTGACCCATGAGGCGGGAATCACTGACATTGTGGTCTTACAGGTAACTTTACCCCCTCTCTGCCAGGAGGTCAGGGTGGGGATCAGAGGTCCCTTTCAGCAATGGGCACCCCTTGGTTGACATCACAGGACTGAAAGGGAGCCTGTCCTCAGGCGGCCCTGCTTCATGACACAGTGGAAGACACAGACACCACCCTGGATGAGGTGGAGATGCACTTTGGGGCACAGGTGCGGCGCTTGGTGGAGGAGGTAACAGATGACAAGACTCTGCCCAAGCTGGAGAGAAAGCGGCAACAGGTGGAGCAGGCACCTCACAGCAGCCCAGGCGCCAAACTGGTGAAACTGGCAGACAAGCTGTACAATCTGAGGGACCTGAATCGCTGCACCCCTGAGGGTATGTTTCCCCACTGGTTCTGAGGGAACATAAAGAGATGTCCCCCTTTCAAAATCACAAGTTAGTCATATCAGTGGGGGCGGGGGGGAGGTCTAGGCATTCTCAATTCCCCAAACTAATCCTACTAGAATAGTCTTCTTTCATAAGGTGAAAATACAATAGCTGGGCCAAGAGGAAGTTTTCAAGACAAATCATTCCATCAGGAATTCATCTCATGGCCCTGTACCAAGCCCTCCAATCAGTAGGCAAAAGGCAATGTTGTCCTTGGCATCACCCTAGCAGGTTTCTGTCCACTCTTATGCAGGATGGTCAGAACATCGCGTCCAGGAATACTTCGAATGGGCAGCACAGGTGGTGAAGGGGCTTCAGGGAACAAACCAACAACTGGAAGAGGCTCTAAAACAGCTGTTCAAGGAGCGTGGGCTGACACTCTGAGCAGTGCTGGGAGCCATGGGTGGTACTGACTCCAGCCCTCCCATGCCAGACCCGATTCATACTTAAGTTTTTCAGTGCCTCCTGATCTCCCTCCATGCTTCACTCAGCCCAGATATTGAAGGTTAAAAATATTTGCTTTTTCTTAACTCTGAAGGTTTCCCACCAACTAAACTGAGCCTGGAATGTGGGAAGCAAATGTACTCCCTCCATTTCTAACCCAGTCACTGCCTTCTCCTAAGTCCTGGGTCTGTTTACTATTTTGCATGGTGGGATCTCTAGCCCCTTAGAGACCTGTGCTTGTATAAACACTGGTTTAGATGTCATCATGGAAAATAAAGAAAGTGGGGTAAAGTTTTAAGTTGCTCTCCTCCTTCCCCAGCCTCCTCTGTAGACACCGATATGTTGTAGGCTTGTCCTCCACAATGCAGGTTTCCAAAAATGTGTCCCCGGTGTCAGCTCCTTCAGATTGAGGGCTTCAACCCCTGGAACCTGGCTTCCTTCTCACAGCTGGGCTGTGTCATTATCAGGGTCAGATTACGAGAAAGGGTCTTCATTAAAATAACTAGAAAGTAATACCAGCGCTTACTGGAAATCCTGCCTGGGCACTGAGAGGCCGAAGACCCAACAGGAGAAGGCCAGTGGGGGACTAATATTCTCCACCCTAGACCGCCAGGTGATGGGCAGTCCACCTATGAATCGCTCTAAGAAATTGGGTGTTCCCGCGGTTGCTAAGCAACAGGAACTTCCGGACGCCCCGGAAGTGGCCTTGGGGAGGCAGTTCCGGTGAGCGAATCTGTTGTTGGCTGATCAGTGCTAAGCAGCTGGGGGAAAAACAGTCAAACTTGGGACTGTTTCACCTAGGACCACGGTGGTTATTTATCCAAATGAAGGTACCAGTCAGTATAGGGTTCCTCGAAAGAAGTAGATGAAGGGCAACAAAAAAGCTGACCTTGAAATAAAACTCCCAGGTTTTGATCGACGTTCAGCGTGATCCTCTTAAAGCAGACCAGGGTATGGTACCTTTTGGTTTTAATTTAAAAATCAGTTTTGCGTCGGGCACAGTGGCCCACCTCTGTAATCCCAGCGACTCCTTAGGCTGTGAAGCAGGAAGATCTCAAAATTCAAGGCCAGTCTGGGCAACTAAGCGATACCCTGGCTGGGGGTGTAGTTCAGTGGCTCAGTCCCCAGTACCCCCCCCCCAAAAAAAAAAAATTTGCGGAAGCGCAATAGCAAGATTTTTTTTTTAACTTCCTTACACTTAAAATATTAACATAAGTTTGCACGCAGTTCACAATAACCAAATTAGGGAATCAGCCCACATGCCTATCACAGGTGGATAAAGAAAAGGTGAAATATATAATGGAGTTTTACTCAGCTATAAAGAATGAAATTGTGACATTTGCTGATATGTGGATGGAACTGGAGAAAATGCTAAGTGGAATAAATCATTCAAGGTCTAATGTTTTTTCATATGCAGAAGCTAGAGTAAATAAACAAGAAAATGGAGAGGGGAGGCACCATGAAAATGGGAGATCAGTGGGGAGGAACAGTGGAATGAGGTTGACCAGATTGTGCTGTGTGTGTCAATGTGCCGCAGTGAAGTCTATCTTTATGTGTAAAGTGTCAATTTATAAAAACAATAAATAGATGGAGTGAAATGGAGTAGAGAAGGGAAATGTACTAGGGACTGAAATGGGTCAACTTCTATTCCACACGTGTGATTATGTCAAAATGAACCTATTATGTGTAGCTCTAATACTCCAATAAAACCATAAGCCTGCAGTTTTTAAGTGGTTTGAAGTTAAAAATTTTAAAGTTTTAGGACGTTTAATAAACATTGATTCCCTCTGTACCTTTAGAATGCCAAGATGAAGACTGTCATAAGGTACCTTTTTTTTTTTTTTGTATCAGGGATTGAACTCTGGGGCACTCAACCACTGAGCCATATCCCCAACCCTATTTTGTATTTTATTTAGAGACAGGGTCTCACCGAGTTGCTAAGCACCTCGCCAGTGCTGAGGCTGGCTTTGAACTAGCGATCCCCCAGTCTCAGCCTCCCAAGACACTGGGTTTACAGGTGTGCACCACCAGGCCAGGCACAAGGTAACATTTTTTAAAGTTATTTCATGTTTTTATAGACATCAGAAAAAAAATTTTTTTTAAAAGTGGTGTCTGGCTGTTACCTAGGCTGGCCTTGAACTCATGGGCTCAAGATCCTCCTATCTCAGTCTCCAGAGTAGCTGGGATTATAGATATTCACCACTGCACCAGGCAAAAAGGTTTTCTTTTGTTTGGGGTTTTCTTTTGGTGCAGTGGATCAAACCCAGGGACTCCTGCATGCTAAGCATACACTTTTTCACTGAGCTACACCCCCAGCTCTTAAAAGAATTTTAAGTTAGAGTAAAAATGTAAGAAAATCTACCATCGGGCTGGGGATGTGGCTCAAGCGGTAGCGCGCTCGCCTGGCATGCATGCGGCCCGGGTTCGATCCTCAGCACCACATACCAACAGAGATGTTGTGTCCGCAGAGAACTAAAAAATAAATATTAAAAATTCTCTCTCTCTCTCTCCCCCCTCTGTCACTCTCTCTTTAAAAAAAATAATCTTAAAAAAAAATAAAGATAAAAATGGTTGAAAAAAAAAAAGAAAATCTACCATCTTAGCCATTTTTAAGTGCACAGTAGGTGGAATTAAGTAGATTCACATTGTGCCAGGATGGTGATGCACATCTGTATTCCAAAGTGCCTTAGGAGGCCAAGACAGGAGGATCTCAAGTTTGAAGCCAGTCTCTCTGCAACTTAGCAAGATCCTGTCTCAAAAATAAGGGCTAGGGATGTAGCTCAGTGGTAGAGCACCCATGAGTTTAATACTCAGTACCAGACACCCCATGGGTTTAATCCCCAGTACCAGACACAAAAAGGAAAAAAATATGTATACTCACATTGTTGTATAACCATCACTATCATCCAGCTTCAGAATTTTTTCATCTTAAGTTTATTTTTGTGTGTGTGTTCTATAAGTGATTGGAGCTTTATCACTAAAGTGCATCTGCACCCCTAGTTGTTTTTTGTTTTTTCGTTTTTTTTTTTTTTTGGTATGGGTAGGGCATGAGGCCTTTTACAAGATCCTTTATCTTATTCACCAGGAAGAAGCCCTTAAGACCTAATAATTTCCCAAGGCCCCACCTCCTCATATTGTTGCACTGGAGATTGTTTCAACATGAATTTTGGAGGGACACACATTAAAACCATAGCACTACATTCTTACAAGGAAATCTTTCTTCTGGAGGACCTTCTCAAGTCCTCTACCCTGTTGTCAAATCTTTAATCCTTGTTACATTCTAGATACCTAGGAATCCTCACCCCCAGCTGTGGCATCCAGTTCCAAGGCTACTTTAATTATATGGAGTTCACGTTTAGTTCAGGTTTATTCTCTACTTGGGAGGTCCAAAGTCAGTAGCCAATTTGGATGAACACTTTATATTGCCCTATTGGTCTTGGCAATTATGATCTGGATTTTTTTCCCACTGACTTAAGTTGAGTTATGCTTCAAGGGATCTGTCATTTCTTACTGAAACTTGTTCTTTCCCTAACACATTTTCGTTAGGGAAAGAACAAAGTTTTATGTTTTTGGTACCAGGAATTGAAACCAAGGATGTTTACCTACTGAGCCTCATCCCCAGCCCTTTTTATGTTTTGATACAGGGTCTCCCTAAGTTGCTAAAGCTGGCTTTGAACTTGCAATCCTTCTGCCTCAGCCTCCTGAGTCACTGGGATCACAGGCATGCACCATCCTTCCCAGCAAGAACAAAGATTTTGTTGGGAGATCTTTATCTTGGACGATTCTCATTCCTACTACTCTAGAGTGACCCATGACCCCAGTGCTATTTCCTTTTGCTGACCACAATCACATCAGGCAGGTCAAGTTCTGGCTAAAGATGTTATCTGCACAGATGTTCAAGGTTACAATCATGCCCTACTCGAGCCACATCTGAACACTGGGCCTGGTTCTTTCTGCATGGAAAGACCCAGCTCTTTGCCTGTGCCTGCCTTTCTTTCCATGCTTCCAACTAGACATACAACTCTTTCCTCTTCAAAAGAAATGTGTGGTTCTAAGTAGATGAAGGTTGCAGAAAGCAATCAAATCTTACTTCTGGGTGAAGTTACTTCTGGTTCTAGGTTTGATTAAAACCATAAGCCTCAGTGCTGGAGCTCTCCGATTAAGGGTTGTTGCTTGCTTTAAAACGGTAGGCCCAGGGCTGGGGTTGTGGTAGTGGTAGAGTGCTCACCTACCATGTGTGAGGCACTGGATTCAATCCTCACCACCACATAAAAATGAAACATTGTATCCCACTTACAACTAAAAAATTAAAAAACAAAACAGTAGGCCCATATACAAATCTTGTGCTAAGAATCAACTGGATGCTTATTCAAAATGCAAATTCTAGCCTGGTACAATGGTGTATGCCTACAATCCCACTGGCTCAGCACCTCACTGAGGCCTGGTTGGGCAATTTAGTGAGACCTCGACTCAAAAATAAAAAGGTATGGCATGTAGCTCAGTGGCATAGCACCCATGGGTTTTTAATCCCCAGTACCCCTCTATCAACAATAACATTCTTTGGTGTGGTCTCTTGCTCCCAGACAGGTTCAAAGGTTGTACCCTATGCACTAGGACAGCTGTGGCTCTGCTCAAGACATCATTGCAACACCCAGACCACAGGAGAAGCCCTATTTAGGATAAGACAGAAACCCTTATTTCCAACTAAGAACTCTGATGATCCCTGAACCACTTTATTTTGGACATTGAACCCAGGAGAACTTTACCACTGAGCTAGGTCCCTGGCCCTTTTTGTTTAGAGACAAATTGCTGGGGCTAGCCTTAAACTTGGAATTCTCCTGCCTCAGACTCGACTGCTGGAATTACAGGCATGTGTCACCATGCCAGGCTCTGGACCATATCTTGAACAATGCTACCTTATTATTTTAAAAGGCTGGTGTATAGGATTTAAACATAATTCCTGTCAAGACAAATAATTTCACTGCACATCTAAGACCTCCAAATATCCTTTATTCTGCTAATTTCCTAGGGGTTCACAGATTCTCTCCTATCATTTCATTACAAATCATATACTAGCAAATAACACTTGCTGTAATTGCTTAGCAAACTTTACCAATATGGTTATAACTCCTACTCATGGAGCTCTTCTGTGTACGAGGCACTATGCTAAGCACTTCACATTTGTTACCTTAGTTCTTCGATCAGGTTATGGACAGGATTCCATGAGCCTGACGTTGGCACAAAGACTCTGGCAAACCCACAAAAACTTGGCCTTGTCACTCTTTGAGATTTCAGATGGCTCCTGGCAGGCCCCCAGAGACTTTGAGGACCCTAAAGCAAATTTTCTAATCATACTGATTTTTACTACACCAAATATTTTCTTCCACATCTGACATTTATGTTTCAACCTTGATGTTTCTCATAGCACAGAAACTCAATTTTGTGTGTCTGGTAAGATGTTTTCTTTTTGGTTTCATGTTTTCAAAAGACCGTCCCACATCAGTTATAAAAATATATTTTCTTGTTTTTTTCCCGTCTCAAACTAATTTTTGTGGAAACTGAGGTAGAGATCTTACTCTAATAAGTCATCTCAAAGTATTATTTATTAAATAATCCATCTTTTGCCCCATTTAAAATACTCCCATTTAAAAAAAAATTACCATATACTAAATCCCTATGTACCCAGGACTGTTTCTGGATTCTCCATACTGTCCCATCTGTCTGACCCAGTCTGTCATACTAATTAAATTCATGCTAGCCAGAGTCCTTTGGGAAATCTGGTAGGACAAGTGCCTTTTACCCACCTCAGCACCACCACTGGACTCATCACCATTCGGAGATACCTTGATATTCTCACACCTTTACTCTTCCAAATGAACTTCAGAAGCTACTGAATTTCAAAAAGTATCCAATCTCATTGGAATTACATTGAAGTGAGCCGATTTAGGGAAAACCAAAATCTTTACAGGAACATGTTTAGCACTGGCTCAATTTACAGAATGCTCTTCCTACGTTTTCAGCCAATTCTGCTGGATTTCATAGGCAGGCTGCTTTAGGGTCTATAGATGATGGCAATTATAACCCTTCCTTACCTCCTTCACCTGACTTGTTGCAAGGGTAAGTAATGCCAGACACTGCTAAACCACAGCACCCCTGGCTAGTTTCTTACCCTCAATGGGAATGCTTATGGACTCTTCAGAGTCCCATTAACTGTTTCTGATATGGACCTTTTTCTAGATTAGGAAGTTTCTTTCTTAGAATTTTAAGAAGGGGTGGATTTTATTTTTGTGGTGCTGGGGATCAAACCCAGAGCCTCATGCTTGCTAGGCAAACACTCTACTCTCAAAGCCACATCCCCAGCCCTAGGGGTGGATTTTAAATTTTATCAAATATCTTTTCAGCATCTATAAAGACTATTATAAATTTTTCTCTATTATTTAAAGCTGAAATGAAGACTCATGAGCAGTCCTACCACTTCCTAATTTAGTCTACATATCCCTCATCCCCCGTGCCAAGAATTGAATACTGTAAAAGGATGGGCCAAAGGTGAGGCTTCAAGGCCTGCTAGGCATGACACCGAAAGTCGTCTTAAGTTGCCCAAGCATGGAGGGTCTTGGAGGTTTCACTTTCTTTCCAGGACCAAACCCCTCATGATACAAAGTTCTTGGGGGCAGTTGTGCAGAGAGTAAAGGGAACAAACCAGAGTCAGGTAGGGTGGAGAAGCCCCACTAAGCCCCAGCCACCAATCCCATTAATCAACACACAGACAAACTGCCCAATTTGAGATGGGGGTTTTGGTATCTGAAATGTTCTATGCCCTCTGGCCATAAGTCTCTAGTGAGTCCTTCCTGCCATCCTGCAGCCCCCACCAGGATGCGCAGGCCCAGTGGCATTTAGGGTAGAGCCATCACAGAAAGCAGAAAAGCCTTCAGGCTCTTTGGAGAAACTGGGATTCCTTCTACTCCTCCACTCCACCGCTAACTGTGGGTCCCCATCCTTCTCTTCCCACTGATCCTGCTCCTTATACCAGGATACATAGTCTCTTCTTCACCACAGGATTCCCCTAGAGTAAGCTCTCATCTGTAGTCACCCGACACTGGGCCTTACCCACTTAGCTTCCCTGACCTCCTGTCTGTTCCCACTCCTCCCACATCCCACTTTGGGAAAAGGATGGGTACTTGAGCTTGTGCCCAAGTATGTGGCCACTCAACCCAGAGCAGAGTCTGGTACCATCAACCCCGACCAATGGCTTCCTCTCCCTCATCTCACCAGCATCTGCCCTACCTGCCCACCACTGGGCATTGCCCTAAATACAGAAGCAACAATAAACAAGATGAGGGGAGAGCCCAGTCTGTCAGGTTTTAGAGGCAGATTGGATAGGATACCCAGTGTGGCTTGTCCAACCCATTCTCAGTGTTAAGAGGCAGTCTTTGTGGATGAGCTTTTTCTTCAGGCCACAAGCAGCCTTAACCCAAGCGGAGGCGAAAGGTGGCGATCTCCATGGGTTCCAGATAGATGTCAGTGCTGTTGGAGGGTGAGGCTAGAGGGTACAATAGTGTCAAGGAGGTTGGCTGTAGGAATCCCACATCCAGGCCATGGAAAAGGCTACCTAGGGCTACCTGTGGAGAGAGAAGACACCGGGCTGTGCTAGATACTCCTACACTAAACAAACACTTGTCATCTACATCACTAGTGTTACCTCAAGCAATCTGACAGAGTAACTCAATATTAGAGTACTTGCCCACCATATGCAAAACCCTAGTTTCAGCACTTAAAAAAAAAAAAAAAAGCAACAAGGCTTCATACATATATACATTGGTATCCAACCTCCAGGGCTCACTGAGATTTGCTCAACCCCAAAGCCCATCTGTGGATCTCAGGGTGGGAACCATTTCACTGAGATGCAACCACTTTGAGGACAGTGACTACATCTCCTAAATCACCAGTGACCTGCAAAGAGTCTGGCATATGAGGGCATTTAATGCCAACTAAAACCACAAATACAGCTTACAAAGGACCAGCATCATGGATTTAGTTTTACATGCCTGGTGTTACGTCCCCGTTCCTCAGGGAACAGAAGTTCTCTAGCTCCATGCCACATCTGGAGCTGCCCCTACCAAGGCCTCAGTTACTGAAAATGTGTCAATGGCTTCCTCCTTTCTCTATGGAAAGCCTTGAAATGAGTGACACTTTCTTCTTTCATCCTGCTGTCCAACCCCAGTCCTCTCCCCATAAGCTCTTGCTCTTATATTCCCAGTGCCTCAGCTTCCCTGCCTCCCCACATCAGGTGTTTCACCTTCCATCCCTGGGGCCCACTCACCTTGCCCTGGCTTGTGGTACAGTTGAAGCCCAAGTTCTTGGCCTCAAGACTGCAGTCAAAACCCTTGCGGTGTAATATAAATGCAGTGTCTGCTGAGGGCAAGTTATCTTCCTGGACAACAGGAGGAAAGACGATGACTGGCAGGGCTCTGCAGAATTCAGAAAGGCAGCAGAACCCTGCCCAAAAGTCAAGTGCTGGGAACAGGGAGTGAGGGGGACCAGAATTTGGTCCTGGAGGTTCTGAGCCCAGAGGGACACTCACCTCGCCTGGAAGCGTACGTAGGTTGAGCAAGTGGAAGTCACAGGGCAGTGCGGAAGCCAGAGGATGAAATGAGTGCAGACTGGAGCCTGGGAGCTGCCTCTTGGCTACGGGCAGGGCAAGCACAGGGGTATTCAGGTACATGGAGGTCATGTGGCTGAGGAGGGATGGGTAGCTGGTAGAGCGGCCTTCTTGGACCTGCAAGATGGACCGGAGATGTGAATGAGGGAGCAAAGCCAGGCTAGTGGGTAAAGGTGAGGCAGAATAACAGTACACCAGGCCAGTTCCTATGGCAGGAGCTTTCCTGGTGTTGTCTGGATGCAGGCACTGCCTGACTCCAGATCCTGCACCTTTAACTCTTCATTGTAACTTCTTTCCATAATACCCAACTCAGAGGGCTATTTCACAAGGCCATTTCTTCCCTATGTTTTATTATTATTTTATTATTACTCCAAAATATATCATGAGCAACATTCATCAGTGACACCTCCCATCAGAGATCCTCAGTGCAGGTGGGGAATGAAGACACACACTTCACCATGGAGGATGGGCCTTGGATGGACAAAGTGTTCTGAGCCATCCTATGGTCTCCAATAACACACCATATCCACTGTGCCAGCTTGATGCCCAGGACAATGGTCCCCATGGCTCTGCCAACTGAAGACTACTCCCTCAGACAGCTCCCTGACATGTCACACTCATGGATCTATGTGGAACTTTCCCTCAAAGCTGCTGCTTTTCTGTGTTCTGATTTCTGTCTCTATTACTACTCTCCTAGTTGCCCAGAATCTCACTTCCCTCTAATTTGATCTCCAGGGACAGGTGGTTACCAAACCCTCCTCCATTCCACCTCTGCAGTATACCGTTAGCTACCCCAACTCCTTTCTCCCACCCATGGCCTGGTTCAAGTTCAACCCACCAACACTTCCTATTTGAACAACCTTCAAATTCTTACTCATGCCTATCTTCCTTCACACAAAGCCACTGGCTCCCTACTGTTGGAATGATGAGTAGAGTCCATGTTGTGTCCCTCCCTGCTCAGGTCTTTCCCTGGTGTCCAGATTCTTTGGCCAGACATTCATGGCCTCTGCAGTCTGCCCCTATTATCCCACAATGCTGTATCCCAGCACTTGCCCAGAGAGCTTTCTGTAATAATGGAAATGTACTGTAACTGCACTTAGCCAACTTGGGACTGCTAACAATTTGAAATGTTGCCAATATGAATGAAAAACTGAATTTTTATTTTCATTTTATTTGCATAGCCACATGTGGCTGGTAGCTACCATAATGGACAGTGCAGCTCTAGGCTAACTGAATGAACTGCTATTGCCCATTCATATTCTTTCCTGCCTTCCACCCATTCCCTGGGGTGTGTGTGTTTGTGTTTTGGTACTGGGTAATGAACCTAGGGGCACTTGATCACTGAGTTACAATGATCAAGTGCCCCTGGGTTTTGATTTTTTAGTTTTTACTTATTTATTTTTGTATGCGGTGCTGGGGATTGAACCCAGGGCATTGTGCATTCGAGGCAAGCACCCTACCAACTGAGCCATATCCCAGCCCTTATTTTTTTTATTTTGAGACAGGGTCTCGCCAAGTTGGTTAGGGTCTCACTAAATTTTTGAGGCTGGCTTTGAACTTGCAACACTCCAGTCCCAGCCTCTCAAGATGCTGGGATTACAGGCATGTGCCACCACACCTGGTACCCAGTCATTTTTGATACATGTCTTGCTAAGTTCCTGAGACTGGCCTCAAATTTGAGATTCTCCTGCCTCAGCCTCCTGAGTCACTAGGATTACACAAGTGTGCCACTGTGCCCAGCTCATGTGTTTATATCATAACCCCATTTATCAAAGCCACTCTTGGAAGACACATCCTCCAAGAAAATTGTCCTTGATGTCTTCAGGACCAGCGGGACACATCATTTCTACTCTGTACTTTTACATTCAGAGTTGACTCTACTCCTACTCACAGGGAAATTGCTAAAAGTCAGCAGCATCATATGCACTGATGGCCCCCTCAGGTCCTACAGCACAGCAAGGGCTCAGTATCCATGAGATTAAGGAGTGACTGAGCCCCAGACATGTGACACTGGACAGCAGGCTCCAGCTACAGTGATGGCTTGCTCATACTAGTTCTCTAGTCCCATCGCTGTCCCTTACCTCTTGGTCACTGCTCCTGCTGCTGTGAAAGATCAAGTCCCTAAACATGGCTGCCAGTTTGGAGAAATAGCCTGGCTGGTGGGGGCAAAGAAAGCCATGATTATGAGCAGGGTTGGAGCAGAAGGTTAGAAAATGTTGGGGTGAGGGGAGGGAAGACAAGGATCACAGAGGAATGTGGCAAATGAACATGAAGGGAACTTAGGAAACAGGGTGAAGCCAGAAGAGGAGGTGCCAGGTTGCATGAGATGGGTCACAAAATGACAGTCGCCCGCCACAACCCAGGAATTAAGCCCTCTCTGTCCATCCCTTGCCCTCCTCCACCTATGCTCAAATCCTTGGCCAGAACCCCAGGGCCACCCATAAGAACGAGCTTGCTCTGACTCCCTGGGCACTGGGATCAGATTTTTACCTCACTGCCCACGGTTCGACGTTCTAATAGGAGGCGGAAACAGTTGCGGGTTCTCTTGTTGTCCTTGAGCCCTTGACCTAGTCCCCGGTTGTCATCCTGCATTAGCCGACGGTCCAAGATCACCTCCAGCTGGCCTGGGGAAGTTAACAGTTGAGTCCACAGACTGCCATCCTCATCCCTAAGCAGACACTGGCCTAAGACAAGAATCCCAGCCCCAGGCCCTAAAACCAGTGAGGCAGCAAGAAGCTGAGTCATTCACAAACTAGGAGGGAGCTGAATGTGGGGCTGGTCCTGTGCTCTTGTTCTACATATGAAGAAATAACAGGCCCCCTGTGAGTCAGGAGTCGAACCTAGGCTCAGGGGACCCAAGCAGGAAACCCTATTAAGACTGGCCACATGAAAAAAACAAACAGAAAACAGAGCAACACCATCTGTAGTGTGGCTGCAGATTCCCTCATTGGGGGCTGGTTTCTCAGACTGGGCAGTTCTGTTGTGACCAAAATCCTGTTCTCCTACCCTTGCTCTACATGAGAACAGCTAGAAGGCCCAGCAGGCCAGACTTGGTCCTAACAGCCTTGTCTGTCAGAAGCTGGGTTGTACAGAGTCTGGGTAGGGCCAGTGCTCCTCATGCAGAGGTAGATCAGACAGACTCAATGGGGCCTCTAGGCTGTCTTGGGGCAGAGATGGCAGATGATCACCTCAGCTTTTTTTTTTTTTGGTAGTACTAGGGATTAAACCCAAGGGTACTTTATCACTGAGCCCAGCCCATTTTTTTTTACTTATGTTAAGTCTTGTTAAGTTGCCCAGGCTGGCCTGAAACTTGCCACCCTTCTGCCTCAGACTCCCAAGATGCTGGGATTAGAGGCATGCAACACAGAGCAGGTTTCCCCCAGCTCTCCTGAGGGAAGGCCACACCAGCTTCTCACACAGAGATGGCCCTGCTTCCCTTTCACTTCCACAGCCCTGACTCTGACTTCTGTAGTCTTTTTACCATGAGCAATCACAGAAAGTCATCTTGAAACCCTAAAATGAATCCTTTGGATAGAAAACAATCATTTCTTAACACACCAAACCCAGCAGGGCAGAGGGAGATAATCAAGCAAGAACACTGAGCTGTAGTCAGGAATCATGAGGTAGAGCAGGTGGAGCAGCTGGGGCAGAGGGCAATGTAGCCACACTGGCTCCTAGGGGAAGAAGGCCCCACCCTTCCACCACGCTCCCACACACAGCCTTGAACCCACATCAATTCAGCCTTCACAAAGGCTCTGTCCCATAGAAGACTTCAAGGGCCTCACCATAGCCAAATTTAATTTTTCCCTGAGGCTATGGGAGCCACCTGGAGCTCACCCAGCATGATCAGCTGGCCAGCTCTAATTCCACACCAGTGAGCTTCATGCCTTGTTTTTTTTTGGTTTTGTTTTTTCAATGCCGAGGATGGAACTCAGGGTCCAGCTTTGATTCTTTAAAGTGTCATCTTTTCTTCTATTGACCTTTAGCAGGTCATTAGAACAAGACAAATTTTTCTCCTTTTCTAAATATTTCACTATTAACATCAAGTATGCTTTTGAACTATCCATAATCTCATCTCTGGCCAGAATAAGGGTCACACATCTCATTAGAGAGTCACCATTTAATAACCTGATGCTTCTTGAGGGGACCTAACAGGACATCTGCCACTCAACGGCCACCCAGCTGCCTCCTCCAACAGAAGAGAGAGCAATGCCTGCTTTTCTCCTATGGCCAGCTCTTGACGAGAGACAGAAGCTGAGGATGGCTCATCCCTCCTGCAAGCACAGAGGTGATGCAGACAAGAAAGACATTGAGAGAGGCCTACAGAGTGGAGACCCTCAAGGGTGAGATGAGCTGCTCCTCCCTGCCTCACACCCTCTGCAGAGCTCCTATTCTCCACTCACCATCCCTGAGGCTGGAGACGCCCAAGGCCTGAGCAGTGTGTAGTGTGAGGCGCTTCTGTGCATCCTGGATGTAGGCCATAACTGGCATGGGGTAGAAGTTAGCCTGCAGGGGCAGCTTCTTTAGATACCTCCGGGGCTGCACCTGTGGGGCCAAGGCCAGCAGGTCAAGGGCATCTAGGGACTCTTTGGGTCTTAAGGCATCCCCAGTCTGAAGGTATCCCTGATTACTCTCACTTCCAGTTTCTTCCTTTATATCAGGGTAGACCACCCCCCCATGTCCTGTGACGGAGGCCAAAAGCACAATCCAGGTCTATTCTGCGAAGCCCAGGGCTCCAGCCCAGGAATCACCTGAAAGCCATTGAGGTCTGTGAAGAAGGTTCCCTGGCTGTCAATGTCTGTGTGGATGCGCAGGGCCAGCTCCTTGTTGACATAGTCCCGGATGTCCACCAGGGATGACACATCCAGAGACAGCCCCTCCACCCCTGGCACAGGGAAAAAAGGGAAGGCATCAAGAGGAGTGAGGATAGGCCATGGATGAGAGCCTGGGCCAGGAAATCAAAGCTGAGCTAGGGAAAGGCTCTGCCCAACCCCCACCAAGCAATTCCCAGGGCATTTTTGAATGACCTTTTCTCTAAGAGAATTAAACATACCTGTCTCATGTGATACACCTGTTGGGAGCAGATGTGTAAACAAAGGAGGGGCAGGAGGAGCAGCACATGACAGCCCAGGGAACCCACACTTCCTTTCCCACCCTTCCTTGTTCGCAGGACTCACCAGGCAGGTTATAAAGCCGGACCACCTGGTGAACATGCTCATAGTAGGCAACCACCTCTGAGTAGAAAGGGCCTTCGGTGACACGCAGCACAGGGGGGTCCTTGGGGGAATAGGGCTGGAGAAAGAGCAGGTGGCCACTGAGCCCACAGTGTGGAAAGAAAAGCAGGAGTTGGCAGCCCAGGGTTGGGCAAGATGTCTCATCTCATCAGGGTCTGGCCTAAACCCCCGGACTGAGATGCCCAACCCGCCAACCTCCTCCAGGCAGCAAAGACAAGTCTTCCTGCAGGAAGCGATCACCCTGAGGGATGCCTGTATCCCTCTTCTGGCCCTCCCCGATAGTGAAAACTACCAAGGCCTGCCGGGTTTTGTGAGACAACTCTCAGGTACCTTGGCCTCGCCGTCAGGCAGGAAGAGGTAGGCTCCACTCTTGTCCTTGGATGTACGAGTGCCATAGATGAGGAATTCCATGTTCATCTGCTGGTCCTGCTCCTCATCCACCCTTCGGATGCTCTGCCAAAAAACACAGCCCTGACCCCTGGCCCCATACCAGCATGTCAGGCCTGCCCCCTGGAGGGCACAGACTAATTTCCCCATGGAGCCAAGCCCAGTGCTACAAGATTGGATCTTAAGTGTCTCTCAAAGGTCTGTGTGTTAAAGGCCTGTTCCCTGTTGTGGGGCTACTGGAGGGAAGAAGAAGCTTTAAGAAGTAGGGTCTGGTGGGAGATTTTAGGTCACTAGAGGAGTGCCCTTGAGGGGGAGAGTGAGTTCACTCACTCAGAGCCATGAGTGAACAGCTCTGCTCTAAGCTCCCCACCTGATGTTGCTGCCTCACCATAGGCCCCAAAAGCAGTGGTTCCACTCCTTTGAACTGTCCTAGAACCACAAGCCAAAGTAAACTTTTTTGCTTTTTTTTTTTTTTAAGTTTTTTCGGCAGACACAACATCTTTGTATGTGGTGCTGAGGATTGAACCTGGGCCGCACGCATGTCAGGCGAGTGCGCTACCACTTGAGCCACATCCCCAGCCCAACCTTTTTGCTTTGTAAGTTGATTACCTCAGATACTTGTGCGTATTTTTTTTCCTTTTTTGTTTTTCATTTTGTGGTGCTGCAGATCAAACCCAGGATCTTGTGCATGCTAGGCAGGTGCTCTAGCACTGAGCTATGTCCCCAGCTATCTCAGGTATTTGTCACAGTAACAGAAGGCTAACATACCTAGCTTCCTCATGTTGTCAGCTTGGAGCAAAGATGGCCCATGCCCAAGTCACTGTCAGGTGGCAGTAGCACTTGGGGTAGGAAAGCAGCTCTGCCCAACCCCATTGGCATGCACACCCTTTCCCACTACCCCTGGCCCTTTACCTTTGGGAGCCCAGTAAGGCCTGAGAACCAGACCTGCATGTAGCGGTTGCTGAGGGCAAAGTCACTGGATCCCGAGTCAATGACATGAAGAGGAAATGCATCATGCCTGCTCACAGAGAGCTGCCGGCCATGCAAGTAGACTCGCACAGAGGAGGGCAGTGTGCGGTGCCCATCCAGGCCCAGCTGTAGCTGCAGCACACCCAGGCCCAGGGCTGGCAGACGGATGGGCACAGATACCTGTGAGCACAGGAAGGGTGAGGAGGCATAGGCCATGGCCAAGGATCAATTCCAGATCCAGGAAGGGGAATTCTGGGGTCTTGGGACATTTGTTTCCTAACAGTCTGAGCAAGCAACTGCCCTGCAGGAGCCCCATCCCCTTCTCTGAAAATACTCCTTCTTGTCAGACTTAATCAGTCTCAAATGATACTTAAAAACTATAAAGTGGTAACCACACATTAAGCCTTCAACAAATATCTGTTGTGCTGTGACACATGTCTGTCATCCCAGCACTTGGGAGACAGAGGCAGGCAGATCACTTGAGCCCAGGAATTCAAGACCAGCCTAGGCAACAGAGCAAGACTCATAAATGAAGAGACAGATACATAGATAAATATTTGCTGAATGAATGGATGAATGAAGAGGCCATTTTTATTATTACCATATCATCCTTCACTTTCCTTTCAAGGACAGAATCAAATCCTAAGAGTGACTAATCCTCTGGACAAGCCCTCTCCCCAAGACACCCATCCCCAGCATGAGAAGTGAGAAGGGCACAGCAGAGAGGCAGGAACTAGATGTCCATGGGAGGGTAAGGCCCTGGCAAGAGGATACTGATTAGCAGAGGGGGCCAAAGCAAGGGCTCACCTGCCAAGCTCCTGCCTTACCTCGTAGACATCAGGGACCATGTCCGTGGCAGATCTCCAGTGTGCACTGATCTGCACAGCCAGGGGCTGACCCTCCTCTGAAAGGACACGCACGCGGGGTGAGTTGACCAGCAGGGACACCACACTGAGCCGCTCCTGTTCCAGTGGGTTGAACAGCACCACAAACCTGTGGGTAGAGGGTGGGCTGAGCCAAGGGGCTGTTGCCACCAGCAGCATGGCAGGAACAGCAGCCAGGACAGAGCCCTGCAGTGGGTCAGCAAGTACAGGGGTGGAAAGGCACTGGAAGCCAGGGAGTGGCTTTGCCCCTCGGCCCCTGGCCTGATCTGGCTCACCTGGGTGAGGAATCCAGCTGGATCACTGTACGCTCTGGCAGGGCATCATGATTTAAGCGGGTGTCATCCTGGAATTAAGTGGGTAAAAGGAAAAAGCATCAAGGGGCTTGGCCTCCTCTCTGCGCCAGCCTGTCCTGGATGTGGACCACCCACTGTCCAGGACACAGAAATCTCACCCCCAGACAGGAAAGGAAGAAAGAGTAACACACCCGAAATGACAGTTGTTGGGATGGCACCCCCGCATGCTGGAGGGTCCATGCAGATCCAGGAGGGGGCTCACCATTTGGAGGAAGGGTGCCTCAGGGTCAAAGTGGTAGGTATCCTTGTCCCCTAGCACCAGATAATGAGCTGCATTGATGATAACCTGCTTCAGGCCAACGAGGGAGCGCAGGAGCCTGTGGCAGGTTAGGAGAGGGGACAGGGAGGAGATGACCAAAGGGAGGCAGCCTGCCCGCTGACCACCCTGCACATCCTCTTCTTGGAATGGTGGGTGGGTGGACAGAGTACAACTGGGTGAGGAGACAGCTCATACCTGACACCATAGTCCACCACCACTGCCTCCTTAGCAGTTCCAGTGATGGCGTCATGGTGCTGAAAGAGCCCCAGTGTGCGCCGAGCTTCCGTCAGGAGGGTGAAGTCAGACAGTGGGTACCGGCTAGCTAGTCCAGAGCGGCGGGCGTGGGCCACAGCCAGGCTGTACAGAATCTCTGCCCCCCTAGTCCAATAGAAGAGTCAGCTGCCTGCCCACTCCACTCTGAGGGGCCATCCACGTTCATTCCCTTTCCTTTCCCAACCCTTCTCTTAAGCCTTGGCCTCTTGCCAAGCCAACTCTTCTTAAACTCCCAAACCTGACTCTACTCCCCCAGCCTGCAAGGGAGTGGGGTCTCACCGAAGGTGGGCTTCTAGGACTCGGTCCAGACTCTTGTAGAAAGGTCTGGAAGTATAATAGCCTGTCCAGTAATGGTCCTCACGGTCCGCGTAGGAGAAGAAATCCCCGCTTAGCACAGGAAACCCTGGGGGTCGGGCCCCTGGTTCCACGCCTGTCCTCTTGTATAGAGCGTCAAAATAGTCAGAGAGGGTGCCAAACTGGGCCTGTGGGAACCCCAAAAATGAGCTCTCATCAGTTCCAGAGCCTCCTGGAATTCTGGTCACCAGTGCTGCAGCTGTGGAAGTCCACCTCAGCAGAGGGCGTACCTTCTGGGCCTAAAATAAAAGCTGGGGAGCCAGAAGTGAATTTTGACATAAAAGGGGAACCCTTGCTTTGGAATAGCTACCAGGGATAGTCAGAGGAAAGCCCCCCTCCACACCTGCACATGGAGTTCAGGCTTGCTGTTAAGGAAGTCAAAGAGCCGCTGGTAGTTGAAGAACTGAGCATCCCATTCCTGGGGCTTGTCATATCGGAAGTCATCGCCCAGTGGCACCAAGAGGACATTGCTTCGGAAGAGCCGGGACTTCTTCCTGTACTGGTCTAGGAGCAGGGCTGCCCTGAAGCAGGAAAGGACACAGGTTCCATATGAAGTCTCAGGGCTAAGAGATCTCCAAGCAGAGACACCTCAAGAGTCAGCCCACTTTGAAATACCATTATGGAGTTGTTGTTCAGCCTGCAGATAGACACTTCCTGAGACAGGAAGCCCAGTCCCAGTGTTCTCTGGACATTTCTGAGAACAGAAGAGTTCTTATCCTAGGCTGCAGTTTATGGCTTCAATTCCCCGATTCCACTTATGCCCTGTGACACAAGACAAATCAGTCCTTCCCCACGATTATCCTTCAGATACATCAAAGATGTGATCATGCCCCTCTAGCTGTCAACTTGGTTCCTGGAGAACAATTTAGAATCTGCTCACCAGCAGTTCTCTGGCCAGCGACCTGAGTCAGGGCCCAGCACCTCATATGGAGGTCCACAGTGGGCAGACCCACCAGAGGAAGGCAGAACCACCCTCTTCAGCCAGGTCAAGACCCCAGAGAGAAGTGTGCAGAAAACTTCACTATCACCATGCTGATGGTCAGTTTCCATAGTTCCACGTATGTAGGTTTTTTTCTTTTACCTGAACTCACATGTTCTGTCTTCTGAAGCTAAGATGGAATCTTACATTTCTACCTGTTAAACCCTATCTGTCTTTTGGGAATCCCAGTTCTGAAGCTCCAGTGAACAATGCAGAAAATCAATGCTCCAGACTCTGGAGCCAGATTTTGCTAGCTGAGTGACCTTAGGCAAGTAACTTAACCTCTTAGGGCTTCAGTTTCTGGAAAAATGAGGAAAACATCAGAAATATTACTGACACTGATGTCATTAACCCCCATGATGCTATGAGAATTAAAATTAATTGAATGAATTAATATTTAAGCAAGCATCTCAAATAGTGCCTGGCACATAGGAGGAAACATATACAAACATTTTCGTGTGTTTTTTCATCCATAGTATGGTTAATATCAATAGAAAAATAGTGCCCCATAGCATATCATTGGAAAATCCTTCCTGTTTTCAGACCAACCTGTTAAATGACATGTTATGGATATCACAGTTCTAGCAGTCACTAATCTACTTAACAGGACAAGACCAGCTTGTTCTGTTCTATTTGGTTCTTAAAGAAAGGACTCCTCAAAGACCAACTACCCCTGATTTATCAGCTTAGCAAGCCCTTCAAAGGAGGAAATGTGGTTTTGTCTCCTGGCCTGTTCTCTGCGAACTGGGGTCAGAAACACAGATTGTCACTGCTGCTTTAGGAAAAACCACACCTGCTTTAATAGACCTATATTCCTGCCAGCAATCAGCATTTAGATTCCTGGAAACAAAAGACCATTTTCTTTCTCCTTTGGTCATAGGCCTCATCTCTTGTACATCATAGAAATCACAGCATTGCAACATAAAAACCAGTTCAACTTGTTATATTCTTGGTTTTTTTTTTTTGTGATGCTGGGACTCCAACCCAGGCCCTCACAAATGCTACCACTAAGCTACTCCCACAATCTTCAAATTTTTTATATTCTGTTTTGTTTTGTTTTTTAGTGGAATCCAGGGGCACTTTACCACTGAGTTATATCTCCCACCCTTTTTGAGACAAGGGTCTTGCTCAATTGCCCAGGCTGGCCTTGAACTTCAGTCTTTCTGCATCAGTTTCTTGAGTCACTGGGATTACGGGCATGTACAACCACGCTCAGCTATGGCTCATTATTTTCTTAAGGTTTTAACTGAATCGCTATTTAGATCATGTTTAATCAACACTTTCTTAGTGGATTTCAGCCACTTTCCTAGTGCTGATTTCAGCCACAGTGACATCTTTGAGAGTCCGCAATTCTTTTCTCACAGGGACAAGTCTGTTTCCTCAGGGGGACTAAATACAGATCTGAATGGAATTCAGGTCCACTGAACACAGATCTTGGCTGACTTTGAGCCAAGTAAGAATATCTGAGCCAAATGAAGGCACATTTGCCTCAAGTTTGTAAGAAATTGTACCAATTTAATAATCATTCATCTGAGGCAGTCAACTGGCTCTGACAGCTTGCTAGGACACCAGAAAACATACTCCTTGGGCAAAATAAAAGTGTTGTGTAAAAGGTAGTTCCTTAGCACATTCTAGTTTTCTAGGAAGACTTCACAGCCACCACTGCAAATGCTGCAGGCCTGAACCCACTCTGAGCCCATACTCCATTTTCCAGATACCACCTGCACCATGCAGTCCCCGGACTCAGCAGAGCATGGCCAGGTCTCCTGACTCCTCTAAGGAGCAAAAATGCCAACTCCATGCCCAGGCCAGAGCTGGAAACAGATACCTTTCTGCCACATTGGCCTCTGTGATGGCCCGGGGTGGCACTTTCCAAGGGCAGTTGATGCGTCCACCCGGCAGGCGTTTGAAATCAAACTGGCAGCAGATCTTGGGATCTGGGCCACAGGTATGAGGGACATCATAGCTGTAGAAGGGCATCATGTGGCAAAAGATGTCTGTGCTGGAATCCGAGTCTGCAGAAGACATATCACGTGGTCAACCAGTGGCAAACAACCTCAGGAATTGGGCACAGGGACTCCAGGAAGGCGTGGATCTACATAAGCTAAAGGTCGCCTGATAGGAGGGTCCAACTGGATTTGGGCTGTACACGACATACAGGACAGGAAATAGGACATGCAGGGCTCCAGGGCCCACAGGTTCCTTTAGGGGAAGTCCTTGCACAGACAGCAGCCCTGTAGAAGCCACAGGTCAATGTGACCCTCCCCTAAACTGAAGGAGAGATAGCTTCTGCCAGTCTTCCCTGAGAAGTGGAGTCTTATTTCTGACATCCCTGATCTTCCCCCCAGGGAAGTCTATGCTGCTTGGACCCCCTCTACCCTACCTGGCCTTACCCCAAGTCTGCCTCCACATGAACTCCAAGCTGTGGGTGGCAGCAAAGTGCTTCTTAATGGCATAATGTACCCTCTGGATCAACATGCTGGTCAGGTTGGCACGGCGCAGCAGGTAAGGCATGGTGGAGCTGTGTCCAAATGGGTCCACTGCCCAGCCAGAGCGTGGGGTTGCACCTAGGCAGGGTATGTAACCAGAGGTCCTGAACACCTCAGGGCCTGGCCTCTGGCCTCCCAGGTCCTAAGATCTCAGCTCTTGCCTTGCAGGGAGTGGAAAGATGCCATATGGATAGGCCCATGTTAACCTTGAGAAGAACTACCCCCTGACAATCCCTGTGCCTTACAGCATCATGTCACAGCACTCTGGGGCCAGAATCCCACTTCTGGGCCTGGACTTACCAAGGTTTCTCTCCAGCCACTGGTGTCCCTCAATGAGCTGGTCAATCAATGCAAAGTAGTGGGAGTTGGCCTCATCTGGCATCACCCAGCCTCCTGTTGCAATCTCTAGCTGCCCATTTCCCACCAGCCTGAAGGTAAAGATGCATACTTAGCATGGGGTGGGGATGCTTGCCCAGTCCTGCCAACCATAAGATGATGCCAGTGCCTGCATGTTCTGGCCCCTAGGCTGGTTCACTCAAATCCAAGATTAAGAGAACACACACTTGCCCTCCTTTCCCTCCAGCCCCACCCCATGTTGTCCTGGCCCTGCTTATCTTGGGACTTTTGAGTTCCCAGGGGGAAGGCCCCATGTTTCTTCTTCACTTACACTCAGACAACTCTGATATCTAACACTAGTGGCCCTCAAACCGTTGTTCCTCATTTCTGCCCCAGCTCCCTGTGCCTCTTCTTGCCACCTCAGCACCTACAGTATGAGACGAGACCTAGCCATTCAGCTCAGGCCCTCCAACGCCTCCCTAACTGCTACTGGCCTTCGGACTGCTGCTCTCTTTTGGGCATTGATGTTGTCCCACCACTTGGCAAAGAAGGAGACTTCTGCCCAGAGGAAACGCCGCCGGGAGTCCTCCTGTAGCTTGGATACCATGCTGTTGAGGATGTGTTGGGTCTGCTCCGTGTAGTACTTGTCAAAGGTCTTGATCCAGCCTGGGGAGCCAACAGAGTCTCCTGAGGATACCACCTTCTTCAATGATGCCATCTGCCCCTTCCTTACGTTTGCCATGAGAAAGCCCACTCCACACCCCCTCTTCTATGCCTGCTAGACCTTCACCTGGGTCATTGTGTGAGTGGGGCACCACAAACACCTGCAGGTCTTCAGTATCCCAGTCATGTGGGCTGTAGGAGATGTCAAAGCCTTGCCTCCAAACGCCGCCCTCCACATTGTCAAATGGCAACTCTTCTGACACAGTTAGCATCTGCCAGGCAGGAAGGCAGTTCAGTGTCCCATCTGTGGTCACTGCAAGTCCCTGCCAGCTCTGATTCTTACCTGTAGCTCTGGCTTCTGGCCCCGATCCTCCAAAGCAAACTGGCAATCCTGGGGGGAGATGGAGAAGAAGCTGGGCCGGGGCTCCGGGGGCACCACCCAGGATCCATTGGCTGTGTGGTAGGGCAGCAGAGCGGGAGGGCCTTCTGCATTGGCTGTCAGCTCCAGCACAGAGTCCTTGATGTGGCTGATAATTTCATGGTTCTCCTCCAACAGCTGCTCCAGCTGCTCAATGCGATTCTGCAGCACAGAAATTTGGCTCTGCCAGAAAAGCAAAAAACAATCACCCACAGCTCCTTATCCATAGGGAAGGTCTCTGCTTAGTGTCTACCACCTGAGGCCTGACTATGAGCCCACTCCCTCAATCAAAGCTAGACTACAAGCCTACATGGACGGAAAGTTCTGGGCACATCTCTACTAAGGACTATGATCCACTTGGGTTAGAAGTTCTGTCACTTTCTAGCTCACAGATGGTAAAGGTTTCCTCTCACATGCCTATGCTCAATGATTTGTATTGCTTTTTGGAGCATGGAGCTGAGGATTGCACTGGGACTTAATGGGAAAAAATGCTGCAATCAATCAGCAATGTCTGCCGAGAATTCAGGAGGACACTTCATTTTTTTTTCTACATTCTTTTTGTCATCACTATTTTTTGCTTCCTGTTGGGGCTGGGGTGTAGCTAAGTGATAAGTGTGCATGTTTAGCAAGCACAAGGCCTTAGGTTCAATCTCCAGCATAAAACAAAAACGAAAACAAAACAAAAACCTGCCTATTGAAAAGTAATGTTCCTGTCCTGGGCTGACATAACTCTCCAGTCCAGGTGACAACCTGAACTCAGGTGACTTGTATATGAAGAGATTAGCAACCAGGCTTACTCACCCGTGGGAAGTTCCCACCATTCTGGTGTCGGGTGGGATCATGCTGTACTCTGTCCAGCATAAGGTACAGTGAAAAGACTGCCACGCAGAAGATAGCAGCCCCACACACTGTCACCTGCTTTTTCAGCTTCATACTGGCCTCCACACACCCCTAGCAGGAGAGACACCATCTGTAGCTCTGGCATGTAAAATCCCTTTGGTATCTTCCCACCAAATAGTTCCCAAGGGCTGTTCCTAAGGAACACCTATTTACCTGGCTCCAGTAAAAAGCAAACTCCTAAGCACAAGATCCCAACATTAGTTAAGGATCCTGACCCAATCCTGATTTTATTCTCTTGCTTCAGATTCCAAAAGCACAAGCAGCACATCTGGGACTGGTCCTGTCTGGTCCTGGAAACAGTTCTACCCCTAAGGTAGGATGATGCCCCCTCTCAGCTGATGATGTAAAACAGGTTCAAGAAAACAGAGTCCCACCTCTAGCCCCACATTTCACTACACAAACTCCTAATTGTAATCAGCTTTCCCCTGGGGCCTGCCCAGGTGGTGCCTGTACAGGTTCCTTGGCCTTGTGCTTCTCCTTTTTAAGGAGTAAACTGGTCCCTGATTTAAAGGTATAGCCAGAGGCCAAGAGGCAAAAAAGCCTTTCCACCAATCCTCTTGGATCAGACTGCCACTTAGCAAAAACAGTCTTTCGCACAGATCCTCAGTAAAAATAGTGAATGAATTTTTTTATAGAAAAGAAGATGCTTCCCTTTCCAACATAAAGCTAGTCCTACCTGTTCTCCCTTCCGTTAGTACTAATTCCTGTAGTGCAAAACTTTCAGTCCTGGCTTATAGAAGCTGTACAGGATCCCTGGGAAGCCAGCAAGATGCTGAAAGTCCCCTGGGTAGAGAGAGGCATAGCAGCTAGGCTGTGGGACAACTTCTGAGGACCTGACTAGCTGCCACCGCAGCTGGCCCCTACTTGCCTGGCAAGCGGAGGGAGAGCTCCAGCTGCCGACTCGGGCGTGGGCGGGACGACGCTCCTGAGACTGCTCCGGGCGCCCTGGGGCCAAGGAGCTCTGTTGCCTCTGCGTTGTGCCCTACTTAGCGTGATCTGATTCCTCTCAGGAGCCTCTGGGCAATTATTTTTAGCCCCTGGAGTCAAGGTCCAGGCCAAAGTGGGTGGAGCTGGAGGAAGAGAGTTGGATCACAGGAGGGCTAGCACCTGCCACCGGGTCTTCTTCAGCGCGCCCAGCCCCCTCCCGGGCCTCCCGGACTCTGCACGCCCAGGAGACCGGAACGTCAGCTGCTTGGGCCAGGCCTTCCGCCCGGACCGACCTCTCAGCGCAGCGCTGGTAGCGCTCTAGTCGCCCAAGCCCGGCTGAGGCCGAATCAGTTGGAACCCTCCCCCGCATCCGCTCGGCCCATTACCGTCTGCAGCCGGCCTCCGCGGCGCTCGGGACCCAGCCGGCCAAGCCGCGATCCCTCACATCCCTGGGGAAGGCGATCCCTCTCAGGCAGCGACGCAGGCGAAAGGCGGACTCCCGCCCACCGGTCGCCCACGGTTTCAAGCGCCGCAGCCGCGCTCCCGTGGGGGCCAAGGCCGCCAGCGCGCTCCGCTGCGCCCGCGCCGGTCCGCCAGCCACAAGCGGCCACCCGGCCGAGCAGCGTGCGGGGCGGGGACACACGCGCCGCGTCCCCGCGTGCCCCGCCCCGCCTGGCCCTACCGCCTCCTTGGTGAGCCCCGCAGCCCCCGCCCTGCTCCCGCGGCGCTGCTTGTCCGGCTTGGGCCGGGCTGCCCGAGCTGCCGGCGCCAAGAACCCAGGTGCCGGCGCCGGGGCCGCACTGCGCAGCCGCAGCCCGAGACCGGCCTTAGCGCGCTGCGGAACCTGAGCTGGGGCGCGCAACTTTGTTTTTATATGAATCTTACTAGAGTAAGCACATTTCATCAAACAGTTGCAGAAACATTCCAGCTCCTTTTCACCAGCCAGTAGTGGAGTGCGTTTTCCTCAGTCCGCCTTGTTCAGCTCTAGATAGTCTGTTTTCTGTAGTTACCTTCGCAGGCAAAGGGGTGCTGCCTCCTGTAGGTATAAATTAATGGAAATTCCTTTCCGTGCCACCCAGTAAGACACTCCCCCCATCTTTTATCTCTCTCCCCATTTTTGTACTGGAAATTGAACCCAGGGGCACTTTACTACTGGTCTACATCTCAAGCCCCTTTACGCATTTTAAAATTTTTGAGGAGGGTGTGTGTGTGTGTGTGTGTGTGTGATGAGGACACATCTCACTAAAATGCCCTGGCTGACCTTGAACTTGAGATTCTCCCGCCTTAGCTTCCCAAGTAGTTAGGATTACAGGCATATGCCACCACGCCTGTCTCAAATCCTTTCTATTTATTTGAAGCAACATAAAGCAACAGTGACCAACACTCTGATTCAGCAGGATCATCAGGCTCACTTGGAAGACCATAGTCAGGCTCCCCATTTTAGAATTATTCCAGATGCCACTGGGTATGGATATTAGCATCACCTGGCTTTCCCTCTAAATTCAGAAACTAGTCCACCTTTTCTAGTTCATTAAGCCAAGTGTGGCAAGAAATGTTGGCAACCACATAGATGCCGCCCTGAATGACCAGCATGATGCCCAGGGCAAGATGGCTGTCTACCATCTTTCATGCTAGAGAGTATACTCTTACTCTAGTTTGTGTTTGACAGGGTAGTGAGAGAAGCACCTGGTTAGAATTTCCAACCCACCCCCCCCCACCGCCCCCAGCTCTCCTTTGCCTACATAGGTTCCAGTAGCCTAATTTGCTGAAGGCAGGCATGAGAGGGAAAATGGAAAAGTGAGAAATATGTGATTTGGGTCTCTTACAACCAATTGGGGTCTCTTCTCCCCATCCCAGCCTTTAAGCTGAACATTTTATTTAATAAGAACTACCCATCCTGGAAATTGCCACAGTGAGAATAGACATTGCCTGGCTGGGTGTGGTGGCCCATCCTGTAATCCTAGCAACTCTGGGGGATGAGGCAGGAAGATCACAAGTTCTAGGCCAGCCTGGGCAATTTAGTGAGACCTTGTGTTCTGTTTAAATTTGTGTGTGTGTGTGTGTGTGTTCGTTCCAGGGATTGAACCCAGGGGTGCTAAACCTCTGAGCTACATCTCCAACCTTTTTATTTTTTATTTTGAGATAGGATCTCACTAAGTTGCTTAGGGACTCTCTTAGTTGCTGAGGCTGGCCTTGAACTTGTGATCCTCCTGTCTCAACCCCACCACCCGCTGCCCCATGCTGCTGGGATTGCAAGCATGTGCCAGCACCCTCAGCTTGAAATTTTTATAAAAGGGCTGGGAATGTAGCTCAGTGGTTCAATCCCCAGCATAGGGTGGGGAGGAACATGAAAAAAAAAAAAGAATACAAACTGCCTACTTTATGTGTGTATGTGTGTGTGTGTGTGTGTGCGCGCGCTCCCTTGAGAGTTGAGCTTTAGTTGTCCTTTTATCTTTTTTAGTTGATCTTTTAAGAAATTCAATCTATGTTTTATCTGGGTGCAGTAGTGCACACCTGTAATCCCAGCAATTTAGGACGCTGAGGTGAGTGAAATACAAGTTCAAGGCCAGTCTGGGAAATTTAGTAAGAGCCCCATCTTAAAACAGAAAGTAAAAAAGGGCTGGAGATTTACTCAATGGTAGAATGTTGGTGGGATTGATGCCCAGTACCCACCCCGAATCCATTTTGTGTTTTGTTGTTGCTGCTACCTGTCAGTGACACAGGGCATAAAATGTCCATCAATGTCCCAAGTGGTTCCCCACTGCTGGGTACTCTTGGTTATAAAGGCAAGCAGCTTCCTTGCCTAATTGGATGTGTCTGAAGAATACAAATATGTGACATTGTCCACTTAGGACTCCAAACAATATGGCCTACATCCACAGTGCATAATGGGAATTACTGTGCCATACCTGGAAATACCTATATATTGCAATCAACTTCTAGTGGTACCCTCAAGGTGGAAATAGGTGGCCCATCTAGTCTATTTGTCAGGGCCAGTGAAGTAACCAGATTATGTGCTCTGGAGTTCTCTTTGCCACTCAACTATATGGAGTATCTAGGCACATTAGAAGGACTTCTTTGGCTTCACATTCTGGGATCACAAGTGCTTATTCTGGCCCTAGCCATAGACAAAATATCATATCCTATGTGATAGTGGCTGTGGCTTCTATTTGAGAGATCTGGCCAGCTGGTTGCTTCCATTGACATTCTTGACAAAGGGTCCTTTTCCATGGGCATCTCTCTTGGACGTGTGTCCCACTCAATCTATTGCCAGAGTCTCTCCAACTTCTATAGGATTTGGGACTTAACCAGTTATACTGCTTCCAGGCTAGCTCATTGGCTATTGCTCATGAGTCAGTGAAACCATAGTGAGGTTCACCGTGAGAGGTGTTTTCTCATACCAAGCACCACAGCCTAAATCTCTGCTATTGGGTAGAATTCCCTTTTCCATGCAAATTTTTAAACTGTTATTTCTGTGGCTGCACAGCAGCAGCTATTTTGTACATTAACTGGGCTGTCAGTTCTTAAGTCATGTCCAGGTTCTCAGGAGACTCAATGTACTTCAGACCCAAGAAACCCAAGATACTGGCAGTCTTTGGTCTTTGTCTCAGGGTTAGCCACACCTTTACCTTTTTTTTTTTTTTTCTAACTCAGGAGCACTCCACCACTGGTCACATCTCCAGCCCTATTTTGTATTTTATTTAGATAGGATCTCACTGAGTTGCTTGGTGCCTCCCAGTAACTGAGGCTGGCTTTGAACTCATGATTCTCCTGTCTCAGCTTTCCAAGATGCTGGGATTATAGGTCTGTACCACTGCACATGGCCTAGCCTGGCCTCTTTTTATGGAGGAAAGAGATTCCACAGATGCCTGGTTCATTCTTTTCTTGGAACACTTCCTCTTTAGTGAATAATGCTTGGTAAGCAATCTGGCATTGTGGCACACTCTTGGGAGGCTGAGGCAGGATGATCCAAGGTTGAGGCCAGCCTGGGCAATTTAGCAAGACCCTGTCTCAAAATAAATTAATTAATTAAAAGGACTGGTTTATCAGACAAGTGCCATGTGTCCTAAAACCCACAGATGCCTTTGCCTCCAGGTGATGTCCTTCTTCCACGGGTTCTAGTCTGTGTAGTTGTCAGTCATTGACACTTTTCATCCAAAAGCCTGGTGTTCAGGGCCCCACTCATAGGTGGTACCTTTTGGGTAACCATGTGTAGTGGGCTGAATACATCCTGTTGATAAAACCATCTCTCATGCTCAGACATGCCCATCGGATGTTTTACCTCCTTTGGTTTGCTGGAAGTTTTAAGGCCAGTTGTTTTGTTCTTTTTCTTTTTTTTCTTGGGAATTGTCCTCTGGGTATGGGTCCACATGGTGCCCAAGAACTTTCATGTCTGGCCTCTGTATCAGGTTAATTTTTCAGCTTTGGTCAGCCCATCCAATCTAAGGAAGTTTGTACAAATTAATTCTCTAACTGTATGATGTTATCAACATAGTCATACTAATATACTTCTGATGGGATCTCATATACTTCTCTATGTCTGGCCAGCTGGCCTATCAGTTGGTGGCAAATCATAGGGGAATGCAGGTACCTCTGTGGCAATACTATAAAGATGCATTGTTGGGCTAGGGTTGTGGGAGAGTGCCTGGCACCTGCAAGGCAATGGGTTTGATTCTCAGCACCACATAAAAATAAAGGAAGCATTCAATTTGATGTTGTTGTTTTTTTTTAAAAAGATGTGGGCTGGAGTTGTGGTCCAGTGGGAGAGTGCTCACCTAGCACATATGAGGCACTGGATTCGATCCTCAGCACCACATAAAAATGAGAAAATATATTGTGTGTCTACCTATAACTAAAAGAATATTTTTTAAAAAAATAACTTATTAAAAAAAAAGATTCGTTGTAACTCAAGCCAATGAGGGTAAAGTAGTTTTCATCTTCCACATGCAGTGGAATGATCAAAAAGGCATTAGTAGGAGCTGGGATTGTGGCTCAGTGGTAAAGCACTTACTGGGCATGTGTGAGGCCCTGGATTCAATTCCAAGCACCACATATAAATAAATAAATACAATAAAGGTCCATTAACAACTAAAAAAATATTTAAAAAAAAAACCAAAAAGGTATTAATAGCCTGTAATCCCAGTGACTCACATATCTGAGGCAAAAGAATTGCAAGTTCAAGGTCAGCCTCAACAGTTTAGTGAGACTGTCTTAAAATAAAAAATTAAAAGGGCTGTGGTAAAGATACTCTGGGTTCAATTTCCAGTACCGAAAAACAAAACAAAAATTGACATGAGTACTCTGCATACTAGGTGACTTCGGTCTGTACAATGAGCTCTGTGATATGAAATAATCCATAAGATGCCAAAGTCAGGGGCCTTTTGTACTGGCCACTCAGGCTCTCTCCACCCACTGTTCTTTATTGCTTTGCAGTAGCCACTTGGCTAGGTCTAGATGGTGAGCATTTGTTCCTGTCTAAATCCCACTCCAAGGACCTGGTCCTCCAACTTAGCCTGTTTGAGCAGTGGGGAAGGGATAGTGCTGAGAGTGGTGGGTCAAACAGTAGTCCCAACAGCACAAACCTCAGCTTGATGTCCCTCCTGTCAGTCCACAGGAAATGTTAAAGCTGGTCCAGTAAATAGCCCAAATCTTTAAGTCCCATAACCCTCCCAGAGCCCTGTGAGAAATAGAATATTCCTTCATAGGTAGAATCATCACTTGCCTCTTCAGGGACCACCTGATGTAACAGCCAGATCAATGTGTCCTTTTAGATGGTTTCTCCCCTATCTTGGTCTATAGTGCATTATCTGGGCCTTTCCCAAGGCTTCCATTGTGGGAAAGGTGTTGCTTGATAGCTGAATAGTTTTCTGAAAAATATCCCCAGGGTGTAAGAGAAGATTAATTTTCCCTCCACAGCCTGATATGTCAATTAAAATGTGTAGTCTGATGAGGATGACTATTTCATCATCTGGGCACTCATGATCTCCATTATGAATTCAGGCTGAGGTCACAGTGGCATAATAGTGGCAGCCTCCTCCAGTACTATTCAGATGATAGGAACTCATCTCAGATAGGCAACTATGTCATGACAACTATAAAGACCCAGTGCAACAAGCCCTGATTTTCTCTTTATCTTTTCCTCCTTCCTTTGTCATGATTGTGGCCAAAAATGGCCTGGAGCATGGGGTCAGTCCTAAAGTATCCACACAACTTCTGTTCCTTCCCATTCAGGAGATCTTTCGAGAACCCTCACTTGGATGATTCATACTTCTATAGTCAATTAGACTTTTCGCCAAATCTTTTGTTGCTCCTAGTAAAAGTGGATCTCAGTACATTTCTGAGCGACTAGTTGCCTTTGATCACTCTGTCCCTTGAGGGTAGCCCTCTTAAGATTTCAATGGAAAGTCTGGCCTGTCTTTTTTTCTCTTAGCTCTTTCAAATTCTGCTCTTCAGAGATTTTCAGGACTTTATAGACTCCCAACATACAGAGGTTCAAACTCTGGCAGATACAAGGAAGAGAGACCAAGACCAACTCTTACTGATGACCCAAATCAATGAACACCTTAGGGAAGACAATGGCTGCCTATCACTAACTGACCTTGGAAGCATTCTTTCCCTTGAAATTGTGGGTCATCTGGTCTTCATTTCTTCCACCACTCTCCATTCTCTTTAAAAATAAGATCATTTCCATCTTATCTGCTTTTTCCCAGCTGTTGCAATGGAGGGAGGGGCATAGCCCACAGAGACCTACCACAGCCTACCCAGAAGCAGTTCTTTAGTTCTGTTTTTTTAACCACTTCCATTGGAGAAATTATTTCTATTACTATTTTCACTTAATCACACTCCAACTTAATTTCCTTTTAAAAATTTTTTAATTCTACCTTTTCTTTTTAATTTTTTGTAGTTATAGATGGACAGAATGTCTTTGTTTATTTTTATGTGGTGCCGAGAATCGAACCCAGTGCCTCATGCATGCTAGGAAAGCACTCTACCACTGAGCTACAATCCCAGCGCATCCTTTTTAAAAATTTTTTTACAAATTTTTATTGGTGCATTATAACTGTACACAATGATGGGATTCCTCTTTTTTTTTTGGTGTTAGGGATTGAACTCAGGTCCTCATGAATTTTGGGAAAGTGCTGAACTACACCTCCAACCGTCAATTTCCTCTTTTTAAACAAATTACAGGGCTCTCTTTTATCTCTTTGAAAACTTATATTGTCCATTTTCCTAACTTCCTTGAGGGATGGCTATTTTACTTCATGGTTTATATTACTTGTTTTCTTGTATTATAAATCTTTCTCATTTTCTTTCTTTTTTTAGTTCAGCCCTATTACTTTACTTATTTATTACTTATGGTACAGAGTATTGAACTTGGGGATGCTCTACCACTGAGCCATATCCCCAGCCCTTTTTATTTTTTATTTTGAGCAGGTCTCACAAAGTTGCTGAGGCTAGCCTGGAACTTGCGATCCTTTTGCTTCAGCCTCTGGAGTTGCAGGGATTATAGGCATGTGCCGCCCCCCATACCTGGCCTACATTGTCTCAACCTTCACTGTTTCTACTGGGAATGTTTCAGATGACTACAGATTTCAGTGGAACCCCTCCCAGTAAGGGCTCCCCAATCTGCCATCCCATTGCTCAGGAATCTTTTTTTTTTTTAAGAGTTTAGTTGTCAATGGACCTTTATTTCATTTATTTATATGTATTGCTGAGACTCAAAACCCAGTGCCTCACACATGCTAGGCAAGTGCTTTACCACTGTGATACAACCCCAGCCCCAAGAAACTCTTGAGAGATGAACTCCTTAGAAAAGGCATTTCTTTCTCTTCAGCCACATCAGTCTCCTGGAGTGGAACCCTAACCTTCCCTCTCTTCCCAGCTCTTCTTGAACTGTATGTGACTGTTATACACATCCACAGTTTCAGTTACTCTCTAACATTTATAAGCTGATGACTTTCATATCTCTGTTGCCAGCCTTTACCTCCATCTGGGCTTTCAGACTGATCTGCATACTTTTTATCTCCACAGGCCCCTAAGCAAAACATCTCTGAACTCAACATCCTCCGTCCTCCCCACAGCACAGCTCCTCTTGTTGAGATCCTGTTTTGGGGAACAGTGCCACCATCTGGATCTAGCCAACGCATGTATAATACCCTCAGCTCTTACCCTCTGCCATGTCCCACATCCAGCTGCCACCAAATTATATCAGCTCTGCTCCATGAGTTCTGCCTATCCTCTTTCTTCTCACAGCCACTACAGAGGTCTTGCAGGCCTTCTAAGATGTGCCCTCCAGAGGACCACACATGCCAAGAGTACTGGATGGATAAAAGTGGTTTTATTATTTCTTCCTGGGAGAGGAAGCCCTGGCAAGAGCAGGGACACAGAGCCAACACAGGGCTGCATACTTTTCACAGCACAGCTGCTGGTGACTGGAGTGCAAGAACATGGAGAGCTGTTCAACAGTGTGAACGGGAGCTGCCGAGGAGATACACTCTTGCCTGAAGAAGCCACTGGCTTGAGAAGGGGGTCCCAGCCTCATCGATGCCGCTTTCGAATGCTCTGCAGCTCCTGGTAGATGGTGCTGAAGCTGGGCCGCTGCCCAGGCTCATAGGCCCAGCACTGCTCCATGAGCCTGAACACAGCATCAGGGCACAGCTCTGGGCAGGGCAGGCGACCCCCTGTGAGGACAGGCACAGCACACTAGGCATGAGGAAGGGTTCCTGGGGCAGCCTGTGAGCAACAGGAGCTGATGAAGATGTACTGTCCCTAAAGCCACTTTTGTTCAACAAAACCTCAAGAAACAGAGGTTGGATTTTTTTTTTTTAAGGTATTAAGGATTGAACCCACGGCCTCATGCATGTTAAGCAAGCATTCTATCACTGAGCTACATCCCCAGCCCTTTTAATGTTATTTTGAGACAGGATCTCACTAAGGTGATGAGGGTTTTGCTAAGCTGCTGAGGCTGGTTTCAAACTTGCCATCCTTCTGTCTCAGCCTCCCAGGTCACTGGGATTACAGGTATGCACCACCATGCCCAGCTGAGGCCTGTGTTCCCACTATGTGCTACTGTGTGATCTCTGCAAGCCTGTTTTTCTATCTACAAAAGGAACATATTAATCTCCACCTTATGTGTGGCAAGGAGTAAATGAAGTAACTTTTGGCCTAGTATTAACAGGTGCTCTGCTCAGTGGCAGCTCCGGGATTATTCTTATCCTGCCCCAGTGGGAAGGTTAGGAAGTTAAGGGAAGAAGAGGTGTCCTAGTGGAGCATGGGAAAGAGGGTGTGGCCCTAAGGTTGCTGTCACACACAGGCTTGCCTTACCCGTTTCCACAAACTCTCGTGTTTGCTGATTGCTGAGGTTGGGATAGGGCGAGGCCCCCAGGCTAAAGGTCTCCCAGAGCAAGATGCCAAAGCTCCACACATCACTCTCAGAGGAGTAGCGGCCTGCAGAGGAGGTGGGCAGCATGAGAGAGCTGTCCACATCCATAGAGTAAGATTCCACCCATGCCTAATCTTCAATGTTGCAAAGCAGGGCTGGAAAGGGCCAGATACCATAGTTAAGGGCCTCGGGTGCGGTCCACTTCACAGGGACTTGTCTGAGACCCCCTGAAGCTGCGTAGATTCCATCAGCTTCCTCTCGGGACATCCCAAAATCACTGATCTTCAGAACGTTCTTCTCTGTCACCAGGCAGTTTCGAGCAGCCAAGTCCCTGGGTGAAGCAGGGTCAGGGTCTCATTTAGCTAATGTTTCCTGCCTTACCTGGGCCAAGCCCTCCAAAGTCATGGATAGAAGCTGCTGCTTGTCCCAGGCTAGTCTATCAGGAGAGGCTGACTCCACCTCTGGAGCTGAAGCCTGATAACCAAGGGGTTCAGGGATGACAGCTCTTCCTGACTAGGGGCATCAGGGCTGTAGCCCACTCACCGGTGGATGCAACACTTGCTTTCCAAGTATTCCATGCCTGCAGCTGCATCCCCCACCATCTGCAGCAGAGTCTTCACCCTCAGGCGGGCTCCCTCTGTCCGCAAGAAGGTCAGAAAATCTCCTCCTGGAGGTGGGGGCGGCTATGAGCCTCCTGGGGGGGCAGCCACCTTGCCAGGCTGAGTTCCCCACCCTGGAGATTAGCAACCCTGCTCACCCTGCACAAGCTCCATGACAATGTAGATGGGCTGCTTCTGGGTGCAGACACCAATGAGACGCACAATGTTGGGGTGGCTGTACTGCTTCAGGATCCTGCAGGGCACTTCGGCTTAGGCACCATGTGGCCTGGGCCCACCTTCCATCTCCTCCAGAAACCCCAGGGAGGATGGGAGAAGGGCTGGAGAGAAAAGCTTAACCTCTGGAGGCCAACAGCCCTAGATGTGTAGCCTTGGCAGCCTCTACCTCTTGGCACTATGGGGGGTGCCACCCAACTGTGAGGGGGCAAGAGGATTAAATGACACCACAGAAGTCAAGCATTTTATGCCTGGCCATGCACAGGGGACACTTTCATATATGGAACCTCTGGTTGTCCTTATTTTGTCACCCACCTTGCTTCCTGCAGAAACTTGGCCTTGAGGTCAGGGGGGAGTGTCTCTCGACAAGACTTCACTGCCACCAGAGTATTATCAGCTCTCAGGCGTCCGCTGAATACTTCACCGAAGTTCCCCTGAAATGGTCTAGGGCTCCTACCAAGGCTTCCCTATGCCACTGTCCTTTCTCCACTCAGGGGGATACCCACCTTGTTCCTGCCCCCTCTACATTCAGCCCCCACATTCACAATTGCTCACTCTAGCTCTCTAGGAGTTTACTCCCTAGTTAGGGAACTGAGAGAGGATGGGCAGGAAAAGCCACCTGTGACATGCCACATTCTCCAAGAGAAATGACATGGAAAATTAAAAAAACACTTTCCTTTGTGTTTGAAAAACATTTTGATTTTTAGGAAAGTGACTTCCTTTCCAGGCAGATATTTTACAGTTCATATTAAAGAGTATCTTTCCACATATGCAAGAGGCCTCTGAGGAGGAGCTGGGGTGGAGGTGCCAATGACAGAGCTGTCTTCTGGGGAGTTTGGGGGTGGGTACTCTACTTCCTGGAGGACAGGGCATGGCAATGGTTAGGAAGCAGTGGGGCTGGAGAAAAAGAGCAAGCCAGGAGGGGGCGCTGGTAGAGCATCCTCCTAGTGGAGGCCCAACTTACCCGCCCAATCTGCTCGCCTAACACCAGGTCCTCATGGTTTAGTACCCACTTGTCCTGGGGAAAAGGAGTTAGAAAGTCAGAAATCAATGATGAGAGGGGATGCTGGGCTCTGGGAAGGACTGAACAGCTCTCCAACTGACACTATCTTTCATTTCTTGGAGCTTTAGTGTGTTGGTCTGTCTAGTACAATTGAATATCAGGATCATGCTCAGGTGACTCCAGGGAGCAGCCAGGTGCCTTCACCAAGTGAGCACCAGTCATCTTTGCACAGCCTTTGGAGTGGGAGTGGCCTTGACATTCCAAACCTAGAAATCTGGCCAAATTGTGGAGTGAGGGCTCCCTTCACATTCTGCTCGTAGACCAAAGACACAGCAGGTCCTTACTGCTCCTACTCTGGAGGGTCCTGACCCATGGTCAAGCCTTACCACAAGTAGCACAGCCAGGTTTGGCACAGGCTCACCTTAGGCACAGGCCTGTACAGGACAACACCGCTCTTCTTGGTGAGAGGCTGCCGGGAGCACAGCAGGTGGTCAATGAGTAATGGGATGCTGGGGAAGCCATCCCCTTCTAACCGGTACAGGTTCTGTGGAACAGAGTGACTGGGGTCAGCAGGTTCCATTGCTGAGGGGGCCTGAGTCTTGGCAGAAGGCAGGAAGAGCAGCAGGGGAGAAAGGGCCTGCCTGGGACAAGAGGCAGAGAGGCCTATGGAAAGGATATGAGCATGTGGGACACAACTCTGCTCCCCTCCTTAGTGGAGGATAATGCTTAAGCCTCTATTACATTGCAAAGACTTGGTCCTCTTGATAGTTCCTTCCAGCTCAGCTAGGGAGGCATCTAAGACATAGCAGCTACTCCCTACCCTCTAGAGGTTATCAGTCTCAAAATCATTCCACTGGGAAGGAAAAGGGAAGGCTCAGGTCCCAGCCTCACTCACGTCCAAGGACTGGATGATGAAGTGCCGGGGCTGGCCATCCCACAGCACTGAGAGCACATACTCCTGCTTGCCCTGGCTCTCCCGCACCAGAAAGTCCCCAGAGTGTGTCAGCAGCTCAGCCACCTCTGCCCGTGGAATGGCCCCATGGTACCATAGCTGCTCATGCAGGGGCTTCTGCACCTCTGGAACAAGCTGTAGCGGTGGAGGAAGCTGGGAAGGGGAGAAGCAAGTGGGGTCACTCAGCCAGCTTGCCAGGGAAAGCCACTGGGACAAAGGGTATCTCTCCCCCATCCAATAAGCTCTCAGTCCTTACAATCACAGGGAGTGGCACACAGAGCCATCTGTGGGCCCTTGGATCACTCTGGGGAAGAACTGGGATGGGAAGCCCAGACTAGCAGTCCCAAACCAAACTGGTGCCTTTTCCTCCAGGCCACAGAGGTCCCTGCCCACTCCTGGAGCAAGTAGAGCCCTGGGTTAACCAAAGCTGCTGGTCCCTGCAGTACACGGGGGGGGGGGGTGGTGGAAGGAGTACAGGGGTAGCAGGATTTGGGGGCATCAGCAGCCAGGACTCCTAAGGAAGACATGGACACCTCAAGCTGCTGGGCCTGCAGCTTGGCTTGGCCACACAGTGCTACCTGCAGCCTCTGCAGCACCTCCTGCAGTGCCTGCTTGCCTAAAACCCAGGAGGCTGAAGTAGAAAGATCACAAGTTCAAAGTCATTCTCAGAAATTTAGCAAGGCCCTAAACAACATAGTGAGAACTTGTCTCAAAATAAAAAATAAAGACAGGGCTGGGGTTGTGGCTCAGTGGTAGAGTGCTTGTCTAGCATGCATGAGACACCAGGTTCAATCCTCAGCACCACATAAAAATATTGTGTCCACCTAAAACTAAAAAATATTATAAAATAAAATAAAATAAAGACAGCTGGGATTCGGCTCAGGGGTAAGCACCCCTGGATTCAGATCACCAAGGAGGGAGCCTAGAGGAGTATGTCTGAGACCCCTGATCTGGCCTATCTCTTAGGACATACAGAGGTATGAACCAGGCTGACCGCCACTCACCGAGAACTTGGGGCGGAAGATTCCTGAGAAGTGGCTCTTGAGGATCTCCAGCGTAGGTGTCCTTCCCCCCTCTCGCTCCTGCTCCTGAGGCCAGGGACAGACGTCAGCAGGTGGCCAGGCTTGGGGAGGGGGAGGGCAAAAATGAGGAGCACAGCCCCCGTGGGCAGGCATGGCTGGCAGGCAAGGGCAATAGCAGGTAGCTCACCGAGGATGAGGTGGAATGGCGGTCATCTTGCAGGAGCAGCACGGCTGGGGGCTCGCCAGGGCCCAGCTGCTCCAGCTTGGTCTGCAGCAGCTCCTGCTGGGCCTGTAGCTTGGCTTGGCCACACAGTGCTACCTGCAGCCCCTGCAACGCCTCCTGCAGTGCCTGCTTCTTGCCTAGCAGCTGCACCCTGCAGGCAGAGGGTAGGTAGGAGGGTAGGACAGAGACATGGGCTCAGTCCCCAGCTGGAAGCAGCAGCAGGTAGGGTAGGCAGAACAGAGCATGGCCAGGAGCTGCTGCAGGGGGGCCTACTCACCGCTCCCGGGGGTGAGTGTTCTGCTCCTCACTCTGGAGCTCATGCTGCAGCTGACTGACCACCTCCTTTCGGTTCAGCACAGTCTCAGTGGCCACAGCCAGGTCATCTGTCACAGAGGTCAGTCTGTATCCACAAGAAGAGCAATGTTAGAGCCACACTTGCCACAAGCATCCCTACAGAGCCAAGCAAGCCTGGTTGCCTAGCCATAGCTCAGTATGGGCAGAGTTTCCTCCCCACCCTGACACACGGACACCCATGGTCTGTCAGGAGCCCGCCCTGGCCCAGAAGCCAAGCCACCACACACGTGTGTTGCACACTCTCCACAGTTAGCTCGTTCAGTTGCAGCTCCCCAGGCTCCAGCTGTTCACCCTCCTCAAGCAGCGACTCATCAAAGGTGACACAGGGTGGGATGTCAGGGGCAGACCTATGGGTGACATGACCCTGTCAGTGAACAGGCCAGTAGCCCTTGTGTCAAGCAGGTGCAAGGATGGGCTTACCCATACTGCCGTAGGAAGCCTTGGTACTCAGCCTCCGGCTGGATGCGGGCAACAGCTGCAGCCATCTCCCGGTGAATGGCGACCACCTCATCCTGCACCAGACTGCTAATCTCCAGGTATTCCTGTAGAATCTCCTTCCTGCCCCGGAGATGCAACCCCCAGTCAGGGAGACCTCAGGCTAGGAGAGGCAGGCGGTTCAGTCTAGGGCATTGGGTTTGGAGGCTGCGCTGGGATTGACTCCACCTCAGCTAATGGCAAATTATTTAACCTCTCCTTGATCTTCTACTTTCTGATGTGTGTGATGTACACACTGGCAGTTGCATTAAGGATCCAAAGTAATCCTGAATACAGATGTCTGGTACTTAGGAAGTACTCTGGCAGCCAGCTTAAAATTGGGACTCTGGGTCCCCAATAAATGTATAAGCCACAGCACCCCTGAACTCCAGCCTCATGTCTTCATCCACCTATCCAAAATGTCCCATTGAACACTGATCTCTCAGACACCCCAATTATACTCATTTAAAAATGAATTCCCAGTCCCCAAAACCTCTTCCTTCCATATCCTTCTCTACACAAGCTAATGGCAACTCTAAGCTCTAAGCTCAGTCCTTAGAGACAGGCTTGATTCCTCTATTTCACACTCTAATTCCAATCATAAGGAAATCCTACCACTCTACCTTCAAAATATACCCAGGACCTGACCACTTTTTCATCTCCATCGCTACCACCTTGGCCCAGTAGCCAAGATCTGTAGCTAGGATCCATGCAAGACACTCCTGTCTGACCTCTCTCCTCTGGTCTCACCCCTTAAAAGTCTATTCTTAACTCAGCAGCCACAGCAACTTTATAGAGCATGTCACTATGGTTTACCCAGAGCTGTTTACCTCACAGTGGCCTGCTGAACCCTCTCATTGAGCCCCCAACCTTTGGCTCCTCTAGTCCATGTCTGATTCTCCCCTCCCCTTGTTCTGCAGAAAGTCCACTGATTCTTTATTACCCTCTAAAGCTCTCCCACTATAGCACCTAATCACTCACTGACCCTCTTTCTGGAATAGTCTTTCTCCAGAGAGTCCCATGGTTCACTCCATATCTCTCTTAATTCTCTGTTGGGATGTCACCTCCTCATGATCTTTTTGTTTTCAGTGGTACTGGGGATTGAACCCAGGAGTGCTCTACCAATGAGCTAAATCCCTAACTTTTAACTTTTTATTTTGAAATAGTATCTGGGTAAGTTGCTCAGACTGGACTTGATGCTTCTGCCTTTCTTCATAGTCGCTGGAATTACAGAACATCACCATCTCAAAGAAGCCTTTTCAGAGCACTCTACTTAAAATTGCAGCTCCTCCCCTGCCCTCCTAACCCTCTTCCCTAAGTTTAGTTTTTTTCATAGCACTTATCACTCGTAACATACTTCCTATTTTATTTCTTCCCTCCCTCCCTTCACTAAAATGGAAGATTCTGAGGACAGATGTTTGTCTATATTTTTCTCTGCTACATTCCAGAGTGTAGAACAATGCTCAGAGAATTTAACTAAACCCTAGGACTCTTTCCTCTCTTGCTTTGCAGAAGGTTCACTGGCCCTTTGCTACCCTCTAAAGCTCTCTTGCTGCTGCAACTATACACTTGCTATAAGGGGCCCTAGAATAATGTAATTTGGATTAAGTCGACTGGCTAAGGACCCATCCTCACTCAATTACATGGTCCATGCTTTCACAGGATTGAATTTTCTAGGCCCTGCTTCTGGGCCTAGTAGTGGGTTTAGGACTGTTACAAGGATAGGGTGGGACTGCGGGCTTACAGGATGTGCACCATCTCCTCATGTAGGTCCTGCAGCGACTGCAGCAAGCTAGGCAGCATGAGCTGGTGGTGGTGCTGGTGGTGCAGCTGCGCAGCCCGCACACCAAGCACATAGCGGTTATGATGGGCAAAGAGTTTCCAAAGGCTGCGCACATACTTGTCTTTGGCCTTGTCACGGTCCTTGTCTGCAGGTGGGAGGGAGTGAGGTGTGGAGAAAAGTGTCAGCATAGGGGCTTAAGTAGTCCTCACTTTTGGGACACCCACAGGCAGGTGAGCACTGGTTTGGGATTCCCTCCCTGCCAGCACGGGAAGCCACAAACCTTTGCTGGCCTCTTGGTATTTACGCCTGGCCTGGGCACTGTCCCGGGCCAGGGCTCGATATTGGCTTTTCAGCTTCTCAATGTCCTGGTTGTGGGTCTGGGGAGAGAGGGATGGTCAAAATAAGGAGGAAGGTCCCTAAGCACAGGTGATTCCTTCTTGAGGTAAAGCCCTGGCAAGGTCCTGCCAATGAGTCAGGAAGCATATCTAGGCCCATCCTCCTGGAAGGGTCTGGAGACGTAAGGAAGCTGGCTGCAAGGTTTAGGGACAGAGCAGCTGAGTTAAAGACAGCCCACTACGGGAGGCAGACAGATGGCCTGGGCCTGTCCCTCTATACCTTAAGAATGCTATCCTGGAACTATATAGGTCCAGCTTCAGGAATATGCAGCCCATATAGTCATGTATGGCTCCATATGCAGATAGGTCTTGTGTGTGGTTCGCATGCACTCCTGTTCCCATATTGTAAAAAAAATTTTTTTTTGGTAGTGGGGATTGAACCCAGGGCTCGACAAGCACACTTCTACTGAGCTACATCCCCAGCCCTTTTAAATTTTGAGACAGGGACTCACTCAGTTGCCCAGGTTGGCCTTCAACTTTCACTCCTCCTGCCTCAGCCTCTTGAGTAGCTAGGGTTATAGATGTGCATTAACACACCATGCAATGTCATATTGAAATTCCCAATGATTTCTTAAAAGAGGCCCCACATTGTCATTTTGTACTGGGCTTGGCAAATTATGTTCCTGGCCAATAAGAACAATAGATGGCAACCGAGAGTGGAGTTCTCATCCCAGTTCTCCTGTTTAGATGCTGAGACACCTTGGACAAGCTCCATCCATCTTCTCTGAATCTCAGTTTCCCCATCTGGAACTGAGCTAAATGTATAAACTAGAGTATCTTTTCTCTTAAAGAGACAGAAAGTATTTCAGGCCTGTAAGCCATAAAGTCTCTGTAGCAATTATTCAATTCTGTCATTGTAGCTCTCTCTATAGTAGCCATAGATGATATGAAAACAAACAGGCATGGTTGTGCTCCAGTAAAACTTTATAAAATAGGGCAGACCCTAGTGTCTAATCCCAGCAACTCAGGAGGCAGAAGCAGGAAGACCCCAAGTTTTGAGGCCCAAATTTAAAAATGGTCAGGGGTGGTGGCACACTCCTATAATCCCAGTGGCTTGGACAGATGAGGCAGGAGGATCACGAGTTCAAAGCCAGCCTCAGGAATGGTGAGGCGCTAAGCAACTCAGTGAGACCCTGTCTCTGAATAAAATACAAAATAGGTCTAGGGATGTGGCTCAATCCCCAGTCTCCTCCCGCCACCAAAAAAAATTTCAAAACGGCTGGGGATTTTCCCGAGAAGGAGTGTGAGGCCAGGTTGGCCACCAGGGGCTGCTGTGGGTCTGTGGCAAAGCCAGGCTCTGTGCTGGCGCAAGAGGTGTGGTTCCAGTGACACAGTGAATACTTGGACTGAAGCACCCAGAGAAAGAGCAGCTCCCAATCATACAACCTACAATTAAGGAGCTGGTGGAATTAAGATCTAGGCAGGCCAATTTCAGCTGTGAGGGGGCCACTCTGCTGCCCTGTCTCTGGGGCCCTGAGAAAGAGTCCTAAGCTAAAAGCAAACAGAGAGACACTCATTCTTCTCACTGTCTCTGGGATCCATACAGGAGGCAGAGCACAGACCCTGGGCTCCACCTAGGTAGTGACATGCCTCACCCATCCTTGCATTCCCAGCACTATGGCTAGGAACAGACAACACATGGCCAGGCCAGCTGTGCTGCAGGCCAGCCCAAGTGAGGGGGCGGGGGTGGGGGTGGGGAGCTACAGCAAGGCTGGAGCATGCCATCCTGAGGCCAGGCCTGTGGTCAGGGACTTCCACTTCCCCAGTTAATCTAGGGGTTCTAGTTTAAAATCATTCCTTTTAGGCTCCACACTATGACAGAAATGACTGTCTGCTATGTACCCACCTTGGTGAGCTCCTGCTGCAGTTGCTGCCACTGCTCGCTGTAGGTCTTGCGCAGCTGCTGCCGTTCCCTGATCAGGAGGCTCAGCTTGCTCAGGGGCCCTGAGTTCAGATCTTCTGCATGCTGCCGTAGCACCCGGCTCAGACCTTCTGTCTGGCTGGTGATCTCTGCCCATGACTACGCACAGGATGGGGGAGGCAGGGAAGAGTAGACAATGGCTCCCAAGCCTGGGCCTGCCAAATCGCCAACTCCATCCCAGAGAGCTTTAGGAAAGGAAGGGGATGGGCAGGTGTAGCTAGCACCCACAGGAATCCCAGAAACCCACCTGGCTGACAGGGCTGTCAGGGCCGCTACTCCGGCTCTGGCCTCCGCTGTCCTGCAGGGACATGTGGTGAAGAAGTCCTGCATATTCCCTGTCACTCTTGACCCTCTGGGCCATCCACTTCCGCATGCCCTCCAACAGGCGAAGCTCTGCTTCCTGCATCTGCTGCACTGCCCCATGGCCCTGGGGGCTGCACAGCTCTGAGGAGAAGCCCATAGTGGTGTCCTAGGGACAGATAATAGGCCATCACTGGGGGCAAAGCAGCAGCTGGAGATGAAATGAGGGGACAAAGAGGCTGGGGACTACAAGATCAAAAGGGTTGCAGGGCCAGGAGGAGCTGCAAACAGGTAGAAGGTGGGTGGGGTCCTACCCTGCTGAAACAGCAATAGGTACAGGACAGTAGCCTGACCTTGGGCTGGCCTTCATTGCTTCCTATGCCCCCAGTCAAGCCCTAGTGCCAGAGGTCCCCTTTCCAATTGTGGAGCAGGAACCAGTCTGGCGCCAGGGCCATTCCTAGGTCCTTCCATCCAAAAACCAATTAGAGGCCCTCCACAGAGCCAAGCCTAGGAGGGCTGGAGCCTCAGGAGCCTCCTACAGGCTGGAGCCCTGTAACTGTGGCCGCCGGGCCCTTCCGCGGCCCCTACCCCCACCCAAATGGGTGTCAGGCTCTCAGGACGCCTGCCCGGCCCCTGCCCACTACCACCCTGCTTCCCGCCCCACGTCTGTGCGCGTCGTCGCCTGCTGGGCCGCTAGGCTGAAGTTACCGGCGCGGGTAGCTGCTCCTGGGGCGGCCGTGGACCGACTCAAGCCCCGCGCCGACCCCCGGCCAGTTCCTGATTCCGCGCTTCCTCCTCCCGCGGTTTCAGTTGGCCCAGGCCCCGGGGCGGGCCCGCGGAGGGGAAGGGGCGGGCGGCAGCGGCCTGCGGCCCGTTGCCCGCCCGCCCCCCCTGCTCTGTGCTGGGCCACAGCCTCCGGCCGCCGCTCGGCCACGGAAACGGAAGGGAGGGGGAGGCCGGGAAAGAATGGCCGTGTGGAGAGGGGCCTGCGCGGCACCCCCCAGGGCCCAGAACCGTCCCAGGAACGTGGAGAAGGGGCCTTCGGTGGAAGTGGGGATGGGTGAAGGGTGAGGCCCCTAGACAGGTGCTGGGCTGGGGAAATCCTTAGACGTAGGTCCTAGCAGGCCGCCAGGGTGACCCAGAAAAGGAACGGGGAAAACTAGTCCAGGCCCTCTCCACCCCACTGGATTCCCTAAGAACTCAGGCCAGCCTCCATTTGAATAAAATCTCCCGAGAAGCCCGTCAGGCACAGGTCCTGGCAGCAAGGTCTCCAATCCCTATCACTGGCAAGCATTTCTATTCTAAAGGAAACCTGGGACTGGCATACCTAGTCATTCCCCAACGGTCCAACGTTCTAGCTGGGGAATGGCTAGGTATATAGTTTTCCTTGTGGGACTCGGCACCCCACATACCAATGTCATCTTTGGGTTCAGTCAGACCCCACTTTAGGCCTCAGCCCTGTGGCTTTGTAGCTAGGTCACTTCAGGGGGAACACAGGCCCACCTATTCTCTACCCAGTTCAGCCCATATCAGTCACTTGCCCTACACCCTGGGGCTTGTCTCCAGCTTCCTCTTGGGGGTGGAGGAGGACAGGGCTGCCCTGGTGCATTTATCTGTTCCCTGCAGGAGGCCCTAAAGTCCCTGGCCTTCTGACACAGGCCTACCTACAGGCAGGCAGGCAGGCCATCAGTAGACCTAAATGGCCTCCAATCCAGATCCCATTTCCCCAGCCAGGACACAGCCAGTGATCCTGGGAAGAAATATATCACCACACCGGAGGACAGGCCTGATTTGCATAGTCTGCACGTTTAATCACTTTAAAACTTCTAACATTATCTCGTGTCCATTAAATAGAACCAACAATGCTGGGCCTGTTTAAATTACAAGGAAAAAAAAAATCACTGTGCACCAACCCAGTATCTTACAAAACCAGCCGGGCTGGCCACGAGGGTAGGGGGATGGGAGAGGAGGGGGCACCCCTGGGCAGGTGACTGGGTACCTGGAAGGGCTAGGGGAAAGAAAATGGGGCTCCCAAATGGGAGGGGACTGATTGTCCTAATGGAAGGGGTGCAAAAGGCACGTCAGAAGAGGTGGCTTAGGGGGGCATAACAGGTCAGTGCTTTCTCCGATAGGGCACAGTGTTGGAGGGGGCTTAGGTGCCACCACCTGCCCACCCCTGGCACTTGGAGAGCCAATGACCCATCAGCCCTTGGCACAAGCCCCATTTGAAACACAGATGTCAGCCTGCCCCTTCCACCCTGACCCCTTTTCCTAGAGCCCAACTGGCTGGCCTGTCTCTTTAAGACTTGGGGCTCAGCTACTTCTCACTCCTCAGCAACATGCTGCAGCCCCTACACCTCAGGAGCTGGGCAGCCAGGGGAAGAGCAGGGTGGACGTGGGTGTGAGAAGGTGAGTGTGAGAAGGTGGGTGTGGTCCAGCTGCTACCCCCATTAAAAATACAAAAAAAAAAAAAAAAATCAGCATCTAAAGTGAAATAATCACAAAGTGAAAATATATCCTCAAACAGCTCCTGAGATCCCCACAGGGGAAAGCAGCATTGGGTGGGAGGCGGAAGAGGCCGGCTGGGCCACCGTCCCTCCCCACCACCCACCCAGGGGCTCCGGGACTGTGAGTGCCAACAGCCCAGGCAGCTCCGGGCTCAGAAAACAGGGACTTGGGCCCTGGTGGGAGGGGAGGGTGTTGGGAGATAAGAGGGTGGTCAGGACACCAGCATGGGCTCCCCCCGCCCCAAGCTGCAGCCGTGGCCCATACCAGCCTGGCTCAGCCTGACAGCCAGCTGTTGTAGAGGCCTATAGCACAGAGGCAGGGGACACACACATGTGCACACCTGGAAGCGCCTGCCTCGCCTTGGTCCCTTCCTATGATTGCCACTTCTGCTGAGGCTCACCAGAGGAGCGGGACAGGATTGGGGATGCAAAAGCCCTTGGTGAGGTGACCTCTCCTTCAAATACCTCTTAGGCCAGCCTCCCTGCTGCCTGGATGGGGACCATTATTGCTTTAGAGGGACAGGGAAGGGGCAAGAGCTGCAGCCTGGGTAGTGAATCCCCAAAAGGACTGCCTCTCTTCACTCCGCAAGAACTCCAGCTGGGGCCTAGGCCTTGAAAAGCTGCCCTAAAGGTTTCACTCCTTTCTCCACATGGAGGGGTGCTGGGGGTGAGGTGAGGCCCTCCCCTGTCCCCAGCTGGTCCTGGGGCCCTACCTTGGGCAGCTAGGTGGGCCCAAGGATTGGATAGGAAGCAGTTTCTGCCCCTCTTGCCTCCCAGCTGGGGTCCAAACCCAGTCCCAAGATAAAAAAATACTTTGGTGAATTAAAAAGTGCCCAAGGAAGGGATTGGCTTGAAGGGGCGGGCAGTGGGCTCATCAAAGGGCGCTCTGGTCTTTGATAAAGGCGGTCCTCTCGCCCCGGCCCTCATCTTCTTCTGAGTCTGATGGGCACTCCTCCTGCCAGGCTTCAGGTGGGAGCCCCTTGTAGGAGATGAGGCCACGGTCCATGGTGTATACCTTCACCCCCCGAAAGCTGAAGCCTGAACGTAGTTGCAGGACCAGGAAGACAGTGACGAAGACCAGCACAATGAAGGCGCAGCTGAGGCCAGCCACCACCTCAGGCAGGTGAGAGGGCAACAGCCCAGCCTGCAGCCGTGGCTCTGCCTCCACCTCTGGGGACAGCCCTGGTGGTTGCTGCTGTTCAGGGGACTCGCGGCTGCTCTGGCTTTGCCTGGAGCACGTCTGCTCCACAGGGTCCAAGGAGGCATGGCTGGGGCAGCTGAGGCAGTCCGTGGGGGCTGGACCTTGGCATGTGGCACAGGAGGCATGGCAGGGGGCACACACACTGGCCCGGATGATTTCCATGTCGTTCTCAGTGCTATAGTGTGTATCAAGGACTTGGGGTGTGAAGCCTGGTGGGCAGTGCTGGACACAGCTTTTCTGGTGCAGGGAAAAGCCTTCCTCACACACTGCCAGCATAGAGAGAGAAAGGTAGTGTCAGCCAAATGGACCACAGCCACGAGCCACGTAAGCCCTCAGTCCCAGGTCCATGGCAGCCTGGTGAACCTAGACCTGCAGCCCCAAGCACAATTACCACAGTCCCTAGGATCCTCTAGGTCTTTTAAGACCCCTTATTCTCCTAGAGCAGGGCTTCAGGACAGGCACCCACTGTCCCTCACCTAACCCAGTGCATTGCTGGTCCCAATAGAACCCACTACTAACCAACACAGGCCTGGCTAGATGTGAGGGTCTTGCAGCCGCTGCTCTCAGGAGGTGTGGGGAGCCCCTCAGGGGCTGTGCCATATAGTACAAGAGTGAACTTGGTCAGTGTCCCTGTTAGAGAGAGGGGGAAGAAGCAAGGGTTAGAGGGCACTGGCATCACACCAGGTCCCTCCAGCTCTTTTCCTTGTTCCCCACCACTCAAGTATCCCCTATACCATAGTTGTTGGCTTCGCTGGTGTTTTCAATCTCCAGAACCCACTCGCCAGAAGGGTCCTCATCCCAAGAATGGGTTGTCATGAAAGCCCAGTCATTAAACCCATCTGCAGAGTAGTCATGTGGCCTGGAGGAGGGAGTTGAATATAGCCATTTGAGGGCCTTGGGGGATGCCAGGCCAGGTGACACCTAACAGACAAACATGGGCCAAACACCCTTCCCCCCATCCCAAACACCAATCCCGCCGGGCTGAAAATGCCTATTGGCTTGGCTGTTTCCCAGGGGGCCAAATGTTCTCAGCGAGGGGACTCTAGAGGGACAAAGGCACTTCATAAGGGAACACAACACTGATGTTAAATAGGTAGAAGCGAGGGATTCCTATGATATGAGGCAATCCCACAGGATAAAGCTGTCCCTCCCCAAATGCCAACAATGCCCTCAGTAGTATTCGATAGTGATTATTAGGGGTGTGGGTGAATGACTGAACGTGGGCTGTGAGGGAGAAGAGGGGATGGGCAGGGCGAGCAGGGTACAGGACAAGAACCTGGCAGCCAGGAGGGTGGAGCGGGTGCCCATGGGGCTGACCAGGTGGATGGCCAGGTCGCCACGGCGATTATAGGACAGGGTTAGCCGCGCCTGAGCATGCTCCAGCCGGGTGATATGGTTGGGCTCGCCCAGACATGCAGTCACAGTCTTGCGCACTTCTAGCCGTTTGCCAATGTCCCTGTGCAGAGAGTATAACGGTGGGGTGTCAATTTTGCCCAAAAAGACCAGGGGGCACCCCCTATAGCTTTCAGGCCCCACTTGCCTCCTCCCAGCCCAGGTCCAGTTCTCACTTGGGTTCAGTGAGGATGTCAATGATACACTTCCGCTGGGGGGCCACTGTTGTCCAGTTCTGGGCCAGGGCCACCATGGCACCTGCGTCCAATAACCCATAGCCATATGAGTGACTCACTGTGGGGACAAGTAAGGCAGGATCAGCAGGGAGGCAGAGAATGTCCTCCACTTACCTTGGAGTCCAGCTCCCCCTGGGCTGCCCTGCCCTCACCTTTCCGGCCCACACCATTGGTGGCCCAGTCATTAGCATTAAGATGGGCTGGCTTTGAGGTCTGAACCACCAGATGTTGCATGTCCCGCCAGGTGAGGTTCTTACTGCAAAGGAGGAAGGGAGAGGCCAGGATTCAATCTTTTTGGAGAAAAGCTGGATAGTAAATACTGCCCTGCATAGTACACTGAAACAAGGATGTTCCTCATCCACTTACTTGGCCTCTAGGGTGAGAGCAATGATGCCAGCTGCCAAGGGGGCAGAGGCCGAGGTGCCTGTGTGAGACTCTGTGCACTTCTGCCGCAAGTCAGTGGTCACCTGCCAGGAGACAAAAGCGTTCGGTTTTTGATGGGTACAGGGGGCTAGAAGGGCAACCTGCCTGCCTTCCTTCTGTCCACAGGCCCTGGATACTACCAATAGCATGGTGGGCCAGGGTGAAGAAACCTCAATTGCAACTGATGTCTTACTAACTTGCTATGGATAGACCAATACATGGCCCCTTCTGGACTTTAGTTTCCCAAGGAATAAGGAGGTTCACCAAGAGCTTGGAGAGCAATGCCTGTTTTTATGGAGACTCTACATGCCTAAAGGGCTTCACAGATAGCTTCACAGCTCTCAAGAGTCTTAGAGAGGTTCCGACTCACATTCCATGATGCCTGAATGGCTATCACCCAGCCACATGGGGATGAGAGGTAGAGAGGTCTAAAAGGTGACCCTGAGCAGAGCCAATAACAGCCTCACTTCCCCAGCTCCCTGCCCCATGCAAGACTCACAATCTGCTTCTCATTCTGATTGCCACTGCTGTAGGTGGTGGCCAATGTGGATGAGCAGGCCTCGCTGTACCAGGGCACATTGCCGAACTGTGTGGCACTGCTGATGGACAGCGTGTAGATACTGTTGGTGTAGCCGTCGCAGTTGCAGCTGTCATGTTCCCGGCCCCCATTCCCTGAGGCCCAGACAAAGATGGAGCCCAGCCCCCCGCGGCCCTGTGGACAAAGTGGGCTGGGGTCACTCAGGATAGGTACTTAGGGGAGATTCAGTTGAAGACACTGCTACAGACTGGGAAGGCTAGAGTCTCATTCTCCGGGAACTCTGGATCCAGATCCACCTCTCACATCCCCTGTGAGATCCCTGGTAGATAAGTATGTATACAAAATTTATCTCTGTGCACAAAATAAAAATAGACTAGAATAACTACCAAAATGCTCAGAGTGGTGATCTCCAGAGAGTAGTATTATGGGTGACTTTTATTTAACTTATGCTTTTTTTATCCTCCCTACTTTTATTCTTTTTAATAGGGCTGGGATCAAACCCAGGCCCTTGAACATGCAAAGCATGTGTTCTACTACTGTGTTACACCTCTAGCCCTTAATGTTTTAATAAAGACACTTGTGTACAATTAAAAATAAACACAGTAAATAAAAACAAAAGGAAGAGAGCTATGGAGAGAACCATGCTCAGCCAGCCCCAAGAGGCTAGGCCTGGTTTCCAGGCCTGAGCAAGGACCCCCACCTTACCTGACTAACCCCCCGGAAGAAGGCCTCCTCAGCAAGGCGGGCTGGCCCATCCACTGTCTTGCCATCATCCTCAGGGCCCCAGCTGGCACTGTAGATGTGGATGTGGTTGGGGTTCAGGCCCAGTGAGCGTGCCTCCACTGCATCTGTCACCTCACCATCCAGCATGCGCACCCCTGGCCATAGAAAGGATCAGAAGAAGGATGCTGTGTGGGCCCACTACCACTGGCCCCTCTGGGGATAAACCCAGTCCCACACCCCAGGGGAGGGGCAGGAGAGGAGCAGGGGAGGGTAGAGGTCAGTGCTGGGAAACCCTGAGCCCCTAACTATTGCCTTTCCAAGAAAAGACACAAGGAGAGGAAGAGGACAGTGCTTTCTGCCCCTAGCCTCTCATTCTGGATTAGAAAGATTCTCAGTTCTCAGAAGAGTGAGGTGATCAAGGCCTGCCATGTAAGGACTCAAGAGTGGGTTGTCAGGATTTAGACTCCTGCTAATAGACACCCACCCCACCCCACAGTACCACCAGCACTGGGAGTCCAGCTCTTTGAGTTACTAAGAACCCCTATGGTCAGAAGGATCCCCAGTGGGAATGAGGCACGTGTGGCCAAAAGGAAAACAAGCAGAGTACACTCCTACCAGAAGGGCCCTCCCACTTCTAATATGGGATAGAGGGACCAAGGCCTACCTCCAATACGGGCGTTGTAGGCCACGCCCACACCACAGACACCGTTGTTGGCCACTGCAGCCACTTCTCCTGCACACCGTGTACCATGCCTGCCAGGACCAAAAGCAGAGCATTAGCAGAATGGACACACCACAGCAGATGCAGAGAGGCCAGGGCAGCCTGAGCAGCAGGAAGGATCAACACACCCCTCTACCCATGATCACCATCCATGTGTATGCACAGACCCCTGCCACACACACTCCACTGGGCCTGTGGCCATCTCCAACTGGACCAGGACTGTGGCACTGGACTATGGCCCTCAGGCTCATGAGGCACAAGATGCCTTAGGCACCTAGGCTCAGCCCATGTCCTTGGTGAAAGAAAGGAGAAGGGAGACAGAGGTCAGGGACCTGCCGTTTCTTACCTATTGTCATTCATCTGTGTGTACCGAGGCTGGGGGTCAGGGTCCTGGTCATTGACATCAAAGCTGGCTCCAGGATCCTGGAAAGGATGTGGTCATTGTCAGGAGCAGTCTAATCAAATGGCAGAACATGAGGTCCCCTTGATACTCCTCAGCAGGGGTTACTGCCTCCCTCCCCCACCTCCTCACATAATTGCCTGCCAAGTCTGGGTGGTTCTTCTCAATGCCATCGTCCAGGATGGAGACCACGATGCCGTGCCCTGTGTAGCCCTGGGCCCAGGCCTCCTTCACATTCAGGTCCCGCTGAGTGACACCAGACTGTGAAGACACCCAACCTGATTATTTACAAGATGTGGTTGATTGTGTAAGGTTAGGACTAATTTGAAGAATCCCTTCACCACCCCAAAACCTCATTCTCCACTCATCCCAGCTCTAGAAGAGTCACCATTGATCTTATGGCCTCTGTGAAATGTTAAGGGCTCTGGAGGGATGTGGTGAGGAAAGATCACCCAGCAAAGGAAAGAAAAAGAATTAGAGAAAGTCTTAGACATATCTGGAGGGGTCAAGTCCCCCAGAGGCCACATACCAGGTACCATTGCTGGGGAAACTTGGGATCTGTGGGCTCCTGGTACACATCCCGCTTGGACCTTCGCTTTGCCACCTGTTGTTCTAGCCACAGCACCTGGGAGGAAGCAAGGGAGAGATGATATAGCTTGGGTGAGGGGAGGAAGCAAGAGGAGCTCCTGACAGTGAGAAGGGTAGGGTGGCAACAAGAGGGGCTATGGTCATACTCACTTGAGGCTCCCTCTGCAGTCGGCTGTGCCGTAAGCGGTGAGGTGACAGGGACCGCTTTGTTACTGCTCGATGCCAGAAGTGGTAATAGTCGCCGAAGATCTGTAATAGATCAGGGTAACTGAGATGGGCTTTCAGTCCCTAGGGGCTTGGGGTAGACAATGGCTGGAAGGGGAGGCTCACAACAGCATCTGCTTCCTGCCCAGGACCCTGCAAGAACAAGCAGAGGACTTTGCCCTCACTGGATATGCTGATTGAGCAACCTATGCCAAAAGCCCACAGGTAGGACAAGCCACTGCTTCTATCCCACTGGCCACCCAGAACTTGCTTACTACCTAGGTACCCTGAGAAGATAAGCCCAATTGTTTCAGTCCTCTGGTGTCAGAATCACTGTTCTCACTGTCTTCACCCCCAGGCAATGTCCTATGCCTAGGCCAGCAGGCCAGGACACACCTACCTGGCCCAGGTTGTGGAACCCATGTTTTCGTGCCACGCTATCAGCCACAGCTAGGCCTCCAGGAATGTGCACAGCCCACGTGTTGGTGAAGACCTTCTGGCCACAGGCATTAGCTGTCAGCAGCACCAAGACTCCTGCTGCTGCTACCACCCATAGCAACCAGGGCCTTAGCTCCATGGGGCGGCAGGAGGCTGGAACCCCAGAGCTCCCGTCTCCTTGGCCTGGTCACAGGGCTTTAGCTTCCACGTGCTTGCTCACTGCCTGTGGCCCGGGGCTGACTGGTGGGGGCATGGAGCCGAGATGGGCAGGGCTGTGGAGGAGAATGAGGGCTGCAGGCTCTGAGAGGAATAGGGGAAAAGGGGGAAAGAGTCAGTCCCTCCTCAGCCACATGCCTAAGGCTGCCCTTTCTACCCCATGGCTCAATCTGGGCCTAAAAGAGGCTCTGGGAAACCAGGGGTAGTGACATATACCTGTAATTAAAGCTACTTGAGAGGCTGAGGCAGGAGGATTCCAAGTTTGAGGCAAGCCTCGGCAACTTAGGAAGACACTATCTCTCAAAAAATAAAAATATCTGGAGGTATAGCTCAGTGGTAAAGCACACCTGGGTTCAGTCCCTAGTACAAGAAAGAGGGTGTGGGTGCTAGTGGAGGAGAAAGGAGTTAAACCAAAAAACCCCTGAAGAAATCTACCCCTCCAAGGTCAGTGTAATAAACTGACACATGAACCACCCTATACACACACATCTCTTTCTTTTTTTTTTAATATTTATTTTTTAGTTGTAACTGGACACAATACCTTTATTTTATTTATTTATTTTTACGTGGTGCTGAGGGTAGAACCCAGCTCCTTGTACTTGCTAGGCGAGCGCTCTATCTCTGAGCCCCAGCTCCATCCCCACATACATCTCCTTCTTTCGCAACCAGGGAACAGAAGTGGGATGAAGAAAGAATATCAAGTTTTGAGTTCCTTTTTTTCCTCAAAATCAGAAACAACAAATAAAAATTCACCAAAATCAAAGTAAAAAAGATACACTATAAAGCAGTATGTACACACAATCTTATTTTGTTTTTTTAAAAAAACTATTTATACATGCATATTTATACATAACCCAAAACAAAATCTGGAAGGACACATGCCAAAATGTTAACAATGGTTCTCTCAAGATGAAGACAATTTCAAGTAACTGGTATTTCCTTCTTTGTATCATTGTATATTATCAACAATAGCGAGGTGTATTTTATAAAGGAATAAAAATGTTGGCTTTTTAAAGGTTTTTAAATGAACAGAGTCTACCAAACTCACTAGAGTTTCCTGGTTCAGCAAAACAGATTCAGCCCGAGGGAGTTACTCACAAAGCCCACAGTTCCTGGGAGGAAAAATGGTCAACCCAAGTTGGGATGGAGCCTGGGAGGACATGCTTGAAGCACAGGAGATCCCCCAGGCTTCATCTCCCTCTAGGGCTGAGATGGCAGCCATCTGCAAAGTCAGGGTGCCCAGGCTCTTTTTACTGTTTCCTGGGGAACTCGGGGGCTTCCCAGCCCTGCCTTGCCTGGGGGCTCCCAGCCACCCCCTTGCTTGCTCCAGGCCCACCACCTTGTGTAATCAGAGCTGGGCAGCCAGGGCAAACACTGGCTGCGGAGCCAGGAGCGCCAAGGTGAGGCTGAATCAATAGTCCATGTGTTGTTTTTCCTCCTTCAGCAAACAGACAGCAGGACCTCTGTGCCTGGGGCCACATAACTGTCCCCAAACAGGGACCCTGACTAACCAGAAGCCAAGCTCCTGGGGTGGGCAGCAGTTAGGGTAGTCTCAGTTGGGCTGCTGGGGGTACCCTGTCTCAGTGCCAAGCTCCTTGAGTCACTTTTGTGCCTGCTCACAGGGCCCCATGCCCCTACCATACCCTTGGCCCAGCCCCAAAGGAGGCCATAATGCCAGATGGCAAATGAAGGTACCCCAGCTCACACAGGCCCTGGGGAGCTGGGCAGGCAGGCTAGACACTGGGAACCCCTTGTTTCTTCAGGGGCTGTCACAGCCACAACCAGCCTTTCTGGCTGCTGTAGTCCCACCAGGCAGGCTGGGGGCGGGGGGGGGGGGGGGGGACGACTCCACATAATTCCTGGAGTATTTTCAGTTTACACCAAAATAACCTGACAGCTGATGGCAGGAGACATCTACAATGCAGCTTCTCCACACCCCTGATGGGCAGAGCCCACAGGGCTCCATGATAAGCCTGGGAGCCACAGCTCCATTAAGCTTTGGGCAGCTGAAGCATGTCCCAGTCCCTGGGAGTGGAGGGACCCTGAGGCCCCATTTAAAAGAATGTGGGGCCAGGCTCAGTGGCACATGCCTGTAATCCCAGCAACTCAGGGGGCTGAGGCAAGAGAATCACAAATTTGAGGTGAGCCTCAACAATTTAGCCAGAAACTATCTCAAAATATTTAAAAAGAAAAGGACTGGGGATGTGTCTCAGGGGTAAAGTACCTCTGTGTTCAATCTCTAAAACTAAAAATAAAATTTACATAAAAATAAAAGGATATGGGGCCCAGGGGGCACAGCCATATGGGAACTGGGTCTCTTCCTCCCCCGACCTGGGAGGGGGGGTATACTAGGGATTGAACCCAAATATACTCTACCACTGAGCTATATCCCTAGCCTATTTTATTTTTTGAGACAGAATCTTGTGAAGTTGCCAAGGCCGGCTTTATACTTGTGATCCTCATGCTTCAGCCTTCCAAGTAGCTGAGATCTTCTCCACTTCTTGCCACACAGCTGCCTCTTGGATCCAGATGTCATGTAAAGAGACACTGACCACAGTGCTATGGGCCTTCAAATCTAAGGCTGAATTCATCTGGGTCTAGCCCAGATTCCAGCACACTGTAGATGGAGCTGCAGCTGCTTGGTGTTAAAGATGATTAACCAACTATCTAATTACCTTGCAGCACTCAGAAAGAAAGCAGGCTTCAGGCACAACTAAACAGACTCCAAGAAAGAGAGCCTACCAATCTTCTACCTAGCGCCCTCAGCCATAGTAAGGTATCCTTATGGCTTTGAGAGCCACAAAGACCTGCAGACAGTTCTGTCTTATCATCCAGGACACAGGAAGGACCCCCCCCAACCCACACACACAAAGAGCAGGAGCTGAGAACAGTGAATGAATGGGCTTCTCCCCACCCCCATCTTAGATTCTGACTCACCCTCTGAGTCCCAGTGGTCTTAAACTCTGAGGCTTGCTGTATTTCTGTCCCCTAGTGATGGGTCTCACATGGACCTGAGCTCCAGGATTGACCAGAGAGAGATGTGGGTGCTCGTTCTGACTGTTGTTCTTGGGCAGAGCCCATTTCTCCAGTCTCAGACTTTCCCAACACAGATGGTTACCCCACTGCACCTGAACTGCACCTACCTCAGGTTGGGCTGCTGTTTTCCAGGCACTGGAGGTCTGGTTCCCACACAACCACAGAGCAAGCCACTGAGGGCCACTGGAAAATCCAATCAGATCTCTCTTTCCATCAAAGACTCCAGCCAGGTCCTGTTACAGGCACTGGGAGGCTCCCAAGAAATTCTGATTACTAGTTCCTGCTCAGCTAGTATTTGCTGTGTGATCTTATACAAGTCACTTCCTCTGTCTGGGCCTCAGTTTCCTTGGTGGTAAAAACTGTTAGACCAGCGGTTTTCAAACTTTTTTTAAAGCCACAGAATCCTCTATTAAAAAAAAAAAAATAAAATCTTATGTGGAAGCCTAGTATACGTAATAGTAAACTTAGCTAGGGCTGCTCTGCTTAAGTTGGGGCAAGCTTGACTACTCTCCTATGCTGTGTCCACACCTGGCCAGAAGCTGCCCAGCCCTCATTAAGAGCACATCACCTGGATTCCCCTCACATCCCAACACTCTCAAGTAGATGAGGGTCTGCCCCCGCGGGGAAAAGGGGTGTGGGTGATGGGAAAGCAGGTACTGACCAGACAAGTGATTGCCGTCAGACCTGTATGGGAATTGGGCCGCCCCTTGGTCTAGCCACCCCACGGGGACAGCAGGGGCCTCCACCAGGCCTCGGGAGGAAGCAGAACCTGGAACCTACCTGAGCCGGCCTGCCAGCATCCCCGAATCCCGCACCTGAGTGCTCCCACCACACAGGTGTGCGGACTGAGGCAAGGCTCCAGCGTGAATGATCTCCTCTACCTCACGAATTGCCGCTCCGCTCCTCCCCTCTCCCGGCGGGACGCAGGCCCTCCCCAGCCGCAGAGTGGGCGAGCCGGCGGCGGCCCCGGAGGACGGCGGGGAGGCGGGAGCACCCAGCGCCTCCGGAATTCTCTCTCCCCATCCCGCCCCCAGCAGAGGCCCCGCAGGCGCTTCCTGGGGTCAGAGGGCTCGCCCCGGCCCCAAGCGGAAAAGTACCGGCACGGGCAGGGACCAGGGCCGGGGCCCGGGCGCTCAGGTGGGCTACGGAGCGCCCTTCCTGGTCCCCGTGGCTCCACCTCCGGACCGGCCCCAGAGCCAGTTCCCAAAGCCGGGCGGGCAGCAAGGGCCCGGGTCAGGGCTACCCCGACACCAGCGCCCTCGATTCTTCCCCGCCGGGGCGCCCGGGCCGCGGAGCTCGCTCTCCTGGGGCAGAGCGGCCCGGCCTGAACGGCTCCCCGCGGGCCCGGCACCGCGGCGCGCTGCCTCCCTGGGCCCCGGGCCCCGCGCCCTCACTGCTTACCCTGGGGAGCCCGGGCGGGGAAACTTTTCCAGGCGAGCGCCGCGGCGGCTCAGGCGCCCCTCGGCCGAGCGGAGAGCCCGGCGGCGGGGGCCTGGGCTCGGCGCGGTCCCCGCGCCAGCAGCAGCGTCACGGTGCGGAGGCGGGGAGGCGCGGCGGCGCGGCCTCGGCCCGGCCGGCGACCAGGGCAGGGCTCGGCCTCGCTCCGGCTCGGGCGGGGGCAGCGGCCGGGCCGCGGCGGCGCGGCTTGTTTACTCGGGCCGCTGTCACGGCGGCGGCGGCGGCCCGGGCTCCTCCTCCTCCGCCGCCGCGCCCCTCCCCCTCGCGGCGCCACCTCCGCGCTCCCCCGGCCGCCGCCGCCGCCGCCGCTGTCGCTGCCGGCCCGCCGCGCAGCCCAGCCCATGCAGCGCATGCAGCCCAGCCCGGGCCCGCGTTCGGAGTGCGAGCGCCGCGCGACCCTGCACGCCTGGCCCTGCGGCCTTCTGGGGCGCCCGCTGCCTCTGGCTCCCGGTAGGGGCAGGTAGGACGTGGGGCCGGTGATCCCAAAGCCCTCACGGTCGCCAGCGCGCCCCCCCTAGGCCTCATAGTCCCCGTTTCTGCCCCCGGGTTCGGCTCTTCGTACCGCGAGCTCCCTGGGCAGCTGGTTGTGGACACCCGAACTCGGAACCCTCTTGAGGGGATGGGAAGGGAAGGGTCTGGGGAGTCATTCTGAACCCAGCCTCGGCGGGACTCTGGGAAGCTGGCGTTCTCCCCACCTCCACCCCCACCCCAGCCCTTCCCCGCTTCCCCAGCTCTTCCTGAGTCCTGAGTTTGGGCATGACTGGGTGAAGGGGCCTGGGATGGCAGACCTGGGGCATGCCACTTGAAGGTCCTGTCTCCCAGCGGCAAGACAAACCTCGTGGCCTGTTAGAGGAGTCACGATTTTATTTGCTTGTGTTTGCACAGGTGGATACATAAGCAGAAGTAACCCATCTTTTAATTCCCCCCACACACACACACACCAATGACATGCCAGGCACTTGGCCAGTGATATAAGATTATCTCTTCCTTAGGTATATTATTAATCCACATAATCCTTTCTCAGACTGATGTTATTAATCCCATTTTACTGATAAGGAAACTGAGGTGTACAAAGTTTAAATAATTTGCCCTAAATCCCACAACTAGCAGGCCTTGGATCCTGGAAGAGACCTGGGGTTTTAGTGAGCCTGAATCCAAGCTACTTGAAATATACCAGCTGAAGCCTCTCCCTCCCTGGGTTCCTGCCCTAAAAAAGTCTGTGCTACTTGGCTGAGGTGGACACTGCTTGAGCTGAGAAAGAGGGAAAATGTGGCCAAGAGCTTCCCAGGCTGGGTTATTCCAAGGTCGTGGAGCAGCCTCTGCCCATCCCTTCCTGCTCCCTGTGAGATAACCTGGCAGCAAAGTGCTATCCTGTCACCTCCTTCACAAAGGTTCCTGGATAATGATAAAAACAAATGCCACAGAGTGCTTACCCGGAGCCAGGCACCATTCTAAGCCAGTTCCATGTATTAACTCTTCTCACCACAAACCTCATGAGATAGGTAAGGTACTGTTTTCCTTCAGGAGCTTGTATTTAATTTTATTTTGAGGTAGGGTATTGCTAAATTGCCCAGGCTAGCTGGAACTGCGATTTGCCTCCCCAGTAGCTGCCCAAGTAGCTGGGATTACATGCATGTATCCCCTTCACAATGTTTTTTTGTTTTATTTTTGTGGTAATGGGGATTGAACCAAGGGCCAAGCAAATGCTCTACCATCAAGCTACATTCAAGCTCTTCTTCTTATTTTGAGACAAGGTCTTGTGTAATTGCACAGGCTTGCCCTGTTCTTGCAATTCTCCTGCCTCAGCCTCCCAAGCAGCTGGGACTATAGTCACATACTCCCGTGTCCTGTTTCCATTAGGAGCCTTTTATGCATCATGAACTACATTTGACAGAGGAGGAAACAGTCCCAGAGAAGTTAAATAATATTCTTAAAATCACTCATGTGAAAGATCAACCAGCGAACTGGAGTTCAAGTCCCTGTGGCACTGTTTTGTATTGTGCCACCTTAACTCCTCAGAGCCCCCATATCCCTCTGTAAAATAAGAGATAATATTCAATTAATGGATTTAGGTGCTTTTGGGATACCCTTACAAACACGACAGAAAATTTAAGAATGTAGGGGTCCTCAGAGCTAGGAGATAAGTTGGTAAATCCATAAATCTGTTTGACTCCCAGTTTGGGGACTTCCCACCCACAAGGAGTCAAAACTTCTAGGGGCAACCTTGGGGTAGCCCCTACCATCACCAGCCACAGTTGGAAGAACAATACTCCTATAGTGAGACTGAGGCAGGAAGTGAGTCACAGTTCTTCCTCAGGCTATGAGCAAGAGAACCCCATTGAGGGGAAATAGGGACAGGGATGGCCCCACCTCACGTGGGAGTCCCCCAGTGCCCGCCCTTTGTGTTCTGTGGCCTAGAAGAAAGGTCAGCCTAGAAAGAAAGCACTACAGGCTACCTCAGTTGCCCTATCCATCTGGAAGTTGGTCCCAGGCAAGCTGCTGTGGGTTTTTGGAGAAGGAAGGACCAAAAGGCTGCCACTCAGACAGGGGCTATGCAGCTTCCCCATTTCTTCTGCCAGCTTGTTCTTCCAATCATGCCTTTGGCATAAAGATAGAATTCATTAAACTGTGTTGCTCAAAGGTGCATCATTAGGGGGCGGGAAGAGGAGGTATTGAGCAGGTAAGCACCTGCCCTGCTTCACCCAAAGCCTGTCCACTCTGGTCCTTCTCACATTCTGGGGTTTCCCAGAAGATTATATTTTGCAACAATTCTCCCTAGAAAAGATTTGGAAGCCACTCTCTGAGATACCTCTGGAGAGAATCAGCTGCCCCAGCTGAGAACTTCTGCCTTTATCTCTTTGAAGCAGGTATGGTTCTCTTTATCTCTCATAGCTGATTGATCTGAGGCCTCAGGGCCTAAGAAGCTAAGCTGTCTCTAAAGCTCAGGACTTGTGACTTGGGGCTTTAGGAGCCCAAGGTCCTCTTTGGTGAGGCATTATAAGTTTTATACTACAGTTAGTAGTTAGTAGGAGTGACAGTAGGAGCCTGGAGATAGGAAAAGCAGGGTCTGCCTAATAGGGAAATCCTGGGGGCCAGGAGGGGCTGGAAAAGGGTTCCCACTTTCCAGGCAGGGATCTGGGAGTAAGGGTCCAGCAGCCAGATCTCTCTCTATCTTTGAATTTGCAGCTAATGCATGAGACTCCTTAGTAACTACAGGGTAATCACAGTTCTAAATTCCCCAGTTCCATTGTCCCCTTGTAGTGCTCTGGGAGTCCCTATTTCTCAAACCACTTCCCTGCCTCATACACCTCAAATAAAGCCTTCAGCAGCAGCACCCATGCCTAATTTTAATCAAAATGTACACAACATCCATGTTTGTATAGAAGGGTACACAACAAAATTTAACTGGTGCATCTTCTGAAAGGATGAAACCTGAAAGCTTTTCATTTTCTTTTTTGCTTACCTGCATTTTCAGGAGTGTGTGCAATAGCTCTTCTAATGTTATGGTAAAAGCTTCAAGTCAGGCAGAATTGAATAAAGCATGTCCGCGCTTCACCATCTAGCTCCAGAACACCTGGGATCCATCCTATTGCTGCTGCTTCCCCTGTTGACTGCTGGTGCCACAGTCAAGCTCCTCTTCTGTCACAAGGCATAGCCCTTCCAGTTCTGGCTAAACCACTTTGGGAAAACCTCCTTTATATGACAGGCAAACAGGGTGCCTGTGAGTGAGAGGGAGGAGCTGGAGACTAGAAGTGAGTTGGTGGTGAAATATCTGGTCATGCTGGGACTGGATCCCAACATGGCCAGCCCTTCTCATTTTCTCATTTATTGGGGTGGGTCTACATTTACCTTTCACCATCTGGCTCTACCACATCCTAGACACTCATTGATTTAATGGCTTCCTTTGGCCAGCTCTATGTCTTCTGCCTTGTTTTCAATACCTAGCCAGTGCTACCCACAATCAATCACCTAATAACTGCTTTGGGCACAGTCTCTTCGGTCAGATAGAAATTCATTCATCACCAGCTGAATGTTGGATCCTGGTACCTCGATCCCTTAGGGCTTGTCCTCAGGAATCCAGAGGCTGCCTCTGGTAGAATTGAAAGGAGGTATGAGACTCACCTGAATCTTCCTGAATCTGGGAACTCCATGATCTTGAGTTTCAACAAACCTGCTGCCCTTCCTTAGCCCATTTGATCCAGAAACATATGCAATGATCGTAGCTTCTTATTGAGTTTTCCAATTGGTTTGTCAGCTGGAATATGGTTTCTCAATCTCAACTCTTGATATCTTGAGTTGTGGGGACTGTCCATGCATTGTAGGATGTTCTCCAAACACTCCCTGGTCTCCAAACACTAAATGCCAGTAGCACCCCCATTCCTATTACATCCAAAAAGCTTCCCAAACATGCCAAATCACTTCCAATGACAAAATCACTCCCAATTAAAAACTGCTCATTCATATTGGGGAATAGGAATGTCACAGGTTGGCAGTTAATGTGTCAGGGTTGGAGGCAGTGGAGTTATAGGCTGGCTGGGAATTGTGCACCAAGACAGCTCCCAAGCCCAAAACTGCCTAATATGGTAGTATGACAAACGGGGCCACTTAGTGTTCAGGACAAAAAATCGTATGCATCTTCCTGACATCTGAGGACATCATTTTCACAATGTTGATGATAATGCAGAATCGGTGTGTGTACCTGCAGTCCCAACACTCGGAAAACTGAAGCAGAAGAGCCTCAAGAGACACAGTCTGCTTGCACAACAGACAGAGATCCCTGTCTTAAGGAGAACAAAAACAACAAACAAACAAAAAAGAATGCAAAGCGCAGTGGTGGTGCCTGTAATCACAGCTACTCAGGAGGCTGAGGGAGGAGGTTAGTTGAGCAACTTAGAATCTATCTCAAAATAAAAAGGACTAGGGATGTAACTCAGTGACAGAGCACTTGCTTAGCACATGAGAGACCATGAGTTCAATCCCCAGTACTGCAAATAAATAAAAGAATAAAATAAAAAAGGGTGCTCTGTTTGCAAAGGTGAGGAAGTCGGTGAGACATGTTAGTATTGACTATATTCAGAGAGTAGATCCATGGCTGCTTGGGAAAGGGGGATAGGGAGGAGTGAGAGGAAATTTGGGATTATGGATATGATCATTATCTTGACTGTGGTGATGGTTTCATGGCTGTGTACTTACGTCAAAACATATCAAGTTGTATACTTTATGTGCAGTTTATAGTGTGTCAATTAAAACTCAATAAAACTTTTTTAAAAGTGTTTAATTGTTTGAAGTTTCTTTTTAAACTCTTTTTAAATTTTATTTATATATATATATATATATATATATATATATATATATATTTTTTTTTTTTTTTTTTAGTTATTGGCGGACACAGCATCTTTGTATGTGGTGCTGAGGATTGAACCCCGGGCCATATGCATGCCAGGCGAGCCCGCTATGCTATGGCTTGAGCCACATCCCCAGCCCCAATTGTTTGAAGTTTTATACCTTTATTTTATTTATTTATTTTTGTGTGGTGCTGAGGATCGAACTCAGGGCTTCGCTCGTGCTAGAGGAGTGCCTCTACCACTGAGCCACAATCCCAAGCCCCTTGTTTGAAGTTTTAGTGCTTAAAGGACATTATTTTGAAAATTCACTCATGTAATTATCCCGTTTTTTTTTTTTTCTTTCTTTCTTTCTTTTCCTTTTTCTTTTAGAGGATTGAACCCAGGGTGCTTTGTCACTGAGCTACATCCCCAGTCCTTTTTCTTTTTCATTTTGAGACAGGGTCTTGCTAAGTTGCTTAGGGCCTTGCTAAATTGCTGAGGCTGCCCTCTAACCTGTAATCTTCCTGTCTCAGCCTCCCACGTCACTGGGATTTTTACAGGCATGTGCCACTGTGTCTGGCTGTGAGTAGCCCATTTCTTGATTGTGTTCTATAAGTGAAGGGTCACTAGAGTACTTAAAAAGAAAATAATCATGGGGGCTGGAGTTGTAGCTCAGTGGTACGGCACTTGCCTTGCATGTGTGAGGCACTGGGTTTGATCCTCAGCACCACATAAAAATAAATAAATAAAATAAAGGTATTGTATCCACCTACAACTTAAAAAAAAAAAAAATGATCGTGGATACAGGCTTGACCTAAGAAAGGAAGCAAAAGAACGGCAACAACAGTTGGCTCCAAAGTCGCTCTGAGAAACCAGCCAGTCCTCAGTTTAGGAAAGCATAGGAGAGTCTTTCCGTTGGATGATGCTATCAAACCAACAAGTCTGGAACAGTATTATCAGGGGCTTGAGAAAATAAAATAACAAATATGATGCTAGTTGCCAAGGAAAGAACAGAGGATTCTGGAAATCACAGGCTCCTCCACTGACTTTAATCCCTAAAACAAACATCACTGGGGAAAAAAAAAATCAGTTAATACCCCATGGAGGTGGGCGGACACTCTCTCTCAATGGGGCATGGTGCACCTGGGAAGTAGGACACACCTCTGGGAGCCTGGTGCCATGTGCCAACCTGTTCATAGATTGTAGGTTCATGCCTGAGGGCTACAGTTGGCAGGAGGGGATGCCTGAGATGCCCAAAAGGGAGAGCTATGAGTAGCAAACAATGAGGGGCCCTCACTGGGGTCCAGATGCTTCTTAGTTGATGAAGACCTCCACTGAGGTTCTTGGGAGCCCCCAGGCAAGGCAGGGGAGCAAGGAGAAATGTTGTAATAGGGATAAATTATATGTGGAAACAAACTTGTGAAAGGTTGAGTGTGCACCAGGTATTCGTTAATTTCTCTAGTATTGATTGAGCACCTACTGAATACAAGACCTTTTCCAGTGTCCAGTTTCTAAAGAACTTCAGATATCCCAAGTACTATGGAATACAGTAATAAAGAGGGGAATGAGAGCTGGGGTTGTAGCTCGGTGGTAGAGCATTTGCCTCCTACATGTGAGACACTGGGTTCGATCCTCAGCACCACATAAATAAATAAAGGTATTGTATCCATCTACAACTAAAAATATTAAAAAAAAAAAAAAAAAAAGGTAATGTGGCTGGGCATGGTGATGCCTGCCTGTAATCCCAGTGACTCAAAAGGCTGAGGCAGGAGAATTGAAAGTTCAAGGCCAACCTGGGTGACTTAGATCCTGTCTCGAAATAAAAGGGCTGGAACTTTAGCTTAGTGACACAGCGCTTGCCTAGCATGCATCCAGAAGGCCCTGGGTTCAATCCCCAGCACTGCAAAAAAAGAAAAAAGAAAAAGAAAGAAAAAAGGTGGGGGTTGATGTGGGGGTTCATGGGGAGGGGGAGGGGAGGTCTATTGTCCCTGGGGTATTAGGGAAGGCCTCTGGGAGGAAGTGATCTTTTGAGTCAAGGCTCAAGAAAGAGGATGGGGTAAAGATCTGGAGGAAAGGCCTCCCAGATGGAGGAAAAAGCAAGAATACAACTCAGGGGTGAACTCATGCATTTAAGGAACAGACATTTCTTGGAACACTGTAGGAGGGAAAGAGTAGAAAGAGAGGAGATAGGGGGTAGAAAGGAGCTAGATCATGGAGCACTTGGCAGATTGGGCCTTGATGTCAAATTAATTCCCACAGCAATGGGCAGTTTTGGAGAATTTTACTAATTAACCTTTTTGTATGTGTGATGCTTGGGACTGAACCCACGGCCCCACGTGTGCTAGGCAAATGTTCTACCACTGAGCCACATCCCCAGTCTTTTTTATCTTTCATTTTGAGACAGGTCTCACTAACTTGCCTAGGCTGGCCTTGGACCTCCTGAGCAGCTGAAATTATAGGCCTGGACCACCTCGGCCAGCTAATTTATCCTTTTTAAAGGTCTTTCTGTTTATAGTGGGAAGAAAAAATATATGGGGAAGAGTGGGAATCCACAGCAGCCCGACACAGGTAACCCTCCCAATGTTACACATGGTGAGGGTGGGGACTTTTACAAACCAGTAAGCAGGTGTAGGGGCACTGAGCACCCCTGGGAAGGATGGTCACAGAGGGTCCATACATTCAGCCTGGGAAGAGGGGATTTCAGCAGAACAATAGCTGGCAGGGGGTAACCAGGCCTGGGATCCCACAACCTAACCACTTCAACCGTTCAGTTGCTTCTCCCTAAACCGCACCCCTATGGGCATCTTTAGCAGGAGACTTGGCAACCAAGGGATGCTTTCAGATAGCAGCAAAAACCCACAGAGCACTTATTGGTTCATCCCTGTTGGGCACCGTGCTTAATACTTTACCATGATTGCCTCATTTACAACTCACAACAACCGTCGAGGCAGGCACACAGTGTTATTACTCCCATTTCACAGATTTGGAAAGTGAGTCCTAGACAGCTTGCTAAGAATCAGTTAGGAAAAGAAAGACTCAAGATTTGAGCAGAGGAGTATGAATGGAAGCCCACATGCTTAAACAACTCTGCTTTCTGCCTCTATAAGAGGGTTGAGCTGTGACTGAATCAGACACATTCACTCAGGCACTGTGATGTGGGAGGCACAGCTGTGATTCACACTTGACTTTTTCTTGGAAAAGTCTTGTTCACCTGAATTCTCATAGTAGTACATATATATATATATTAGTTGTAGTTGGATATAATAACTTTTTTAAAAATTTGTATGTGCTAGGCAAACACTCTACTGCTGAGCCATAACCCCAGACCACATGTTAGTTAGTTTTTTGATATCATTTGTGACAATCACTGAACTGCCCTCCTCTGTACCCCACCTCCCTAAACCTGGCAGGAGACAGTACAGTGTGCTGGTCACTAGCTCAGCTCTGAATTCAAATTCAGCTCTGAAATGCTCTAGAATACCCTTGCGAAAATGACTTAACTTCCCAGGGCCTCAATTTCCTCATCTGTAAAATGGGGTACAAACAGCACCCAGCTCATCAGGTGACACCTGTAAAGTGCTTAGCCCAGTGCCAGGACAGCAACAATGGCTGCTGCAGCTATGCTCCATTCTTCTTCCTCTGAGGTAGGAGAGCTTTCCGGGTTGGCTGCCCAAGGAGGCTTCTCTGACCTTCCTACTTTGGCCTAACCCAGGCTTTTGTGGGAGGATCTCTGTCCTTATGCAGCTCTTCTTAGAGAGCTCTTCTTTTCCTCAGCAGGAGAGCTGCCAATCTCCTCTCCTGGCTGCCTAAGTTTGGTGCAACCTTTCAGTGTCGCCTGGTTCCTGGATGGCCCATGGGGTGGCTGTGCCCTCGTGGTCATTTTGCAAGCCACTTGCTCCTTTGCCCCTTTACCCCTGAAGAAAGAGATCAACAAATAGTTCTCCCAGGCAGTACTGTACCGTTCAACTTGTTCACATTATGACACAGAACATATAGACAGGCCACGGGGGCACTGGATGAGGCTGTTGTGGCTGGTGGGGCCTTGTTGACAGCTGCCACCCAGGCCCTGGTGTCTGTTTGGAGTGGAATGAATCCATTTCAGGGGTTTGGGATGTAGCTGAGTGGTAGAGCACTTACCTAGCATGTGCAAGGCCCAGGGTTCAATCTCCAACACCACACCACACCCCCCCACACAGATACCTACTCTTTTTTTTTTTCAGGGGGAAGGTAGTGGGGATTGAATCCAGGGGCACTTTACCACTGAGTTATATTCCCAGCCCTCTCTATTTTTTTACTTTGAGACATGGTCTTGCTAAGTTGCTTAGGACCTTGCTAAATTGCTGAGTCTGTCCTTGAATTTGTAATCTTCCTGTCTCAGCCTTTCAGCCTCCAGCCTCACATTTATTCTTATACACTCCCTTTTTAACAATAGATGACATAGTATAATTGTTTTTTTTCCACTTAGCAATACATCTACATCAGAGAAAAATACATAATAAATGCAAACAGGGCTGATGGTGTAGCATAGTGGTAGAGTGCTTGCCCAGTATGTGTGAGGTCCCAGGTTCAGTCCCTCCATACCCAGAAAAATAAAAAGTAACATTATCAGTGTGTGTGTGTGTGTGTGTGTGTGTGTGTGTGTGTATGTGTGTGTGTGTTGCTAGAAATTGAACCCAGAGGTGCTCTGCCCCTGAGCTAAATCCCCAGCCCTTGCTTTAATATTTTATTCTGAGACAGGGGCTCACTAAGTTGCCCAGGCTGGCCTCCAGTTTGCAATCCTCCTACCTCAGCCTCCCATGTTGTTGGGATTATAGGCGTGTGCCACTGTACCCAGCAATAATATCAGTTTAATGGGAAGATGATGTTGTTTGTCTAAAACCAAATGCTGCTTGCAGCAAGATGGAACCGACCATATAAGAGCAGATATCTCCTGACTTTGTCATGCCTGTGGATGCTGCCATGTGCTGGGAATGACTCAGTTCTCCCTGACTTTTTTTTTTTTTATGTATTTGAATTACTGCAATACTTCTATTTGCACAGTGGGCTGTTACATCATTTGGCCTTCACTTGGCTTCAACGCATCATTTACGCATTAAATCCGCCTCTGTTCTTTTCTTGTTAGCCAGCAGCAATTAAAAAGGACTGCTTGATGCCAACACAATCATAAACACAAATGCAAACTTGGGCAGTGAAATCCTGTGTCAACAGTAAATTGTAAGGTGGTCATGCTGACAGGAATGATAATGGAAATAATTGTAGTGGCTAACTTGCCAAGTGCTGGCACTAGGCTTAGTGCTTTACATGCAGGGTTTTCTTCAGTCCTCCCCATATCCCTATAAAGTAAATTCTACCCGTTTTACAGATTAGAACATTTAGTCTAACAGGGTACAGTGATGCATACCTGTAATCCAAGTAATTTAGGAAGCTGAGGCAGGAGGATTTCAAGTTCAAGGCCAGCTTGGACAATTTAGCAAGACCTTGTCTCAAAATAAAAATAAAAAGGGCTGGGAGTGTGACTCAGTAGCAAAGTGCTTGCTTAGCATGTATCAAGCCATAAACAAACAAAGGTACATTTAGTCTAAGAAGGATTAAATAACTGACTCAAGGTCACTGGGCTAGAAAATGATAAAACTGAAATTTGAATCTGTGGCTGCCTGTCTTCAGGGACTACTAGGAACCAGTGGCAGTGACAGGGACCAGAGTATGCTGTGTGCCATCAGTTTCTGGCCATAAATGCTCACCTGGGCCAGGCCCTGCTGGGCTGGGCCAGGCATATTTAAAGCCTAAGGCAGAGGGTAGAAGGGGAGTGGGGTGGTCATAGTCCCTGTTGGGGCCTAGACTCCATAGGAACCTTCTTCTTGGAGAGTCCCAGAAGAAAATGTGCCAAGCCTGGCCATGTGACCACAATTCCTCTCACCTAATATCAAGGTGAACAAACACTCTCATGCCAAAACATCACTTAGAAGATAATGGTCTATGTCCGTGACTGTAACAATGACACTCTGTCAGGTCCTGGCAAACGACTAAGGGTTCTGAGTGTTCCTGGCACCTGGGGTTGGGTGTGTGGCTCAGTGCTAAAGGGTTTGCCTAGCACATGCAAGGGAAAGGTCCTGGGTTCAACCCAGTACTGAAGGAAAAAAAAGAAAAGGGAAGAAAGCACAAACTTATGGCCATTCTCTCAGCTCCAATCCCAGAAGGGAGGCAGAGCAGTGGGGCAGTCTTGGAGCCCCTGAGCCATCATCCTATCCCAGCACCCCTGCAGATCAGTCAAGCCTCTTGCCCCAAATAGTAATTTGGCTACAATTTTCCTAGATCAATAAAATTGATTGTAAAAACTAAGTTCCCAGAGCAATGGCCCATGCCTGTAATCCCTGGGACTCAAGAGATTGAGGCAAGAGGATTACAAATTCAAGGCCAGCCTGGGCAATTTAGCCAGACCCTGTCTCAAAATAAAAAATAAATAAAATAAAAAGGGCTCAGGATGTAGCTCTGTGGTGGGGCTGCTCTGAGTTCAATCCTCAGTACTGGAAAACAAATAAATGAACAAGCACCACCAAAAAAACCAAAAGTAAACTCCCGTCTTTGGCTCCAGGAGACGTTCAGGCACTGTTAGAGCTCAGATAAGGGGTCCCATTCTGCAGTTCCCAGTGTACTGTCACTTGCCCCCCCCTCAACACTTCCTCACCTCAGTTCCCCACAACCTTCCACCTGGCTCCATGTGCTTTTTCTCCATCCCTCAAATACACACCTGCCTCAGAGCCTTTGCCTAGACTTCTCTCTGTCACATCCAGATGCCTTATCCCCAAGCCTTTTTTTTTTTTAATTATTTTTTAACATTTATTTTTTAGTTTTCGGCGGACACAACATCTTTGTTTGCATGTGGTGCTGAGGATCGAACCTGGGCTGCATGCATGCCAGGCGAACCACATCCTCAGCCCTTATCCCCAAGTCTTTCAGAGACTTTTCTCAAATACCACTTTTGATGACTACTGTATGTCAAAATGCATGCACAGCACCCCCTACCCCACTTCCTGTCTTTGTTTTCTGCCAGAGCACTTTTCACCATTGGACATGCTCTTTTCTCATTTGTTTATGTATTGTCTTTTTTTCCCCACTTAGAATGTCACATCTTCTTGGGCAGGAAGGCAGCAGGGATTTCTGTCTGTTTTGCCTGATGCTCTATCTCCAATGGTTCAAAAAATACCTGGCATAAGTAGGTGCTTCGTCAATATTTGTCAAATAAATTATCTCACTGTAGAACACTTGATTCCACATAAAATGACAAAGAGGAAATAAAAGATGCTTAGAATCTCCTTCTCTTCCAAATGAGCTCCCTGCCTCTCCAGGCCTTCACGTAGAAGCGCAACAGACTTTTGGGAAGGGGTTTTGAAAAACACTGGGTAAGAGGTGGGATTTTATGGCCTCCAATTTTCCTGCTTTTTAAAAATATTTATTTTTCAGTTGTAGTTGGACGTATCACCTTTATTTTATTTATTTATTTTTATGTGGTGCTGAAGATCAAACCCGGGGCCTTTCATGTGCTAGACGAGAGCTCTATTGCTGAGCCACAATCCCAGCCCTCCAATTTTCCTGCTTTTAAGAAAATTCTGTGAGCTTGCAAAACACTCCTCCTTCACTGGGAATTTTGGAAACACTGACCAATTCTTCCAGCACAGGGTTTCTCCCTTGTTGCTCTGCACTAAGTGGGGAGTCTTGAAAGGCAGAAGGCTTGGGAAACAGGGTGGAGTGGAATCATCTGTCAGAGCCAAACAAGACTATCCCAGAAGGAAATAGAGCAGATACCTGCTCAGGACTTAGCAAAACAGTGACATAGTTGGGGTAAAGCCAGGCTGCACACTCATTGGCATGATCTGAGGAGGTCATGATCTCAGGCAGTCCCCATTTCCTCAGATGGGTCCCCCTCTATTTGCCACAATGTCTGGAATTCCACCATTAGAGACAGTTAGGTTTCCACTTTTAAAATGCACTCTTGGAGCTGTGGGTGTAGTTCAGTGGTAGAAGGCTTGCTTAGCCTGGGAGGCCCTGGGTTTGATCCCCAGCACCCCAAAACAAACAAATAAACAAAAACAAAATGCACGCCTGGGAAGGTCAGGTATTCTGCTATTGCAGTCATATGAACCAGGTTTGAATTTGCATGCCATCTCTGACTGGGTCAGGAGTGGGTGTGGGTTTTGGTAATGGGGGCATTTAGAAGCAGGGGTACTGCCAGGAAAGGAAACAGCCTGAGACTCTTCTTTATGACAGGATCCTCTGAATCAAAGGTCTTAAGACAAGAGTTGTGACCTCATGGATTAACCCCAGTGCAGGCCCTGGAACTGCTATCTGGGACAGGAAGTGGCTAGGAAAAGCACAAAGCATGCAAAATCCCCTTCCCACAACTACAACATTTTCCCCAGGGTCCATTTTCACCGAAATGGGTTACTGGGACACCACACTGAAAGGGAGCATTGGGGAACTCCTCAAGGTCCACTTGTGACAGGCCACTTGTTGATCATGATTAAGGCAAATACACAGAACACATACCACCCCTTCTGGGTCCCACCCCATGGCAGACATTGCTAACCATCACCACACAGCTGTGGAGCTCTTTCCCCCAAAGTGTTCCTTACAATCACAGCTAATCTATCAAAATTCACCCATGAAGGGAAACATAATGGCTGATGCTGATTGAAGAGCCCGCCCTGAGTGTGGGGATCAAGTAGGTCTTCACTATCCCTGTCCTTCAGGAACCACGGGGTTAAGATTCCACAGAAAAGACCAACTGGGACTCAGGGAGGGTGTGAGACCTGGGAAAACAGGGAGGGAGGTCTGGCTCACTATCACCTGGTCCTGGATGGGTGATCCAAGAGGCAGAGCACATATGTGTACCCCCATGTCACATGCCCAGGGGAAGACACCATTCTAGTCCCACATGTGAACAAGTACAGTGTGAAGTCCCAGGATGCTTGAATAACCTTATAAGATCTGGACTTTCTGAGCTCCATGAGTCAGTTTGGCAGCAGGATACAGATATTGGGAAGCCTGGATCTCAGATGTGACTTATAACTCTTCATGTTCATTTGAACCTTTGCCCTGGGGCCTAGTTCAGGACAGACTCTTCAGTGCCAGAAATGGTGTCTTCCTCCACTGGACATGTGGGGGCTTGGGGACACGTGTGTGCCATCTCTTAGATCAACCACACAGGTATAAACCACCAAGCCTGGGCTGGATGTGGGAAGACCAGTGCCACGGAGAAAGGTAGCCAGGCCTGGATCACGCAGGACAAGCTTTCCTTAGAATGGTTCTCTCTCTGGACAGGTCATCTCCTTGGTCTCCACCTTCCTTTGTGATCTATCACTAAGGAAGCTGGCCTGTGGCTTAATTTTGATGAGCCTCGGTTTTTTCATCCATTAAATGGGGATAATGATACCTCCCCTGTCAAGATGTCACAAGAATGGGATGAACTAATTCTATAAAATACCTGGCACGGTGCCCTACACATAGCAGGTGGTCAGATAGGACAACTGGCATGATGACCTGGCCTGGGGACTTTTCCAGCTATAAGAGCCCAGCCTGAACCCCTTCCTTGCTGTGAGGAACCATGTCCTGCGGCCTCTGTAGTCACCAGAACTGAAATAGGTGGGTCAAGCTTGGAGGGCAAGAGAATCAGTTTTTATTGAATTTGGAGAAGAGCAAGGGGAATGAGAAGGCGTTCTTCGGGCTGGGGATGTGGCTCAAGCGGGTAGTGCGCTCGCCTGGTATGCGTGTGGCCTGGGTTCGATCCTCAGCACCACATACAAACAAAGATGTTGTGTCCGCTGAAAACTAAAAAATAAATATTAGAAAATTATCTCTCTCTGTCTCTCTCTCTAAAAAAAAAAAATAAAAATCATTAAAAAAAAAAAAAAAGAGAGAGAGAGAAAGGTTTCTTGCTCTGAGGAGCAGCCTAGAAATTTCCAAACAGTTGCCTGCTGGTACCTATATTCTCTGTGGCCTCCCTTTTTGTGGATATTACTATGGGGGTGATAAGCTGAGTCCCCTCTCATCCACTAAGAGGACTCCCAGTGTTGTCTGGAACTGGGGTGGGCAGATCAGTGACAGTCCTGCTTGGAAACCAGGAGAGAAGTGTAACCGTGCCCACTCTGACTTCCCCAGGGCCATTCCTAGTCATCACTCCATTGTGCCCATCTATATCACAGTGGGGAGGGGAAAAGGCCTGGGGTGGGAAGGAGGTGGGTTGGATTTACTTGGTTTATATTGTTTTAAAACAAAAAAGTGGTCCCTAGTGTATAATTAAAAGAAGCGATTGGTGATAAATTATACAAATGGAGTTTGTATACACAAAAAGAAAAAGACCAGAAAGAAACAGACCAAGAGACATTCTCACGGTGGTTGTTACTTTGTTAAAGGCTTGTGGCTGGACTTTTACTTTCTTCTTTGTGCCTTTCAAACTTTTGATGAGTGACCACAATTTGCATTTTAAAATATCAGAATAACACAATAAAATGATGGAGGTAGTGGCTGGGAACTGAACCCAGGGACTTGCATAAGCTAGGTGAGTACTCTACCATGAGCTACACCCTCAGCCGCAATAAACAACCTTGAAACAGGAGTGAATGAAGCATCAGGTTTGGGCTCTGGACACGAACAGGGGTAGACTTCCTTCACTTGCCCCCACGGGTGATGACTCTCCAGCTTAGATGACGTCAGGTCCACTTCTCAGAATGGGGACATCTAATTCTCTGCCCTTCAGACTCAGAAACACCTCTCTCTTGTCTGGGTGTCAGATCCAGATCTTCTCTGTGCTCCAGCCCCAGTGGTGACAGGGTCCTGTGGGTCATCTTGCTGGCTCCCTGGAAGGAGCTGTGGTTTAGGCCCACAACCTCGGCAGGGAGGGAGGGGCTGATTCCCTTCCCGGAACTGGGCCAGGCGGAAGTGGTGATAAGCAACAGTGACGTTTCCCCCACATCCTTTTACCTGCCTTACTGTGTCTGCTGCTGAGTCAGGGTCCTTTTGGGGACTGATAGCGGGATGTCAGGATGTGACATGACTCACTCACTGGACAGTCCCTAAGGGCTAGGCAGTCTTGAGGGAAGGGCAATAGGTCAGAGAAACATCACCACAAGCAGAGATAGTCTGTCCCTGCAAGCAGCCTCCCCTTGGTCCCTGGATCAGTTCTTTGCATGATCTCTCAGACCTTGGACACAGCGCTATGGTCTCCCAGTGTCCCTTAGGACACCCCAGGAATCAGCCTGAGCACATCCCCACACTGACCCAGAGCAGTCTTGTGAGGCGGACTTTGCAGAGGCTGAGGGTGGTACCCTGACCAACCATAGCCCTGCCTTTTCCCATCATCACCTCAAGGCCTTCTCTGACAGAGGCTGGAGAGCTTTGTAGGTTTTCAATGGGAGATGCTCTGGACATTTGGGTGGGGACAATTTTTTTTTTTTGGTAATATTTGTTTTTTAGTTGTAGATGGGCACAATACCTTTATTTATTTTTATATGGTGCTGAGGATTGAACCCAGTGCCTCATGTGTGCTAGGCAGGCACTCTACCACTGAGCCACAACCCCAGCTCTGGGTGGTTCATGTGAGACTGAGACTGTTTCCTAGAGTATCTATTCATATTTGACAGATAAAGACACTTAGTCTTTTTCATACACATACTCACACAAACACACACACTTATACATATATGTGTATGATTTCTTTTTTGTTTTTATTTTTTGGTGGTACTCCAGGGGATTGAACCCAGGGGTGTTCTACTGAGCTATATCCCCAGCCCTTTTTGTTTTCAGTTTGAGGCAAAGTCTCACTAAGTTGCCCAGGCTGGCCTCAAATCTGGGATCCTCCTGCATCATCCTACTGAGTTGCTGGGATCACAGGCATGTGCCACCATGCCTGACTGAATCATAAATTTAAAAGACTTGGCTGGGGGCCCAGCTTAGTACTAGAGCACATGCTTAGCATACATAAGGCCCTGGGTTTGATTCCTTGCACACACACACACACACAAAAAAAAAAAATCAAATACTTTTTCAAGGTTCCTCAGTAAGGTTGGAGCTAAAACTTGAATATAAATCTGGCTGGGTGTGGTGGTTCATGCCTGTAATCCCAGCTCCCTGGGAGGCTGAGGCAGGAGGATAGCAAGTTTAGGAGACCTGTCTCAAAATAAAAAATAAAAAGGACTGGAGATGAAGTTCATTGGTATAGTGCCCCTGAGTTCAATACTCAGTACCTGAACCCAAAAAAAGACTGTATAAACCTCTTTCTCTAACAAGATAAGAAATATGAATATGTTTACACATGGGATAATTTACAGAAGTGGTGTTAAAATATCCTGCACAGAATATATAGGACTATTAGATTGTAATAAGAAATATAAATTCAATAATTTAATTGAATTAATAAATAGGAACTTTAATTTATTTTAGGTATTAGGGATTGAACCCAGGGGCATTTAACTCCTGAGCCACATCTCCAGCCCTTTTTATTTTCTTATTTATTTTAATTAATTTGTGTTGCTGGGGGGATTGTACCAGGGCCTTATGCATGCAAGGCAAGCACTCTACCAACTGAGCTCCATTCCCAGGTCTCATTAAATTGTTTAGGGCCTCACTAAGTTGCTGAGGCTGGCTTTGAACTCACCATATTCTTACCTCAGCCTACCAAGCCACTAGGATTACAAGTATGTGCCATTGCGCCCAGCTAAATAGGAACTTTATAAGCAAAACTTTGATTCTAAAACAAAAACTCCTGAACTCAAGCAATCCTCTTGCCTTACCTTCCCAAGTATTTGAGGCTTCATCACTGTGCCTTTCTTGAAGATGGAATTTTTTTTTTTTTTTTTTGGTACCGGGGACAGAAGCCAGGGGTGCTTAACCACTGGACCACATCCCCAGACCCTTTTTTGTATTTTATTTAGAGATAGGGTCTTGCTGAGTTGCTTAGCCCTTCTCTGTAACTGACGCTGGCTTTGAACTCTCATCCTCCTACCTCAGCCTCCCAAGCCTCTAGGATTACAGGTGTGAGCCACCATGCCTGGTGAAATATTTTTTCAACATGGGAACTTAAAAAAAATATATATATATATATGTGTGTGTGTGTGTGTGTGTGTGTGTGTGTGTGTGTGTGTATTTCAGCATATAAATTCATTTAAGATGTAAAATTCATTTAAAATGTAAATGTTTCTGCTCCCTCCACACATGTATGTATAACTGGCTTCGAAAACATTAACACAAACAAAAAGTAAAAATGCAAAATAAAAATAAAAATATTAAGGCATATTAGTTAAATTAGCCTTAACTGATTGAGGAAAGAGACAATGTATTCTATGCATTGTTGCAGCCTGCTCCCGCTAGGTGCCCAGTTATTGCCACAACAGCAAATGACCCCACACATTTCCAAACATGCCTTCCAGGTATGAGTCTCTGAACCACTGAGCTTATGCTCAGTTTCCAGCCTTGCTCACAGCAGCCTGGTTGCGGGACACCACTCTGGACAGTGGCTTGCTCTCTCTATTTTGGCAGTGCAGGGGATGTGAACCCAGGGCCTCACACGTGTTAGGCAAGTACTCTACCACTAAGCCACATCCCCAGCCCCTAGGGCGTTCTCTCTGAGCTCCCAAACCAACACCAGCGACTGCACACATCTGGGCTTTGCAAGAGGGGATTAAGAGAGCCACCAGTGACTGCTGATCGTGGGCTCCACAGTGTAGTCAGAAGTATTCCTAACTGTTACTGGTGGGGAAACAGGCCCAGAATGGGTGAGGTCCCTACCCTGGTAAGGAGTGAAGCCAGGATTCCCACCTACACATTCTATGATTCTGCCCCAACCTGCTCATGCTTTAAATACTGACTCTTAATAAGTCTGTGGAATAAAAAAAAAAAAAAAAGGCCACAAAAATGTTTTTGGTCCCAGGTGTTCTTCCAGAATCTTGCTGTTCATATGCACAAGGTGGAATCTATTTCCCCTCCCCTCATAGCTACCTTGTTGAATAAAATGTGGCAGAAGTAATGTCCTTTGGTCTCCAGGGCTAAGTCAAGGAGGCAGAAGCATCTCTCTCTCTCTCTCTCTCTCTCTCTCTCTTTCAGGATGTTTGATCTCTGAACTCATCTGCCATGTTGTGAAGGAGCCCAGGCCACACAGCAGGCTCATGTGTACAAGTTCCATTTGATGCCCGACTGTGACCTCTGCTGATCTTTGGCCAGCATCACTAGCCAACCATGTGCATGACTCAGCCTTCAGGACTCCAGCCCCCAGTCTTCAAATCAGTCAGCTGAGTCTCCACAGAGCTTGTCTCCAAAGCATTGACCTACAGACTGTGAGCTGAGTAAACAGTTGCTTTCTCTTTTGTATAGGTAGTCATTGAAGTCAGAGGTGGTGGGGAGCTTGACCGGGGATCCCTGTGATTAAGTGATGGCCTCTCTGTAGGCCATGTTACGTGTGGAATGGAGACACCAGAGACAGGAAGGCCAATGAGGAGGCTAGTGCACCTGTCTGGTTCTTGGGCAAGAAGGGGATATCTTAGGTCTCTCAAACTGAGGCCCTGTCTCAAATTAAAAAATTAAAAGGGCTGGGGATGTAGCTCAGTGGTAAAGGACCCCTGGGTTCAAGCCCCAGTAAGGAAAAAAAAAAAGAAAAGAATTTTTTTTTTCTTTCTGCATAAATTCTCCTCAATGCTCAAGGCCCAACTTGTATCTCACTTCCATAGGTGGTCACCTTGCAGGAGGGGAGCTCTCTTCTCTCTGAGACCCTGATCTTGCTCCCACTGCTCTAACAGAACCACTCATGTCCTGCCTTACATACATGTCCTGCTTGGTGTATCTTAGTGATAATTCACATTTATTTATTTTTTGTTTGTTTGTTTTGGTGCTGGGGATTGAACCTAGGACTTATGCATGCTAGGCACATGCTCTATCCGGCCCTCCCCGCACTAGACCCCCTCATTCTTCTTTTCTTTCTTTATTTCTTTTTTGTTGTTGTTGGTTTTCTTGTTTGATTGGTTTTATTTGTTTGTTTGTTGTTGTTGTTGTTGTTTGTTTGTTTGTTTTATTCTGTGGGGCTGGGGATTGGACCCAGGAGCACTCTACCACTGAGCTATATCCTTAGTCCTTTTTGTTTTTTATTTTGAGACAGGGTCTCCCAAAGTTTCCCAGGTTGACCAAGAACTTGGGTCTTTAGCCTCAGCCTCCCAAGTAGCTGGTTTACAGAGTACTCTTTTCTTTAAGATGCTTTCCATATTGAAGTTTTATTGGGTCGTTTTGTTTTGTTTTGTTTGTGGTGCTGAGGATTGAACCCAGGGCCTCACACATGCTAGGAAGGCTCTCTACCATTGAGCTACACTCCAGCCCTTGTGCCTGAGATATTTTTCCCTATCAGGGGGCACAAGGAGGCTCTGGGAGGTACTGGTCAAGTCCTGTCTGCTAATCTGGACAGTGAGTATACAGCTGGATTTGCTCTGCAAAATTTTATTAAACTGCACACTTACAACTTCATGCATGTTGTAAATTTGAAGTTCACTTAAAAAAGAAGTTATTATGGGGCTGAGGCTGGGGCTCAGTGGTAGGGTGCTTGCCTAGCATGTGTTGAGGCACTAGTTTCAATCCTTAGCACCACATACAAAAATAAGCAAATAAAATAAAAGCATGCTGTCCATCTACAACTACAAAAAAAAAATAAATAAAAAAGAAGTTATTACTTATCCTGAGGTCATAAAAATATTCCCCTGCATTTTCTTCTCAATGTGTTAAGATTTTGTTATTCACATGTAAGCCCCAAATCCACCTGGAGTTGTGTGTACGGTGTTGGCGAGGATCTAATTTTACTTTTCCCATATGGATCACCACTTGTCCCAACACATTTATAAAAGAATCTGTCTTTCCCCCACTGGTTGGTGATGTCTCTCAGTCATATGGCAAACTCTCCTATAGTCACAGTTACATTTCTATGTCCCTCTTTTGTCCACTTCTTCTCTTTATAGCTCAATGTCAAAACCTTTTTACCTTAATTTCTGTAAAGTTCCCCCCGCCCCCCCCCGCCCCCCACCACTTGGTGGTATTGGGGATGGACCCAGAGCCTCATGAATGCTAAGCAAGGGCTCTTCCACTGAGCTACATTCCCAGCCCTGTAAAAAAGTCTTAATATTTGCTAAGACTTTAAGGTGAAAATGATGTTGTCACCTTGTTACTCTGATGTAAGGATCCTGGGCTTCAGAGGCCAAGACCAAGGGGTCAGGCATCCAATCAGTGACTGGTACAGTGTCCAAGTGAGAGGTGAGCAGCCAGCCCTGTCTTAGGTGGTGGCTGAAGAGAGGGCTAGAGTTGGATGTGACTGGAGGTAAGCAGACAGACTTGCTGGAGGACTGCATGTAGGGGTGAAGCAAAATAGGATAAAGATGGCTCTTTGGCTTTTGGCCTAAGTGGAGGATGGTAGTGCCATTTACTGAGATGAGAAAGCCCAGGTAAAGCTGACAGATGGGCCCTGAGAAAGTGCTGGTACATGAGTGTGTGAATGAATGAACGGGTGTTGGTGTGAGCAAGCTGTTGCCCCACCCTTTTCCTAGGCCCTTAGGTCTGGGGCTCAGGGAGGATCATGGCCAGCTCCCGGCCTGTTTCACAGGGTTAGTTGTCTCATGGGTCTATGTTATGTCCCCGCAGCAGGACTGTCTTTGCTGGTGTGTGTGTGGGCCTTCTCTGCCTGTGTAACAACTAATGACTCCCCACCATCCCGGCACAGTACTGCACTGGGAGCCCCACAGAATCTTTGTGTGTGTGTGTGTGTGTGTGTGTGTGTGTGTGTGTGTGTGTGTGTGTGTATGTGTGTGTGTGTAGTGCTGGGGATTTAAACCAGGGCCTTGAACATGTGGGGCAACTGCTCTACCACTGAGTTACACCTCCCGCCCCTGGCTGGGATTGAACTCATGGACACATGACCACTGAGCCACATCTCCAGCCCTTTATATTTTAGAGACAGAGATTCACTGAATTTCTTAGTGCCTCAAAGTTGCTGAGGCTGGCTTTGAACTCGCAATCCTCCTGCCTCAGCCTCCCAAGGCGCTGGGATTATAGGCATACGCCACCATACCAGCTGGCTGTTTTTTGTAGGAGGAAGTCTTGCTATATTGCTTAAATTGGCCCCAAATCCCCAGGCTTAGGTGATCCTTCAGTCTTAGCCTCCCCCAGATTCTTGTTCCAGGTCATGGCTCATGGAAGGCTTCCAGTACCTCAGGAGGTCCTCAGCATTTGGGGATGGGGGGCAGATCCCAGGTCTGCTGCTACCTGCCTCCCCTCCTCAGTTAGGGAGGTGGCCTGAGTGAGGCTCTGTGTTATTTGGGGGCCTGTGCTATTTGTGAGAGTGAAGCAAGGAGCCTTGGGTTTACCTGGACATGTAGGAAGCGCCACTGTGGAGCCGCTCACAGCTTCGGAGGGCCGGTGGGGGCTCAGGGTGAGGCATTGTTTTTTGTTTTATACCAGATCTGTTTATAGCCTGTCTCTGGCTCATCCTCCACAGCTGTTTTGAAAACACCTTTAGTCCATAAAATGTGGAAATTGCATCTGAGCCTCAAGTTGAGTCATGTCTTTGAACCAGCTCTCAACTGGATGGCAGTTTTTTTTTTTTTTTGGCCAGGCCTGGGGTGTGGCTGGCTCTGTGTGGGTCTATGTTTACCTTGTGGGCAGCCCCAGGTGACCTGTAGATCCACTCAAGCCCCTGGCACAGGCTTTATTCAGACACTCATGAATCAAGAAGCATTTTTAAATTGGGCATAGTGGCATGTGACTAATCCTAGCTCGTAGGGAGTCTAAAGCAGGAGGCATGCAAGTTTGAGGCCAAACTGGGCAACTGAGCAAAGCCCTCAGCAACTTAAGGAGACCTTGTCTCAAAAAAAAAAAAAAAAAAAAAATTAAAGAAGCTTTTTCAAGCCTCCTTTGTTGGAGAAGGGAGAACTTCAGGGTTCTCATATCCGTAGGTAACACAGG